>NW_020229470.1:1200000-1872500 GCF_003227725.1 Camponotus floridanus | reverse complement strand
CCTAAAACTTCGAATTTTCTGAAAAATAAATTTTGTTATCTGTTGGCCATTCCAAAACTTAGTTTTCCAAAATCCTTTATTTTCAATTATTCATAATTTTCCTATTGTATCGCCATAAAATTTTATAAAGGAAAAATGAACTTAAAATAAATCAAAGAGACTCAAAGAAAATAGAATAGCTACTTATGCTAAAAACGTATATGTATATACAGGGTGTCTCATTTTAAGTGATGCACCTGAATATCTCAAAGTAAAAAAGATGGAAAAAATGTTTCAGATAAAAGTAATTTGACTCAAAGGGAAATATAAGATAATGATATTGGTCTGACCTTGGATAATTGTTTAAAGGTCACATTATCTTATATTAGTATTATCTTATATTCCCCTTTGAGTCAAATAACTTTTATCTGAAACATTTTTTCCAATCTCTTTTATTTTAAGAGATATTCAGCTGCATCACTTAAAATGAAATACTCTGTATATATAGATATGTACAGAGAGAGAAAGAGAGAGAGAGAGAGAGAGAGAGAGAGAGAGAAAAGAAAATAATAAAAAATATATATATTTAAAGCTTAAAGATTTGTGTATGTGTATGCGCGCGCGCGTACTTGTGTGCGTGCGTGCGTATGTGTGTACATTTTTTACTTTTAAACTTCCCAACTTTTTATATTTAATCAAGATAATATATTTTTCTTCTAATAAAAAATTTAGAAAATACAAGTGTAAATTAAATCTTTCTAAACGTAATCTTTCTCTACAGGATATCAGATAAATTTTCTGATTGTACTAAAAACAATAAAACTCGATGCTCCTCTCGGATCGCATTTATTTTAAAATATTAAAAAAAAAATATATATATATATGTATATATATTAGAAGAACTTATATATATATATATATATATATATATATATATATATATATATAAGCTTCTTCTAATATAAAATCTAATAATATATTCAAGCATGCATTTGCTATATGTGACTATATGATTATATATAAAAGTGCAAGTAAAAGATAAAAATTTTCATTCTATGCTGTATATATACTGTATACATACTGTAAGAGAATAGAAGTTAAAAAGCTTTTCCAGAATGAAACAATGCAGTCTTAATATATCTCCAAAATAGAAGAGGTTCAATTGTATGTACAGAAATTCAGCTTACCCATTCCAGTTATAACATATCATATGGCTAATAATATACCATGTGCCTGGTTGTGGATATACTATTGAAAAATTTGTATTGTGCTTGTTTAATGACGACAGATTCATCGATAAAGTTTCACTTTGACAAGAATGGAGGTTTCCTAATTTAGGTATACGATCTCTTTGAATGCATATTGTAATCAAAGCCGATTGATGTTGTATTGAAGGCAGCTAAAAAAATACAAACATATATGTAATGTTAATTATGATACAGGATTATAATCAGGATTATAATCATAGATTATTACCCTCGGATTTCTTATTGCTTACGACTTGCACTTATTCTTGTATTGCTATCTCGCTACTTCACATTTGTGTAATTATATGACATTGCATAGAATAAAGGAATAAAAGATAGAGAAGATTACACATAACATTTTCTTTCTTTGTCACTTTGTTATCTCATGACAAATGCGAGTAGTGAACAGTTAGTGAATGACACAAAAAGAGAAAATTCAGACTAAAGAAAATATTTGATGAGTTTAAGATAAGGAGACTTTTTAAACTTTGTGTGTGAGGTAATCATGTAATTACATTAAAGACTTAAAAGTGAGAAAAAAGTTCGAAAAAATCTAGTATCTTAACATATAAAGAAGTAAAAAGATAAATATTAAAATTTAATAATATAATATAATATAATATAATTATAATATAATATAATATAATATAATATAATTTAATAATATAATATAATAATGTAACAAATAGCAATAAACTTTTAATAAAGAATAAAGTCAAAAATAAAGTCTACAAATATATTTTTATTTACCTTTTCTACTTCTGAATGTATGTCGATATCAAGTGTGCCACCAATATCGATTAATGGCAAAATATCAAATTGCATTATTGTCGGAGTTGCATCTGATAATATTAACTGTGAACTTAACCACTCTTTTCTCTGAAAAATATCAATAATAAACTATAAATATAAATATTGATATTATAACTACTTTGAAAAACGATTTTCTTATGTTTATTACAAACAACATATTTTTCTTATATATATTTAAAATCTACATAGAAAATATATATTGCGTATATTTTAATTAATTAATCATAATATATATATATATATATATATATATATATATATATATATATGTGTGTGTGTGTATATTAATATCAAAACATTAAATAAATTGATTTAGCAAATAAAAAACAATAAAAAATTTTAATTTTAAAAATATAATTTTGAGATCTTAATAAGTAATTAAAATATGTATATTTCTCTTTCTCTCTTTGTAGACAAATTCGAATAAACTTTAATAAATTTATAATTTAAAATTTGTTTTTAAGATAACTAATATGAAAATATTAATAGATGATATTATTTTTCATCAAGTCGATAGAAAAAATTATTATTATTTCAAATTGATTAAAAGAGAAATCTGTAAAGAAAATAGTTGATACATGCACGCGCACGAGTATTTTATAATTCTCATTATTATGTATACGTATTTTAGCAAATATTACCTGCAAGAGATAAACAATTGAAAATGTCTCTGCATGTTTTACGCGCACCAATTGATACCTTGGCATACATTCATTATCAATCTCATATTCTTCATTTTTTTGATAAAGTTTGTTTCTATTGTAAAATCGGCTAACATTATTTTCTTTATACGACCACTTGTATTTTAATACATCTTTGGTATTTGATCCCGTTACGGAATTAAAATTTAAAAAAGTACCGATATATTTTCTTGTAAAAGATGTATCTGTTAATCTAACTGGGCACTCTAAAATCATTTATTACTTATTTCATTATATTTGTGCAAAATAATCTATAAATAAATATAAAATAGCTATATAATTATTAATCAACAATAACTTTCTTTATTTTAAACTCTTTATTCTAAACTCATCTTCTGAATTAACTATTTCTCTATTCTGAATTAACGCAGTTCTTTTTAAACTAAATTTCTTCTTTTATATTGTCCTCTCACTAAACATAATTTAACAAGTGATCAAATAATCGTATTAAGATATGAATACGCATTTTCTGTCTCCATTCGTTTTCTATTCTTATCTTTCATATATCATAATAAAAATAAGAGTGGAAACTATATAGAAAAAGAAAGGGGAAGAGGGAAAAAGAGAGAAAATTCAGAATAGAGAAAATGCTCAAGAAGATTAAAAAAGACAAATTTGATTGAAAAATCTGATTGCATGTTAAAAGTCATTTTTAAAAAAACACTATGAAGTAAAGATTACAAATGTAAAATTTAATATTTTCCAACGTATCATATTTTATATCCACTTTTTTCTGCGATTATTGTAATAAAAAGTTTCAAATTTTTTCAATAAATTTTTGTGCGAACACTGCAAGAAGAGCTTTACAATATTCTTGTATACTTGTTATAACATTTCATTCATAACATTCTTAAAACTCTTCAAAGACAAGTATTGTAACATTTTTGTCTACAATAATATGCACGTTCATAGAAACATTTCTCATTATATTAGAATTGAGAAATATGTGTATCAGTAATTTGCATATTTATACATTGTATTCGGACTTTTCAGAAAATCAATAAATAAATAAATAAATAAATATATATATATATATATATTTATTTATTTATTTATTTATTAGAAATTACCTAATATATCGACTTTGACGTTAAACTCGATAACACTTTTCGAAATGACTAATAAATAGTAATAACTATCTTCATAAGGAGAAAGTTCTGTAAAAGTATAACTAGCATTTGTAGTTAAATATTTGGATTCCTTGCGATAAAGATGGTTAAGTATTGGCAAAGCACGTCCTTTTAGAGACATAGTTTCAATACAAGGTTCGCGAATATCTTGAATATTGTGTAACAAGAAATTACAGTTCCAAACTGATAAACGGAAGCTCCATACTCCTGATGGAATATATATTCTAAATAGAAAAAAATAATTAATATAAATGTTTTTAATCTTATTGGAAAAAAATGCTTCATAAAATAGTGCAACAGATATTTATTTTCATGGTGTGATTATTTTAAATTTTTGCCAAATTTTTACATTGAACCATGTTAAATTACATTGCATTAAATTGCATATATAATAAATAATAAATAATGATTTATATACATATATACACATTTTCTCTTATGAAAAAAAGAAAGAAATAAAAAATAGAAAAGAAATAGAAAATAAATATCATAATAAACATTAATTACAATAAATAATAAATTATATATAATTATATATATGTGTGTGTGTGTGTGTGTGTGTGTGTTGTATAAAATATTATAATCATATATAATTGTTATATAAGTATCATATATTTTATTAAATACTTAGTGTTTTTTCATAAATAACGATAATCTTACTTGTAGTATGTTGTAGTTGTGCTCGTTTGGAATGTCATTTGATAACCAACGGAAATATTCTCAATATTATCCACTTGAGACCATAGTGCTACTGTGCCTATACTGTATCGACATTTATGTCCAAGTCCCTGAAATACAAATGGCAAGAAAAATGAGTCACACAAATAAAAGAATTATGGAAAATCGCTTAACATTAATTCTAATTAATATTAATAAACAAAAATTAATATTAATGAGTCACACAAATAAAAGAATTATGAAAAATCGCTTAACATTAATTCTAATTAATATTAATAAACAAAAATAATATTAATAAACAAATTATTGAGAAGTCTAGTGTACAATTAAGTTATATTACATATTATTCACTATTTAGATCTCATGTAATTTATTATACAATTAGACTGTTACATATCCTTCTCTTTGAGACATTTTCTTGTATCTTTCACAATTTTTGCTAATCACTTTTCCTCTTACATTGTTTTTCTACCATATTATAATAAAATTAAAAAAATTTTAGCAATATAGTACATAATGAATATAAATTTTCAACAGAAAAAAGTTACCCAGCACACTCTTGTTATTAATTCCCAATTACACTTGTTTTTTCTTTTTCTTTTTGAATGAGAGAATGCTTTCAACTCGCGCAAAAAGCCAATGGCATATATGTACAAAAACGAAAAGCAAATCAATATTTTTGATTTGCTTACTGCTAATGTTTTTTTTGCATAAAGCCATGAGCCTTACATTTATCAAGCATATCATATTAGCAAATATGAGGCTGCACCATCATTCCTACCTCATTCTGCCTATTATAACGATATTATGAAATAGCACCACATTATATATAATGTTGGGAAAAATATATAAAAGTCAAAATAATATAGAAAAAAATACTAAAAATATGATGAGAAAAATAATGAAGTTACCCAAAAGAAGCTTATTAGGATCATACCATAGTTTATCAATTATTTTATGCAGATGTGATTTATGTTTATTATATCTCTTGGCAAAAATTAAAAAGAATATAAAAAATAGCAAAGCTGCTAAACTCCAATGAGAGTAAAAAAATATAAAAGCCTAATTGTATATTTTATATTTTTATATAATTATCTTAATATGTATAAGTTTAAACAGATAATTATTATTCAATAAGCATGTTTCTTATATTAAAATAATAACAATAATAATATTAATTTCAATTATTTGCACTTAAATTCGCATTAAAAAGACAAAATCATTGCACCTGTTGTTGTACTCTCTCGTCCCAATAGGACATATAAGCTGCTACAAACCAATCCCCAGATTGAGGTCCATAAACTGGAAGAATAGTTGCATTTTTTTGTTGATATGTTGTGGTCGTAGTAATTACAATACTATCATCCTGTTTGGTATAAGCACTTGTTGGAAATATTCCATTATTTAAAGTTATTATTGGATAACTACCGACTTTCAAATGTCTGAAAATTGTAATTAGATATCTCTGTCCTTATATTTCATTTTTTTTTATTTTCTTAAAATAATTTACTCTAATTAATTTTTTATTATTTTTTTATATTGTGTGTGTGTGTATATATATATATATATAATTATTTTACTAGAAGATCATAATCGAGAAAGAATATTAGCCAAAAAAATAATATATATTATATTAAATAATTTCATTCTATCTAATAAAAATTTATTTAAAAATTTTAATATATATATATATATATATATATATATATATATATATGGTGTGTATGTGTGTTTATACATGATATACTTATACATAAATGCATAGAAAATACAAATGCATACACACACACACACACACACACACACACAAAAGATAGTTTATGCAATAAGTTTTAATTGTTTAAAAATTTACAGGAGAAAATGTAATAAATAAATAAATATATATATATATATATATATATATATATTATATAAATAAAATAAATGAATTCAACTTTCTAAATCCAATTTTCTAAAAATTTTATCTTGAAACAAATACAAAAGAGAAAAATTCATAGTTTGCATAATATAATGCAAACATTATATTATATTGTAATTTTAGATAAAACTATATAAAAAATTTTTACATATAAACTTTCCGTGGTTGACAGGTTGGATCATCCATAAATGCGGCAAAATGCCATGTAGCTCTAAACACATCTTTTGGTACAGTATAATGAAACATTGTCACGTCGGAATAACTTTTAAATGAATGAAGCAGATCTTCCTGACTCGCTTGAGGTAATGTACAATAATTCACTGTAAAACATTTATTAGCTTCTTCAATATCAAATTCAGTGTTTTCATTTAAATATTTTTATATTTGCAAAAATATTTGACAATTTTTGATATCATGTCTTACATTTCTAATTATTTTATTGTAATTTAAATATAAACTCTAAGCTTTATTATTCATTTCTATTATCATTGTAATTATAAAATAAAACCATATTATTTTATTTACAATAAATATATTAATATAATTAATATAATTGTTGTTATTATTATATTATTACTGATATTAACAGTTTATTATCACTTTTTTAATGAATTTCACTTTCAAATATATATAACCTCTAAAAAAATGCAGTTTTACGCAGACTATTTCTTATTTCAGTTATAATTTAGTTAATTTTTTACTCGATAAATTTATATAAATAGAATATTTTGTAAAATGTCGAGCAAATTAACAAGATTTACAACATACTATTACATATGTATACACAAAAAATAAACGTACTTCGAAAAAGATCGAATAAAATATTTAAAAGGATGAAAAAATGACGAAACGTCGAATACTGTATTTTGAAAAACATGTTAATATCATGGCACGGCGTATATCACTTATAAAAAATAAATATATATACAATATAGCATATATACATATAAATATATATATATGTTCTCTCTCTCTCTCTCTCTCTTTCTCTCTCTCATCCTCCTCTTTCTTTTCTCTCTCTCTCTCTCTCTCTCTCTCTCTCTCTCTCTCTCATTGGCCACATTCAATGGACTCAACAGTTGCGCAACATTACTAGATTTTCTGATGTACCTCGACGCTGATTGGTCGGACTTGAAAGTAGAGACCAATCATTCGATTACTACTTAGCGGTTGACTCCGCTGAATGCAGCCATTCATTCTCTCTCTATTGTTTGAACGTACACCAAGGTTACGTTTTAAAACACAAGTAACCGAGGAAAATTTTACTCGATAGCTGATTCGAACCAATCGGAAACGCTTAAACGCATTAACGCTTAACCTATGAGGTTTGTTTTTTATTCCTGCACTGGCTGCACTAGTTCAAAAAGTGTACACTAAAGCGTTCGTTATTCCAGAACTGGTGTAACCGATACCGTTCGTTATTCCAGTGCAGGAAAACTTAGTGCACGAGTTCACTGAACTGGCTGCACTAGGTCTGGAGGTAGTGCAAGCAGTGTAGAGCAACCAAGGAGGTGTTTTTTATTCCTGCACTGAATATAGCCGGCAATTTCAAAACTTAAAGGTTAATGTAAGTATAAAAATAGAAGTTTTTTAGATCAAAAAAAATTTTACAAAATTTATATTTCAATATATATATATATATATATATATATATATATATATGTATATATATAATGTTCACAATTTATAAAGTAAAAATCGTTACCAGTTACTGTTGAGTAAAATATTAAATTTGTAAGGTTAGAAAATCTTAATCTGTGAAATCTAATAAGAGTAATTTTAATAATTTTATTTGAAATATATGTATGTATAATATTATGTATAACATTATGTATAATGTGACGCGCCATATTTTTGCACTGCTTTACACTAGTTTACACTGTATCGTTTTCTATTCCCGTCTGCACTCTCAGTTCTCGCTTGCACTGGCTCAGTTCTAGTGCAGAACTAGTTCAGTTCAGTGTAGGAATAAAAAACAAACCTATGGTCTTTCTGCTCGTACATACATCCCACCATAGACTTATAGAATAGACTGGCCCCTATCGTAAGAGGCAGCGTTGAAAGATCTAAAGGACAGAGAGATGATTCCGGGTATCTCTGTCCTTCTCTTTTGTCTCGTGATGAGGATACTGATGGGATGAGTTTCTTGCCTCGATGGACGGGAACCAAAGTTACCAATGAGATACTAGCAAAAGAGACAGACGTATACCTCCTATGTAGTACTTCTCTCTCTATCGTTCGCCTGTCTATCGTGATGTTGGGTGGCACCCATTGAACTATATAACATACTGGAAGTCGCGCTACCATAGAAAGTGGCCGATCCAGCCTGTTAGACAAGGAGGCACTAAAAGGTGATGCGTTCTTTGTTTCTCTAACGTATTACAGTCGATTCGTCTAAAGTTCTCACATCATAGTAGATGAAACAAAACTGTATGTATGTACTATTTTATCACAATTTTAATTTGAAAAAATGATATTTGAACAAATACGTATTACATTGCACATGCTACATTTCTTTAGACTAATGTTTTCAGCTCAGGTAATATGTAAGACGAGGAAAGCATGACCACTTAGCATCTATCTCTCTCGGCTCGGGAATAATAAACAAAACGTATCTTTGCGCGGCTTCCAGTATGTTATATAGTTCAATGGTGGCACCCGATTGACCACGTCGCCAATTGGCCAATTCAAAATAGGACTCTCTGATTGGTTAATCGTTGCTGGTTATCCTAGAGAACCTCTAGGAGAGAGAATGGACAACTGATCATGTGACATGTGATCAAGCTTTTTCATGATTGGCTGGCAGAAAATGTATCAATTTTAGCTATTGCGACGCCAATGCAAAATATGATACAAATAGGTTAATATATGTGTGTCATGTGTGTCCTATTTGTGTGTCATCATATTTTGCATTGGCGTCGCAATAGCTAAAATTGATACATTTTCTGCCAGCCAATCATGAAAAAGCTTGATCAGTTGTCCATTCTCTCTCCTAGAGGTTCTCTAGGTTACCCTAGACACAGGTCGATATAATTGGCTGTGGTCAATCGCAACGTGGTCAAATGGGACGCTCCCCGTGATGCTCAGTCCATTGTATATGTCGATGCTCATTTCGGAATACAGAAAATATGGAGTGGGAGTAGCGAATGTTCACAATCAGATCTGAGTATTCTGAGTGTGAAAGATCATGATGTTTTTATATGTATAGTGCACAAGCACGCGCACTTGTCACATATTTGTTCATATTTATAAACAAGTGAGAGAGAGCGCTACATTGTATAAAATAAAATATAAAATTACATAAATTTTTATAACGCAATAATAATGAGTAAAGTTCTCTTTACAATTCTTTTTTTGATCTTGGCAAGTCAAGGTGCAGTATTTTATTTTATTATAAAAGGGCGTGGCTATCATTTTCTCTCTTCTTTGATGATTTTTGAAATTGACATTAAAATAATAAAATTCTAATTGCAGGCGATAGCTTGTATTGTTACAGATGTAACAGTAATCATCCTGGATGTGGAACACCTTTAAATTGGTTATGGTATTGGGGAGAAACTTGTCCAGAATATGATGACAAATGTGTGAAAATTATTGAACGAAAAGGAGGTAATTATTAATTTTATTTACAGAATAATTTTTGAATATTTCTATTAACCGTGGGAGAATTTAATCTTGAGATTATAATATGGAGCATACATATACATAATTGTGAAATTTTCAGCCGAAACAATTATTACACGTGAATGTCTAAGCTCTGTACGTAGCTTTAGAACAGATATTCCTGCAGATCATTACGAGGGTTGTAGACCTGCTGCTAAAGATGTACGATTAGGCCATTATGTTAATAATAGTATTCATCAGTTAGATATACACCGCGATTATTACGATGAAGTTACTTGGTGTTTCTGTTACTTTGATCATAGATGTAATAGTGCAAAGAAAGCAACCGTTTCAATATTGTTTGTAACTTTAATAATTGCCATAGAATATTTTATATCTTGAGATTATTACTCAATCTCTTACGAAATGTTCAAAAGCACTTTAATAATACCTTCAGAAAGGAAAAATTTACAAGATATATCTATTATTATCTGCCATTATATTACATAGATAATTATGATATTCTTTAAGAAATAATTTAAATGTGAAATTTTGAATAAGTTGAGATTATAACTTCTCAAATAAGGAACAGAGAGTAGAACTTATAGTAGAGGAAATTATTTAGTAGCAATTGAACATGATTGATTCTTACTTTACTTTCAAATCCAGCAAATCAGCATTGAATGTTACAAGAATATAACAGTTTTCTCTGCTGAACACAGCCAATGTTAACAAATAAGAGTAGCTAAAGTTTTAAGTTAGATGTGATACAATAAAGGACAAAAATATGCATCATGTCATCTTTTTTCAAATATTGTCACTAAAAATTACATACAGATTACATATACAGATGGTAATATAAATTTATCCCTACTGATTATATTTAAGTAAAAATATTTATAATTATAAATAAGTAAAACAGTCGTAAATGTTAATAAAATCTACATAAAATATATAAATATAATATTATTATAATATACTCATTATTCTTACTTATGTTTCTTCTTTATAATATTCTTTATGATAAAAAGTGGCACATGTATGTTTTTGTCTCTATATTATATATCACACTGTATTAGTACAAACAGCTTTTAGTTATTATTATAAAATTTATTAACTTGTCATTTGAAAAGAAAAGATTTGAAGAAAAAAAAACATTTTAATATTAGAAATTTTGTTTTTTCAGAATACAATTTATCTTTATCTACTGCATTATATCTTTGTTTCATATTTTCAAGTTATTATTTATTATACATTGGACATCTTGCATAAAATGTATAATTGGCATTTAAAATAAAAAAAAATCAAATAGACTTGTATATATATATATATATATATATATATATATATATATATATATATGTATACACACACACACAAGGCTATTTGATTTTTTATTTTAAATGCCAATTATATATTTTATGCAAGATGTCCAATATATATATATACATACATATACATTCCAATATATATATATATATATATATTATATATATATATATATATATATACATATATATACATTAGGTATACTACATAAAAAAGTAATACTTAACTTTTCTTAATCTTTTATAACTGTATCTCATCTCAAAGTTTATTTTAACATCAATTACATATATATAAATATTATATATTAATATAAACACACATTTGTGTACATATATACATACATTATATATATGAGTATAATTTCATGTTAATATATGTATTAATATAATGTATACTTTTTACAAAACAAAATATTTGTTACATATCGCACAGCCGTCCATTAATATAATAATTTAAAAAAAATTATATTATACAATTTATATATTTTTTTATTTATTTGGGTTCAATATCTGAAATCACTTTATTGTATTTTAATCTATTTTATATTAAATATGTAGAGATTTATAATATTATAATAAAATATTTTTAATAATAAATAATATATATATATTTTTTTTCACACAAACACAATGTGTTAAAACATCTTGTATATATCATTAATCCTGTTACTCTGTTGGCTCCTGACACGCACTTTGCGCCGTTTCTGCGTGTTCCGCAATGTCAAAACGATTTAGGTTTACTAGTTAGTTTAGTAAGACGCCGTCGCGCGCGCACGCGACTGACGGGGGAGCGTTGTTCATCGTTCAGTATTGCTTTCGATCGCGTTTTATGTGAGTGCCACGTATATAATTGCAGTAATGTCATTGAGTAATGAAGATGCGACACCACCGCCGAATAAAAAGATGATGGTAAGTGTGTCACGCAATATCGCTCCTATCGCCTACATAATATAAAACATAATTAAATTAATTTAAAAAAGGAAAGAAAATAATTTGCCTTTATACACGCACACATATGTGTATATGTATATATATATATATATATATATATATATATTATATATACATGTGATTTTATTTCTTCTCATACATATACGAGTATATATACGTGTGTTTTTTTTTATTTCTTCTGTTTCTTATTCTTCCAAAATTTAAGTATTTTATCTTAAATGCGAAAAAATATACACAAGGAGCTACTATGTATAAATGCAAATTAAAATAAACAGCTGTAAGAGAGAGAAGATTTCGAATACTTATTCTGTTGTTTTAATTTTGTGTACATGTGTGTATATAAAACAGTAAGAAATTAAGCGATAATCTGAAAGAATACATGTATAGAGACATCTACATGTCTGGCTACATTTAAATGTTTAATTAATACGTATATATATATATATATATATATATATATATATATATATATATTATAATATAAATAATATATTACAATATAAATAATAAATCTTTTTCTAATTGTGTCGCGGATGAGATGAACCACATAATCACACACACTCACATATATGTCAATTAAAAAGAGATTTATTATTTTGTTGTTATTATTTTATAGATTATCATTTAATGTTTGACTTGTTCGTTATCCATTATTCATATTGTGAAGAAATAAATCTAATATATAGAATGTGAAAAAAATAAGTAGTAGAATTATAAATTACTTATTAACTTATTTTAAAATACAATTTTACTGTCATTATTTTCGAGTTTTTTTTTTTTTGAGATTTGCTATTTCGATTAAATTTCATTTGTTTAAATAAATGAATTTAATTAATTATTTAAAATATACTAAAATTGGAACAAAAGATAAATACTAATTGTCATAGCCGAACACGAAATCATATTCCTTTGTTATTCTGAGAAATATCTCAATTTTCACTTTGATCTAATGTGACATTTGCACATTGAAAATGTCATTGCTTCGTTCGATCGGTTCGGAGGCCGGTTCTTTCGGTTTCTTATTCTATATATATGACGATATAGCCATGTGAGCAATCAAAGTGTATGTATCGAAGGAATAATACAAAAGGAAAGTTTCAATTTATAGAGAAACATCTGATTGTGAAAATAGGGAAATTGGGAATAACAAGGAACAGAATAGTGAGGTTCTATTGTACGTATCTATTTATCTATCTTCTATTTACCAATTCGCAGTGATTTTAAATCTAATTTCTCTCGAGTTGTTACATATGAAATTAATTATTTAACTGGAATAAAATAAATTTAAATTTTTTTATAGACTTGTGCAAATGTATCAGAACAGGCGCATCATGTATCCAGAGCAAAACGGGGACAAGCAATCGGGAATATTCGAGGCTTTCGAGGTTGCACAGTATGGCTAACTGGACTCTCAGGTGCTGGCAAGACTTCCATTTCGTTCCAGGTGGAGGCTATCTTGGTGAATCACGGTATTCCAGCTTACGGTCTAGACGGCGATAATGTCAGAAGCGGTCTGAATTGCAATCTGACCTTTAGCAAACAAGATAGAAAGGAAAATATTAGAAGAGTAGCCGAAGTAGCTAAACTCTTTGCTGATAGCGGACAAATTTGTCTCTGCAGTTTTGTCTCGCCTTTCGAGGAAGATAGACAGATGGCAAGGCAAATTCATAGAAAAGCTGACTTGCCCTTTTTTGAGGTATTTGTAGATACACCCTTGCAGGTTTGCGAAGCTCGTGACACCAAGGGCCTTTATAAAAAAGCTCGGCAAGGCACCATTAAGGGTTTCACTGGCATTGATCAAATGTATGAGAGACCTACAAAATCTGATTTAGTTGTTAAAACCGAGGATTGCACTCCTGAAGAATCTGCCGCGACTGTAATCGAATTTTTAGAGAAGCATCATATCATTCCACATATTGAAAAATTTTCAAACCCGATCAGGGAACTGTTTGTGCCGGAATCAAAACTAGCTTCCACAAAAATAGAAGCAGAAACTCTGCAAAGTGTAGAGATCAATGAACTTGATGTGCAGTGGCTTCAAATTCTGGCAGAAGGATGGGCGTCGCCCTTAACAGGCTTCATGAGGGAGTATCAGTATCTTCAGGTACACCTAATACACACACACATATACACCGTAGTTATATCATGTATATGCAATCTGAGCTCACTAAAGTAAGTTATTTGCTTAAATGAATCAAGTAACTTGTCTACAAACTTAATATCTTATATCAGATATTAAAATTTAATTCAAGGCTCAACATCTACGATGTTTGCTTGAAAATGGCAAAGAAATCAATCAATCGGTACCAATTGTTCTCGCGATAAACACAGCTGATAAGAATCGTTTGGAAGATTCTTTTGCCGTAACCTTGAGACATAGAGGCAAAATTTTAGCAATTCTACGAAGACCAGAATTTTATTTTCATCGAAAAGAGGAGCGTTGCAGTTGGCAGTTTGGTACAAACAACTTGGGTCATCCATATGTCAGAATGATTTATGATTCTGGTGATTGGCTGATGGGCGGTGATCTCGAAGTGTTGGAAAGAATTAGGTGGTACGACGGACTCGATAAATACAGACTTACGCCGAACGAGATTCGCGCCAAATGTCGAAAAATGAAGGCTGATGCAGTGTTTGCCTTTCAATTAAGAAATCCCATTCATAATGGACATGTGCTGCTTATACAAGTATATCATTAAATTTCTAGCAACTCAAAAAGAAATTAATGTATTATGTATTACATGATAAATTACATATATTGTCGTATATCAAAATACTTAAATCTAACATTTCTGTTCATCGTAAAGGATACAAGGAGACGGCTGCTGGAAGAGCAGGGCTTCAAAAATCCAGTGCTTTTACTTCACCCACTAGGTGGTTGGACAAAAGATGATGATGTACCTTTACATACCAGAATCCTACAACATAAAGCAATTTTGGACGAAGGTGTGCTAGATGTCGATTCTACATTGCTAGCTATCTTTCCCAGTCCAATGATGTATGCTGGACCAATTGAGGTGAAATTCTAACCAGGAATTTTATGAGCTCTAATATTAGATTAATTAATTTTATTTCTAGTTTTATTTTTAACTTTAATAGGTTTTTTGCTTCTTCTAATTTTAGTTTTATCTCTAAGTCCAACTCTCTTTTGCTGCTCTTTATATAGTTACTGTACTCTATATTTTATATTTATGTATACACCATTTAAACTTTAATTAATAATAAAAATTTCGAATTATTTTTCAGGTACAATGGCATGCAAAGGCAAGGATGAATGCTGGTGCTAACTTCTACATTGTAGGCAGGGATCCTGCGGGTATACCACATCCCAATAAAGATGCTACGCCTGATGGTAACCTGTACGATCCTAATCATGGTGCCAAAGTGCTGTCTATGGCTCGAGGTCTTCATAATCTCGAAATAATCCCCTTCAAGGTAGCTGCCTACAATACACAAACTGGTAAGATGGCATTCTACGAACCAGAACGGAAGCAAGATTTTGAATTTATTTCAGGAACCAAAATGCGAGGTGAGTACTGATTGCATCATTCTATAATACAAAAAATTTTGTAATATGTAAAATAAAACAATATAAATATTAATAAACAAGTAATTAAATTAACATATTTGTGTGTATATATATGTTAAATTAAGGAAAAATCTCTCTTTCTTTCTTTCTTTTACATATTATCATAATTTAATTGCAATTTAAAATATTGTAATCATTTTGTAAAGACACACACATACTTTTTTGTAAAAAAAAAGTTATTGTAACACGATATTCTGTTATTTTTAAAGATAGGAAATTTAAAAGTTTTAGGAAAAACTAAAATTTTCAAATTTTAACATTTGTACATATTGCAATTTTATAATTATAGTTTGATTGTTTCTTCTATCTTTTATTTACAGGATTAGCGAAAACAGGTCAAAATCTTCCCAATGGTTTCATGACACCTAAGGCATGGCAAGTGCTTGTGCAATACTATCAAAGTTTAGATAAAAAATAAATTTAGGCTTGCTAGGGTAACAAATAGATAACAAGAATTTGATTTTCAGACAATTTTAAAATGAAGTTTTATTATATCTTACTTAAAATGTGTTTTTATTGCAATATTTAACATTAAAAATTTTTTCAATAGCATTATTTTCCATCCAAATTTTGATAATGAAAAATTGATTCATAGTTGACTTTTGAAAATAAGAATTTACAGGTCAAAAGAAATATGGTTTATCATTTTGTGAAAAAGTATTTTATATATATATATATATATATATATATATATATATATATATGCTAACAATTAATTATAATGCTAATTATAATTGTATATGTCAATTAATTATAATTACATATTCTGTATATTAAATTTACATTTATTTAAGTTAAAAAAAGTATGAAAAAGAACAAATGCAAACATTTTCCTATATTGAACATTTTTAAACGGTTTTAAAGTTTGTCTTAAAAAATTGTAATCACTCAACCATATCACATTATTGCATATTTATAACAACATTGCATTACTATATATGTGTGTGCGCGCGTAAAATATTTTTGCAATATGTTTACATTTTTTTTATTCTGTATTAAAAAATCTTATTATCCTTCCTGGAGGTATCATCCAGTATATTCATCACGATTTTATTTCATTCTACAAAATATAGTTTTATTTTGTACAAATGAAAAGTATACAAAAAATATGATATTTTCTATATAGAAATATATAAAATATTAAATAATATAAAAAGATAGATATATATGTAATAAAGTATGTATATATAATGTACACACATTTTACAAGAAAATGTATATAAATACAATGGAGTACTTAAACCACCTGCGATTTTATCTATCTTAATAAGTAATCACCATTGACATAGAAGTTTGCTTTTCATTGATTATGAAAACAAATATATGTCCTTTTAATCTGAATTTTTAAATTTCTTTCTCTTTCCTTCTCTCCTTCCCCCTCTCTCTGTCTGTGCATGTGTGTATTTTATATGTATGTATAAAGTATTTTATATGCATACACACACACACACACACACACACACACATATATATATATATATATATATATATATGTGTGTGTATATGTGTATATATATATATATATATATATATATATATATATATATAATGGATTAGTACATACATATATATGTCCTAAGAATTTTATATTTTTAAAATCTATATATATGTGTTTAAATTTTTCTTTATGTTTAGAAATCTAAAAGTCCTTCAAAATTCTTCTCATTATCTTCATCTCTTTTTAAGAGTGTGTAGATTTATAAAACTTTAAAAAGTATACTTTGGATCTCGATTAGGAAAACTGCATAAAATATTTTATTGCAAAATTACAATATTGCTGTAACATTATTGTAAAGAATTGTAGTAAGATGCTGTCATTTGCAAAATTATGGTAATCACAAAAATTATAACATTTGGATATACATTTATATATTGCATTTATTGCATTTATATATATATATATATATATATTTGCACATATTGTATTTATATATACATATTGTATATACATACATAAAATTGTATTTATTAAAAATATGAAGCAACTGATCTTTTTGTCTCATCTTTTTATATTCTGTTTAAAACACATTTTGTTCAATTTAAATTTATCGAAGACATAGATGCGGCAGCGAAAAATGCAGTTATCTAGATAAAGTTGCTATAAATACTATAAAAACTGTTTTTCTTACAATAAATTCACTATTTTAAATGTTAAATTTTGTTATTCAATATAAGCCTAATTAATATAATTCATGTTCGTCAGTATAGATAAGCGAAACTGCAAATTTTGTGCTTTTTATTGTTAGGGAAATTTAAATTTTCCCTCATACAATACATTTATATAACGAGTGATAAATCTTACAATATTTGTTTCTTTCCCTTAAAATAAAAAAAATGAAATTTCGATACATCTTATAAATATATATGTATTCGAATATATATATATATATAATATATATATATATATATATATATATATATATATATATAAGCATATGAATGAATATACAAATAATTATAATAGCATGCAAAAGAACAAATTAATTTGAATTTAAAAAATATATAAAAAATCAGTTCATCATTTTCTTAACTTGTGTCATATCTTATTTAAGGCGTAATATGTATATAATCCAGCTTAGTTAGTCATCTGAATTATAATATCTGTAAAATGTAAGTATCAATAATGTACTAAAAAGAGTATATAAAGTCTGTTCCTTCTAACTGCTATTGCTAGATTTAAAAAAAAAAAAAAAAAGTATCCTACGAAAAAAGCTCCAAATTTTGAGATGGATGGAACAGAGAAGGAAAGAAAAATCTAACGTTAAAATATATTAATCCTATTATATTCAAACTATAATTTTTATATTCAAACTATAATTTTCTACTTATATTTTCTGTACTTAAAGATGGGTAAATATATTTAATATTTATATTTAAGGGAAAATTAAATATAGTTTAAATAGTCTATTCAAATATAACATTCTAAATATAGTTTAAATAGTCTATTCAATGGATAAGAACCTTTATAACTATAGGTATACAAGTCCCTTTAATTGTATTTTTCTTCATTTTTTTTTTATTCGTGGAGTGAAATAAGTATACACTTAGCATAGAAAAAAAAGAGGAAAATAGGAAAAAGTGTATAATGATAGTAACAATAATAATAACAATAGTAATAATAATAAAATAATTTTGCTTGCACATGTCCAATTGAATTCAGAACCTGCGATATAGATTTGATCAGCAAAAACTAAAATAATGATAATGTGATTATGAGATATATAAGATCTTTTATATAAGATAATACCCTTTATATGAGATAATACCTTTAATAATACCCTTTCGTTCTAAAAGGACAAAAATTGAAAAAAATGCAAATAAAAAGGACAGACTGATAGATTTTAAAGGAGAAATGTGCAACACATTTTGTTCATAAAGAATGATACAAAGATAATGTGATACAGAATGACTTATTTAATATATAACACGCATACATGGCTTTCGACATACACATACGCATACATACACACACGTACAAATGCACAAATACATTATATTTTCTCACATGATTTATACAAAATAGTTTACATACTGTGCTATTCTACAAACTAATTATTTTTGAATTGCCATTTTTTTCTTTTTCGCATCTTATAGTCTTTAATGTTTATAATTATAATCTTTGTCTCGTCTTCTGATCAACTTTCAATCTTCAAGTCTCGTATATTCTTTTTATACAACTTACAATTATTTTTTTTTATGTGTCAAGTTTTTTGTGGCATATTTTTAAAAGCCTCCTTTCCCCTTTGCACTTTATAATCATAAATTTTTTAAACTTTATTTTTACCGAGTTTCTGTCTCTTTTTTTCTTTACATTTTATAATCTTCAATCTTAAAAAAATCTTATATGTTTCTTACAATTTTCTTACAATTTTCTTTCCAGAACTCCTGGTTTCTTACCTATCTATCATATATTAAGAAGTGAGAAATTATGTATATATTTTTTACGATATATGTCAAAATCAATCAATTTTTAGTAGTAAAAAATAGAATCTTAAACTGATTTCTTCAATTTTTTGTTTCTTTTGACATAAGTTCATTGTTAGTTGCTCTGACATTATTCTTTGAGAGATGTTTGAATGAGAATATAAAGTACTATTGTATCCTATAGATTTTGATGGGATCACTGGATATAAAAATTGAAGATTCTTTTTGTAATTTTTCCTAAAAATTAATCTTAGGAAAACTTTTAAAAGAAATCCAGAGTCTAATAACCTTTGTCTTAAATCCAAAAAATATCTTAGAAAGTCTAAGAAAAATATACTGTTTTTAAATCTTGGAGAATTTCTCAAATTTTCTTTCAGATTTCTCCCGGATAAATAAACCCAGAAATTCAGATTAAAATAACCCTGTTATTTTTCTATCGTTTCTTATGTATTCCATCATATTCGAAAAACTAAAACTTCAATCTTTCGGCACTTAAAGAGGCTAAATAAGATCTAAAGGCTTAAAGACCCAAAGATCTTTTATGTGAGTACATTCATACAAGATCCATAATCCGACAATATTAAATCTAATTGTTATACACAATAGATGCAGTTGCGAGATTGACTTCAGCATTCGTGTCGGACAGATCGGGCAAGGATAGCATCACGGGTATTACTTGAATTTTTCCCGTATCGTCCTGCCGTTGTAAATGCACTACAGCGGTACCGGATTGTAGGATATCATTCGTCATAATTTCGTCTGTCATGATTTCAGAACTAGATTCCATATTGTCAGCCGTAACTTCTTCCGTGTACACATTGGAATCCTCTATGTTCATAATCACCTCTGTGGCCTCCGATGCCTCCCTCGAAGTTTCTTCATACTCCTAAAAAAATAATAATATCTAAATAAAAAAAGAATGTAGTAAAAAATGTAATTGAATTATACACTATTCACTTATTTTTATTTATTTATTATCATTCACATTAATATCATTATATATTATTAACAAAAATATATTTATTATTATTCATATTAAATGTTTTTATTTATTTATTATTATGCACATTAATGTTTTATTATATAATATTATATTTATCATTAATGTCTTCTATTTATCTATTTATCTCTTTTCTATTCACTATTGATTTGTTGTTTATTCTGTATGTTTCTGATGTTTTTAACATCTTTACTCAAAAAGTAATCTAAAAATAAAGTTACAACAAATAATTCCTCACCTGCTCATATACTTGTTCGTATTCTTCCGGATCCTCAAACTTTACAATCTGTTCCCGTTCGAATTTGACAATCTGTTCTTCCTGTTCATATTGCTCTCCTTGTTGCTCTCCGTATTGTTCATCAACAATCTGAATGTTTTGCTGATTTACAGAATCCTTGATTGAGCCCTGCTCGGATCCAGAAGAATCATCAGTACGCACTTTTGGTTTGATATTCCTTCCGGGTACAATGCGTTTAAAGCCCGAACCACCAAGACTCTCATGACGCCGCTCATGCTTATTTTTATCGCCGAGATATTTGAAGCGCTGTCGGCATACACTGCACGAATACGGACGTTCATTGGTGTGCGTGCGTTCATGGCAGACGAGGGCACTCACCTGCTTGCACCGCCAGGGACAATATCTGAAAAATTGAACAAACGACGAATATAAATGGTGAGTCAATAATAAATGAATACTAATATAAATATTATTTACTTATATACTATCGATCGCGTTGTTTTTATAATAATAGATAGCCGAGTTTTTTAAATTAAACTAATTAATAAAATAATCACACACATACATACACATACAGTCTACTTAATTTACTTTAAAAATATTTTTTCTGTTTTTCAAAAATAATAATTATTTAGATATAATAATGCGATAAACTATTCTTATGCAGCAAATTATGTAAAAAATATTTAAATTCTATAAATTTCATAAATTGAATTTTAAAAAATTTTTGAATATAAAAATTCTTATAATATAATAAATTAGGTTAAATGATGAAACTTATAAGAATGTACAAAATTTAATCTACAATATACACTTTACACGCAAGTATATTGTTACATTACATTGCAATATAATCTTTTATATTCAAGAGAATTTGAAAATTGGAATTGATTGAATTTATGTCTTTTTTTAATCTTTGAAGTACTATATGTGCTATATGTGTTTGAAAAAGGTTATTGACATAGACTAAGGGCACATACATATGTTTGACGAATTCTTTAAATTATACTCTAAAAATAAAAATTATAAGTGTTTGCTTGTTATTTTAATACATATATATTTATTAAATAACTAAAAAATAACTAAAAGGATAAAGTATCTAAAAAAGCAATATAATTCTAAAAAATTAATACAATCTGTACAATCTGTAATCTTTTTCTAATGAGATAAAAGTTTATTCAAATAGCTGAATATAACATAAAAAATTTATAGACTTTCCTTTAAATTGCACAAACTTTTTGGTTATACTTCTTATCATATGTAACAATAATAAACTTTCCGTCTCCAATAATTGCGGCGCAGATTATGCATCGTTCCTTATTGAGCGCTTAATACTAGAACAATCTGCATTCAAAATAAATTTCTATTCATTTGTATTGAAATTATAATCTATTTACCTGCACTGCAAGGGTCTTACGTCGCTGTGTCGATTTTGATGATGTTTGATCAGTTGGATCTTTGTTTTCAAATTGAAACCGCAAATCTCACAAGTATATGGTCTTTCCTCAGAATGAGAAATCATGTGAGTTTTTAATCTTAATTGATTCACGAATCGTTTCGGACAGTGGGGACACGCCAAAGTGCCTTCGAGACGATTGTGCGCAATCATCATATGATGACGTAGACGCACTTCGGATGTGAAAGTCTCGTCGCAGTCAGTGCATTTCATTGGATCCTTTTCCATATGAGTGTTTTTTATGTGTGTACGCAGTATCATTTCCGTTTTGAAAGTCTTATTGCAGTGGTAACAGGAAACCCGTTTTTTTTCTGGCGGACCAGACTCATCGCGAGTAACACCTACAAGAAAAATTATCTATAAATATTATATTATTGAGATTACACACACACACACACACACACACACACAACTATTATACATATATTAATTATTAATTGAATAAACAAAGAAGAATAATTAAATACTCTCAATGTCCAGATAATTTAAAATAAAATTATATTTTCCTAATTTTTTTTATTAATATCAATGTCAATATCAAACAAAAGAAAACAGATTATAATAAAATACTTAATATAAGAGCTACAATATTAGAGAGATAAATATTTTGTTAATGTATCTTTTTAACAAATATTTTCTATTAAACAAATAGGGAGACTTTTCTTTTAGATTCGAGATTAAAAAAAAGTTCTTTAGTTAGAAAATATTAAATTAGCATTATTTAAGTGAATTTATATATAATTATTAATATTTGTTCAAGCAGATTTAAAAACAGAAGATAAAAATGCCTTAACTTAATATATTTTCAACATCAAAATACACGTTACCTGGCATTGATTCATTATGAATATGTGACATGTGCCATTCGAGCGATCTCGTCGAAATCATTGATCTATTACAAATGTGACACGTATATTGCCTGCCATCCTTGTGCACTCTATTCCTATGAATCACCAAAGTCGAATGATTCGGGAATTTTTCCCCACAAACTTGGCAAGAACATTCTTTTAAACCTCTACTACCCGTTTTCTCATGCACCTTCATATGCAGTCTCAAACCATCCCTTCGATTAAATCCAACTCCACAAGTATCACAACGATATTGTCTTTGATCTTCGTGAATTCTCACGTGTTGCTTTAAGGTCGAGCTATTTTTAAACATCTTATCACAATGCGGACATTGAATACTATAAGCTTTGTGCGTGTGCATGTGTTTAGATAAACTATAAAATGGCACTAATTTTTTGCAAACAGGACATTCCCTCTTGTTTCCAACCGGTTGATGTTTTCTGATTCTATGATGTCTTAAACTTGCAGGATTTTTAAAATCTGCACCACAATCTTCACAAAGATATGCCCTTAAAGTTGTATGTACCGATTTTAGGTGAAAACTTAATTTTTGCTTGAAAGCAAATTTTTTTGGACATTTTGAACACTGATAAATTTTTTCTAAAATCGTATGTTGTGTTTTCAGGTGCTGGTCCAGAGTACCCTGATGTTTGAATCTTTCTCCGCAAACTTCGCAAAGTTGGCCATAAAGAGCATCAATATGTTTTTGTTCGTGCTGACGTTTTTTTCCTCTGGAATCCAAAAGTAGATCGCAATATTTGCAAATTAACTTTCTTACACAAATGACATTATGATTTCTCTTTGCTTTATTAGTTGGAAATTCTTCCTCGCAATCGTCGCAATAATGAAGAATGCGATAGTCATGAATTTTAAGATGTTCTTCAAGAACATCACGGTTGGAAAAAATTTCCGGACAGTAATCGCATTCCAGATCACGTTCTATTGAAAGCAGATTAACAGATGGTTGAATATCTATAAGGTCTGGTAGAGGTTTAGGAGGTAATTTCAATGTGATAGAAAAACGTTCTTCATAGAGAGAGATTACGTCCTCGTCCTTAAGACGAGTAAGAACAATCTTGCGCTGCTTCAAATATTCCTGGAATTCCTGAAATAAAAGAAAAATTGGGGATAAAAAAATAAATATAATCATTAGAGAGAAAATAAAAATAGGAATAAAGAAATAACAAATTAAAATAAGAAATAAAAAAGAAAAAAGCAAATAATATATCAATATAAATAATAATTTATTTGCAAACTCACACACAATTCTAATAGACCACATTTGTATGTCTCTCTTGCAATAAAATATCAAAGTATAATAAAGAAATAAATTAAAAGTTCTAACAATATTTAATTTTTCCTTTGATGTTAGCTCTGTAGATACAATGATGAATTTGCAAAATATTTATATATTTCTTTTCAATGATATAATTACACGAAAATTTTTACAAATTTTAGAAAAAAATTAATTTTTCTAGAATTATTTTATATTACTCTAAATATATATTAAAAGTATTAATTATTTCATAAAGTTAAAAGATCTGTACTTAAAAAGATACAAGTACAATAATTATCATATGCATTAATTTTGATAAGAGTCAAGCTCTCATGCAAGAAATACACTTTATTAAGTCTCATGTTTAATAATTGTTGTAAGAATTGCTTATCCTCTTGCGCTTTTATAGCACAAGAAATTGAATTCTATCAAGATTATACAAAAGTTACCTGCAAATTCTTCTCCTTTTCTCCCAAGATTCTTATCAACTTCTCCAAATTTCCTTCAATATATGTCTCATCTGGTTCCTGATTCTGCAGACTTTCTTTTTTCTGCTTTGTCTCTTCCCACAACTTCAGTTTTTCTCTTGATAATTTTAAAATATCTTCTTTCATATTATCATTAATCTTCTCCTCACTTTCATTGACTTTTTCACTTTCTTCCACTTCTTCTTTCACTTTCTCTTCATCTTCTTTTCTTGAAACTATTATTTCTTTTTCCATCTTTATAGGACTTGATATGGCCCAAATTTTTTCTTCTTCTACTTCTTTTTGCATTTCATTCAAAGTAAAAACTTTTGCTGATTGATTGCCGAGAACTTTCTCTCGTTTCTTTTTATATTCTTCAATTTGTTCTTCAATTATTTGCTCGCGAGCATCAGGGCGTCGAACTGAAGAATCTAGCGATGTCAGGGGTTCATAGCGTTTGAGAAAACGCTCAACAGGTTTGAGATCGGTAGAGGATGCTGTACGTTTTAAATCCATAGGTTTATCCATTTTCTTGACCTACAGATATCAGAAAAATAGAAGATATAATTATGTCAATAATGTAATTACAGACATACGCGAATAAAATGAGATTTCTTGAATTTTAAAAATGAATTAAGATAAATAAAAAAAAATGAAATAATGAGGAAAAAAGTAATAAAGGGAAAATAAAAGGACACGAAATATAAAAAAAAAAATGTTTAAACAAAGTTATAAAATAAAAGGAAGAAATTAAAAGTAGATAAAATGACGATATAAAAAACTTAAAAGTAGAATAAAATAAAAAAAAAAACGCAATATAGTTCGAAATATAAAAAAGATGATTATTATACAAAAATAAAAAAAATAGTAATAGAATAGGACAAGAAAAAAAAAAACATACTTAACAACATAATAAATATGATATTCTTAAGAATACAAAATAAATAAATATGTTATAAAATACCTTATAAATGATAATTAAACAAATGAATAAGTAACGAAATATGATAAAACAATTTTAAAATAATATTAATAATAATAGTTAATACTAATTAAACAAATAAATTTTACCGAATTTTAGTCAATTTGACAGTGAATCATCAACAAACAAACAAACAAACAGATTATATTTAAAACATTCACACATTATTTTCTCTTCTTATTATAAGATACTATCTTACATATTCGCTCACCTTCACCAATAAAATCTCGTTTGGTTTAGAACCCTTTACAGTCACATACATAATTCCATCCTCATGTGAAGTATTGTTCACACTTAATGGATTATTTAGGTCTAACTTTTGCACCTTGCACTCCTTTGGAATACTTTCCACCTCATTTTGTATCTCATCGTTTTCCCAACTTTTTGTTGAGGTTGTTGACATCAACAATCTTCTTTTCAGGATATTTGGTTGTCTTATTCCCTCTTTTTGATTTTCTCCTTCACCTTCTGAAGTCTGGGAAATCCCAGATTTCATGGAGACTATTTCCTCATCTCCTTCCACTCTCACATAAGATTTTGCCAACATGTCATACTTATAAACAGCAGCTGGAGACCTTGAAAATTCTTCTTCTTCTTCATCTTCCTGGAAAGCCGGATCTTCGGGATCAAATTCCTCGATCGATTCTTCGTCTTCCCCCTCTGCTACTTCCTCAAAGATTCCACCGGTCATTTGCGCCCCTTCTTCTTCCTCTTTCATCTTTGGCTCATTATGCAATGAAAAAATTGCACACATTTTGGGAGCAAAATTGTCTTCTTGATTTCTTGTAATTGTTTGACTTTCTTGCTCTTTTGTTAATGATAAAGATGGATTTTCTTGGATTATGGAAAGTGATTGGCGCTCTTGGTTTGTTTCTAAGAAAAAAATTTTTTTTCCCCATCTTTCTTTTCTTTTCTTTTTTAATATTATAATTAAAATATTATATATTTTAGAAGTCAAATTTTCAAGTACAATAAAATTAAACTAATAGATTATATATTGTTACATATAGTCTATACATGCAAAAGTTATCTCCCCTCTCCCCTATCACTCATATCAATAATAAAGAAAATTTTATATATAATATATAAATATTTACTACAAGTTAAAAAAAATATAATAAAAAGAAGAGAGAAAAGGAATGAAAAATACAAAGATATTACCTCGACAGGATGATTGCTTTGTTTGTTTCGTTATCAAAGACTCATTAATCGGTTCCGTTTTTTTTGCGACGTTATCGGTTGTCAAGTTGGTGTGAATGGATTTAAGTTTTACCTCGGCCTTTTTGATCTGCATGAAGAATTTATAACTCATTTTAAGATCACAGATGCAATCCATGCACATCTGAGTAGAAAGGCTATCGTAAGGATTCACTTCTAAATGCTTGATTTGCTGGCTCAATCGCAATTTGATGCCCTTCTCACTGAAGATATCCACCTATAACATGCATTAGTAGAGCAGTTATGGTAATAACAAATAGTAACAATAGTACATCATAGTAACAATCAATAATAAAAATATTCATCTCAAGTCAGTCAGATTATTATAAGAACTATGCTACAGTACTTATTTATAATAAAAAGAATAAATTACGAACTTCCTAGTAATTATTATTATATTACCCTTGCATCATTTTTTATCTTTATAATGAAAAAAATAGATTAATGTGGAAAAAATTCTATAACTATTCACTCTTCTAACTATTCAATTGAAAAATATCCATAAATAAACTTTATAATTTATATTATTGCAAAAAGTATTTTATTTAATTTTTTTAATTTTTCTTTTTTTTAGAAAAATAAACATTCACAAGTTTCTCCAATTTCTTTCCTATTTATAAAAGAAGAATTAGAATTTAAAAAAGATAAAAAAATTATTTCTTTGGAAATTATCGACACTTAATACGCAAAGATCTAATATAATTTTATTCTTCATTAAAAACGATTCATTTAATGTTCATAAGTACTCATAAATACTCATTTTTGTTTTCTGTAAATTTATAGGCTTAAGTAAAGATAAAATGGTAAAATGATTAACATGATGCTTTAAGCACTTTGAAAAATTTATAACAATAACTTGTATATTATTTTTTTTGTTATGTGATAACTATTAAGAGTAATCCTTCTTCAAATAATAGATAATCATGATTATTGAAAGAATAGAATAGATTCAATATTCTGAGCTTCTGGTTTTCTAAAGTACTTCTCTCCTTTACTAATGGCTTATGATTATTATTTATAATTTTCTTTCATTTTATAACACATTTAGTCAACTTTCATAACATATTTAAGGATTATTATACATGAAGTTATTTGTAAGTTACAGGCATATTGTAAATATTTTGATAATGAAGTAATGTAAGTAATTAAGTAAATAGTATGTAAATAGTATATATAAAGTATATATAATAAATAGTATATATTCTGCTGAATAACATATGATAATATATACATATATTATTAGATATTTAATTGATCAAACATGTTGTTTATATTATAGGTTTTATAATTTCATATAATTATAATTTCATATAATTTTATGTATACCAGATTTAAACATGCAGTGCAATATAGCACGAAATATGTTATTAATCTTTTCATTCATTATGTATCTACTTATTTATCTTAGTTACTATAATTTATATATTCCTCTTTATGTATTTTGCATTATTATTTATTTAGAGACGAATATATTTTTTACATTAAATTATATTTTATATTTTCATATATATAAAACTACAATCATGTAACAAAACTGCTATTTAATGTTTGTTAAGAAAAACATACCAAGGGTAATTTTAGACCAGCACAAGTACGGCAATATTTTTTTAATTCTTGCTGAGTCCTCTCAGAAATGGATAACTTGCTCTGCTGTGATTTATTGCTGTTGTTACTTAAGGACGAGATCCTCGTCAACTCATTCAAACTCTTGGCATCTTGTAGTCGAACGCGTGGTGCAATTTTCTTCAGCTCATTGATATCCTTAATTTGGCCCATAATAGGTGCCATTTTGGATTCCCTGCTGATAATGCTACTATCGGAATTGTTGACATTCTGAGGTGGTTCCGATTCGCTATAATTATGATCACGCTTATTGATTTCCGAGTTTGGCATTTTCTTCAGAATCATCTAAATGTGCTTTCCAGCATGTGGTAAATTTTAATCTGATATCTTCTATTTTTTGCTGTAAAATATATAACATCTTTATTATTCTTTCTCTTTGACACTTGTAACACTTGCAATAATAATTAAGATTTAAGAAAAAATGTAAAATATATCAAAATACACACACACACACACACACATACATATATGTATGTAAGATAAAGATATTAGATATAAAATCTTAATTTATTGGTATCGTACAATTAAATCATCTATTTTTTCAACTATTTCTTTGTTTTCTATTTGTATTCTAATAGCAAAATAAAAATATTGTTGTGAAACATCTAATCAAATCATACATGTTCAGAATATTCACTTTACACATTTATGTAGCAAATATATAATATCAGAACTGACAGTTTTTCTTTATAATTTCATTACATATTTTATTTTATATCTATATATCATTACACAAAATCGTCACGGCAGAATAAAATACCTCAATTACTAAAAAATTCCGTGTCGATTGCAGTTCTGCCGCTATGCATTCTGATAGTTTCTATTACAGTCACCTTTTCATTTATGATATATTTCAATCTTGAGAACTATAGAAAGCACTTCATCTTCAACATCAATATTAATAAAGTATCGTGTAATAAATATGTGCAAAAAATCAAAGACTCTAAATAGGATTTACATTCTATTGAGTTTTAATTACAAATTCTGAATGTATACTGAGACGTGTTTTTGAACCAATCACAGCACAGATTCTCTCCACTCTTAGAAATATCCATTAAAATAATTTATTTTTTTGTTTCAAAAAGAATAGAGTATTATCGAAAGAATAAGCCTAATAACGTCGAATATTATGGTTAAATATCAATTCCTCATACGATAAAAAGTTCAATTTAGTGTTCCGTAGAATGATAGATTATCGAGTAGAAAATCAAGAATTGAGGTTAGGTTTGCAAGAAATTAATTTTCAAAGCAAAACGAATATCAACCTCGGAACACCCCGAGCTCCGATGACGCGTTCGTGAGATCCGTACCGCTTCAACACGATAAAAACGATAACAAAGTCTTCGACGAAAGGAAACTCGACGAAACTGGATTCACGATATATTCGATACTTTGTCGCCACGAGTGCCAGATGGCGCGTACAAATGGCAGCCTTACCTTTTGGAATAATATAAGCGCCAAGGACTATAAACATATAAAATATATAGACGAAGCCTATTCTGCGATGATAAGGGAGGGAAACTAACAGCTTTGATGTGTATCGAGCGGCGCGACTCTCGGACTACTCACCAATCACAGGTATATCGCCGAACCGAATCTACTCGAAAAAAACCGAATAAAATCCGCAGGTATTCCGCACGAGATTGCATTTCAATGCATTCCATGCACTTTTACATCAGCTCTGAACTCCTTCCCCCTCCCTTCCTTTTTCTTCTTGGCGACTTGGCGATGTCAACAGCTAATGCTCCATCTATTGCACGCAACTATAAGGACGCATTCGCATCTCGGCAGAAAAGCAAAAGCCAATCGGAACTCGCGCTGGTAGTCACAATTTCTACTTTTTGCTCTTCTAATGTACCACTTACACACTGCTTATTATCAGCGTGAGTTATGATTGGCTTTCCGCTTTTCTGCCAAGATGTGAATGCGCCCTTATGAATAATCTAATGTAATAACCTAACTTGTGCGATGAACTGTTCAAAACGATGTTTAACGATTTAATTTCATTAATCATATATCAGACAAAATATAATTTTTAAACAATTTGTAATATGTCGAACGGATTCGTACATTCTGTTGCAGTCCCGCGTATTTATAAATTCACGGCCGATATTGTACGCCGCGTGCGAGAAGATGGTGCCAGTCCAAAGACATTAATTTACGAGAAGAATCACCCAGTAAGTATAAGATGATTTTATATAAAACGTAGAAATAAAAAAAAAACTTCATTTTACTATAATATATTTATTATGCTATGTAATAATACTTGTAATAATATATTGATTATTATATATTATACCGATATTTATTATACCGATCTCTATATTTAAAATTACTTTTATATTTAAATTATATATTACCATAATGTTATTACATTAATTTTTATTAATTTTATATATTGTATAAAAGTTTTTAACAAGCTTTGTTTTAATACTTTTATGTGTGTGTGTATGTGTGAGAGAGAAAAGAATTTATAAAAAAAATAAACATACTAAACATTTCAAGGACTTTAAGTGTTTAAAATTTTCTTTATTGCAAAAAAAATTTGGAACACTTAAAGTCCTTGAAATTTTTTTTACTTTATGTAAGGAAGAATAAATACTAATTCAGAATAAAAGAATCATATATGCAGATGAATAAGTACATTGACAAAAATATGCTTCTTGTACATTTCAGTGTAATCTAATTACGTTTGTATATTGCAAACATTTTTTATTAACAAATTGTCATCCTTTATGTCGCACAGATAGATATTGTGCTTTATGTCTCTATAGATAGATACATATATACATATGTATGTATATATGAAGAACAGCTTAATATAAATGTTTAAATATCTCATCAATAAAATATTTAACACTTTAATTGAATTCTTTTCTTTTTTTCTTTTCTTTTTTTGGAAACAAAAATACATTTAAAGAAAACAAAGACTATAACAATATAATGTATTTCAACATTTATTTTTTCAAGATTTAAAGAGATTAACTTTTTTTATTTAAAATTATATATTTTAAATAAAATAAACTCTCCACATATTTTTATAGTGAGGTAAACTCAACTGATAAATATTTTTAATTGTTTATTACAGTTATTTCAATAACTTTATTTATTTTAATTTATTTTGTTATATATAAATAAAATATGCTTTTTTTTTTTAATTTTACTTTAATAATTACTATTGAGCGAAATTTGGTAGTCTATAAATTATTAAAGATTATTCAAATTTTTAAAAAACGCATAAATATGTTATGTATTATTTTTGTTTTTTTTATATTCTCATTTTTTACAAAAAGAATATAAAAATATTTTATTCCATATTAAAAATATATATTTTCATGTGATATCTCTTTTTTTGCTACTGATATAAAGGTACCTTGTATAATATTTAATTAACAAAAGAAGAATATAGATTTCATATGTGTCTTTCTCTGCTCTACCTTTGCAATATAGAACATATCTGGTATATATGGTCTCTCGATGAATACCTTGCGAATGCTGCCTCATTTAGACCAACTTTTCCACAAGACCCATATTCTCACAGAGCAACCACGTTTGGATCCCTGGTTAGCTAAAGTCCTCGTAACGGAGCTTCTATGGGGCAAAAAATGCTTAAAGAGCCACTCCAAACCAGTTTTAGCTGTGTTAGCTTATGAGAAGAAGTTGCAAGAAGAGTTGAAAAACCTCAACTACATAGAGACTTCCATCTCTTATAAACAAAAAGGTAATTATATCATTTCACTGTCAATAATCACGACATACTTGAATTTTTTCAGAGATTTGATTTTCAAAGAATCATCATTGCGCAGTAGAGATCTTTTTCTTCATGGTCCTGATTATTCGCAACTGCAGAATATTGTCCAGTAGACCAAACAAAGGAGCTGGAGTCAAAAACTTGTGCCATCACCAAAGATCCTTTCATCAGGATTTGATTTGTAATAAAAAGAATAACTGTATCATGAGTCTGATGGAAGTTGTAGGAACATTGTTCCTGTATAGTATTGCCATGTTTACTTTACCATTTGTTGCCTTTTTTGGAATACAACATTTTATGACATTAGAATTTCAAACCGATACTTTTACGACTAATTGTGTTTCTGTGCTGGCTGCTGTGATCACAGTAAATTTGATTATTTCTTGTTATGCTTATCAGGCTTTGCACGAATCAATTGAAGAGAAAGAACAGAGTGAAGATAAAGTGGAGTTTAAAGATAGTTTAAATAAGAAAGCAGATTAAAATAACTTTCTTTTTGACAAAAATTTTAGAGATTATTCTAAATTTTTCATATTATGTTAAAAAAGGCAAACTTTCTATTAGTTAAGCAAAAATATTTGTGCATAATATTGCACAATTGATGTGTATGTTCGTGCGTGCGTGCGTGCGTGCGTGTGTAAAATTAATCATAGAAATATGGGAAAAACTTTATATATAAAAACCTTAATAATTAAAGGAAATGAAGTATTTTATAAACAACAAATATAACACATTAAATATATTAAAAATAATATAACACATTATATATATTAAAAGTGTAAATTATGATTCTTCTTTGTTAACATTAGAAAGGTATATGTAATATGTGTACTAATACTGTAAAGATTTATTGGTTTATATAAAAACAGTTGAAATTATTTTGGTTATGGTTGATTTATATAAAAAAATAAATATTAATTCTTGTTTCAAGCTTGTTCTTTTTAGTGCTACATTAAAAATTTGTTATTCTCAAAATAATAATAATATATAATATAGAGTAAATAATAATATATAATATATAATATAGAGTAAATTATCACAACAGAAACATAGAACGCCTAATTATTTCCCATTTAAAGATGTAAAAAATTGTATAGACTAGACTAAATATATATATATTTATACTTTAATATTTCTCTTAAATTTGATAAAAAAAATTTATAGAATATAATTTAGACTATTTTAAATACTTATAATTATTGACACTTTTGTGTGTGTGTGTGTGTGTGTGTGTATTATATATATATATACATACATACATACATATATAAGTGTCAATAATTAATAAGGTAATAAATAATAATGTAACTAAAAATTAATTTATTATATTTTTCCTAATCTTTTCTTACTCTTACAAAATATTTCTTAATTTTAAATAAAAAGTTAATTGTAAAGTGATCAGATTTAAAGCACAGTAAAAGTTTCTTGTTCATTTTCTGCACTTAATTTTAATTCTTCTCAATAAATAAATGTTGATCATATTTATTTCATTTTAACTGCGATGCAGTAGTAAATTATTGGATAAAATATTGGATTTTATGAAAGAGGTGGATCATTCACAGTCTGTAGAACATATAATATCAATGTATATAATGTACAAATTGTAATAATGTGTAGATGTATGCATTGTTTACAATCTCTTCTAGTACAGTTATGTTTCAGAAACTTTCTCTTCTTGTTTGATAAATTTTAATATTTTTTCTTAATTTGAAAAGGAAATTTTCTTCTAAAACTTTCTGTTTTAAAAAATAATGCACTTAAAATTTTTTGCTTATTTGTTCTTGTCGATAATTTACTATACAATATTTCTCAGATTGTATTCTAAGATAATGTAGAAGAATAAAATTTTATTACTATATATGTATTTATTGCCATTACATTAACGAGGAATTCAACATATATCTATATATTCTATATCCCCAAAAAATTATAATGTGATTATCAATTATTAAAATGATGATACAATTATTAAAATGATATATATAATTATCTTTTTTTTTTGCAGTAAACTTTGGAATCATCTTTATTGTTTATAGCCATAATATATACATATAAAAAATGAATTATTTATTATAATAAGATATATTATAATGCAGAAAGAAATCTAATAAAAATAGGAAATTAAGAAATGTCTTTTTTCCACAGTGCGAAAACCTCGATACGTTCGTATCAACACTCTTTTAATATCAGTTGAGAAAGCCATCTCTTTATTCCAAAAGGAAGGATGGAAATTACTACCCAAGAGCACAACATACTCCTCATATCTGCGGTCCTTATTACAATTATCGAAACCTTATTTTATACAAGATTTGCATATACCGGAAGTGTTTGCTTTTCCGTCCTCAACATATTTTCACAAACATGCCAGTTATAAAAATGGCGAAATCATCCTTCAAGATAAAGTATAAATGATAAGATACTTTTATATAAAAACATATTTTTTAAAATTCTTATTTTAATTTAATAACATTAAATATATTAATAATTAATTTAATTATTTTTAAATGTATTTATCGAGAAATTTTTATTTTTATATATATTTAATATTAATTTAGCATGTGTGTGTATATATATATATATATATATATATATATATATATGTATGTATAAATTTTTTTAAATTATTATTAATACTTTTATTTATTATCTTTATTATATAGTTTTTATCTCTTTTAGGCTAGTTGTTTGCCGGCACATTTGTTGAATCCAGTTAGTGGTTCCATAGTGCTAGATATGTGCGCGGCACCTGGTATGAAAACTACTCATATAGCAGCAAAGTTACAAAATTATGGGTATGTAATTTGTATATATGTGTGTGCTGCGTGTTTATGTATATATACGTGTGCGTGCGTGCGTGTGTTTTTCCAGCAAACACAGAATATTGCGGCAATATTACAACATTGCAGCAATGTTGCGGCAATGTAGCTGCAATATTTTGGTTTGCTGGATTCATATAGAATCTGTTATATCAAATTGTAGATCAAGAATAAAACTACTCTAAATCTCTTTATTTTTAAATACCATATAACATATAACAAATTCTAATTTTTTATTTAATTTTAAGTGGACTTATTCACATAATTTTAATTTGAGACTTAATTACTGATATTTAACATTAAAAATTAAAACATTAAAAATATAAAATAATAAAAATTTTTGAAAAGGAAATATTATGATAAAGAAATATTGAAAATTGTGAATATATAATAAAAAAGTATTTAAATATAATAAAGAGATATTGAGAATTTTTAATATATATATATATATATATATATATATATATATATTATATATATATAATATATATAATTTTATATATATAAAATTTTTAATTTAATATATATAATTTTTAATATAAGAAATTTGGAAATGACTCATAAAATATTTTATTAAATAATTAGTTTTATATCTTTTATCATGTTTTATTAATATTATATCTACAAACACATTCTTTTTTTTTAATAAAATTGTTTAAATTTTTGAATAGATAAGTCCATAAAAATACCCATAAATTTTTTTTTTTCAGACAGATTTATGCTGTGGAAATCGATGCTAAAAGATTTGAAACTTTATTCAAACAGATAAAGACAAGTCATTCCTTCTGTGTGAAACCTCTTAATCAAGATGCTCTAACTCTTGATCCTAAGCAGTATTCACATGTGGAATATATTCTGGTCGATCCAAGTTGTTCTGGATCAGGTAAAACTCGACATTCTATCTTTTAAATTAACAATAAAGGAATTCATTAAAGAATTCATTAAAGAATTTGAAAACAGACATACAGATTTTTTTTAATTAATAAAATTAATTTTGATTAGTAAAAAAGAGATTCCTATTACAGATATTATAATCATTCCTTTGAATATATTTTATTTTAACACTGTAAAATATAAAATATTATAAATAAATAAAAATTTTCATAATATATACATAAAGTAATTTTTATCACAGGTATTGTGGATAGACCAGAACAAAGTAATACGAACAATAAGCTTTTGTCAAAGCGCCTGCAAAATCTACACTCATTCCAAGTTTACCTTCTTAGATATGCGCTATTTAATTTTCCGAATGCAAAAAGAATAATCTATAGCACCTGTTCTCTTTATCCTGAGGAGAATGAAGAAGTAATAGATGAAGTTCTCGCTGATATTGGCAATGCTTATTGCTTGGTGCCAGCTAAAGAGTTATTGGGAAATAATTGGACAAATTTCAGTTCCAAAAGATACAATTGTGCAGATAAATGTTTGTATTCGAAGCCCAATATTGATTTTTGCAATGGCTTTTTCGTGGCGATATTTGATAGAAATTTCGATGTGGCACTGCCAGAATGCAAACGTAAAGGAGGTAATATAAATTCTACTATAGCAAATTTGGATATAAAAAAAAATGATATGGTGGAGAAAATTGAATGTAAGCAAAAACAAGACAAAAGAGAGAAGGAGGAGGAGCAAAAAATCTCAATGAATGATGAACAAATAAAGATATCAAAGAATATTGAATTTGCACAAGAAAACAAAGTAGAAAATGGAGTAAAAGCAAAAAGAAATAAAAAAGATGTAAAAAAAATCGATAATTGCTTTTTATCAAATTTGAATCAGGAAGTAATAACATTGAACAGGCCTGAAGATATTCAGATGAAGATATCAGAAGATATGAAGCGAAAAAGGTTAAAGGAAAAGAAAAGATCAAAACCTGAAAATCTACCTTTTATAGAAAAAAATAAAGAAATGATAAAAGTTAGTGACTTTAAAAAGAGAAATCTAAATGAAAAAAACAAAATTGAGCCACCAAAGAAGAAAAAGAAAAAGAGAAATGAGGAAATCCTAAAAATTGCAAAAGAAGAAAAAGAAGGGTAAGGAAATCTAAAAGTTGATAAAAATCTATGCTCGAAGAACAAAGAAGAAGATAGAGCAAAATAAGCAAAAATATCAAGAAGCAAATAAGAAAATAATAAAAATTAATGATGTTAAAGAGAAAAATCAAAATGTAACAAATTATGATTAACAATGATTAAACAATTTGTTAATATTAAAATAGCAAATATAGGAAGAAAACAAACATTAAAAAATTAAGTTTAAGAAAATAAATAAAAAGCTGTCAAATAAAAAATAAATGTTTGGAAAAAGACATTTCAACATATTTTTTATTATGTTACTATGTTATTCGATATATTTTTTTATTACTTTACTATTATGTTTTTTTTTACACTTGGGAATATTTCTTGAAAAAAAAAGTACCAACAAACTAGTAGATCTCACCTGAAACTATTGTTTATATAGAAAAATTTACATAATTTCATATTTTTAGATAACCTATTCATTTATGGAACTTTATTTTTTAAATTATATTCTTTGTGTTTCTCTTCAATTTTCCTCCATTTTTTCTCCAACACTCGATATATAATAAGTATATGCTGACAATAGTTGTTTGCATTTTTTATTTTTAAGAGAGAGAAGATAATAGTATTATATTCCGTACAATCCTTCCTGTGTAAGGATATAATGTATACGCATATTGAACTGTAATTAGAATAAAAATACTTAAATACTTAATAAATAAACTTATTTTGTACAATAATTTCTTTCTATGATAATAATTGTCTTAACTTACGAAAAAAGAAGAGGATTTTTCATTTTTTAGAAACTTTTATTATCAATATGTGAAATAATAATATATTCATATCTGCTTTTAAAAAAATCAAAGATATTTATTCAAAAAACCGCTTTGTATCAATAATTTTAAATATAATACAATATTACGTATTACTTGCTTGTAATATAATTATACTCATTTTATCGGCAATCTGCGACACCGCAACACGAAAGCTTGTTGACCTCCTTAAAGTCAACTGATAAGCACATCGATTATAAATGTAATGTATGTATATATGCATATAATTGCGGGGTGAAATAGTGTTTTTCTGACAAAATATATATTAGATCTAGAATGAGGTATAACTATACAATAACAATATTGATTCAGTTGTCTAGTTTTTATTGGTCCGCTGTAAAGCATAATATATTTAAATTGATAAAATCACTATACATATGTATTATAAATGTCGAGAAATATTGTTTATTAGAGAGCGGTATGAGATTCAAAATACTACTATATAGCATTAGTTAAATATAACATATAATATATATATATGTACACAAGAGACTTTTTTTATTGGAATGATGGATAAAGGAAGAGAAAAAAACTAAAATTATCATATTAAACGTAGTATGCAATAAGATTGTTTCTTTATATTTTTAGATCAAAGAGCGACTAATATTATCGGATATTACATACACGTGCTGTCATTCGACCAGTTGCCTAATATATGTATGTAAGTGTGTGTGCGCGCGCGCGTATATATGTATATAGATATATATAGGTACAATTTATATTTTCTTACACGTACCGTGTGCGCGTAAGAATATGAAGATAGTTGGATTTTTTAATCCGCTGATATGCTGAAATATTTAAATATCTAGATATGATGCGCTCAATTCTAAAATTTAACGATAGAACGGTGCACATATACTATCGTACATTTGTCTAGAACATTTTGCATTTAGTGTATCTCTTTCTGAAATTTAAATCCGGTGCAACAAGTTCCGCGTTCACTGACACCGGGCATCGACGTCGCGACGAAGAACGACGATGGAGACGGTGAGAGAGGACATCGACGGTTGCCGGCGGCGCCGAGGTTGCGCGACCACTCGACGTCGGGACGCCATCGTCGAAGGACGCATGAATATGTATACTGTCGTCGCGATTGTAGCCGATTGAATTTCAACGCAAAGGCGATTCGACCGCGATTCGTCCGCACATAACATGGCCGTGGCAAAATATGCCATGATATTAATGCTGATCATCAATGATTGCAGCATAGTGTCAGTGAACTTCTATGAATTTTAGAATCTTTACTTGGAGGATACTTTATTTTTGCGACTTTATCCGTCAACCAAATCAAGTGAGTGTAAAAAATTTATAATGCGCTTATTAGACATTTTTTTTTATCATATGTATATTTATATTATCTAATTAATTTTTGGTTAATTTCTTTTTCTAATTCCTAATCATTATCTTTTCGAAAAAAATTATAATTTAAATAAAACTTTTTAGCTATTACAATACTGTTAGATATAGTTTCAAAGTAATTTTTATCGATCAAAATAATCATCGTTGACATTTTTTCCAATTGAAAACGCTTTCCAATTCATTCCAATCCATTCTTTTTTTAATACAATAAAATTTATAGCCTCTTGTAATGTGAAAGTTTACACTTTATATATATTTAAATAGTGATTTTTATATAATAATAATTTTGAAATAATAATAAATAATTTAAATTATTGTCAAAATGTAGAGGTTAAAATTATTTAAACATTGTTTAGAAGAAGAAAAAAAGAGATTTGCTCGAAAGTGAGAAAAAAAGTAAATGTATGCTCTATGAGAATTCTCCTTTATATTATTTTTAAATCAGATTAAATAAAACAATTTTATATTATGTGGAAAGAGAAGATAAAAGTTTCTTACTCGACTTTAATAAATAATTGTTTTTGTTTGTTTTTTTTCTATGTGGTGACATTGCTCTGCTTCTTAAAGATTCACAATTAATGCGCTGTATCGTAAGTTTTAACAAGTATGATTAAATTATCTTTTTTGACTGTAACTAGTTTTGATACTATTCAAATAACAAAGTAGACAATAAGAGCTTGTTAAAGTATTTTAAAAATTTATATTTAAAAAAAATTGACATTATGTTCATACATTTGCGTGTGTAAATTATCTAAAAAAGGATTGTACAAAAATATAAAAATATAATATAATATAATATAAAATATATAATATAAAAATATTTAGCACAGGGGAATTAATTAGATTAATAAAAATAAATTGAAAGAAAGATAAATTAATCATATAAAATATTTTTATATTTTATACAATAAACGCAAGGTTGTATATGTGTTGCAAAAGATTCTATATGTTGCCTCTATTATAAAATGAAAAATTATTAATTATTAATATTTCAAGTGAAACTAGAAACATACGATTCTTCTTCTCTTGCATAAATGAAAAAATCTTTCTTTTGAGTTGCATAAACTGATTTGAAATGAGAATACACTATTGCCATAACATACTCCATTTAAATTTATTACTTTTGTTAGTTAAAATGACAGAATAGTCGCTAAATAACACAGAGGAAACGCGAGATGAGAAACGAGCGCATAAATCAGCGAAAAGTAGTCGACACTATTTTGCATTCAAGGGAGGTGCGGTCACGCACGATATGTTTTGCGCATACAGAGACTAATGAGAAGATAGTTGATCACGAAATTTCAACGAAGAAATTCGACAACTCAAAAAATATATAAACATATGGTTCAGATTCATAATAACATGGACATTCTGGCACATTAAAATGTATATATTGCGTATAAATATAAATTTTCTAATTTTCCATTCTTCCATAAAAACTTATAGTGACAGAATCGCAAGAAACTCAAATCATTGGCGGGTTTTGACACTTTGAAACCTATCTAGATATGCAATGTAATTTTTGGAGATTTTTTGCAATAAATAAGGTCCTAATCGCACCTTTAATGAACAATCCACCACTAATTAAAAAGTACTCTTATGAAAATAGTATGTTGCATTTTATTGCAATATCTAATATTCGATTATCGGAAAAGATTTATTTTATAAAAGTGTTTCATGAAACTTAACTAAACTTTCGATAACAAATAAAATACAACGTAATACATTTTCACAATTCACATTTTAGGATTAGAAAAATACAGTATGAAATTATTACGCCCCACATTTACGTTTGCGTTAATGATATATGTGATAAAAGAAAAGTTTGATTTGAGAATTGAATATTAGGTGTGTATTCGGTTATACATCGATTACTTGTAAAGGGGGTGAAATTATGAGTTATTACCGACAAAACACGTAGATATTATACATGATGATCGATGGATCCGTAGTGCGAGCTGCAGTCGCGAAATAAAAACGACTTATCGATCGGGAATCCTCGGTTATCACGCAATACATGATTGACTGATTACTTAAATGGTATCCTCAAAGTGGCGAGATCGTGGCATTCGTGCTTCCATGTAAAAAAACCTTGAAATTTTAAGACACGCGCGTGTTCCACATCTGCTTGCGAATCATTTTCTGAGTAATTATTACACGCCAGAAATACAAAGGCAAAAGTTCCTTAATTTTTATAATAATTTGCACGATACATCTCAACAATTCGATATTGCATTTGTTTATTGTTTTTTTTTATTTAATTTATCATACATTCGTTAAACTTTGGTTAATTAATTTTTTAATTCTAAATTTAAACTTTTAGTTTTTAATTTTCAGCATTACGATACATATTTCTCATCATGTATCGCAAATACAACGGAGGAGAAAATTCATCAATTCGATAAACAAACTCTCTTTTTTCTATCCGCGCAGACCAAGTAAGAAAAGAACGTGTATGTACAAGTGGCGGCGGCCTCACCCTTGCGGATGATCGAGATTGAAAATCAGTCAGGTTCGCGTGCCGATAGATCGAGGGAGGGACAGAACAAGAGCGGAAGTGACGGTGATAACAACGGAGTCGATGATGCAGATGCGATCACTGCGACAAAGTTGAAGGAAATAGGTGAGAAATCATTTTACATCGCTCTCAAGATCTTATCTTATTATTATTATCATATTAAGATGCAATTTCATTGACGTTAAAAAGTAGCGTCAATGAAATTGCACCTTTATGTACGCGGAAGGGAAGGAAGGGAGATGGTTTAACAATTAACCTAACCTAATCTAATCTAAGATAGATTAAACTTAATTAAATTCAAATGCAATTTGTGTACGTTTTTTAAATTAATGTTATTTCTTTCCGAGCAAGATCTTTCCGCTTATATATATATATATATATATATATATATATATTCAGTATATAGATATCGCATTGTATGTATTTATATAGAAAATACACGCGTATTTGTACTATACATATATTGCACCATAAGATTATGTTTATCGCGTGCGCGCGTGTATATTTTCAGTTTTAGGAATATTCTTAGAATTTTTCGATCGAAATACCAGTCAAGATATCGTTCTTAACTCTTTCATCTCTTGTAGGCAGATATAAATATTTTTATGATATTTCGCCATTTTTTAAGAACCCTACGAAAAGAAGGATATCGATTTGATATTGATTGCTGAATGATGGTTGCTCTTTTGAAATATAAGCGGAATAAACATATCATTACGAGCGCAATCATATTTGTGCATATTTCATAATTTAAATGGTGAACTCTTATTATATTTACGACAAAGAAACGATGAAGCAATGCCATGATTATAATACCTACAAGAAGAGACAAGAGAGCTTGTGTGGCTATAATCGTAATTTCAAATAACTTTAACTCTTTCATTCAGATTCAATGAGAAAGGAGGAACAGGGAAAACCGCGAACTCGCGAAAACTCGCCGAAGAGCGTCGCGACGTCCACAGCACCGTCAGCGATGCCGGAGGAGGACGAGGAGGAGGAGGAGGAGGAGGAGGAAGAGGAGGAGGAGGAAGACGTCGTAATAGAAGAGGACGAGGAAGGGGATGAAGAGGGTGGAATCGTAGTGGAGGGTGGAATCGCAGTGGAGGGTGGAATGACGATGCAAGAAGAGATCGGGGGTGTGTCGGTTGATGGCGAGGGTGGGGGTGGAGGCGGCATGGCCGGCTTCTGGAGGCAGAGCAGACCCTCCAGTCCCCGCATGCCGCCTCCGGAGCAGTCGGAGCAGTCGAGCCGACCCAAGAGCCGGCACGAGTTACAAGCCGCGAGATACAACAACCTCGGCTACTGGCGAGCGAGAAGAGTTACCTTTTACAGAAATGGCGACCCCTATTTTCCTGGCGTCGAGTTTCGGTAAGCACCACTTTAACCGAGTCAACTCTAACTCAACTTATCGTAATTTGTAAAAAATCTTGTGATACATTTTCTGGGGTACACCGAATAATTTTCTTATGTTAATCTGTTAAAAAATTATTATTTATTATTATTATTAATTGTGTATATGATAATTAAGTTTGCGTAGAGTTATGACTTCTTTTTAACAAGAATCTATTAAGAAAACAAAATGTAAAGCATTTAATTTTTTATTCTTTCTCCAAATTCTCTAAGTTTTATTTCGGTAATGTAAACATTTGACAATTGTTTACGCAGTTTTCTCATTTCTTTTACTCATGTTAAAATAAAATTAATTATATGTAGCTATAATATATATATATATATATATATATATATATATATATGTATGTATATGTGTGTATGTATTTATGCATATTTCTTATATAGATAATAGGTACAGAGAGATCGGAACGTATCATATTTCTCGTAAAAAGAGAAACAATATACAAATAAATTTCTTTCAAAGTCCTTTGCCTTTGGCAAAAATTACATTTAGTGAAAAATGCATTATTTAGAGATATTTTATTTTTCAATTATATGTTTGTAATACTTTCCTAAAGCCACGAGCATGTCCAAATATTCATTACATAAATGTGGATGGAACACAAAATAATGAAAAGAAATAAAATGCTATATAAATAATATCTACTTTGTTTATATTAAAGCCAGAAAAAAATACTAATAATTTTGCTGTTATAAGAGGATTTGTTTTGTATCAACTTACATAAAATTATTTCGTTTTATTTAAAAAAAACATAAACGATATATTAGATTTAGTCACAATAAAAATGCTAAAATTTTTAATTGAATAATTATTATACAACAAAATCAAATAAGAACAAATGCATTGTACTGTATGTTGTAGATTATTAAAAATGTATCAATATATATTTTGTATACATATTACACGTTTTTTGTAAAATAAAATTTTTTATGAAGTTTTACTTTTTGTAATGTACCGAATTCTTGTAGAAAAGAATCGGCTTTTTGTAGAAGTGCTGAATTTAAGAACTTGTGACATTATGTATTATATATACATAAATATGGCATTAAAGAATAATAACGTATCTGTTGTCATATTAAAAGGCTGGATAGTTTGAGAAAAAAATAAAGAATATATATTATAACATTATATTTTTTTTATTTAATGCTTTTTAAAACGAATTAGAAACGTGATGAGAAAATTATGAACACATTGACAAATACATATACACATAGAGAGATAATTAAAGAAATATATGTGATACATAAATTTGTGTTGTATTTCTAAATACCCAGTAAACACAAAATAGTAATATAACATTGATGTTATAATTTCCCAGGTAGTAATGTAACTGTTATGTACGAGGCATGTTACATTGCAGTTGCATTGTTCAGTGGGAAATTATAACATCGATGTTATATTACTGTTTGTACTTTGTGTTTACTGAGTAATATCTGTTTATTTGAAAAAAATTTTTGACTTTTACTTTTCATTTTAATCAATGTTATAAGAGTGTTTATAATTATAAAAACTTTGCGCGCGCGCGCGCATACACACACACACACACACACATACACACCCAAGTTTTTCTTTAGGATAATAATAATCTAAAATATATTTTGAAACATGCATATACATATTTATTTATATTTTGCACTTATTTAACTTTGTGATATTGGTCAAAATTTTCGCTCTTATTTAACTTTTAGCTTAATTCTGTATGTGTGTGCACACGCGCGCGCGTGTGCGCGTGCACAATAATGTAATTAATATTTCTGTACAAAAACAAAAATCCAAGTCAATTAATTAAAACATTTTAAAAAGATATTTTAATAGCTTTGAAATTTATTTTGTACATAATTTAGAAAAATTTTGAATATTTAGATTCAAACCTGGACGTGATATTGGTTCCTTGGAAGCTCTACTGGACAGATTGTCTCTTCGGATGGATCTACCCAGAGGTGCACGCCATATCTTTTCAATGGACGGTGATCGGAAGCTTAGCCTCGATGAACTCGAAGATGGTGCCTCCTACGTAGTATCCAGCTACAAGACTTTTAAGGTAAATAATTTTTGTGAATGATAAAAATAAATAATTGTAGAAAAAACAAAGAAAAATAGATTATTAAAGAGCATGCATTTATGTGTGAAGTTAAATTTAAGGTAAATTATTGAAACGTGTATGTTGATTGTTCAACATACAATACATCAATAAAGTGAAATATTAAGCACATGATATGTAATAGTTTTATCAAAAATAATTATATAACAGATCTATTATATGCATAGTGATAACTTGTCTTAATAAAAAAAATTATGTATATATATATATATATATATATATATATATATATATATATATAAACGTGATCATAGTGAAAATATTAATGCGCTCGGATAAAGCATAAGCAGATCGATCTCGATACTCATGAACTTGATTAATGTTATAAAGAATATTTTAAGAGACGATTGACTTCATGAATGTGAACATTCTTACCTTTTTTTCTTTTATCCATTAACTTACAAAAACCTTCTTTTGAAAATATAATTATTTATTAATTCTCTAATTTAAAAAATTTTTATTATTTGATTTTTTAAACAACCTGTAAATGTTAGCAATAATATAATATTAATAATAATCAATATTCCAATATAAGTATTAGTAATAATATTATATATATGTTATATATAATCATGATAAAGATGTTATATATATTTAAATATCCAATTAGTAGAGATGTTAAATGATAAAAATAGATCTTTTAGAAATAGCTTATATATAGATTTTCCTATAGTTTAACGGTAAAAAAATGAAAAAGAGAAAGGGAGAAAGGGAGAGAGAGAAAGAGAGAGACAGAAATATTGAATCTTTCTTTTGTTGTTTACTGTATTCAGAGATAATCGATAATACAGTTCAACAAAAATAACTTTTTTTAAACAAAAAGAAATTGATAATCACGTAATTTTTTCGACGCTAACAATAAGATTAATTACAGCCTTTAAATTACTTTATTTTATCACATTTATCAAAAATTTGTGATTAAAAAAATATTTTAATATATTTTAACGTATTATCATACAGCTATAATAATATATAATGTATCGAAAAAAAATCATCGGAATTAAAGTTTATATTAAAATATATATTGTTAATACTCTTTCAGTTTTTAAAAGAAATTTGTTGTGTCGATTATAGTTCATAAGTGATTAAATATAAAATGTAAAAAAGTTGCAAATAAATCTGTTAAGAAAATATCAAATATTTTTCAATTATACATGTTTATTCAATTATTTATTTTCCAAATAGCTAAATATACAAATTTGATGTAAACATTAATGAATTTAATATAGCAAAACTATTAAAAAAATCTTCTTTTCTTTGTTTTTCGTTTTTTATTTTTTTTCCTTTTACATTACTATATTGTTACTTAGCATTTGCTATATTGTTTTTTTTTCCGTTTCTATTTTGAATTATATTCCGTCAATTTTGACATTATATTCAGCAAGAAATCTAAAAAATCTTTAAATTTAAATAAACACAATTGAAAGATACATGACAGATTATCAATGATCTAATTTACTACTTTGCCGGAATAAGTTTTATTCATATTTACTTATGAATATCTCATTAATCGATATAATAGATTTCTTTTAAAAATCCTAATAGTACAATTAATTTTACAAACTTTGTTTTAGTATACATCAGATATCATAGTTACAACAATTATATATTTAAATCTTATTTCATACAACAATTATATATTTAAATCTTATTTATCTAAAACTTATTTCATAGGGATAAAGAGAGGAGAGATAATTTAAACAATGTCTTTTTATAAAATATATTGAAGATTAAATATCATATACATATCTGTGTTTACGCTTAAAAGATTAAAGCTGAGTTATGTATAACATGGAATCTTTTTTAACTCTAGCAAAGTTATAATTTATAATCTTGCAAACTGCGGATCTACTTTATTAGTTAGTTGCAATTAAATTTTTTTGACTAAACTTTATTCTCAGTACGCATGTATTATATAAATAAAATGAACATATATACTATTAACACATATATTGTAATTATTTAGATAGGATTTAGACAGGATTTTTCTTTACATATAAAATAATATTATATAATATTACATAATTACATACAATTGCATGTGACATATTACTGATTAAATTTTAAAGAGAAGTCTTATAAATGTACTTTCTTATTTTATATATCTTCAATTTTTGTTCTTACATTTTTTGTAATTTGACCACCAATACGATATACATATAACGACATTATATGTATATTCCCAGCAACGTGCCCGTTGTACACTTTAAATCGAATTTACACATTGCTATTATCGTTATTATTATTATGAAAGGAGTCATTTATATAGTAATTAATATTCTAAATTAAACGACATTAATCGAAATTTAAGTGTGGAATAAAAGATTAAAAAAGATAAAAAATATAAATGCTAATATTGCGGTTAGCGGATGTAGCGTGCTACTAAATGTGCTGGAATATAGATTTTTTTTATATGACTCTTAAAGGGGCGCGACATAACGGTGATTTATAAAAATGCTGCGTATAATACTACCGACGACGTGTGTATCTGGCCCAGATCAACTCCTTAAAGCAGGCCGCACGCAACGCAGGATTATGTTTGCTTGCTTGAGGGGTGGAAGAGTCGCTACTTTCTCCCTCTTTAATTTAACGCCAATGCCCATACGAATTTTAATCTTCTTTTCTAAGAATAGGTTGAATCATTTTAATTTATGTACTAAGATCTAATAATTACCCATTTAATTCTTTTCTCTTTATTGTTTTAAAAAAGTTTAATCAAAACTCGATATTACACAGAGAAAAATATTACACAGAGATAGTAGAATGATATACCATTCTACTATCAAGAAAAGCGATTACTCAATTTACTTTTCTTTTTTTAAGTAATAGTTTTCTTCAATAAAGAATATATTCTTGATAATAGTCTTAAATTATACTCATCACAAGTGTTAGAAAATCTCATTATCATGTATTGAAAAGAAGAAATTATTTTCTCTTCAAGAATATTGTAAAGTTGTATCAAAGAAAAATCAAACTTATTTTACGCCAACTTATGTAGTAAGCAAACCAAATTTTTGTTTTAATTTAATATTCTTGACTAAAATACTACACTTACTAAAATTCAGAATATATTTAATTAAATTTGCTAAAATGCTTGTGGTGAACTTATAATATATTTGCGGATATACAAACTTATGATATACTTAAAATAAATAATATTTACTTGAAAACAGTATATATTTTTCTCTGTGTATAATCATCTAATCATATACTTGTTAGATTTATTAGTACAATAAATATAAATAAGTTTATTTTATAAATAAGTTAGAATATAAATAAGTTTATTTTCTTACGTCATTCAGCATTATAGTTTACATTCTTCCACTAGTTCGAAGGTGTGATCAATTTAATTCAGGGTGCATCATGATGCAGTTATGATACAGTTACTTCGATCATCAGCTATGTGCATAAAATCACTCTTTAATTCGCCAAAAGGGCTAAAGGTTATGCACGATTCTATCATTACACAATCAGGCTTTCATACCGATTGGCCTCGATTAGCTTCTCGCAAAATTAGTGTTCTCAAGTGCATGACCTACATTACGATTTGATTAGTCACAACAAAGGAGCAAGAAAGAAAGAAATTTAAAAACATTAGATTATATACCTTTATTATATACCTTTTTAAAATAAAAAAAATTAATAAAGAATATACTGAATGCATCGAGAATCATATACAAAAGAACATTGTGTGTGTTTCTTTCAAAATTTATATCAAATTAATTTACTGATCAATTTTTGGATTTTTTATTATTATTTCAACTTATTTTCCTTATAAAAATAGATATTAGATAAAGTTATATTAAAAAATTGCATTAATTGGAATAAAAAAATTATAACATATGAATTTGGAAGATATGGTTTCTCTCATAAAAAATGTTTAAAGATTGATAAGAGTACATATGTGTGTGTGTGTGTGTTTGTGTGTGTGTGTGTGTGTGTGTGTGTATTAATAAAAACGATGGAATTAATTAAAGATAGATAGATTTTATGCAAAAGAACTTATATTTATTTATATTTCTTTATTCTATAACTCCCTGTGATTTATATATATGTATATATATATATATATATATATATATATATATATATTAGCCTTACATATATGTATTAAATTCTTGTTAAAACTATGCTGAAACTATCTATATATATAATAAGAATTATGAATATAAAATATACATACACATAACGTTATTTGCTTAATGAAAGTTAAATAATATGGTTGAAATATGATTTCTTTAAGAAATCCAAAAAAAAAGAAAATTCTGAATTCGAATCACATATACATATACACACACACAAAATGTTGCTTAGCATCAAAGATAAATTTGCGCAAATTCGTCATATACATTTTATTTCTTTCTCCTCTACTTCTTCTTTCTCTTTTTCTTTCAATTCCTTTCTTAATTTTTATTTGCCTTTCTTAATTTCTTAGCTTTCTTCATTAGTTTCTTTTTCTCTCTTTAAATTTATATCCGTCTTGAATTCACATTTTTGCATGAAAATAAGTTATTTTATCATGACTTTTTATCTTTATTACATAGAATCATTTTGAAATTTATGTACACAGAATATTCAAAGTTAAATAATAAAACTTTGTCCCTATGTTCTGTAGTATAAAACAAAGAAAAATGTTATATAAACATTGATACGAAAGAATACTTTATTGGAAAATTATAATAAAAACATGAAATATAAAGGTTAATATGTAACAATGTCGATAGTTTATTTATCTGATTACTTTAGCTATGTTTTTTTTTAATTATCGATTATCTTTTGGAAACTGTAAAAATGAAAATAAAAAACTGTAAAAATGAATGCATTTTTGATAAAAGCTTATTAAGGAGATTAATTTAGCATTTAATAAGTTAAAGCAAGATAGACATGACATTCGTATAGTTAGACTTAATCTTTCAATAATGTTAAATTAATATTAGGATTAAAGAACGGCATTACAAAACAGAAAGTGATACAAAAACGTTTCAATGTCTTGATCAATATCACATAATCAAAGCACGAAGAGTATCTCACACAATCAGAGTATAAATTTACTTTAATCTTGAATCATATGATATACGAATGTGTTATTGTTATGGCAACTATTTATATTTAACGATATTTCAATGTTATTATTATTTTTTAAAAATCTTAAAATAACAGGAGCAAGTAAATAAAATTAATAAAAAAAATTTAATAAAATAAAATTAATATATTATAAAAGAGCAAAAAGAAAGTTGGAGAAAACATTGCAAAAGGTTTTTTATAGTAACCTTCTGCTTTTACCATTAAAAAATCTCAAAATAGCAGGAGCAAATAAATTAATATATTATATAAAAATAAAATAATAAAAAAAAATTATAAAATTTTAGTTTTATCTTAAAATCTTTTTTCAAGATAATTATCCTTTCAAAAAGTAATTTGATTATTTAAAAACGAAATTATTGATTTTATAAATAATATTTTTATTTTTATTACAGTAAGAAGTCAAATTATCTTTTCCATTAACGTTTTTTGTGTTGAACGAAATGGCATGTCGACCTATTTTGCATTCTCATTATCATTATTTCTGACAGCTTAACATATGGTATACGTCCTTACACTTACACTATCGTGATAAGAATTCGTGCCATTAATTAGTTTTTATTATATGTTCGTTCACCTTCGTTCTCTTTCCTCCCTGCAAATTGCGTGTTGGTTCCTCGCGTTGCTTACAGTGTTATTGATGACCTAAATATTACTCACAAGAAATCACTATTGCGTCGTATGAGAATCAATTCTTAAATATAAAATACTTACCTATGCATTTATTTTAAAAATAATAGTAACATGTGTGGCAGTACTTGACAAATATAATAGAAGCTCTATTTATTTCAGTTAATTATTATCTTCCAAAATTATTGCAAATATAGAAATTAAAAATAGAAAAAAAACATAACCAATAAATAGATTGAGAGTAAAAAAATATACAGTGTATCTTAATTTTGATAAATTAAAAGTTATTGATAAATCAGCATTAAATTCAAAAAATTATTTTTTTAATCTTACATACTTAGTGCACGTTTGAACTGAAAACTAACGCTCACACACACACACACACACACACACACACTAATTCACTTTGTGACAGTCATATTTGAAATACGTAATACGAGATTAGACCATTTCCAACAGAATTAAAAATTGAAATGTTTTAGCTCTCATCTATGATGTGCATGTAATCAGTTATAGTGTTAGGATATTGTGATATGGATAGTGGCGTAGACGGGAGGGGGGGGGGGGAGTTCGAGCTCTCGCCAAAACTTCAAGTTAATGACTAAAAACCTAAAAAAAAAAATTTTGTTGATTAAGTTGTTGATTAAGTTTGTTTATATCAAATTTAAGAAATCAAGCAGTGTACATCATAATGATGTATAATATATGATGAATGATATGTATGAATGATATGTATGAATGTATAATATCGCATATATCGAGAAAAATATCGTTTTATGCTTAAGAGAGAACGTAAAATTCCATCAAATGGACTTTGCACAATCCTAATTAAAAAATTTGTTAAATAAGCTTATGTGTATAGAAGTTATTCTTACAGATTGTTCAAAAACTCATATGATTTATATCTTTTATAATGCACAAACTAAATTCGTTTATAAAAATTATTGCTCTCACTTTTTCATATAATTGAATTTGAACAGAGTAATTATATTATACACAATTTTGTTATTCATTTAAAAAAATATGTTACTTGCATTGTTGCCTTCTTTTCATGATCCGGATTAGACATCTTGTTGCATCTTGTACACATTCATACATCACTTCGTGAAACACTTATTGCGAGACAGTTTGTAAAGATAATTACTAATATAACGTAAATAAATAAATAAACAAATAATAATATATGTATCTATGTGTATATATGTATGTAAAAAAATTAGTAATCTATTTTTGATATATCATATATATCAGCGATCGAAATATGAATATTATGCTCATAATGTTTTATCTTATATATTCATATATATATATATATATATATATATATATATATATATATTGTAAATAATTATTGTAATTATTGAATCTTTTTTAAAAATAGTTATATTTTGCATTAAATATTAATTATCAAAATTTGATTAATAACTTAATGAAGAAATTATTGATCGCAAATAATATTTTATTTTAGTAATAATAAAATTTTATCCTGAGATTTTATTCTGTAGACTTATTTTGAGAAATTAGTTATTTTAATTCTTTTTTTAAGATAAAGATGATTAAAAATTAATAAAAATTATTAGAATCGGATAATATTTTGTAGATATATAATTAAATTAAAAACTATTAATAAAATGGAAATAATTAAAATTTAATTAATATAATTAATAAATTACAAATTTGATTGATATAATTTAAATTATAGATTTTCCTTATAAATTTCTTTTATAACTTTGTAATATCGACGAACGTGATTTCTTAGACGATATCACCGAGAACGTATGAATCACAGAATAGTGAGTGGGAAGCGGAGGTGGGAGGGCAATTCCTGCTTCCGCTAAGAAGGCCATTGCAGAGGGTGGTAAGAGAACGGGGGAGAGACCGTATCTCATTGACCGTTGGTCAACCGACCTCTTGAGATCAATAAACACCAAGCTCTCTTTGCTTACCTTACATGTGCTTACCTCTAGCGCCGCTCATGAAGATTTAAAATAATCTCGAAATTGATCATTATTTTAAAGAATTAATATTGTGTCGGTTGCACTCTATCATTACTGATTGCGTTATTAGTGATTAACTACTTTCTACACTTAACTGATTTATGTAACTGATTCTTAATGCCATAAATTTTTTACATGATACTTTTTTTATATAATTTAATACATGATATATATAGATCACATATTAAAGTTATACTTTAATGAATATACATGTTTAATCTCAAAGGATTTAATGAATATACATTTTTAATCCCAAAGAATATTAATAATCAATTTAAATTATACTTTTTCGGATATAATTTTTATATTATAAGCAAAGCAGGGATCATCTTTTTTCTTTCTTGAATGAAAAATCATAGATTAAAACAATAATTATTTTTATCAATATGTCTTTTAATCTTTTCTAGTTTCTTAATTTTTTCTAATGAATTATAATTTCTTATTTGTAATATTTTTGTTGAAATTTGATTTAACATATTCTCACATATATAATTTCTGTTCATGAACATGCATTCTTATTATGTAATACATATATCTAATGTTTTTAAAAAATTTTTCATCATTTTTTATACTAATTAAAGTAGAGACTATAATAAGATACTAAAAATTTTTAAAACTAAAGATTTAAAAATATTATGCTTTTATTCCTCTTCTTTTATAATTTAATTAATTTTATAATTTTTAGAAAAAAACTGCTTATTTATATAAATATAAAATAAACAAATATAGATACATAAAACTATTAAATATATATTTAGTACAGAAATTAGTCAGCCAACAAATAAGTGTTCCAAATATTTTGATTTATGAGGTCCTATTTTAAAATACAATATTATTTCATTTGTTAGCCTCTTTTTCCGAATTTACATTCTTTTCCAGAGTTTATTTCCGCACACATTTATATATTTCTTTATTATATCGAATACTTTCCTATTTAGCGTCACAAGTCGACACAAGAATCAATCTATTTTCGACATCAGTAAATAACAAAGATAAAAAACGTTTATGTCGACTTGTGTCGCTAAATAGAAATCACTCATTGTTTTCATCGGTGATTACATGTTCCACCTTTTCATTGTCAATTTCGCGCGCATGAATATAACATTCATGCGCGCGAAATTGACGACAATCCCGGCATTGATATCTCCGCGATTAAGTTATTCCTTGCTATGATTCTAGTTACTAAAGTAATTTGATAATAAAAAAAATGTATAATATAAAAAATATACTAAATACAATAGGTACTAAATAGATAAACGCCCGACTAGATGCCATTTATTAAATACACTTTCTGATTACAAATGATAAATATTTTAATAGCTTTCAATATTCTTCGCTTCTATACACACATATGTAAGACATATATAAGACGTATATATAAGATATTTATTATTTTTTTATAAAATTTTATATATAAAATATATTTTTTATAATGTAAGTTATTTATGATCTTATAATAGTTTTTTCCTTTATTTACATTTATATTAAATAATTTCTATAATTTTTTTGTTGTATAAATAAAAATATTTGTTATTAATATAACATAAAAAAGGCCAATGCATGTGTGTGTGTGTTACAATTAAGAAAAATTGAAAAATTATTAAAAATTAAAAATTAAAAAGAAAAAGATTAATAAAGGAAGAAAGCTTAAAAAATAAAGAAATATAAATTAAATAATACTTTTTTAATATGTACTCGTATTTTTATAATTATTTTATAATTATATTATATTTTTTTCATTTCCTAATTTTCAATTTTTTCTATTCTTTGTTATTATTATTTTTTCAATTATTATTTTTTTATTTACATATACATGTATACATACGCGCGCGCTTACATATATATGTATGTATATATATATATATATATATATATATATATATATTTATATTTATATTTAAGATTTTTTTCACAATCTATCGAGATATCTAAAGAATTCTTGAGCATTAGGGTTGACATTGGAGTTTATCGAAAAGATTTATATTCGTGGCTTATCAACAGCGCGATATTTTCTAGCTTTTTTTAGAATTAATCAACCCATACATTGCACGCGACTGTTATAATTATATATTGCTTTATGTACATTATACATATAATAAATATTTTAAGTCAAATTTTTATTTTATTATATCGGATTTTTTTTTAATGTTAATTATTTCACATGTATTTCATATCTACACAGAATGCTCACTGTAATGGTAGTTACAATTTTATCACTTTCAATACAGCTTAAACATGTAATTCTTTTTCTTTCTCTCTCTTAAATTGCTATTATTCAAAAGTAATTTTTTCTATAATATCTTATCATATTACATAATAATATAATTTTATAATATAGATAGACTTAATATAAATTAAGAAATATAAATGTTTAATTTTTACTATTATTCTAAAACAAAATTACATGATAATTTTGGATGTAAAATTAACAGTAACATGTAAAATACAATGATGATGATGTGAGATAATAAAAAATCGATTGATAAAGTATTTTCAGTTATATCCGAGCTTATTATAAAAATTTATAAAATCTTTGTACTTTGCATGTATTTGATTGATGCATAACGAAAAAAAATATTCGAAAGATAATTAATACAATGTAACGATATTCGTGATAACAGATAATGATATATTATCATATTTAACTATTGATCTATTTTTTCAATTGAGAAATAGGTGGAAAAATTGAAAAGCTTTAAAATAATTAAAAATAATGTAAATTTTGTTTGTGGTTTTATTCTATAAATGCAATAGGTCTTTTATATTAATTTGAATATCACATTAATTATAAAAATTAAAAAGAGAAGAGACGTTTTATATTGTTATAAAATAATCATAAAATAAAATAGAATGAAATTTTAGTTGTGCAATTTTCTTGCTATAAGACTAAAGAAAATGTAATGATAATGATGAATGAGAGAATGATATATCATTGCTATTAATTGGATGAAGAATTAATATATATCAAAGTAAGATGAAAAGAATTGATGTATGAGAGAAAAATAAAAAGTAGGTTGATTCTCTTTGATTTTTGGATTAATTTGTTCTCTAATGTTATTATCATATCAGATATTTTATATTGAATATTCATGAATTATTAATTGATCAAGTAATAATTGTATTTTTTTCAATAATTATTTGTAACAAATTGCAATAATTTAAATTGCTATAAAAGATTTGGCTCTATCAAATTGTTGTATCGTAACTTGTTATGTTTATGCTTGATGTATGTCTATTTGTTTTGTTTAAAATAAAGTTAATTATTTGAATTTCTTAAAGATTTTTGTTAAATTTAAAAACAAAGCAATTATCGTTAAAGTAATTATAGTTAAATAAGTATTAAAATTTTTTATTTTTTCTGTTATTATATTTAATTGAGCTTATTTTTTTAACTATTTTAAAAATGATATTTAAAAAAAAGTGGGAATCTACAATTTTTAAGAAGAAAAAGTCTTATAGTTATTTAATTATTGTTAAATAATTGTTAATATATAAAAATATTTAAGAAATTGACAAAATATGTTTTGTTATTATTGTAATCGCATATTGTAACCGCAAAGTTTATTTCTATAAGAAATTATGATAGAAAGTGTTATGTATGGTTAACTTTACATTAATAAGATAATGTGCGTGCCTCGAGATCATAGCTGAATTTTTATTAGTCTATTAGCTCCGTTAGCTTTTTTCTTTTCTACTATATATACTCTATATATACTCTTAATATTGGTCTTAGTCCATCAAGTTAAGTGCTTTAACATGGGCTGAGCTTCCTGTAGAATCGAGTTTTTTTTCTAATCTTAGAGATTTATTAGGAAGGCGTGGATATCTTTAATTTCCGCAGTTGCTTTTATTACCTTTTATCGGGACAAACATTAAACTGATAAATTTAATAGTCTATTAATATATCTTGGAACTTGAGTCTTTATTAAAGATTACTAATACTGATTTTTATTCAAATAAAATAAAACAAATATATTTCAACAGAAAATTTAATAAAAGAGATAAAATTTATAAACGTGATTTAATAAAGGAATAAAAATTTTACATAATTCAATAAAATATAAAAATTTCCAATAAAAAATGTAATGGAGAAAGAAATATTTCTATAAATGATTTGATACATTAGCAGATCTGTTAGTGAAAGAAAAAACGAGCACATAAAACGTTATTTGACAGGAAAAAGAGCTCCAATTTTAGCAAAAAAACTTTAGTAAATAACTTATTAGAAAATGAAAAGTTTTTTAGTAAATGATTAAAAAAATTTTTTAATAAAATAGAAGAGAACACTTTAGCAAATTATTCAATAGAGAGAAAAATGTTTATGTATTAGAAAAACTTATAAATATACATTTAAATAAATATACATTTAAATAAACATTTCAATAAATATAATTATTATTTCAGTATTACTGTGTTGAAATATATATATATATATATATATATATATATATATATGTATGTATGTATGTATATATAAATTACAACGCAAAATTTAAACCTAATATAAATCGTACGTTTTCTTTATTTTACATTCTTTAATTTGCTATAATAAAAACTAAAATATAAAAAATCATATATTAAATTATTCAATAAAATTCTGAAAATCTATCAAAAACCTAATTAAGGAGACATCTGTGTAATTTTGAAACAATTTGTAATTACAACATAAACCTGCATATTATAATTAAGAGGCATACTTAATGCGTTCATTATCAAATATTAAAAAAGGAATAATAGTCGTGATTTTTTTGATTTCTTGAATTAGCATTCTGAATTAATATTATTATTCGGAGAAGTAAAAAGAGGGGCGCAGAAGATGGATAAGGAGGTGAAGGGTCAGGGGATGATTGTCCTTGAGCGGTAGCCCTTCGTAAAGTGGAGGAGTGTGGTAGGGGATGTTGCAGCACCCTAGTTCTTCAATACATCTATCCCACCTCCTACCTGTCCCAGTAGTCGTCCATTGAACACAGTCGCGGTTGCACCAACCCAAGAGTGGCTTATTCCGTCAATATTTGAAAGAGAAATAGTAATCGTGTCACGCAATTCAAGATTGATGAGAAGATAACTGCGATAGACTTTTACATTAAATCGCGTCATCGCAATGTTTGCTTTTTGATTTTGATGAATTTAATGTCGAAACCGATGTAAATATATATATATATATATATATATATATATATATATATATATATTTATTTATTTTTTTTTTGATAAATTATTGTGATCAAAGTGGACTCAACTTCGTTATTTTACAAAATATTTCTCATAACAACTTCTTGTACAATTTCTCCAATTTTCTTAATAAAAACCTACCATTCTTCATTTTAAATTACAAAAGATTAAGATTAAAAAATTGCTTTAATCAAAAAAATGAAGATTGAAAATTATTAACAATATCATATAAACAATTGAAATAGTGAAATTATCTTGAATCATGTAAGAATCGCGATTATAATTAAAGTAAACTTTCCTCTGATTTCTCATCGTTTCATAAAAAGCCTTCATTGTAATATATCATTCCCAGATTCTCTCTCTTTCTCTCTCCCCCTCCCTCCCTCTCTCTCTCTCTCTCTCTCTATATATATATATATATATATATATAATATATAATATATAAAATATTTTGTCGAGAATATATATATATATATATTCTCGACAAAATATTTTAATATTTCTTTTCGATACTTATGCAGAAAAGTATAATTTTTAAAGATTGGAAGGATAAAAAATCGATTAAATTGAAATTTCAAAATTTTTAATAAAATAAACAGTAAAATACCAATAGTTTCTTGGATTATGTAAGTTTGTGGATTGTGCATTCAACATTAAAGGCATAAAGAAAGTGAAGTAAGTGAACCTTCAGGAGTGTCAACGAGTCCATTAAAGTTCACAATTGAGTCAGCAAGTTCATCTTCGTCCCGCTCGGATGATCCGGGATCGGATTTTGACATCAGACAAGAAAAAACGGACTTCTGTAGCGACTCGGAACTTGAATCTTGTAATCAAGACTCCCGCTGCTGGACAGATAGTTTTGTCGTGTTAATGAGCGATTCCTTTGAAGTAATATCGCTGCCGGTCGATATTATGCAGGTTCTCTGAATATTTATACATTTATCAGATTTATTTTAATGTGAGAAAAAATTCTATAATCAGACATATATATATATATATATATATATATATATATATATGCAATATATAATGTTTAAATATAATAACATATAAGAGAATATAAATTATTTCATCTTCTCTTTTATATCTCAACAATTTAGCATCAATAATATAATATAAATATATAACTGTGTTTTTTTCTTTTTTTTCGTAAGCGGCACAGTCGACACAGTGTAACCGAGTGTCGACATAAGTTCGTTATAACAAAACAAAAAATAATATAATTACAGAGTGTAAAATTGAAGCATTTTTATTTAAATATCCATACACTGTGTATTCAATTATGACAAATGTGATACAGCCTATCTATATTTCTTTGCTAAAAAACATTCTACATTAATAATATTAATGATGATAATTTTTTACAATAGCCGGCCAGTTATGGGAAGAAAAATAACACTTGGTACACAAGCCCGGCAGGCGGTGGAAGCAGTAGAAGCGGTACCATCGGAACCGGAAGTGCTGCAGTTGGAGGATGGCAAAGTAGACCGCCAGTAGTATCGAGTCTTAGTCGGAAAGCTTCCATCACTGAAGAAGCACCACCCCCTGGCGGTGGAAAGCCTTCCTCGGGTCGTGTCATTCGTATCGTCAACAATCATGATCATACTGTTCAGGTATGAGAATTGACAAGATTAATTAGCATATTAAATGAATAATATCTTAAATCTATACCAAAATATATACATTTTTTTTCTTTATCTCACAATAATACACATCAATGAATTAACATTTTTCTATAGACACATGATTAAATTTTACATATTCTTTTGACATAATAATAACATAAATTTAAAGAATATATATATATATATATATATATATATATATATATAGCACAATTTTTTAAATGTTTCGCCAACGCGTTATTAATGCTTATTAATGCTTGTAAGACTATATATATATATATATATATATATATATATATATATATATAGTTTTACAAGTATTAATAATGCGTTGGCGAAGCATTTAAAAAATTGTGCTTGTAAAATTATATGTAATCGTCCGCAAAATGGTTCGACAATCCTTACTTCAATGTATCAATGTCTATTTTCAAATGGCGACCATTTTGAGCATTTATTATAATTTAAATATTTACTTGCAATTATTTAATAATAATATTAACATAAATTTTGTTTTATTATAACTTCGCAATCACTCACATTTGACTTTGAATTGATATAAACTTTTTTTCTTATTTTAACATGAGGAATACGCCTTAGAAATATTCCTCAATATTAGTATTTGTTCAAGTATTTTGTAAACCCTGAATAATTTTTTAATAATGCAACTTCTCTACATTAACAAATTAATTTTACTCAATTTTTAAATTTATATGTAATTGAATTTGTTAATTTATTATTTCGTTTGTTATCTGCCTAAAGAATTAATTTTTTAAGTTCATGTTTTATAAATATAATATTTTAATACATATCTCTGATTAAATTTTAAAACTTGATAAAACAATATTCACGTGGAAATATTTAATTTTTTTAATACAACATACATATATGCGTGTATAATTTATTTTATTTAATACATTTAAATAAATAAATAATTTTAAAATTTATGTAGTAAAATTAAGATACAAACAGTAAATTTCGAGTTATTTTTTTGAAATAAATCCAAAAATAAAATAATGATAACAGCGTTATAACAAAATAGCGATAAGTTCAACATGATCATTTTGGTCTTATTATTATATTATTACTTGAATTTATTACTTGAATTTAAATTCTTAGTTATACACATATTTATCTATATAATTGTTTATACTCCTACACCTGATATAAGCTAATTTGATACGTCAGTGTCGGGTTCTACTCAATCTTCGCACATCGCAACCTTTCGAAGAAGTTCTAGAAGATCTTGGTCAGGTATTGAAGATGAACGGAGCCAAGAGAATGTTCACTGTCTCGGGACAAGAGGTTAGCTATAATTTATATATTTATGTGCATATTTTATGAATATGTATGTATATGTATATATGTGTATATGTAAGCGCGCGCGCATGTATGCGCTTATGTGTATTTATGTATACATATAAGATTTAAGATCTATGTATACATATAAGATTTAAAGATATATATGCTTGAAATGATCCATCAAACTTGAAAAAATTATTTTTTAATTCAAAAATGTAGCCTGAATTCTTCATATTTTTAAATATATTTTCAAAAAAAATATACTTATCTTAAAATTAAATTAAAATTAAGGTTGCTCGAAATTGAATAAAATGTATAATTTAAATTTATTTTTGAAGCTTGGAATATATATATATATATATATATATATATTTATTTATTTATTTGTTTATTTGTTTATTATATTTAAAACCATTAACACAGTTAGACCGTTTTTAAAATTATAGATTTTATTTCACATCGATAACTGCATTGTAGTGTATATGTAATAAATCATATGTGTAATGTTGCTCGTGTAAATATGTGCACATATTTTTAATTATTACTTATAGTAATAATTATAAACAATTACTCTATGTCTTATCGGCAATTTAAATATAGGCAAATGTGATGTAAACAATAATACTACTGATTGTACAGTATTGATTTTTATTCACTATTAGAAATCGCTATTGAAATATAGTATAAACACACAATGTTTATTTTGCTGTCGCGTTAATAAATGTTTAGAAATTAATTAAAATATATTAAATATTTATTGAAATGAATAAATTAAGAATATGTGTGTGTGTGTGTGTATGTGTGTGTATAATAATTTTAAGACATGAATACATCATTTTTATGTATATATATATATATATATATATATATATATGTATACATATACATACATATATACATACGTATGTATGTGTACATGTAAATACAATTTATATATTAAACAAAAAATATAAAGAAAATTTATTAAATTTATTAAAATTTATATTATATTTAAATTAGATTTTTTATTAAATCTGCATGCATAAAATTAAATCTAAAATTTAATCTATTATAATTTTTTATAATTTAAACAAAGCAATAATGTATTCAATATACTTTAAAGAAATCTAAGAAAGAATGCGTGATTTGAAAGTATAAAAAAGAAAAAAGATGTATGTAAATCCGAAGTATCGGCGTCTTACTTGCAAAATAAGCTTAAAAGCGAAGTCCATAAATATGCATAACGCGCTACAAACACAGGTAAAACGGGGGGATAAAACTTGAAGCGTGACGATAACGGGGTCAGTTTTCGCTCGAGATCATAAGAAATAAGGTTAGTGCTTATACATCTCGTAAGTCACCTTCAAGAGAAATTTTTATCATTTTTTTTTTTTCGTATTCTATAGACATGTATACACGCACATTGGTATCGAGAGTATCATATATCATCATATTTAAAAATAATATTAATAATATTATAATAGTAACATATAACAAGTTACCATATATAAAATAATCTTTTTCGAAAAAAAAAAGAAGAAGGGAGAAATATTTTGATTAAATCCCTCTATATATATAATTGAGTATTATATATATATATATATATATATATATATATATATGTATGTATATCACGTTAAAACAATTTTTTTGACACATTTTAACTTTTGTAAAATATTTATCAAATCATTATGTAAACTTGGAAAAAATTAAGAAATTCTTATTAACACAATATTATAATTTTTAAGATTTGTTAGATATTGTAGAGAAAGAGAAACACATATATATATTTATAATATAATTTATACTTAGCAAATAATTTTATATATATTTTATCAAATAAGATTTATTCAATTTCCTCCGCCAAATTATATTATATTAACAGGATGATTTATATATATATATATATATATATATATATATATATATATATATTATATATTTGTCACAAAACATTCACAAGCAAGATAATCATAAAAGATTGACTTGATACATTAGACTTGTTAAAACATCGAGCTAATGGAGAGATTGCGAAAGTTTGCAATCATTGAGATCTCTTTATCTTTTAGAATATTGCAAGTACTATTTCTATAAAATAGACTTGCTATATCATAATAATACTGTGACGTATATAATTCAAAATGCATATATAAATAAGATGAAAAAAGTGTAACGTCGAACATAGTAAGTCAGATTTTTGACATCACAATATATTACACAGTATTATACATTTCTTTCAGAGTGATCATGATGTTAAGTAGGAATGTGCTCCCACGTGTTATAAAAAGGTCAGAGATCCATCTTTTCAGGTCACGATCATATATGAATTTCAAATAGGCCAATTTTCTTCGACGAATGGCATATTATCGACTCTTCTCTCTCTTCTTCTTTCCTTATTTTCTTTCTCTTCTCTCTCTCTCTCTTTTTCTACACACACAAAACACACTCACATACACTTATATATATATATATACTTATATATATTATATACTTATATATATAATTATATATTATATATATATATATATAGAGAGAGAGAGAGAGAGAGAGAGAGAGAGAGAGAGAGAGAGAACACGCGTGTGTGTGTGTATGCGTGCGTGCGTATATGCATATATGTATGTGTTTTACATGTATCATTTCTGATTTGTGAATCAATAGCACATTAGTCTTGAGATTATGTATAACACTTTATTTCGTATTCAAAACAACAAATTCAAATTGGCGTCAATTTGAAATTTTTCAATTTGTTCGTAATTATAAAATATTGATAATGATAAGATAATTAAATATTTGCAAATTTCTTAAGTATGTTTTCATTTAAATAGCTTATATTTTTTTGAATATTTATTTACATTTGTGTATCATCATGTGTAATATATAATATGTATGTATACATACATACGTATACGAATGCTCACGCGCACATATATACATATATTATTTTCTTACATATATATGTATATTCATTAATTTGATGTATCATTTCTACAAATAAATTCATAGAAATCAATATAATACAAAACCTGAAATATTTTATTTTTTTAAATTATGTCACTTAAACGATATGTATGTAATGTTTAATTAATATGGCATAAATTTAAAGGCGTAAATAAAGTTTTAAAAGCTTATTAACGAAGTTTTTAGAATTATTTTATACGCGATAATGTTTTATTAAATGTTAAATTCAATTAAATTTAATTATTTTACGTTTTGCAATATTAAGCAAAAGAAATTTTTATATGTGATTTGTTACTAGGTAAGAAGTTTCTCGCAGCTGAGAAATGAGTTCGCAGATGTGGATACGTTTTATCTGGGTACTGGATCAGCTCTTGTTACGGCCGGTGGTATCACAGCATCACCAGTACGAAGATCAAGATCACGTGGTCCATCTACTGTTGTAGAAGAGATTAGCCGTCAGAGAAGGGCGCGCAGCAAGAGCAGACCTCGTGCCTTATATATGCCTGACTCTGAAGTTATACGAGTAAACGGTAAAAATAATTAATTATCAGTTTTGATTAATTTTGATTTCATATTATTAATTTTCAATGTTATAGAGATAAAAGATCTCTTGATTCGTATAACTATATATGGTTGATCGAAATATGTCGTATTAATCAAAGCTGATTAAAAAAAATATATTAAGTTCTTTATATTTAATATCTCTTCCTTTTTAACTATTAAAGCTATATATCACTGATTTTATTGCTGATCTTTAAATGTTGAAAACACATATGTTAATTTTGTTTTAGATTAGGTGATTAAGATTACTTAAGATTATTAAATATTAAATTAAAACACATTTTTTATTCGACTAATTCAAGTTTGAACTAATGTAATATAACGATTATATTATCTTGACACACAATATTCGAATACTGAAAAAATGGTGAACATTTATTTTAGACGTCTACTCAATAAAGTTGAGCTCAAAAGTTGCAGATTATTCTATCATGTAATAAAACAAATTAAAAGATTAAAATAAATTTTTGTAAATTTTTGTAAATTATTTAAAAATTATTTTGATAATTATTGAAACAAGAAAAAAATACTAAAACTAAAAATATTAAATTTTCAAGTTTAATCAAAATGTATGGCTTTCTCTCTAAAAAAAAGTTTACAAAAATGTAAATGTATTATTTCTATAATTTTAAAGATTGTTATGAAAATTTCTATTTAAAAAAATCAATCAAATTCAAAATTATTTGAAAAAAAAAATATTTAAATAAATATTTAAAAATATTTTACAAAAACGACTTAATTGAAATTATTGGAGGAATCATATAATATAAAGTAACAAAAAGTAATGTAGAAAGTGTAATGTATGTACAAGTAATATACTGTATGTACAAGTAATATACAAAGTGTAATGTACAAAAAGTAATTATTATTGCAGTAAGGTTTGCTTAACAAAAATAATTATAGTGAGAAAAATAAAATATGAAAAGATAATTAATATTTATTTATCTGATTAAAAATCTAACTGGAAATTTCGAGATTTACTTGATATTTCCACTTGCGATCAAATCTCTTTCTTCTTGTAAAGAAATTTTATAATTAATATTTATTTATCTGATTAAAAATCTAACTAAAAATTTCGAGATTTACTTGATATTTCCACTTGCGATCAAATCTCTTTCTTCTGGTAAAGAAATTTTATTTTAGAATTAAATAGAATGTGTGTATTATATCATTGATAGATTATAGTGTTGTGGAGGTATTGCGCGAGGAACCAGCCAAAGTGACAATCAGAGGGCTTAGACGATCGTTCTATCCTCCGTCTCACTTACCGCCAGTAGACAATTCGCCACCTGAGAAAAAATTGCAACTCGAGTGGGTTTATGGTTATCGGGGAACCGATACTCGCAGAAATCTTTGGGTTTTACCGAGTGGTGAATTATTGTACTACGTTGCAGCTGTGGCTATTCTTTTTGATAGAGAGGAGAGTGCGCAACGACATTATATTGGTCACACGGAAGATATTACATGTATGGAAGTAAGTAATAGTTAGGCGCAAAAATATTAAAAGAAATTAAAAATTAAATTCCAAGAAAAAATTCAGGAAAAAATATCAAATTGTATGTCTATAAAATATTGTTCAGAAAAGTAATAAATTTGATTGTTCGAATACATATTTATTAATTAATTTTTCATAAGGATGGAAATTTTTTTTAGTTCGTAATTATTACTGCCTTAAAAATTATTATATTTAATTAAGCATCATTGATCAATGTATTATCATTCTAGGTTCATCCTAGTAGAGAACTCGTTGCGTCAGGTCAAAGAGCGGGTAGGCACAGAAAAGCGCAGTCCCATGTTCGTATATGGTCGACAGAAACCCTCCTTACCTTATATGTATTTGGTATGACTGAATTTCAAATGGGCGTCTCAGCACTAGCGTTTTCACAATTGGTAATTACTTCAAGTAAAGAGACGAACATTATAATAAAATTAATCCTTTAGAATTTTTTTTGGTGAGAAATGTTGACAAACGTTGTTTACAATGAGGTACCAATAACATACTAATTACGCAGGAGAAAATTAGAGAGTGCATTTTGGATGCATATGAGAATATGAACTCAGAAATGAGTAAAAATACCATAAAAAGAATAAGAGTATCATTTATGTATTGCATTAAGAAAATGTATTGAAGTTGAACGAAGCATTTTCGAAATACATTTTTGTGTGTTTTGAAGAGTATAAATTAAATAATCCAATTTTTCTATTTTCTTTAAACACACACGTAATTTTCCATGTTCAAAATCACTTAAAGTTGTTCACTTAAATTAAGTTAATTTAAGTTCATTTAAATTTCTCTCGATGTTGGCTATAAAATCATGCGAACAAAAATATGTATAGTTTCATTTATAAGAATAATCTTAATCTTCAAGTGTCTGAAAAAAAATTGGAAAATAATTTTTCTGTCGTTATAATTGCCCTCTTGAACGATATATCTTTTTTTTAGATATTTTTTCGTATCATCAAAAACAAATGAAATATTTAAAACGCTCGATTTAAATGGATCTGATATAATAGAGAAAAATATTTAAAGAATAAGCATAATACATAAAATAAGTATTTTTTATACATGTAATTGCCACAGTACTTAAAAAAGTTCTAAAATTTGATTTAAAATAATCTTTTTTTATAAAGGTCTTGTAGAAAAAAGTAAACGGCGTATATATTTTACGATATTATTTTAAATATTTTATGATCCATAATTAATAATCGTTAATTGATTAAAAAAAACATTATATAAATTTCGAATTATTTGACATATAGAATGGCGGTAGTTACGTACTCGCCGTGGATGCTGGAAGAGAAGCCATACTTTCGGTATGGCAGTGGCAATGGGGTCATTTGTTAGGCAAGGTTGCTGTAAGTTTTCCTCTTTTTATAGTACAATAATTCAATATCTAAATACTTTCGTTATATTTCATCATCACAACATTTCTGATATAAATTATGATTATCATTATATAAAATTTCTACTAATATTTTGTATATTTTATTAAGATTATATATATATATATATATATATATATATATATATATATATATAATGTTAATAAAATATACAAAATATTAGTAGAAATTTTATATATATATATCTGTGTATATATATCTCAATACATTGATATTTTATTAATATCACTAATTGCGTTAATGTAGTATTTTTATATATGAATTTATTTAGGAATTTGTTATATGTAATTTATTTAGACTATGCAAGAAGATCTCACAGGGGCGGCATTTCATCCATTGGATGATAATCTTTTAATTACGCATGGACGCGGTCATTTGACTTTTTGGAACCGGCGAAAAGATGGTTTCTTTGAGCGAACCGATATCATTAAACCGGTAAATTAGTGTAAAGCTTATTAATAAGCATTAATTTTTAATTATTTAGTATTGTAAACTCTGTTAATGTTTTGATACTTTGTATGATCTATAAGAATTGACTTTATAAATTTAAAGTTAATGTTTTAGTAAGGATCGATATTTTTATCAGATATACATGCATATACATGCATATATGTGAGTGCAAATGTTCATATACATATGTGATGTGTGTAATAAATTTTATGGAGTATCTGATATAGTTTGTATAAACTCACTTCAAAAAAATTTATAAAAACTGGAAGATTATGTATAAAAGAAAAATTTTAATCTCTCAGATTGTGTTATTTACTATGAGATTATGTATATCATTATCGTAACACAATATATAAAATGTATAAATTAAATCTTTAATAATTAAATCTTTTTGTATGATATTAGTAATATATGTATAATTCTTATTTTTATTATTTCAAATTTCTGTATACAATTTTCAATTTGAAAATTATTTGATATATTTTAGCCATCTCGTACGCACGTGACAAGTATTCAATTCGAGCAAGATGGTGATGTCGTCACAGCGGACAGTGACGGTTTCATCACTGTATATTCGGTGGATGCAGATGGAGCATATTTTGTGCGAATGGAATTCGAAGCGCACAACAAGGGTATTAGCTCTCTCGTCATGTTATCGGAAGGCACATTGCTTTCTGGTGGTGAAAAAGATAGAAAAATAGCCGCTTGGGATTCATTACAAAATTATAAACGCATTACTGACACAAAGGTTGGTAAGAATAAAGTTATAGACAAAAATTTATTCACGTAACATATAATAACGTAAAATCGATCAATTATGTGACTGATATAAGGATTGTCAAATTATATATTTTTCTTATAATTTATTTATATAAGCAAAGTTATAATATATATAATATATATATATAATTTTTTAATCTTATTTTTGTTGTGATTTTTTTAATTAATTTAGTCAATAATTTCTTATTTAATTGCTCTATATTGTATTATTTAACTAATAATAATATATATAATTATAAAACGTAACCCCTGAATTTATTTCTACAGTGAATTAAATTTTTTTATTAGAACAAAATCCGTATAGGTACATTATTTACATATTATGTTGTAAGAGATAGGAAAAAAATTAAATATTTTTATTAATCTTAAAAATTAAAAATGAAAAAGAATGCTGGATTCCAAAAATGATATCCAATATGTATATATTAAATTAATATATTTAATATATTGTAACAAGTTAAATATTTATAAGTTTTTAATAAGTTAAATATTTTTTTCTTTTAATGATAAATTAGTCAAGAACTTAAATCGAAATTGTCCAATTATCATTCAAAAACAAACTTTATTTAAATCTAACATCTCTTATTTTTATATTTATAGTTACCAGAATCAGTGGGCGGAGTTCGCAGTATATATCCACAACGTCCTGGACGAAATGATGGGAATATTTATGTAGGAACTACGCGAAATAACATTCTTGAAGGTTCTCTGCAGAGAAGGTTCAATCAAGTCGTATTTGGCCATGGCAGACAACTATGGGGTTTGGCAGTTCATCCTGATGATGAAGTCTTTGCTACTGCGGGACATGACAAAAACATTGCTCTTTGGCGAAGACACAAGCTATTGTGGACCACGCAAGTAAATTTGATAAAGATTAATCTTGTTTAAATAGCACAAAAACTACTTTTAACGACTATTGTAAATTAAAATAAATTTTTTTGAATTCTATATGTGCTAGAAAAAGATTTGACGCTTCAAGTACAATCTAAAGGTCTCCCTCTCTCTCGCTTTCTTTCTTTCTTTTTTTTCTTTTTTCTCTCTTTTTTTTCTCTCTTTTTTTTCATTGCATTACTTCCTCTATACAAGAGTTATTATGAAAAAATTTGTTCTAGAATATATAGAGTTCAATGACTACATGTGCTGAACATTATATATTGAGCAAATTCTGACAATCAAAATGTAATTCATTTTTAAACGAATGATTCTGTCAAGAATTGTTATCACTTCTAAGAGAGAATCAAAATCAACGAGGTTCTTTTCTTGTTATATGTTTTCTCTTTCTATTATATTATGTTTTTAATGGAAAAGAACAGCTTTTTAAGGTGTGTATGATTAAAGTTATGTATGTATAGTACATATCTTTTTGTGGGGTTTTCAGGTGGGTTTTGAATGCATATGCATAGCCTTTCATCCATTCGGCGTGGCATTAGCAGCAGGTTCATCCGAAGGTCATCTTTTGGTACTCGCAGCTGATACTGGCGCAGCCGTAGCAACTCTTAGAGTATGCGGATCGCCTTTATCTTGCATCGGATATAATCCTAGTACGATATAAGTATTATTTCAATTCTTCGAAACTTATTAAATGTTTACAAAATTTAAATTAAAGAAATTTAATTTACAAAAACAAAAATAAAATATTTTAATTGAAACAGTTTTTGTTTTTTTATCGATTTATGTTTTATCTATTTTTAACTCAGGGTATATTTCAATTTATCAGAATATATTTTAAATATTAATTTCCGAAATACTTTTGAAAGAAATCTTTTTTTTATATCAACATGTCTTTTGTAATATCATGTACTACTATTCAAATTATGTTTTTTTAAAAATATATAATCTCAATATATTTTCCTATTATCTGGCTAGCTGGAGAAATTGTGGCTATGGGTTCCCAAAACGGCAGTGTATATCTCTTTAGAGTATCTAGGGATGGATTTTCATATAAGAAAAGCAACAAAATCCGCGGCACGCAGCCATTGGTACAACTCGACTGGAGTTCTGATAGTCGTTTTCTCCAAACTGTTACTCAAGATTATGATCTTGTGTTCTGTGAGTCATCTGTCACATTTCAATTAATTTAAAAAATATATATAGACGAATTTACATAACTGCATAAAAAACATGTATAAAAAAATTGATTAATTTATATGTATATACATAATCAAAAGTATTATAAAATTACTAATGCAAAAAGTACTACATTGTTGCGTTTTCTATATGAAACATGTGATTGGCTTATTTCTCTGTGCATATTCTTTATGCATATGCTATGCAAATCCGTCCGAATATGTTCTATCTTTTTCATTATTATCATACACGCGCGCGCGCGCCCACACACACACACACACACACACACACACACACACACACACACATATTACTAATATATTGTCAATTAAGCAACGTATTAAGCTAAAAAAAATGTTTGGAGCAAAAGGAAATACTGTTTTACTCGCGTATGTTCAAATGCAAATTTTTTTTCTAGGGGACGTCAAGGTGTTATCATCAGAAAAGAGTCCTTTAGTCATGAAAGACGTCAAGTGGTACACTCACAATTGCACTGTTGGTTATATGGTCTCTGGTTAGTTTTTGATATTTTAAATATATAATAAAATGATAAGGATAATTAAACATTAAAAATAAAGGTAAAGAGGAAGGATAATTAAAGGATATATATTATAAGGATAATTAAACATTAAAAATAGAGGTAAAGAGGAATAAAACTGAGAAATGTAAAAAAGGAATATTATACATAGGTATATCATATTGAACATACTGTCCTTTCTCAGTACATCATTTCATTTCATGTACATCATTTAATAATACAAACGTACATGCATAATAACCAATTGCATCTTACATTAGTATATTAATAGTATTGTGGAAACAAGTAACGGTATAATCAGTTACAGTACTTAATTTTTATTAATTCTTTTAATCACTATAGTAAACTTTAATATATGTAATTTGCAGTAGGAAAACGTAGAATATAAAGTAAAAAGTTAGATAATTTCGTAATTTAATGCTTCATAATCTAATGCTGAACTTCACATAGAAGAGAGGGGACAATCCTTTATAGAATTTAATAAAAAACAATAGTATTTGATATTTCATATATATTCTCTGTGCCAAGGATTTCGAACATGTGATTGACAGAGAAAATTGTGGCTCATCTTTTATAACGTTTGCGATCTTACAATAAAAAAAAGGATAGAGATGGTATTCGATGGATTTTGTAATTCCCGAAGTATGCCGAATTCCGTCAAATCTAAATATAATTTAATCCTAATTTAAGTTATCTTTTTTCGCTTATGCAAGAATTGAACTTGCTTACTACGAAGATTGTAAAGAAGATAGAACTTTTTCCTATCTATCATATGTCATTTTAAATCGTAAATCTAAGATGTCTGTAATCTTCTTTTTTTGATCTTTGTTTACAGAAACAGCTAAACAAATTTATAAATTTGTTCAAATTTATAAGAACATTGTATGGAATATAATACATTTTACACATGTATACTAATTTGTTTCGTCTGATTTTTGTGCATTACAATACATATTATCAGTATTGATGACAGTATGATGAGTATGATGACAGTCTGACAGTACTGAAAAATTATTCATATAGATATAATTTTACTTATATATGATATACTTTATCAATTAAAACAAGACAGTCTTGTTTTATAGATTTGTACATTATTGTTTGTATTACATGGTTTTATTATCTTATTTATGCAAAGTTCTTTGTTATTAGATTTTCAAAAACAGGACTATTATTATGTTATTGTAATTACATCCATACAAACGAGCTTTTTCTTTTGTTGCAGGCCAATGGAACAATCGTTATTATCCACTGACCACAGTTGTCACCACTTCCAGCAGATCAGCGGCGCACGATATGCTAGTGAGCGGCGATGCCGAAGGTTATCTTCGGCTCTTTAAATATCCATGCACTAATGCTAAGGCCGAATATATTGAGGAGAAAGTATATAGTTCATTGGTGGCCTGCGCCAGATTTCTTTATAATGATCAAAATATTGTCACTGTCGGCGGCACTGATGCTGCACTGATGCTTTGGGAATTGGTGGACGAATAAAAAATAGAATTACTAAAAATAATATATCCACTATTCATGTATTTATAGTGATAAGTACGAGGTGCTGGCGCCTCTTGATAAACTTTAAGAGATAAATAGGACTCGTATGTTAATGAAAGCACATATGAGAACACATATGTTAGAAATTCTCATTGAATGATGAAAAGCATACATATGCGAAGGAGAAACATAAACATCCCAAAAATAGCTAAAACGAAAATATAATATAACATGCAAAAAACTTTTATGAGCTTTAAGAAAAGTACAATTAGAGACCCTCAAATTAGAATCTGGATTTCTTTGTAGTATTTGACTTTTTATAGCTTAGCTGAGACATTTTTGGCCAAAAATGATGGAATCAATTTAAAATATTGAAAATTTTAGCATTGTCACACTAATTCACAAAAGCTAAAATATAAAGCTAAAATATACATTTTAACTATTTTTACCACCATTTTTGGCTAAATTGAAAGTAGTATTTAAATTTAAACTTGAGAGTCTCTCTATTATAAATATGCGAATTTATCTGGACAAATCTTTATATTGTAATCAATATTATAAACATAATAAAGATAAATCATTGAATTACAAGAGATTCGTCATAATACACACACACATACACATACACATTATGTCGAAATCTCTTATATTTCAATGATTTATCTTTACTATGTTTGTTTTATATATATATATATATATATATATATATATATATATATATATGTGTGTGTGTGTGTGTAGTTTAATGGGATAAAGCGAGTAATTGTTATGTTCATAATGTTTTGATAGCAAAGATAAAATAATCAGATAAAAAGTTAAAACTCTATCTTTGTTTTTCGATAGAAAGGAACGAAAATTCCGTTTCTACCTTTCTGTTTCTTCCTATGTTTTTAGATCTCAAGCTTTGCGCTATCCTTATGTCTATGATTAATATCGTGCTGTTATCTATATTAAATATAGTTTAATATAGTTTACACAATGTATGATATCTAGCCATATAAATGTTTTTGTAAAGAGCTTCGTTGCAGGTCAACGCATCTCTCTTACTCTAGCCATCTTTATTCACGTATATTTTAGATAATAGAGACATGAAAGGAAACATGTTTTTCGTATTTATCGCAGTAGTTAGTAAAAAGCGATTAGGATTATCACTGCCAGGTGTTAATATAAAGGCATTAATATAAAAAAGTCTTAACAATTCATAATTAAGCTTTGTTTTTACGTTTGACGCTTTGATAGTTGTGTTTCAAAAAATTCATATCACATCAGAACTTTTTATGTCGAAATCGAGACTAAAGCAAATTTGCATAATCATGTAATATGTATACAAGAAATTTATTAATATTAAATATTATTAATATTAGATATAAACAATGTTTAATATCACTTAATAAATAATAAAGTATTGTTATAATTTTCAGATTAATTGGTTGACTTTTCTTTATGCTTATTATGCGTCTTTATTATATAGTTGTGCAAATCTGTTCGGATGGAAATATTTATTTCTTTTATTCTGATTAATCAATCAAATGCTATTTCGTTCCAATGAATAGATTTTCAAAAGTAGTTTCGTATTCACTATTTTTGGGTTCTCTAATAATTATTATTGTATAAACATATAGTAGAACTAAATTGAGCAGATCCTTCATAATGCTTTAACGATAAAACTTAGCTCAAAAGAGAGAGATAATAAAAGCAAAATCTCTGTTTCTTTCTATTTGCCTTCTATAGAGAGGAATAAAGATTCTGTCTATTATCCTTCTTTTCTTTTTATGTGTTCTCCAGAATAGCACGATTGTATAACCATTTTCTAAGAATAAAAAACATGAAAAATTTTATTATAGAAATTAATAGCAAATTTTTTCACGTTTTCGGACTTAGAGAAAAATTACTCTAATTATCATCAATCAATTTAATTATCATTTAAAATTAAATGATCGTTACCAAGTAGTCTAATAAAATTTACAGACATTCATTTTCTATAAATTTTTTTGTTTATATATATATACATATATGCGCATTATACACATATACATATATACATATGTACAGGTACGTACATACATACATACATACATATATATATATATATATATATATATATAAATATGTATTATGTATTTAGTATGCGTGAATAACGTATGTGTGCGTGTATGCGTTCTTACGTGTATGTACATATGTATGTAATAGTAGATAAAAATTTATGTGAATTTTAATATTGTATATCTCTATGAAATTAATAATAATAATGATAAAATAATAATTACAAATTTAGTTTAGAGTACTTGCAATAATGCTTAAATAATGCTAAATATTTGATACATTAAAAGAAAATTATTTACTTCAATTTTGATCGGATGATATTAAGAAAAATTAAAAATAGCTAAGCATGCACAAAGAGTATGAAAAAAAAATCAGGCGCATGAATTATTATACATTCTCTTTCTTAGCTTGTTTTCAATACATAGAACTCTTACGCACAATTTTAGTTTGCATCAATCGTTTGATATGTTTATCAAATAGTAAATATAACTAGTAAATATAACTAGTAAATTTGATTGACTAGTCGATTTAATCATTAACTGATCAAACTATTGATACGAGGCTCGTAACCAGCCCGTTATGTTAGAAGGGGAAAAATCCTATAGGCCGCAGCACACACTTTTGCATAAGCACATAACCATAAGCATAATTGGTTCATTTTCTTATGCATATACTTGGGGACCAATCAATTTCCTTATGCTTATGGTTATGCGCTTATGCAAAAGTGTGTGCTGCGGCCTTTAGGGCCTATCCAGACAATGAAACAACTACTTTTGTGCCATGTATTACCTGTGTAAAATTCCACACACAGTATCATATTGTCTGCGATATATGAAAAGCTTCATCGATGAAATATGATTGAGATATAAGAAAAGTAATATAGTACTTGTAATGAATAACGTTAATGTGGAATACATAAATATTTTATATTTTAATTTCATATAATCAAGATGAGATAAGACACTCATGATTACTTTAAAAATGTGTCCACAAATATCATGTAACTTCAATAGCTGCACATTCGTCAAATTAATCCTATTACGTTAAATGAATCACAGCAGCTTGTTTTAATTTAATCTAACCTAACCAATTATATTATATGCTTCTCATTAAAATGTGTAAAACTGTACGTCGCACATTTAATACGATTAATATACTACGTAATAAAATGTAATACACTAATGAATTATATCATTAAATATTATTTTTGAAAGCATGATAAAATCCAGACAGCATACGCTTGTGTTTACATTCGACATCCAAAGCACTGAGAGGTTAGGTTAGGTTAGGTTAGATCGAAAAAATTTATCGTTTAACAGTTGGCAGCCCTACGAGATAGGCTGTGCAGCACTGCGCGTATATAAAATAAATTTGAAATCGCTTCTAGCTAACCATCTTCACGCGATCGACTTTATTTGAATTGCACGGCATCGCATCGAATTATGATGTGGCGCCGATTTGTTCGAACGTAATTCGGGACATCGCGATGCTGTATAAGCGTCGAATGAGCACGAATTGTCACGCAAATATGATAAATCACATCTACTCACCGTTCACCGGCTGTTCCACAGGCCGCTCCACTCGCTCGCCTCGGGACGTCCCATTCCGATCTTGATGCACACGATATCATCAACGCGAACGCGCGACACTTTATTCGGCACCCCCGATATTCGCTCGCATCCGATAATCATCATCAAGGGCGCAAATAATGCGACGCGACTTCGCTCCATCTTCGCGATCGCGCTATCACTGAACTGTGAAAAACAGTTGTCGCGCACTTTCACCGACATATTATGAAAGTCGCACGATCATCCTTGGACACTCTCAACGCTCGTTCACTCGCGATATTCGTTTAAAAACGGTTAAAAGATGCGAAAAATGCGGACGTACGACGATCCGTGTAACTGCGTATGACTCCGATTCACGTATGACGCGTATGACGTACCTATGACGCGTATGACGTAGCAATCACGCGACAACATGGCGGCCGAACCAGTGCGCAGAAACGAATGCGCACTGGTTCGACCGCCATGTTGGCACGTGACTGCTACGTCATACGCGTCATACGTGACTCGGAGTCATACGCAGTTACACGGATCGTCGAACGTCCGCATTTTTCGCGTCTTTTAACCGTTTTTAAAGGAATATCGCGAGTGAAAGAGCGTCGAAAGTGTCCAAGGATGATCGCGCGACTTTCATAGTGTGTCGATGGAAACGCGCGACAGCGATTTTTGACGATATTCAGTGATGGCGTCATCGCGAAGATGGAGCGAAGTCGCGTCGCGTTATTTGCGCCCTTGATGATGATTATCGGATGCGAGCGAATATCGGGAGTGCCGAATAAAGTGTCGCGCGTTCGCGTTGATGATATCGTGTGCATCAAGATCGGAATGGGACGTCCCGAGGCGAGCGAGTGGAGCGGCCTGTGGAACAGCCGGTGAACGGTGAGTAGATGTGATTTATCATATTTGCGTGACAATTCGTGCTCATTCGACGCTTATACAGCATCGCGATGTCCCGAATTACGTTCGAACAAATCGGCGCCGCATCATAATTCGATGCGATGCCGTGCAATTCAAATAAAGTCGATCGCGTGAAGATGGTTAGCTAGAAGCGATTTCAAATTTATTTTATATACGCGCAGTGCTGCACAGCCTATCTCGTAGGGCTGCCAACTGTTAAACGATAAATTTTTTCGATCTAACCTAACCTAACCTAACCTCTCAGTGCTTTGGATGTCGAATGTAAACACAAGCGTATGCTGTCTGGATTTTATCATGCTTTCAAAAATAATATTTAATTATTTCATTAGTGTATTACATTTTATTACGTAGTATATTAATCGTATTAAATGTGCGACGTACAGTTTTACACATTTTAATGAGAAGCATATAATATAATTGGTTATGTTAGATTAAATTAAAACAAGCTGCTGTGATTCATTTAACCGTAACGTAATAGGATTAATTTGACGAATGTGCAGCTATTGAAGTTACATGATATTTGTGGACACATTTTTAAAGTAATCATGAGTGTCTTATCTCATCTTGATTATATGAAATTAAAATATAAAATATTTATGTATTCCACATTAACGTTATTCATTACAAGTACTATATTACTTTTCTTATATCTCAATCATATTTCATCGATGAAGCTTTTTATATATCGCAGACAATATGATACTGTGTGTGGAATTTTACACAGGTAATACATGGCACAAAAATAATTTGTTCTCAAGTATTGTGCGCATTTCTCAAAAATAAATCAAATTAAATTATTTTAAGTAGGATCCAAAAATCACTACATTGCCAGGATTGTATCTTATTATAACTGCGATATTATCACCTTTTAATATGTGTGCGCAGTATTACATACATAAAATATATAAATTTATTTGAAACGTACGGAAATCTTATCTTATCTTTATCTTATTTATAATATTTATGATATAAAAGAAAATTGCAACTCTAATGAAACAGAGCGGTGGAATAATTGGTTGATACTTATGCTGATCTACAATATTTATCCTTTTTTCATCGTTAGATTTTTGGTGCTTTTCTTATTATACAGATGTTATCTATAAATATAGTACTTGTAATGTTGCTTCTGTATCACTGTAAGCACACAAAAATGATAGCATTTGCAGGTAATTATGTTATACTTATATATCGTAAGAAAGAGAAAATAAAATTAAAGTTGAATACTGAATGTGCTCTAAAGTAAATTTCATCTAAATAAATAAATGCATAAATGTGCGCCCCACATTCCTCATGAAAAAAAATACATAATATTAATCTTTATGTATTATTATTTTTAGATTTTTATTCTTTTAAATTCTCTAGATGCACTTTTCATTTCTCCTCTCTTTCTTTCAACTACTAAATATAGATGTATCATTTTTAATATAGATCTGTCATTTTTAGTGTACATTATTGCAGTAAGTGGAATAAAGAGCAAATCTTTTGGCACATTTAAAATGTACAGGAAAGTTTTATTTGATGTGTATTTTTCAATAGAAATATCTGAAAAAAATGCATACGTCTTTTTTAATCTTAGTCTTTCTAAATAAAAATTAGAATAATAAATTTGCAAAATAATTTGCTTTAATATATTTTTATTGCAAACATATGAAGCAAAGTGCTCAAGGTGCATCACTATGAAAACATCGATAGAATAAAAAATAGATCGCATACAAAAAAATTAAAATATTTACATTACATATTTGATATTTCTGCAAATATTTCCATTATTTTGAGATTGATTTGTTTCATGATATATTGCAATAATTAAAGTATGATTTCTGATATAATCTGCCATGAGACTGCAGAGAAAGCCAGCTTTAATTCTTTATTTTGTTCAATATGTTTAATAATATAATAATTAAAGTTCTATGAAAATATGCTTGAAATACTAAATAAAAAAGATTGTTTCTTATGTACAACCTTATACCTTATAGTTTAAGTAAACAAAAAATTATTGTTAATAATATACATATATAAATTGATAATTAAATAAAACAATTAATTAATTAATCGACACAATCCACGTTTTTTTTTAGCTTTATGTCTAACATATATATATATATATATATATATATATATATATATATATGTATGTATGTATGTATATATATTTTTATAAATAAAAAATGTTTCTTTCTAATATAAATTAAATAAAAAGTATAATATGCCTTTAAATACTTTATATTCACACCTATTGCAATAAACCAACCAAAGAATGCTTTTACATTCCTTCTTGTACTTTGGCATACATATCCTTTATGCCAATTATCTCGCAACATGCTTTTATCGCATGATGACAAACAAGCCCATTATCCTTCATGAATTTTCTTTACAAATATATTTTTATATTCTCAAACTGTGTAAAGAAATCATGTAACACTGAAAAATACAAAGTGATATTAAAAGAGAAGAAATAAATTTTATATTATATAGTATTGACAAGTATTTTCTTACCAGTGTGTTCCTTATATGTAGGAATATACATTAATCTTTGACCAGCCCTATTTTTCGTCTTTAGGGATGCTTTGGCTTTTGATAACGCAAATCCAGCCAATCCATTTCCATTCCCAGTTACTATAAATGAATTTATTCTAGTCTTACGTGCTAAATTACTGTCATACAAGTTATCATTTTGTTTTCCAAAATCCAGGTTTCAAATGTATCTGCAGAAAACATAGATATTAATTATATATGATTCTAATATTTAGAACTGAAACATCAAAAAAAAAAAAAATTGAAAATAGACATCGTATCACATGATTTTTGTATGTGTGTAATTTAACCATTATAATCCAATAATAGCATAAATATTAACCTTTTCCAATAAGATCTGATTCAATGCTTCTGCCATCCATTGTAAAACTCCTCCAACCACATTCCAATGGCGATAATTTTATTTGCATTGGTCTGGTCTGACTTTGTGGTAATTCCATAAGTTTTTGCTTTCTTTCAAGATTTACAAGCAGTTTCAGCTGTTGAATTAATTCTTTTCCTCTAAACACAGAAGTGTTCAGACCAGGAAATTGTATTGGAATTTTTCCCATGCCAATAATTTGCTCCTTATTTAGGTCTCTCTTTTCACTACTCTTCTTGCTCTACCTCTGCGTCTTTCTGCATTACTGATACTTGTCACATCCTTTCATAATTCATCTTCAGGTCCTATAGAACAAAAGCACAGTGAAATACAAACTATTTTCTACTGTAAATATAAACTATTATCAAAATGCTATATCCATATAAGTTCTACTTACTATTCGCAAAAAATATAGTTTCTCACATTATTTAATAAAGTGACTATTTTTAATAAATGTGAATGACTGACAAGCAATAAATTAAACAATATTAAACAATAATATACCTGAAAAAAATTTCATAATTATATTAGAGTTAAATTGATAAATTAATTTTAAATACACATTATATGTTAATTACATATAATGATTTAGAGCAATGATATATTTCATTTGCGTTACCATTGTTTACAGATTGAACATTTTTTATCAAATTATTTACAACTCTAAATATGTAGCATACGACAAGCCATTTTTAAAATCTATAAAACAAACAACAAAGTTGTTCATAGTTTTCACTCTTTTTTGTCATAGTCTGCTTTTAGGCGATCTTAAAGTCACTAGATTAACAAAGTATCCGGCTCTAGGTTATCCCTGAAAGGACGATGCGTCCTCTATAAACATAAAAATATGAACTGAAGGTGCAATTTCATTGACGCTAAAAAATAGCGTCAACCATTGGTGCAACTACTTACTTCTTTGTTCAACCAATGGTTGACGCTACTTTTTAGCGTCAATGAAAAGGCCGCTTTACACACTGATAAAGTTGAAACTTTTTGAACTTTATTTTATTGACGCCAAATCTAGAGAAAGTCTAGTGATTTTAATTTGCCGCTGGTTTCTAGCATCAATGAAATTGCACCTTTATAATTATATATTTGAGCGTTAAAGAAAAAGAAAGGAAGAGAGAGAAACAAAACGATAAGCTGAGTGTAAAAAGTGCAATACGAACAAATCTCATATGAATATTCCTAGAGAAACTAGAGAATACTAAAGAGGGGAATGATTCATTGGCCGCATTTAGCGGAATCAACGGTTGAGCAACATTACTAGATTTTCCGATGTAATTCGACGCTGACTAATCAGATCTGAAAGTAAAAACCAATCAAATTCGATTGCCACTTAGCGGTTGAGTCTGCTGAATGCAGCCGTGAGTAGAAAATTTATAAAATCCTGATAGGGATTCTAAAAATTTTCTGTTCAATAGCTAATTAACTTATCTGACAAATATTTCAACTATCTTAAATTTTTGTTATATATTAATAAGTAATCGAATATTTTGTCGTATATGTCGAATGTAATCGTAATTTAATCATTTTTTTAAAGTGCCCACGCGGAAAATCAAATTAATTATGTTTTATTAAATTCTTTTGTATTGCTTATTTAATAAGTACTATAATAAATATAAAAAATACTAATTATCATTACAAGTATCAATTTTATTTGATATATTACTATTGTGCTGATATATTACTATTATTGTTTGATTATTATTTAATTTATGTAACACATTATACAATTTATGCACACATAGAAACAGAAATGCCTTAACACATGAAAAGTTATATATATAAAAGCATATATATATATATATTACTCAAATATGTCCCAATTAGTGAATTTTATACTATACTAGAATGCTCAGTATATTGTATGTAAGAAATAGGGTCCAAAAAAAGAAAGATAAATAATTTGGTCATTTTTTTCTTTATCTAATTTTGTATTAGCATTGGTTTCTTTATTTTTTCATTATCTAGTTATAAGCATTTAATTATAGTATAAAGTTCACACACACGCACACGCGCGCGCGCGCGCACACACACACACACACACACACACACACAGATTTGACATGCCTATAAATTTCTATCTAAAAGTAACAATCTTCAAGCATAAAGGCATTTGTGTCAAGTGTACACAAATTATACTTATATATTTTTAACTATTGGTCAGAATAATATGTTGCTTTGTTTTGATGACAGATATGAATACAGTAACTGTGTGGTGAGTATGGCAGTCTATTTTTATATATATTCAAAGAATATAACATCTATACACAAAATTTTTTCGAATGAACCGATTAGCTATTGAAAATATAGAATTTCTAGAATCCGGATAGGAACTCTTAAAAATCCTCTCTATCTGATAACCAATCAATATCTCCAATAAATTTTTATTATACAAATGTAATATTGATCTATGTATTAATTAAGCTCCTGTATATTTATAATAAAAATAACTAGTACAAAAAAATAAATAAGGAACATCTAATATAAATGAAGAGATTGAAATTATCGAAGGTAATGCATATGCTAGTTACTCAGTCGATATTTTCTTTTTTTAACGTTTATTGGTCACAAATGTTTCTTCTATTGTCATTCTTTATCTTTGAATGAATCACAGTTTGACAGCAGAAAATTTGTAATACTGAAGAAATAAAAATAAAGCAAAAGTTCAGTTTAAAAACAAATTTACAGAGGAATTAATTTAATTACAGAAGAAGAAATAAGATTAAAGGAACGTGTACAATATCAAGTTGACTTCAATTTTCCACGTTAAAGCAAAAATACGCCTTTTTCAATTTATTAATATGTTAATATCTTCTTCATTCCTCTTTCTTTCTTTCTGCCTGTTCTTGTCCTTTTGAATCATCATCTTCTTGGCCTTTTTCTTTTTCTTAATTTAGTAATATCTTAATTCTTTCTTTTTCCTCTCTGCTTTTCTTTCTCCTCTCTTTTATCAATTTTTATTTTGCTTCTTTTTTTAAATTTATTTTTTACTTTACGAAATTTCTTCCTTCTCTTCTTTCACCTTTAATGTGTCTAAAGGCTGACTATCCAAAGGTTGACTATCACTATTGCGACTTGGAGTATCGTAACATGGTGTCGCGCTAGGTGCATAAACATTTGCCAATTGCTCATATTGATTCAAATCTCCACTGTGTTGACTAATCTCTGACATATTGCCTCTATTAGCATTTTCTTTCGGAAATAATTCCTGCTCATATTTGATTCTCTCTATATCGCGAATTTCTTCTTGATCTCTTCTCATTATCCTCTCTTGGCGATTCGATAATGCATCGTTCATGGTATCACCGTCAGTTCGTTCAGTAGTAGAGGGACCACTGGTCTTAGTGAAGAGATGTATGGGTCGTTGAAATCCTTTGGAGGGATGAGGTGGAATAGAAATAACCTCGCACTTGCAAAAACCGACTTCAGAAGATAGAAGATATTGTGTAAATTTCTGTGGTAGGAACTCGATGCTGTGATAATTTTTATAGATCCGCTCCTAAAAGAAATAAAACAATGAATAGAATATTAAATCATAATCAATAAACAGAAATAAAAAATACAAGAAAATTTATAATAGAAGACAAAATAAGAAAATATTTAGTAAATATTCAATAAAAAAAATAAATTATATTAGTATATTACATATTTACAGAGAACAGAAATATTATAAATAAGAAATTAATAGTCATTATAAAAGTATGCAACTCGCTACTTACTGTGAGATTCTTTTTTTTAGTATAGCTGGCCCAGCCCTGAGGTTCCAAAATGAGGACTCCACCGGGACGTAACTGCGCGTGCATGCGCTTGAAAGTTTGTTTTAATCCAGCATCGCCAAAATTCAAATGAATCCATTTGGTGATGGAAAGACATAGAATTGTATCGAATTGCGGCTGTTCCGCACACAGAAGTGAATCATCTTCGAGTACATAATTACCCTAAAACCATATCATATATATCAATATCATGCATAAATAATGTAATATGTTTATATATAGAAGTGTTTATAAAATAATTAGGCAATATTAAGATTACAAATCATTGTTCAAAAATGTAAAACTTTCTTCAATTTTAAGGTTTTTTTGAACTAAGAAATTGATATATTGCAAGACGCTTTTTATGCTAATAATATAATCTAATTATATAAAATTATAAAGTAATATTTTGACAAATTTTCTTAACATTTTCCTATTATTACACACGCACAAATATATGAATACATGAATACGTGCATTGATGTGTACGTTGTAAAGTAAAAAATTGAGAAAATTTATATATATCCCAGCAAACATTAAGTAACAGTTATATAAGTGTTAGTTGCAATTTCCCACTCAACAATATAACTGTTATATAACTTACATGTACATAACTTACATGTTATATAACAGTTATATTGTTGAGTGGGAAATTGCAACTAACACTTATATAACTGTTACTTGATGTTTGCTGGGATATATATAAATTTTCTCAATTTTTTACTTTACAACGTACACATCAATGCACGTATTCATGTATTCATATATTTGTGCGTGTGTAATAATACTGTTACTTAGTGTTTGCTGGGATGTATGTGTTTTATAATATAAATGTTTTATAGTATAAATTTCTTTCAATCTGGAAAATTAATTTTTGTTATTAATATATATTTCAACAATTATACAATTAATAATATCCAACATATGTGTGTGTGTGTGTGTGTGTGTGTAATAAAAACATGTCACACACATATAAACATTTTTTTTCTTTATTTAAATGATTTATGATGAACTATAAACTTATAATCCACTCTGATTTTCCAGAGAGGAAAAAAAGGAAAACAAAGAAACGAAGAAGTAGAGAGAGAAAAAGAGAAAGAGAGAAAATTAAGAAAAAAGAAAAAGAAAAATATTGTTAAATTTTTTTTAATTATAAATATAGTTTTCAGTTTTTCGAAAAATTTATTCGAAAATTATTCATATAGAAATCTAATTTTTATATGCAATAACATAATATATAAATGAATATATACTTTACCTGCACAAAAGTGACATTATAAGGGAATCCCTTATGTTGCTTATTCTTCGTAAATCCTGGAATATCCACAGGCCCATAATTAATTGGCATCGACATAGGAAAGAAGCTAGCATCCGAAGAATCCCTTTTATCATTATCTTCACTGCTTGCAGGACTTTGAACACAATTTACATAGTGTTTCACATTTTTCCGAGCAATATTTATTAAAGTTCTATCAATATCAATCCCTGTAACACTTTTGGCACCAAAATCTCTGGCAATTGAGAGTGTAATGTGACCAATATTGCATCCAATATCTAGAATATCCTTCTGCAAAAACAATTCTTTTCGCTGTGCAAACACTTTCAACCTAGGATCTATTTCATGATGAGGATTTCTATATCCATAATATCTATTGTAATTTCCATATTGATATCTAGCATCTTTGGGCCTAAAATTGGGCATTACATGTTGCTGTTTCTTCTTTTTGTCTTGACTGGGCCTATGTTGTGGCCTGGGTTTCCAAGCACCAGGTTGCGGAATTACTGGGCTCACTATTTTATCCTTTGTGTCAATTTTTCTCAATCTTTTATCCTTTATTTCTTCTAAACCTTTTAACCGTAACTTATTTTTGTCTTTTTGAGGACTTTCTGTCGTATTTCCTTTCATTATACTTTCATCTTGTACATTTTGTGTCTCCTCTAAACTTATTCCTTCATTAGAAAGCCTTTCTGTTGATGATTCAATTACTGCACTACTTCCCTCAGTTTCTCTCAATTTGTTGGTTTCGCTAGACTCCATCTATTTTTATACATTCAAAAAATACATAATTTATAAATATACATAATTTATAAATATCTTTTAAATATTCTTATTAGAATTAGAGTATTAAGGATTTTTAAGTATATAAATATTATAAGAACTCTTGAAAAATTCTATTCACAAAATTTTAATTAAAATAATTTATTATAACATTTTTGAATGTGTTTTGTAATATTTATGTAATATTTATGTAATATTTAATGTTTTCTAATATTTTTTTTAAAGATTTTAAATTCAAGAATTAAATAATAAAGAATATATTTTTAGCACATTAAGAGATGTTATACTATAAATTACAATTCAAAATATGTTATTGGTTTTACAAATAAATGAGAGACAGAAAGAGAGCGTAAAAAATACTATCTATATAATATCTAACTGAAATTTAAAATTTAAAAATAAAAAATGTTAGAAAACACATCTAAAAATTTTAAAATTAATTAAAATTTCGTTAATATTCTAGATTTCCTATAATATTTACATGCTTAAAAATCTTTTATATAAATAATCAACATAAATAAATGTGAACCGCCATAACTTACCATCTTTGCTTCATCCTTTCCAGATCCAGAAGAGGCTCTCTTTCTTTTTCTATTTCTTCGTTTAGAATTTCTCTTTGTGGGTGATATCAACTGTTTCTCATATTCTTCATTGTCATTACAATTTGTCAAATTCAAAGGATCACAAATATTTGGTGGAATAATCACTTCAATAATCTCTTTTTTGTGCTTTGGAGTAGGAAGTGGACTTGATTTTGGAGTAACTGCATTCATGACTCTATTTATTTCTTCATCTTGCATGCTATTTAAATTTAAAGGATCACAAATGTTGCCTCCTAGTAAGAATTTCGTGGGAGGTATAATGACACCTTCCTTCTTTCTGCGTTTATAGGGAGGAAAGAACTTTCCATTGCTACTGAAGCTACTTTGAGATCGTTTCCTGTTGCTAAATTTGAAATGACGATTGTCATCATGCTTGTTGTGCTTTTTGTGCGAAAGATTGAAAGGTTTTTTAGATTTATCGTTCTCTTTCTTGGTATTTTGGCCCAATTTTAGAGGACGATCCAATTGTACAGAAGACATTTTCCACAAACTGAAAAATAGAAATAACACAAAAAATGTAAAAATTAATCATGATGTAAAGGTATGAAAAATATAAAAATGTGTCTTATTAATATAAATATGTAAATAAGCAACATTCTCTATGCATGCTGAAGTACAAAGGAAAAATGTAGAAATATAAATCGATTAAATTAAGGTAAAAAAATAAATAAATAAAAATAATTACAATCAATTATAATGTAAAAATAAACTTGCAAATATTATATTTAAAAAATATAATATAAAATGCATATGATAAATAACATTATAGAAAATATGCACAGTGATATATGTATCTATCATCTTACAGAAGAATGCAAGCAAATTTTTATATAGATATTTATATATATATATATATATATATATATATATATAAATTATATTATAAATAAATAAAAATAAATTTTAATTATTAAATAAATTTTAATTACACAAAATCTGTAGATAAAAAATTCAGTAATTAAATTATTAAAGTTACACTTATGCAAGCATCTGCTAGGTACCTGTTTTTTAATATATGTTTTACACACACACACACACACACACACACACACACACACACACACACACACACACACACACGTGTGTATTGGATCGTCCTGTGTGTGTATGTGTGTATATATGTATGTAAAACAAATTAATTTATAATAAATTGCCCTAATAAAAAAATAAATAACAACCTAGATTATCCAATATCTAATTATTAAATTAAATAAACTACTTTATCATAAGCGTAAATTTAGTAATTTAATTATTGAATTTGTTTATTTCCCGATTATGTATAATTAAATTTTATTTTTGTTTATTTATAATATAACTTAAATCTATATAAAAATTTGCTTTTATAATAACGAAAGTAAATCATTCATTATTTTTCGTCATATAACTTAAATCTATATAAAAATTTGCTTTTACAATAACGAAAATAAATCATTCATTATTTTTCGTCATATAAAAATGTTAAGATAAAATAATGATCAAAGATTTGATCCCTTGAGCAAACTATTCTATACTTTCTTTCCTGGAACACTTTTAATTATTTGAAACAAAAATATTTAAAAAAATTATGATAGAAGAGCGAGCGAGCGAAAGAGAGAGAGAGAGAGAGAGAGAGAGAAGAGAGAGAGAGAGAGAGAGAGAGAGAGAGAGAGAGAGAGAGAATAATTCGAAAAGAATTGTACAAGTTTAAAAAAAAATTTTAATTTTTATATATATTATATTTTATGTGTATGTGTATTTCTTACCTTTTATAAAGAAACACCATACATATACACATACACACATACATGCATACATATAAAAAAGAAAAAATATATATATATTTTTTTCTTTTTTTTTCTTTAGTAAGGACAATTAAACATTTTTATTATAAAGAAAGCAAGAAATTACCGTTAAAGAAAATTAATCCATCTTTTTTTGGATTTTTTTTGAACTTGGATTAATTTACATTTTTCTTTTCAAATGAATATAAGACTGTTTTATTTTAAGCGCAAAAAGTGTAAGAAAAAATTCAACTAATGCAGAGGACTCTATTAATTCCTGCTACTCCCTTTTTTCTACATTAATAATTTATATTAACTGCATTTTTTTTATATTTACTCGTTATTTATACAACTGAAAATATTTGAATTTTTTGAAAAAAAAGGAAAGAAAAAAAAGAGATTTTGAAAAATTCGTAAATAAAATCAACAATACTCTCTACACTTTCTACACTTCGGTAAAGCTCGGGTCGTTCGTACGACGCGCGCATGCGTCACGTTGCGCGGACGAGCAGCCAGCGAGCCAGCTGCTTCCGACGACACATCGTGGATCTACTATGTCCGACATTACGGACTTTCTTTCGCTCGACGTTCGCGTCGTTGATCAAGATTATGTGTACTCACCTCGAGAAACAATCGCTCTCACCGGTCCCTTTGTTCCTGTTACTCGTACAATTATCTTCAAAACAATCTTCCTCGTACACCTCGTCTATAATTGTGTCAACCTTGCGACGCGTATCCGTCTACGATGGCGAATAACTGCTTATCGAATGCGAGCTGGTGCAAGCGGCAACCGAGAGCCGAGAGCTCGTGTCGCACTGCGACGCCATTTTCCATTAGGCTTTGCCGAATATCATGGCCGTATTAATGAAACGCAAAACCCTGCAAAAAAATAATATATATCGAAAAAATTTGAAATTATTTCAATAAATTCCAAATTAATGGAAAAAATTTGATTTTTATTTTTTCGAACGAAAAAGATATAAAATGTAATTATAATGATTGTATATAATATATAAAATTGAATTAACGTCATAAAATTGAAGTAAACAAACTATCATTTACAATGTTTCACTTTAACGCGTAATAGTAAACGTTACACACAGCGCACATATATATAATGTTGTCTTATGCTATTATATATTAATATATTATATTTATTAGGAAAATCGTACCCAATAAAGAAATGAAATATAGAAAATACATCGTTACATGCGAAGCAAATTTATATCATCCAATCCGTTAAAGTGTTTTTTAAACATAAAAAGTATATCGATAATATCGCAAAATGTAATCGTCTGTAAAATTATGTAACAAGCAATCAAATTTTTGTCTGCAAAATTGACTGGAATAAAAAAGGAATAAACCATGTTTACGTTCGTGTGAACCCCGTCTAGCGTACGGTGGCGCTTTTCTCATATGTAAAATCCTCGCACAGTCGCGCTTCTCTTTTCCTTTCATTGCATTTTCCTAATTAATTTTAAAAATTAAAAAATTTTGAATCAACCGAAACAACTGCATAAAATTTCGAAATTTTGCAAAGAATGGCGTTGCGCCGTTTGTCAACGAACGAAGATCACGATATCACAAATCGCAATTTTATGGATGATATAAAATCGACACCAATGCAGTTATTCAAAGATCAGAATTGTGAACAATCTAATATTGCGGCAGAAATAGAGCAGACAACTCCACGGGTAAATAAAAAAAATGACAATTTTTATTTAAAAAAATTTCAGTCTCTAACTTGAGGTTACTAGTAAGTATATATAAAAATTTAGTTTTTGAAAAATTGCAATTTAATTAAGTTTTTTTCATAACAAACTTACACATGCATGTAGCAATTGATAGTTTTCCTTAAATAATATTACGAATACAGAAAAATAATAATAATATAATTTATCTTGATTCTATATAAATAAACATATACACACACATACATCAACAATACACATATAGATAATAATACTAATTATACTAATATAATAATAATAATAATAATAATAATAATAATAATAATAATAATAATATATCTGAATATATAGTAAATATATCTACATATACATATATAATATATAAAACTCTACTAGATAATACATATATAAAGTTCTACTAGAGAAAAATTTACAGTTGGTAGTCTTTCTCACTAATCGATTAAATTCAGATATTATTAAATTAAATTATCTATGCATTGTTTAACATATATATATATATATATATATATATATATATATATTTATATATATTTATATATATTGTACACGTTTATATTTACTTTTAGAATGAAGCATGGGACAGTTTGTGGTTTCACATTTTTGAATTATTCGTAATCTCTCCGACGATAAAAAGGATCACTCCTGTGCCTCCGAACGCGCCCATAAAATCGAAAAAATCTTTTTCTAAGGTGGGATTAAAACCTAAAAAACTTCACTTTACAAACAAGGAAAAGGATAGAATAGATGAAAACTGTTTTCAACAAAGCGCAGATTATTCAATAAAAGCACTTGATAACAAAGCAATATTTTCGAAAGAAAAGTACAAATTGAAAGAAAAATCAAGTAAAATTCATCAGGAAAATTTGAGCGCTATGCTACGAAATATACGGCTTGAGACAGATGATAAGGAGAATAAACAGTATGAACGATATGAAAGAAAAGCAAGAGATGATCATTATTCTGCCATAAATAAGGAGCGGACGACGAAATGTAGCAATAATTGTACGCAAACATTGAAACTAAACCGTAATTCGAAAGACAAATTTGTACACTTTCGTATATAAGTTGACTGGAATAGCGATTATAATTGATATAAATGATTATAATTGATAGATCAGTATGACAATTAATACAGTATATTAATTAATTAGCAATTTTAATAAGTTTATTGAATACTAAAAAATTATTAAATCTGTACGATAATAATTCAATCAGTATATATTAATGATTACTTTATTGTCAATATGATTGTGATTATTAAATTAGTATACGAATATATAATACATAAATAGATTTAATTAAATGTTCATAAATATCGTTGTATTAAAATATGAGAATGAGTAATATTATATGTATATGATTAATATATTAATGATTAATTAATTAATTAAATAAGTATGATGATGATTACCGATAATATAAAGAACTACAAGATGTAAGAAAAAGTTATAAAATATGTAAAGTCGAATGTAATACACTTTCTTTCAATAAAATATTGACTATATATTCAATAAAATATCTTTCAATAAATAGTGACTGTTATTTAAAATAAGTAAATTTATAGTATAATTATGATAATTAATCAGATATTGATTTGAGATATGTATGTGTATATAATATATGAATAATTAAATAATTATTATTTTTATATTCAATATACATATATATGTGTATATATATTATTATATATAATACATAAACAACATTTAAATGTGTATACACACAATTATAAATATTTTTCCCCTTTTTATTCTAAATACATATTCTTCTAGGACCATACGAGCGTGCATTATATATGCATTTATATTTATTTATCTATCAATGGTAATATATATTGCACGTACATACACACTCATGGTCTGAGAGGGGGGGGGATATGTATTTAAAATAAAAAGAGAAAAAATATTTATAATTGTATGTGTATACATGTTTCAATGTTGTAAATCTAGGAAGAATATATATATATATATATATATATATATATATTCTTATTATTTAAAAAAATTTGTTCTTTAAAAATTATTGTCGTAAAAATAAAAGATTTATTTTATCGATTAATGATATGAAAGCCGTTATTTAGTGAAGTAATTTGTAATAAGAAATGGGAAGGACAGGGGGCGACACTTAAACAGTCTCTGATATTACATAATAAGTTCTGTATGACCCGCGCTGTATGGCTTTGAGCCAATGCCTGCTTCTTGCTCAATAACAAAAAAATTACGTAATAAAAAATACAACGAATTCAATTAAATTCAATGCACATTGATACGCACTCGTTTTGTTTTCTATATTTGATATTAAAAAAGTGATATAAAAAACTATACTGTTTTTTATATTATACAGAAAGTGAGTGAGAACAGTTTATAGTATTTTGCTAATACAATAAATATTTTTTATAATGAAAATAAAAGTTTCGCATGCTAACGATAGAATCGTAATTGATAGATTCTGAATTCTGATAATAACATCAAGACATTATAATCTAATTGAAAAATAATAAAATAAATTAATAATAAGATAATTAATAATAAGATAAAAATTACATATCTTAAATGACTAAGGAAAGAAATTAAAATTCTATCCAAATCTATTAAATGAAACATTACTTTTATTTAAAATTAATTATATATTTAAGTTAAATTAAAATATATAAAATTTTAGTGTAAAGATTAAAAATTAAAATAAAATCAAAGTTTAAAGAGAGAAAAGAAAAAAGAAAGAAAAAAATTTATAAAAATATAAATTTTAAAATTTACTATTTAATTATTCATTTATTTTAGAAATTATTTTACAAAAAATATTACTTATTTTCTGATTTTTTTTCTTTTCTCTTAAATATTTATATGGATACTTTTATATAGATATATTGACGGAAAATATTACAACTTGAAAAATTTTTAAAAACTATAATTTCTTAAAAATTAAAAAAAATTTATCTTCGTAATAGATATCTCTTCAAAAGTTTTTTATTTTCAATTGAAACAAAACATTAAATAGATATGAAAATTTACATATAGATTAGAGCAATATTTTTTAGAACATGTACTATTAAAAAACTTTTTAGAGCAAATATTATCAAAAAATAACATTTGACAAAACTAATTTTAACGGAAAAATGCTGCTATAATATTTTTTTATTGATACTGTCAATATACATACGCACATATATACAATATATCAGTTCGTCGTACAACGGAGAGTCGCTGCATCCGCTGACGTCATGGTGACCCGTCGCGACCCCGACAAACCCCGGCAACGATATTAACATAACGATTTACAATTGCTTATATGCGCGCATAATCGGTTGGTTTCCGCTCATTGACTTTCTTTTCGCGTATCCATTTCTCGCGTTTTAATAATTCGCTATTAGGATCGTCTTAAAATAATTTATAGGATGCGAGTAAATTATAAACTAACAATGAGGTCATATATTGTACATAAAATGTAATATATTATATGATAATTTGTTTCATGCAACGTTCTCATAAAATTTTTAAACAAAATTCTCGAAATTTTAAGAATATTTCTAAAAATCTTAAGAAAATTCCTAAAAATATAAATTCTTGAAAGTAAGAAAGCTTTTAAAAATACAATTCTTTTTACATATATTTAACATATCTGTAATAATTTTACAATTCCTGAAATAAAGAAATTAAACATTTTTTAAAGTTTTTTTAAATTTTTTATAATTTGGAAAATAATTTTTAAGATTCTCTAATCTTTTTAAAAATGACTTTTTATTCCGAGAAATGCGAAAGAAAGAAATACCTTTATTATATATTACCCTACAAATTATTATATATTATACATTATATTATACAGTATTTTCTTAGAATTATGGTGCGCTCAAAATATATATATATATATAGAAGATATTTTGGACGACAATGTGTAATGATTTAACAATTTAATTACAAGCTATATATAAAGAGAGAAGAAAATATATTATTTATAACATTTCAAAATTTTTCTTTAAAAATAACGAAATTTTTATTTATAAATCTTGGATTGTCAATTAAAGCGGCTTTGTCTCTTGACATTTCCCGGGAAAACGGAAATTACATATAATAATCTAAGGCACATATATAAGGGCTACGCCCGTTTATAAAAGGAATGGTCAAACGATATAGGAAGATCCACTTTTTCGCTATCATTCTCTCTTTTTGCCATCGATCCTCTATTTACGGCACTCCCATGTTTGTGAACAACCTACGCCCCCATCGTTCATATAGTTTTTTTCAAACTATATTGTCATAGTCAACTCTCTAGAGATCGAAACTTTTATAATTTTTATTAAGTTCAATTTTCTATGTCTGCATTATGTCAAAATAATCATTTGCGAAATTTATAAATGTAAATGCTATTTTTGCATTCTAAAACACAGGAATCTATTAAAATAACGATTAGAGATTTATTTCTGTATGAACCAAATCTGATCTTGAAAGAGAAATTAAATATAAATAAAAATATAAAAAATAACAACTGTTGAGTGCATATTGAAAAAATAAATATGTTTATATAAATCAAGTTCATTTTACTTATGTATTATAAATATTTTAAAAAGATGAAAAAATATTTTTTATCAATAATTAATTAATTGATTATGATTATTAAAAATTAATGTGTTGATCGACGAATTAATTGAAACAATAAGAGAATTGCAAGAGAGAGAGAGAGAGAGAGAGAGAGAGAAAGAGAGATTACAGCCGTAAAATTTCATAATTTTACATTTGCCTAGCAACACGATTTGAAATCAAGTCACGGGAACGAATGATAACGAGAATACGCATACCCGGGTGAGCGTATCTCGGGTTATCTGCTTTTTTTGGTGACAGTAGTGAGGATTGAAGGAGCGCGCGGAAAATGTTATGTTAACTACGCGAGAGAGATTAGTGCGGCTGAACCACAGGTCATCGGGCGAAAGATAGATTCACGATTAATCGAATTGACCGCTTTTCACAAACAGTGTTCATTTAAAATAATATATACTAATAAGAATTATTATGCATATCATTCTATAAGAAAACGTTATATATACCATTATCGCACTATTAAAAACATCAAAATGTATATAGACGTGTAATATATATCTATATTACGAAAAATTATTTATATAGTTGTAAGTATAAAAAATATATCATTGTTTTGTGTTGATATACAAAATAAATTGAAAATAATTTTGTTATGTAAATAAAATTTGTACAGGAATAATAATTGTGTGTGTGTGTGTATATATATATCTTGTGTGTACATGTACATAGAACGCACGCATATACATGCATATACAAGAAAGATTCCTAAATGTTAAATGTTCAAATACTTCAATGTTCAATAATTATTGAAAATGGAAAAAAGCGCAAGATGGAACGAAGAAAGTAAAAGAAATATAAGGAAAAGAAAAGATTACAAAAATAACACCTTTCTACGCTCTTTGATATTAATTCTATTTTATTCCTAAATATAATGATGACCGCCATAAATGGCCGCCATAATGTGGCGATCAATGCCATCATCTGCCATTAATCGAGATGCCTGGTATATTTTCATCATAGATATATTTTATGAAATCTCGATTTGGATCATTTCTCTAGGCCTTGATAATATAGAATATTAAGAAGAGCTGATATCTCAAAACTCTAATACTTCAACTAATGATCCAAAATGTTAACAATTGTCTCGTTCATTTGAAGGTAGCGTTAAATACGATAAATAATAAGAATTAATTGTGTGTGATTAAGTAAATAATAAATATAAATTAATAAAGTAGCATAGTTCATTAAAAATTTTTCTGAATATGTGCAAATTCAATTCTATCATGTGCATATCAAGTATTGCTCTTTATATATCTTCCATGCGCCTGTACAAATAATAATCTTGTATAAATGTTACAAAGTTGAATTTGATCACTAAATAAATTTCTTCAATCTCTCATTTCAGCTAAGAAAACAATTTTAGTCAAAGAATATGTCATTAAGATTAAATATGTCATTAAGATTTTGCCAATTTAATGACCTTATATCTATGAAGAATAGAAGAAGTGCGACTATATGAAAAAGCTGATAATTTCTCTCAACAAAAATATTTATTTAAAAAGAATCAATTTTGATTTGTGATTAGTAAGTCTATCATTAATATAATATAATTATGTATAAATTGTTGGAATAATCTAATATATTACGTAATTAATTGTATCGTAATCATGTACATGTCTTAAACATTATTTCTGCCAAGACCCTATTCATTTTATTCTTACGTCGTGATAGTTTATCGACGAAGTTTTGAAATGGTCTCTATACATGATGTGACAATAGCTAAAGATTACGGAATCGAGCTTCCATATATTCATGAACATAGTCGCACGCATAGAAAAAAATGCATTTGCATGTGAACGGGTCTCTTCAGGTCGGCAAATATCTGATTTTATTCATCGTATAATTAATTTTAAACTTGAAGTGTATTTTTTCTGTGTAATTTTAAAAAAGTCCGTTATACACCCGTATATCCATAAGTAGTATATGTATATATGTATGCATAAATATATAGTAAATATAATAAATATATAAACTTGAAATTCGCGAATGAAAATACTACAGCAAAGTTCTCGAAAAATTAAATAACAAAAGTATGTAATTTTGCATTTTAAGAAATATAAGTTTATAAGATATAAGAATTTGAAGTTGTCTTCCAGCCAATCTATGATGTTTAGACAATCGCTTGTTTATAAATCGCGTGCGCGTTAGTATTAGTGACGCATATATGTATAATTCACAAACAAATAACTCCATAAAACAACAATTAGTATATTAGCCAATTTTAAATTCTTATATTTCAAAATCTACGACTCGAGAGAAGATAAGTTATTTTTGATAAGTTATTTTGTATTTTATATTTTACCAATGTATCTATATTTACACAAAAAAATATTCCGCAATATGCGATTAATTAATTCTTTCCACTTTTTTCTACAATAAAATATTAAACATCTATATTATTAAAATATCTACATTATTAAACTATGCTGCACAAGCGAAAAGATATGGTTCTTTAACATTAGAGAGATATTTTATCGTTTAAATAAAATAAAACTTTGTCATTTGAAAAATTGTAATTAAAAATATTAAAATATAAAAGTGAAAATTAAAAGTAATATTACATCATATTTTTTAAATAAATGTTGTTTTTTATTAGAATTTTTTGTCTATTATAGTAATATCGATAAAATTGATAAAATTTTATCAAAGAGAGAATATTTAAAAGAAAGATTAAATATAATAAAATAAAAGAAATAGAATGAAGAATAAAAATAAAATAAAATATGTGTGTGTGTGTGTGTGCGTGTATGTATGAGCGCGCGTGCATATACGAGATAAAAAAAATTGAGTGATATAAAATAAAACTATATGTCAAATAAAATATATGAGATGTAAAATGTAAAAACATTGTTTATTTATGTAATTATACATATCTATTATTCTTTCTATGCATATTAAATTTATTTTGCTACACCGTTATCAAGAAAGCCTCTGGCCCTATTTCGTAAGAACGAATGACGAATGTGTCGATAAAATTTTTTGGATTTGGGCCACAGAACAAAAACATTACAGGGTCATCGGGGTCGACGCCGATAAGATTATTGACGTCGAATATAAGTGCATCGGTTATGTAAAACGACACGATGAAACCAAGATGAATTCTCGAACAACAAAATGATATATTTAATTAATACGTGTGATAATATGATTAAGCTTATTAAGAATTATAAGTATAAGAATTTCGTCAAGATACAAAATCTAAGATCTTTTATTTTCAATGACTGTTTATTCACGTTTGTTGGTCATATGATCGAAAACCAATAATTAACCATTGGACGATACGTATTATCGAAAAACGAGTTAAACTTTGATTTATAATTTATAACTTCAATGTTCAATAATTATCGAAAATGGAACGGATAAAAGATTTAACCTTTAGTCATTTCATTCCCGTTATTAAAATCCAAGTGCAATTTCAATTTTCAGTGTAAAGTGGCTCATAGTAATAATTGAAATCGTGTAGCGAGAGACGTACAGATCTGTCGGCATAATCCTAAATAATCCTACGTGTGCGTACGTACTTAATTATTGGAACGCGCATGGCGATCCTGCGAAAAAATATGTTAACTTGCTGATTAAGGGGCGTGATGGAATAAATCAAGTATACATATAAGTAGCGTCTAGAAGCAAAGAAAAGTCATATTAAAAATTAACAATACGTACAAAAACACCCTGTTTTATCTCTCTCCCTCTCTCTCTCTCTCTCTCTCTCTCTCTCTCTCTCTTCCTTCTATACATAATATAATTTATAATATAGTCTGTCATACATTTTTTTTCCAAAAAATAAATTTATTTAGAAAACAACAAAAAAAATGTGTTATAAAAATTATTCAGCATTTATCTTGTATGGAGAAACTTTAAATTATAACAGATTTTAATTTGACGAATCTAAAAATCGCGAAAAATTGTTTAGTTTCCATGTAACTCGATTATTCTGTTATTATAAGTAATGGAAAGAAGTGAGAGGATTATAAGAGATTAAGGAAAATAATATTTGCTTTCTATACTCTTTTACATAAAAAAATAACTTAAACAGTCATCAAAATAATTATAAGAAACTGATACCTTGATGCTCATTTAACAATAAATTTACAAGTAATAGTGCAAGTAATAATGCTACTTACAAGTGCAAATAATAATCTTTATTTACAATTTTGTGAAAGTTGCTGGAAATTGTTGGAAATATAAATCCGAAAATAGCCTAAAATTAATTTAGAAATTAAATACTTTGATCGCAAAATTACGAGTTTTGATCCAAGATTGTATGGGCGAAAAAAAAAAGACAATAAAACGTATTATACATTTAATTGGAATATCTAGCGAAATGTATCGCTAACATAAGGCGTCGTGTGTGACTTCGATTCTCTTAACGCGTGTGCATGATGGCACGTTAAATGCAGTCATTGCCCTAACCGAACCGGCCGGGGCGACCGGGGTGACCGGGACGGGACGGTCGGCCGGCCGGCCGGTCCGCCGCCACCTGCGCCATTCACGGTCAGCCAATCCCTGTGCTTGTGTCGCCGAAACCGCGTGAAACCATCCGTTCTTCCCCCGTACCTCTTCTTACCGTGCTCATTCTCATAGCGTAGCATGCCAACGCGGCATGTCGGACACCGCGCGGCGCGCGGCGCACGGCACGACGGCGGCGGCGGCGGCTTCCGAACTCAACGTGCGCTCCCGTGCGCGCGCACTTCCCCCTCCCCGCGTCCCACAGCCCACATACATAGCGGCCGGCGTTGCGTCGATGGCAGTGCGCCGAGAGCGCGTTGGGGTCGGAGTGTGTCCCCGCGTGACGGGGGGAGGGGGAGAGGCGGGCGCGGCGGCGCGGCGGTAGTGACGGGAGCGGAGAGCGGAGGTAGTTGCGAGTTGCGACGGCACCGGCGCACTGGTATAGCAACATGGAGGAAGGAGAGGTTGACGGTACGTTGCCAGCCGGTCGACGCGCAACGCGGCCGCTCAGTTCGCTTCGATCGGTCAAGGTGCATCGATGTTGCTTGTGTGTAACTTTTTCTATTTTTTCGTTTTGCCGTTTGCTCGTGCCCTTATTCGCGGCGTAGCGTTGAATCGATTGAAAAAATGAAAGAGAGAAATCGATAATGTACTTCGTTCACGAGAAAGATGATTCTTTCGCGATTAAAGAAACGCGATATTTCTACATATACACATTTTCTCGTCGCGCATTCCTACAGATTTAAACTGATCGTATATCCGGTGCCAAGGCCTCTATCTCCTCTCCTCTCCTCTCCTCTCCTCTCCTCTCCTCTCCTCTCTTGTTCTTCGCTGCTGCTCCTGCCTTCTCCACTCGCTCCTCCCTTCTCTCTGTTTCTCGATATCTTTCCATACCACCACCTTCTCCTTCTCATCCTCCTTCCCCTCCTCGATATCGTGTGCTACACGCTTCCGGCTGACAGTGCGCTTTTTAGGCCTGCGCGCGCGACTCGCGCGATGGACGTCGCAGTCCCTTCTCTCCTTTCCTTCCCCCTCCTCCGAAGGCTACTCTCTCGATGAACCGCAGATCTCCCCGACGAGCGAAGAGGGTGGAGTCCGTCACGGACGTTTCATACGAGATCGTGAGGCGTTACGATACGACGACGACGGTGACGATGATGATGACGATGACGACGACGGCGACGACGACGACGACGACGACGACGACCACGACGACCACGACGACCACGACGACGACCACGACGACGACCACGACGACGACCACGACGACTACGACGACGAGAACGAGAAGAATATTCCGGGTGTCAGATCCTACGCGCTAAAGGACAGGCGCCATGTCGTCGTTTTCCTTCTCGAGCGAACGAGCGAGCGAGCGAGCGAGCGAACGAACGAACGAGCGAACGAACGAGCGAGCGAGCGACCGACCGACCGACCGACCGACCGATCGATCTTCTTCAGCGGCGCAATGTGCGCGCAGCTGGCTGGTATAAACATCTTCTCGGCATCAAGTAAGTGAAGATCGAGCTCAACCGAATCGAGATGTCTATCCAAGTGATTTCTTTATACATATATATAAATATCCTATCCACATGAAAATATATATTTTCTATCTGCTCTGTAAAAATATCTCGCATTTTATATACACACACACACACACAGAGAGAGAGAGAGAGAGAGAGAGAGAGAGAGAGAGAGAGAGAGAGAGAGAGAGAGAGAGAGACATCTTTTCTATTTTAAATCTTTACATTTATATTTTTAAAACTGTATTAACTATTTTTTCTTTTTTTATAATTGTAGTTTTTCTTAATCTTTCCATTACAGAAATAATTTATACATGAAAAAAATATTTTCGATTGCATCTATTACAATAAAAATAATATGTTTTCTGTTAATTGTTTGCGATTAAATTAAATTTCTAAAAAATTCTTGCCAAGAGAATACTACTTATTTTCTTTCAAAAATCTTGAGAATAGCTTTTTGAGATCGTGAAAAAATACTTTTTACTCGTTAATGCAGAAACAGTTTGTTTATTTCACATTTTGTGATTTTGATTCTTTATAGTACAAAGTTCTCAAGATTCGCTATTTTATTTATTTCTTAATAAATATTTCTTGGTCATTCTTGCTAAGTTTTCAGTTAAATTTAGCTCTTTCATAAGCATTTCATATTTTGTAAAAAAAACATATGTATATATATTTGTCGCAAGTTCTTTATAAATCCAACTTTTTTGTGACAAATTTAAAATTTTAATAAAACTCCTAAATGTGAAGATTTTATGCCTTTTTGTAAAAAAGACTATTTTTATAAAATGTCTGTAAACATACAGATATTGTACACACACGCACATGAATACTTACACACATGTATAATTTCTCTTATATATTAATATTTTATTATTTGATGAAATTTTTCAATTGTGCTGTCCTTTTTTGCTAAATTATTAAGAAAAAATTTGTTTAAATATCTTGATATGAAAATAATTGGTGCATTGCAAAATTTTCCAAATGTTATTTTAAATTATGAAAAATAGATTATTTCTTTTATATACACAACTTTTGATTTATCTCTTCTAATATATATTATAAACGACAAGAAATTAATGTACGTGAAAATGGATTTTTGGAAATATTTATACAGTGGGACACGAAAAAATCATTTTATTCCTTTACACACACATACACGCGCGCGCATATATTCTATTAATGCCATTTCATATTGAATTTTTTATTTTATAATTGTTATCTATAGCATATTTACAATTTTTAATTATTAGTATGTTTATAAATATATTTTATATTTTATTCCGTATAATATATAATTTTATAATATTTTAAAGATGTTTTTTAAGGATGAATTTAAATTGAAAGGAATATTTGAAAAAATTATTGAAACATTTAAAATTATTTAAAACATTTAAAATAATTAAACATTTAAAATTTTATTTACAATGCATTTTTTATTAAACTTTGATTTTTTACATACATGTAATTTGAAAAAATATGTAAAAATTTTTTTTTATTAGAATTTATAATATGTATGTTTGTGTACATACATATAATATATGATACGTATATATGAACATATACATACATAAGCATACATCTGATAATTTTTTTACAATTCATTTACATTACATTTTGATTTGATGTAAATTTGGATGTAAATTCATAATCATTTATTGATATTTATACTCTATTCAGTTTTTTTTTTATACAAACTTCTTTCATAAAATATCAAAATGTGAAATATAAGGAAAGATCATTAAAATTAGTACTTTTTACATAAAATTAATATTTTTTTACATAATGTCGATACAAGTTATTTTATTCAAGTATTTATAAATAATATTTCATTTTTTAATATATTGTTTGGTTATTATATAATTATAATAATTTTCTTGTCATATAATTATGCCATTTATTATATAAGATTTTAGATTTACCTTTTTTTATCGTAAAATAATAGAATGCAAGGTGTAATCATATTTTCCATCAATATTTTTAATGTAATATTCAGTATAATTTATTTATTTAAATATACTTTATATATTTATTTATGTTTTTATAATACGGCTTTATAATGCTGTATATATTTGTTTTCTTTCTTTGTAACTTAATATATAAGAATGTAAAATATATGTAATAATTTAAAAAAATAAGTATTTTTGGCATGAAGACTAGTTTAAAATGTAACTCGTTATCAATTACGTAATTACGAGATAACGCGGTCGCCACGCGGTTTTAACATGGTTCTCTAAAGAAAATCAAAGTGATAGATATCAGAGTAGGACAGATGTACGAAAAATAAATTGATACCTATATTGGATTCTTTTATATTAAATTGAACTTGTTTTCAAAAAATTTTAAAAAATTAATGTAGAATTTAAGAAAAAGTTATACAAAGATGTGTTACAGTAAAAACATGAAACATAAACATTTACTTTTTCTGTAAATATGGAAAATATATATGTAAAAATATATAATTTCGCAATATTAATTTTATTAGAGATCTATTTGTTAGCAATTTTAATTTAACATTTTTCTCGATAAAATATGTGAAATTAATAAATATAAGATTGTATAGCAATATTTAATTTATAATAATTTATAATTTATATAGTTTATTTCTATTTATTATATATTATTTTTATATATATTATATATAATTTGTTTTTTTTATTTTATCATTTTTCTTTAAGTATAATTTTAATTTTTCCTTAACTCGCCGTTTATCTTAATTTGCACACATTTACTATATTTTTATGTGATCTATTAATTTTTTTAAATAAAAATTTTAAATTTGTTCTGTTTCTTTATCAATATTTAGTAATTTTTAATAGTTTTTATTTAATTATTTCGTGTATTTAGTATATTTAGTATATTTCGTGTATTTAGTATATTTAGTGTATTTTTCATTCTTTCCAGATTTTTTTAACTTTCAGATTAATAAAGATTTAGTGAGAGTGAGTGAGAGAGAGAGAGAGAGAGAGAGAGAGAGAGAGAGAGAGAGAGAGAGAGAGAGAGAGAGAGAGAGATTGTATCAAATATTTAAAATATTTATATTAAAATGACTATTAAATTGAGTAAAAAAATTTATATATCTTTATACACACACACACACACACAAGTTTGAATTTACAAATACTTGAAAAGTAAAATGGCTATTTAAATATAATTTATAAAAAAACTGCTGAACTACATAAATATAGAAATATAGAAATATGTGAATGAAAAAATGCGCATGTATGCGTCTAATTTTAAATTAATTAATGTCAATGTACAAAAAATGTACAGTATGCGTAATCAAAAAGATATATTTTTCAATTTCCTTTGAAACTTCCTGCATTGAATGAATTTTACTGGGATGAACGACACACCCAGTAATAGTGGCGTTATGTTTAATTATATTAACCACGCTATAGCAGTATTCCCTGAGTCATTCTTGTGACATATACTTATTTCGTCGCATCACCCTAATTCGTTAGCCTTTACGAACATTCCTATTTTATTATGTTTTTCAATGCACTTTTAAGTCATTTTTATTTGCGCGAGCATTTTTTGTAAATTAGTTATAGATAATAATAACATTGAATCATAGACAATAATAGAAAATAATAATAACTAATAATTTTAACAATAAAATATCATATTATAATATTTATTATTTATTTCTGGCGTACGATCTTCATTATAATGGAAAGATTTACGATAACTTGATATATACTAATAATTAGACTCATTATAAGGTTTGCCATATTATTAAATTAAATTATAACTATATAATTATTAGTCATAAAAATAAAATTTAAAAAAAATGATCCTATGTGATAAATTATACGTGATAATTTACTTCAATTGTTTTAATTCTCATATATATAATTAAATTCTAATAAATTTTGTTTTGAAAACAAAAAAAATTAATTTATATATGTAAGTGTGCACATGTAAAAAGTTTTTCTTTCTAATTGCCAGTTCTCTCTTATCTTTTGTTTTTTTCTCTCAAATATAAATGATATTCTTTTATTTTCGATTGATTAATTATAATTAAAACAAATAGAAATTTTTTAGTTCTAACAAAATATTATTTATATGAAACATTAGTGTTCATCATATACACAATTTACACGTTCCATTTTCGCTATACCGATATCATGTATTTACGAATTTGAAAACACTTTTCAATGCGAAAAATTAAAACCGCCTTTCTATCTCATCAAAATAGACGAGTTAATTTCCCAATTAGCAAAAGATATAACATGCTTCATTCCTTTTTAAAGTATAATTTAATCATGTAATGATTAAGAAGTTGGTTTCATTAAAAAATATTTCAGTAAATACATATAATTATATATATATATATAATTGCATCCGTGTCTCTTGATTTAATTTTTGCTGATTGTAGGCAAACGTTTCACACAAGTATAAAACATTAAATGTAATATATGTATAACAAGATTAAAAAATAAATAATAGATATGTAACATTAAATTGATAAAAATAATTCGAAACTTTCTTTAACCATCGCTTACCATCCGTACCGTTTACATGATGAATACCTGCATGATATTCGACTTGAAAATATTAACTTATGTAAAGATATATATGGCTTCTAGTGTAACTTGTTGGTGCGCGAACGACAAGTAACATGCTCTTATCCTACGCCGGATGGACGAGCCATCGGCTTGTTTGCTTGAAACGCGTCGAGAGTCACCGCGACGTATAGCGCATGCGCGAGCGCGGATAGTCTGGCGCCAGCAGGTGCGGCTAAATATAGCTTATGCAACGGTATCTTTCCCCGCTTACTCGCTTAACTCCCTCCGTCTTTTTCTGTTTGTCTCCTTCCCTCTGCTAGTTGAAAAAAACATGATTAATATATACATGATGTAAAAATATTTCATAAAATTTTAAATTTTTCAGCATTGTGCTAGACAGTCGATTTATCAGTTTGTTGAATTAATCTATTAGAATAATTGAAATAGTTTTGTTTCTCCACCTAACCTGACTTTAACCCAAACCTCAGACCTAGGTTAGGTCGGCGAAAAATATAAATATGTTCTTATATAAATTTATTTTTATCATTGTATTCTAACATATATATTCGCAAAACGATATTATTCTCGGTTTTTTAATACATAGACATAAATATAAAAAATAAATATATATGTACTCTAATCTTATAAATAAATAAATATAATAATCTTGCTTATATAATAAAAGAATATAAATAATTATTTTTCAAAATGTTATCTCGCTCCAGAAAAGATGGCAACTTTTACAACATATTTGAAGCGAAATGTTCCTATACATGTGTGTGTAAGAGTGTGTGTGTGTGTGGTGTGTTGAAGATAATAATTGAGATAATAATTAAGATGTTAGTAAAATAAAATCATAATTATAATAACATCATAGATATATTATTATTATATATTTATATTTTGTATACACAAGTACAGAGTAAGTAAAAAATAATAGGAGAGAAAATTGCACGCATCAATTCGATGTCTCACTTTTTCGCAACAAATAATAAATTGTTTAATTATTCATTTAATATCGATATCATATATATGTACACGCGCGCGCATACATACTCTTTTTATATTTTAAATACTATTATAAGCCTATGATTTACAAATCTGTCGACTCATTTGCGTATTTTAATACACGTCATTCATATGATACGACATATTGACCAATATACTTCATTTGCATGTCCAACAAACATGGAGTTTCAGTCGCGTATCTTGTGTCTTATAACACCCGACATTTCCATTCATTTACCGTCCTTTTTATTTTTCCCATTTCTGTGAAATCAAAGGTTTTATGGCATAGATATTGCATCGATACAATATATACATTGTATCGAAATTTTTTCGATAACTTTTTCAACCATTTTGAAGAATTTTTTCCAGTAACTCAACAAAAATCATAATATAATATACTAAAACGTTATTACTTTTTCACTACTTGCTTACTATGTACAATATGTTCAATAAGAGGAATCATAGCTTTTTTAATCAATTTAGAAATTATTCATTCTTTTTAAAAAATCTTTATTGCGCTCTTTCAATTTTATATCTTTTTAAATTTCTTTACTTTCAAATATATACACAAAATATTTTCGAAAAACATAATACAGATATTTTCTTTCGACTATAACTTCTTTGATTGAAAAATTGGACACAAATTTTTGTAGAAAAAAATAATAGCATTATTTATTTCGAGTCTTTTAATATTCTCTGAAAACGCACTAGATATTTTTTACTATATTTTATTATGCTTTTTCTAATTAATTTCTTTATTGAATTTCTTTATACATATACACATATATACTATAATATTTTTCTACAATATTACTACAATATTTGTTTAATAAGAAATAACTAAAAACTGGGAAAACATCTGATAATGCGATAAAAGTATTTTTATGACGAGTCTCATTCCGTTATATATTCCAATATTTCCAGTTTCATCAATTAATAATATCTTAATGCAATACATACACGCTTAGAGAATTTCAAGAATCTAGTTTCAGATATATATTACCGTTGTCAAACGGTATTCTATAGACATAATAATCCATAACTCGTACCAGAAAATATATTTTTTGTGTAACATATATATATATATATATATATATATATATATATATATATAATATGTGTGTAAATCTAAATACGACAAAAATAAAAAAAAAGAAAAATAATATATATTAACAATGTACGATATACATAATAAAAAAATTTTACGATTAAACGATATACATATCTTTTTAAGTGAAAAAGGGAACATGCGCGAAATGATTGAAGTATATCATTATATATTTAAAATAATTTACATAAAAAAATCATAATGTATATATATATATATATATATATATATATAAATTTTTTCTAAATAAAATATATATACAAAAAACTAAATTGTTGAAATCTATTTTTCGTTATTTATGTTACATCTCAGAAATTTTAAAGTAGGTAACATTTGATATTTTTAAAATCGACGTCAATGTTAAAATTATCAATATATTGATACAGATCGATTTTGGCTTGAACAAGTGTTTTTTGATATAGCTTATTGTGAATATCTCATTGAAAAAAATTCTAAGATAACAATATATACACGTTAACATTATACATTTACGTTTATTTGACTATTACTTTATATATTTAATTCTGTAATTGTAAAATTTATTTTTTTTTGACGATACGAAGAATTACAATGAGAAAAATGATGAGGAAAAGTTATGTTTATGTTATCATAACATTTTTCTTTGAAAAAAAATTAATTTGACCAACACATTGCAAATAAAATTTATTTGTAATTATATTTAGTAGATGCAACCATTTTTTAAAGATACGTATTAATACTATTATGCATTATCAGTCTGCAACTACTAGCATAAAGAGATTCGATCGCTGATACGATTGTTAGTTGTTTGATATCACCTGCAAGTATTGAGCTACTTATTACTTATCTTCGTATAGCTTTGTTTAATTTACAAATTACAAAAAAAGTTTTTATTCAGTTTATCAATCTTTTTTATTCAGAAATAACTCTCTTTATATAATTATTTTTATATTACAAAAGATATGCAGAGAACTGCGCGTGTGTGCAAAATACTTATTAATATTTATAATTAATATTTGAAATTCATTAATTTTTGTCATGAACAAAATACACAATTTTATATACGATAATTGAATGCTTGTTTTTTATATTATTATATTGATTTAATACTTAAAAAAATTTAATATGTCTAAATACATATAATATTATCACGCGCATGTTTTTACTTATATGTATATCTTAAAAGTCATTTTGATGCGGCGACCAGTTCAGAACTCGCTTTCACGAATATCACTATGACGACACCTGCATATAAATGCAGGCATCGTCCATTGGATTTTTGTTCGGATTTAATATTTCAGCTGCTAGAGCAGAACAGAAAGAGTAAATGTTATTATTTTATATTTTTATATTTAGGGATATTTGCCTAATTTTTTTACTAATTTTACTTTAGTATCGGAATTTCTTTTTTCACATATATATGTATTATGAATTAATATAAACATGCTTGTTTTATAAGCATAAGTATAATAATTCTTTTCAAATTTTTATTAATTATACATATAAGCGTGTCTTTTTATTTATAAATTATGTTCATTAATTAATTAATTTTCTATTTATTTTCTAGTAATTTTGATAAGATTTAAATTAATAAACTAGAACCAGATCCAGAAACGAAGGATAAGGAGAAGCTAGCAGAGTACAAGAAAATGTAGTTAAAAGGAGAAGAATTTACGAAGAGAGAGCAAAGATCGCGTTCCACGTGGTCGCAAAATGGCTGCCGAAAGACGTACGGAGTATCTGTTCACATCTTACCGGGCAGCATTAGATTGAAATTGAAACTTCTAATACTGTCAGGTAAAGATGTCGTCAGGATTCCGAAGACAACGATAGAAACGGATTCATCATCAAATAGAATAAAAATTTTGTGGCGTCATGTAGGACATCAAATTTTGCGATTTATTTTTTTTTAATAGCATTTATAAGAAATTTTAATGAATGAATTAATATAAATAATGTTTCTTATGAATATAAATAAATGTAGACAAAAATTGTAAAAATTATTCATTATGAAATATGTAACAAAGTATATTTAAGAATATATATACGAAGAAACATCCACACATATATATATATATATATATATATATATATATATATATATATTGTATACAAAGAGAAACAAAAATCTTTCAATGGAATAACAAATAAAAATAATATGTTCTTTCGTTTTTTATAATTAGTTAGTTTAATAGTATTTGTGTGGATGTGACTAAAATCTATTTGCTTTTCCGAAAAAGTTACAAAAAAAACCTCGAATAATCCGCGATGAGTGAATTCTAATATAAAAATAGAAACAATCTTCGAAAGTTTTCCTGCGAGAGTGAACCGAAAATTTATATATTGAATAGTTCGAAAAAAATTGTTTTATAAATATTAAATAGAAATAATTATGGTGACAAATAAAATAAAATTAAAACTATTACATTTTGTGTTTTTATTATATAATGATCCACTATTAATTTATATAGTCCATTAAATTTGTTATATAACTGATATCAAATTTATGAGAATAAAATATCAAAAAGATTGGAAGTGAAAATAAAAGAAAATAGTAAATGTACAATTAAGAGAGTTCTATTTGTTTCTGTCTGAAATATCTGATGTGATAATTATAATCTTCAGAATCTATAGTCCACATTAATGCCATGTATATCGTTAATACTGTGGCCAATAATAATCGATCTATACTGTAAAAAGAAATTATATTCATTAATGTAAAGTTATTTAATTCTCAATCATTAATTTATTGCACTTTTAAATGCACTAGTAATGAATATTTACATGACTATTAACATATATTTAAAAGACAATTATAGTAAAATTATAAGAATATCAAAATAATAATATAATTATTAGTAAAAATAATAATATAATAATTAGTTTAATAAGTTATTAATATATATAAATTCCAGTATATATTTAAATAAAAAATATTTTTGACAAAATACATATGTATGTGCGACATACATACACATGTACATACATACATACATATATATATACATATATAATGTATATAAAATTGCAAGAAAATATTTAATAAAAATATGTTCTTCCTTTATTCTCTATTTTTGCACTTCAAACTTTTTATTCTTATATTTTGTATATATGTTTATTGATATATTTTGCGTATATGTTAGTGATATATGTATATTTTTATATATATGTACATGCATATATGCACACATAGATATATTTTAAAATTTTACAATAAAATCTTTGATCTTTTATTATGTTTTGTTGTTATTTTTTATTATGTTGTTATTTATATTCTCCCTTTCAATTTTCTATTCTTGTATTTTACTTATATTTTACTTATATATTTAATTTTAATTTATTTATATATATTATATATATTATATATATATATATATAATATATATATAATTCTCTTCTATAATTACAAAAACAAATGCAAAAGATGAAATTTGATTTCATAGAATTTTACCTCATGAAAGGATAGACCCATAAAATGGCGAGAAATCCAATGAAACTAGGATGCCTCATATGTCTCATATATCTGCATAGCTCTCTAGATTTTATATCCATTGGATTATTTCTTCCAGATACTTTGTACCAAACTTGTTTGAGGCCACATAAGTCTGCAATGTCCATCATGATACAGCCACTGTAAATAATGCACCAAAAAAATACATGGAGACCAGAAAATAGCATCCAGATTATATCATTGGAAGTTTCAATCCTCCAGATTGTTAGAGCAGGAGATTGCTGCCATTTATTAATCAGGAAATGAAGACTTGCAGAACTGCAAGCATTGTAAATACTCCTGCTGAGATACTCAATACGTAGGTTAAAAAAAATATGCTTAGTAAGATCATTAGCCATAATGGAGTGTTGAAAGATGAAAATTGTAAGAAGTGACACGTCTATTAGGAGAGACCACAGAGTAGACTGTATTCCATTACCATCTGGAAAGAAATAAAATTATATTTAATTGTTTAATTTTACAAAAAATATTAATAACAAAAAATGTATTTCTAAAAATAACAAGTGTGTTTGTATATAAATATATACTGAAAAAAAAAAAAAAAATATATATATATATAAGAATTTATTTTTCAATTGTTTTGCATAGCAATTTATATTAATAACAAAAGCAATTAATAAAAAAAGATATAAAATCTTACCAGGTGAGACTTTACCTGATATCACACGAAGATTTTCATTTTTACTACTATGACTTGATAAGAAATAGGTTAAGTTACATAAAATGTAGCAAGTATACATAAAACTTGAGGCGCACACAGTTATACTTAATACATTTAGAATCATTTTCGAGAGAGATATGTGATATAAATAAGTCAGAACGCATAGAATTTATGTTATAAAAATATTCTATTTTTAAATATTCTACTTCAATATCTATTTTTTGTACATTTAATGTACTTTATTATGTTATTTTGTCACGAAAACACATACATTTTTTGTAAATAAACACAAATCCGATTTATATCGGATAATATAATAAATAAATCCGCTTTACATAAATGTGTACATCATTTTACGTCAATTTAGCCTTTACATGATGAACACTATGGGCATACATAAATATCTAGATACAATGTATCCAATCCGAAAATGGCCACGTTTAGTAGAACAACTGCTGCGTTGTCGTTTTGTCAACACTCGACGTTTATTTGTCCATTCTAAAAATAAGAGCCAATCACGTTCGATGGCTGCATTTAGCGGACTTACCAGTTGAATATTCCTAGATTTTCCGATGTATTTCGACGCTGAATGGTCGGATCTGAAAGTAGAAATCAATCATGTTTGATTGGCCACATTCAGCGGACTCAACAGTTGGGCAACATTACTAGATTTTCCGATGCAACTCGACGCTGATTGGTCGGACCTGAAAGTAGAGATCATATTCGATTGCTACTTAGCGATTGAGTCCGCTGAATACGGCCATTGTTACTTAGCGATTGAGTTGCTAAATGCGACCATCAAACGTGATTGGCTCTTATTTTTAGAATCTGCAAATAACAAATTGACCATCGGAAGAAAAAAGTTTTAGTTTCTTTTATGTTTCCGATTGGTTAAATTTCAACTTTTAATTTTCAATACATATGGCGTTTTCAAATGGTCGCGTTTAATCGGGATAATTTATTAGACGTTTAAATCTTTGCACGTACAAAATTTTAAGGAAGCATCTCGTTTGATCACGTTGCGATTGACCACAGCCAATTATATCGATCTGTGCCTAGGATAACCAGCAACGATTGACGAATCAGAGAGTCCTATTTTCTGTAGAATGTATATTCTTCAGAAGAAGAACTGTGGTTGGTTAATGATGTAGTTTAGTAAACTATTCCGGATAAATCAAGGCTGCGTTCCAAAATTCATTGCCAGTACTGAAAAAATCTATAGTTTACGTGATGTACACTATAGATTTTCAGTTACTGTGAATTTTGGAACACAGCCCAAATCTGACCATTCGAAAACGCCATATATATCTTATATGTTTATAGCCTATGCTAATGTAGATGGCCATATGATTTACCTATAATCTACATTTTATATCAAATGTAAAGGGTATTTACTTGCTCGATTAATTAAATTAGTTTAATTAAATAAAAATGGTAAGTGTCTTAATGCGTATTGAAAAATTCGTTTTTATCAGATACTCGTAGGTTAGAATAGCAGATTCAAGTAAGGATTTATTCTATATAATATTCTATATAATATTCCATATAATTGCAGCCGAAGAGAAAAACAAAGAGATTTATCGACAAGAAAAATTCTGTTACGTTCCATCTGGTCCATCGATCGCAAAAGGATCCGTTAGTGGCAGATGAAACGGCACCGCAAAGAGTTCTCGTACCAGTTGGTGAGGTACACGAGGCAAAAACAGAAAGAAAGACAGTAGACAGTGAAAAGCGTAAAGAGGAACAGCAAAAGTATGGTATATACTTTGATGATGACTACAATTATTTACAACACCTTAGAGATGTTAACACGTTGTCGGTTGAATGGCAACGCATTGAGAATACTAATCATAGCAAATGTGACAAAGATGCTCCAAAAATTAACTTACCATCCTCCGTTTTTGCATCAAATGTTGAGGAAAAAGTTGGTATGCTCAATAAAGCGGCACCAGTCTCTGGACCACAATTGGATCTTGATCCAGATGTGGTTGCTGCCATGGATGATGATTTTGATTTTGACGATCCTGAAAATCAGTTGGAGGATAATTTTATAGAAATGGCTAACGCTGGAAGTAGTGATAGTGAGAATTCTGACAGAGAATATGGTAAGTTTTTTTAAATTGAATAGTAATATCTCTTGTATTTATCTGACATTTGCAAATTTTATATTTTTAGAATATGAATTGGGTGAATCGGGAAATGAATATAATGAATCTGATGTTTCCTCCGAGGGTAACATGAATTTAGCTGACGAGGAGGCAGACGAAGTACATAGCATAAATGGACCTCAATATACTTTCAAAGAAGAAGAAATAAAATCGAGATTTACAGAATATTCTATGAGTAGTAGCGTGATGAGACGAAATGAACAACTTACGTTATTGGATGATAAATTTGAACAGGTTTAAATTTTTATTTTTTCAATATATTACAATGTTATTATTGATGTGTTTTAATTTCTTTTTATTTATAATTACATAGATGTATGGTGCATACGATGAAAATGAAATTGGTGCTTTAGATTGCGATGAAATCGAAGGATACGTAGCGCATGATTCGGATCTTATTTTACAATATGCTGTTGAGTTTGAGAAAAAACAGAAAGAAGATGTAAGTATAATGTAGAGTACAATGAAAAATATACTAATTTTCTTTGTATTTATAGACGGAGAATATTGCGGAGCTTATGAAAGATAGAATGAAAATTGTGGAAACAGAGAAAGAATATTCGAGTTCGGAAGATAATGATTTAGAACAACTCATTGTCGATGCTCGTGAGAAGGATAAATGGGATTGCGAAAGTATTCTTAGCACATATAGTAATATTTACAATCACCCTAAATTAATTCCAGATCCTCCAAAGGTAAATTATTTTATTACATATATTATAATGCTTAGATTATTTTATTAAATATATAATACTTATAACTCACATTTATTTTACTAAGAAATATGGTACGAATATATAATTATGTATACAATCTTTAACTAAATTTCTGAAAGCTTTATGTGTTTTTAATAGTGTTCAAAAAAGATTGAAATTGATCGAAAAACTGGTGTCCCAAAAAATGTATTAGGCAACACTGGAAAATTAACAGCCGAGGCATTAGCTCAATTTGATGCGACAGATAATATATTAAAAAGTTCACAATCCATTGCAGAAAGTAGAAAATCCACCTTAAGCATTTTAAGCACACGACCTAAAGGAGAAACTTCCGACGCGAGGAAAGAAAGAAAAAAATTACTCAAAGAATACAGAAAAGTATGTAGTATATTGTTAAATTAAGTTTTATTTACACATTATGTAATTTTTATAATTTTAGGAAAGAAGGATAGAACGAAAAGCAAATACAGAGGCATTTAAAGAGGAAAAGAAGTGTCAAGAAAAAATTAGATTGAATAACAAACAAAACATTCACGGAAATCGCATGTTATAAAACATTCTGTAGAATTTTTTTATAATATGGAAAGATGTCATAATTTTGTTTTTATGCAATATATATATGTATAATTTATTATAAAACTATATATATATATATAATTTTTCTGTATATCTATACCAATTTCTAAATTCTAATACATATCGTAAACATTACATTGTTATAATTGAAAAAGAGAGAAAACCTTGCTCTCTTTCATATCATATTTAAAATTTTATCTCTCGAATTGTATCGATAATATAATCGAACGATGTTGTAACCAGATTTGAAAAGTCGTTAGAATTCGCTTTTGTATTTGTTAGATTAGTACTCTGAATCTTGAATCGGATAGCGATGTGAGTTTAAATAGAGATGAAGCGCGTAGAGTAGCAACGACATGATCGTAAATAAAGAATTGCAGCAACCATGAACATCTAACCACGTGAGAGATCACGAGACGACGCGCGACGAAGCGCTGTTGTAAGGCGAGGCAGAGGGCGGAAGCTCCAAAGTCATATGATCGATTCGTGATCGTTTAGCTCTCGCCGTTTGCCGTTTGCCGTTTTGCTCTCCGCACGTCGCAAAGATGGCCAGCCAGACGCAGGGTATTCAACAGCTTTTGACCGCCGAAAAGCGCGCTGCCGAGAAGGTCTCGGATGCTAGAAAACGTGAGTGTATTTCCGTCGAAATAGCCCGGGACGCGACATTCGATCGCTCCGTCACGAGGCTGTAACCCCTTTCCTTCGGTCGTGATGTTAAATCTTGTCGAAAACGATACGTCTGACGAATTTTTGTCATTTAACTCGGGACGATGCCGCGAAACGTGTAGAGAGTAAATTTTAATTGCAATTTAATTTATGCACGATTGCGATTTTGCAGCGAGAACAATTTTGGTTAACCTACGCGCGATCTGTTTGTATCATTATAACGAGTATCATATTCGCCAAGTTTTGCTTAAATTTTCATAATTTTTTTCTCGAGTGCTTAATTTTATTTAGTAGAGATTTTTCTTCTTTGCTTATTCGGTATATTTTATCTTGATGATTGTTGAATTTTTCTAGGAACTCTCTCTCTCTCTCTCTCTCTCTCTCTCTCTCTCTCTCTCTCTCTCTCTCTCTCTCTCTCTCTCTCTCTCTCTCTCTCTCTCTCTCTCTCTCTCTCTCTCTCTCTTTCTTTCTGATCTGACAATATCTGTAATAATATCTGTAATAATATCTAATAAAAAAGTGTTAAAATAGAATTATAAAAATTTGTATACATTTTATATAAATTTGGAAAAAATCCTGAATATAATTGTAATTTTCTTTATAGGTAAAGCACGTCGTCTGAAGCAGGCTAAAGAAGAAGCTCAGGATGAAATTGAGAAATATCGACAGGAACGTGAAAAACAATTTCGTGAATTTGAAGCCAAAGTTAGTATTCCTCGCTAGTTTATACTTACATTGATGTTTATTATTACATTTACATCATATTAAATTTATATCAATATTCAATTACCAATTTAATCATAATGTTATAGCATATGGGTTCAAAAGAAGACGTAGCTGCACGCATCGAGGCAGATACACGACTCAAAATAGAAGAAATGAATCAGACTGTTGCTGTGCATAAAAACATGGTAAGTGTACACACTGTAGATAATACATATTATAAATTTAATTAATAAAGACAATTATATATAGATAGATAATTGTATATATGAGAAATTATAATATTTATTTTCTTGTTTTCTCTTATAATTTAGGTTATGCTTAAGATTTTGGATTTGGTGTATGATATCAAACCGGAATTGCACAACAATTATCGCATTGAGGTCTAAGCTTCAGAAATTGTATCTAGTAGTTTTAAGTAATATAATATAATATATATATATATATATATATATATATATATATACACATACATACATACTATATATAAATATATACATTAAATATTACTGTTCGCTTACACTGTATCTTAATAACATATTTATCGCTGTTATATCGTATGACATGTTATATTTTATTGGAGTAACTGCATATAAATGTAGTTTTAGATAGCGATACTCAAACTACTACTAAAATCTTTTCTGCAGTTGTTACACGACAATAAATGTCTCCATATTGTTATTATCGCTGAGCCTTTTTGTCGGCACGTGTTTGAATAGTTTGAGAATTGCTGTAATGTATTTGCATCAAAATAAAAAGAAAAAATAATATAAATAAAGTATCATTCGATGTGTCATGGCCTAGACACATCGGAAAGATATATTATCGTTAAGATAGATATGGCTAAAGTGATTTAAGGTGATGGTAAAGAATTCTATGTTGTAAATGTTTATCATTAGACGTCATTCCATGATTTCTGTCGCATCGAGGACGTAAAACACATTTTCATCAAAGATTTTCAGAACAAGATTTTCTTCTACAACTTTTCGCGGTTTACGGACGCGCTCCCAGTCGAGTGAACCACGTAATGTTGTAGCAACATTTAAACTTGTTTTAAAGTGTCTATTGAACTTATGTAATGAGTAACTTTGTCTCATATATATGTATATACACACATGCGCATATACCCTATCTATGTAAGTTGATTGGTTGTCTGTATAGTGCCCAAAATAAAAAATAAAAAAAAGAACATTAAAAGCCTAAAATATTATATTTTCATTTTATATTTTCATTTTTGTAGAAACTATTATTTTTAAATAGACAATTTTATATACATAGAAGGATGAGAATACATACATAATGCGTATATATATGTATTATAATTTTTTAATGTATATAATTTAATATGAATAAATAAGCAAGAAATAAGAAGGAACTTGTATATTCAAAGTAATGGAATATATACAAGATATTTAAATATTTACAATACATTTTATATATTGTGCATGGAAAAATGGATTTTGTGTATATATAATAGTAAAATTCTTGTATTTATCGATTTTATTTTTAAATTCGATTTATAGTTGTATTCATATATTATCGGTCTTGTTTTTTCGCTTGTATATATGGGCGTTTTTCCGCAACCGAATAAGTATCTTGTTCGGTTTCTTTCGGGTAAGTTCGGTTCGACTGTATACTCGATTGGTAAAGATAATGTTCGGAATCGCGTCGGCGCAAATCAACGAAAGTTACCTTACCATAAATCTTGGCCTCATTAAAGAATAGTCTTCATCTATGTATTTTATAGGCTTATGGTTGAACGCGCCGCGTCAAAGTGCACGCGATCATGTCGCGCATACGTCACCGACGAAGCACGCGCGCTACGCGTTGCGCGCTGTGCGTCGTCGCGACGATCAGCTGTGCGCACCTAACCTCCTCTCACCTTCACTCGGCGCGCCGCGCTCCCGAACGACAGTCCGACCGTCCGACGTCCGATAGTACGCGTTTCATTTTGTGTGTCTTGTATCCAATGTTGTTGAGCACTCGGCGCTAGCGCCACCCGATAGAGAGCGGCCGGAATTGCGATTCGATTTCGTGAACTAAGCCGCGACAGCGAAGAGCGGTGTCAGTGCGTGTGCCATTTCGCGCCGAGAAATGGAAGTTGACGAGACGCGTTCGTACTCCGATACAAGAGTGAGCACGTTGCCGATATTGCGTGTAATCGTGCGCGAGCTCGTCGCGGTGACAGCTGTGCGCGTACTTGTTTTTTGAAGCTCTTGTTATGACAAAGAAGATATCACCGGGCACGACCGGTCACCGACCAGCCGCGTATCCGGCCGAAAGATTGTTGTCATCGTCGCCGTTGTGTAAGTATCGTGCACGTCGCGTATAAAAGTGTTTAGTTGGGTCTTCCGTTCCCTTGCGAGAAGGAATTGCCGGCGAGGAATTAATACGAGAATTCAAAAGTCATCGAGGAAAGAGTGATCGAAGCAAAGATGTGGTGTCTTGTCAGTCAAGCCAATTCTGTCATCCTCGAGGTGCAGGTCGATCCGAAGGCCATCGGCCAAGAATGTCTCGAAAAGGTAAGCGTGTACTTTTATCCTTGTCGATAATCAACACATTGGTCCCGTCTATACGTCAATCATAGAAGTTTAGCTCCAGTTTTATTCGCTTATACTCGAGGACCGTATGTTCGATGTAAACATGGAATATAATTTTAATTAGTTTTCGCATATTTTTAACGCGCACACCTCTTGCATTCACACTGTCCACAATATTCATATTAATAACAAATCAATTTGCCATTGAGGACAAATATGAATTGCTTATCTTTTAATTACTACGTAAGTTGCATGTACAATTCAGATTTTCGTATCAAGCTTGAATTCTCTTCAATTTATTCACGAGAAAATCTGATCACACGTTTGTTTTTAATTGAAATCGGTTATATAGTAATTTATTTGTGACGCTAAAGACATTAATAAAAGTTAGATATATATATATATATATATATATATATATATATATATATAACTTGTAAATATATAATATACACATAGATAATGATTTATTTCAATGAGATAACTTTTAATTAGCAACTTTCGAAGTAAGAAGTTTATTTTTTTCCAAAAAGGAAAAAGGTAATTATATAATTCATTTAGCAAGTTTGTATATGAAAATAAACTAACTCTTTGTCGATACGAATCTGTATGATTCATAGTATAAACTTATCACCCTGAAGACTTTAAGTGTGATTCAAACCGAGACAATCGTGCACGCTGTAACTCGAAAAGATTGGAACCTTATATTGTATAATATATATCATAGTATAGCAAGATTCGCGATTCATATATGAAAGCGTATAATGACAGGTATAATGATAATTCAAGTTTTCACCTTGGAGAGAGTCGGGACTTTTAATTTGCGAAAAATTGATGTCATAATTTTGCATTAATTTATCTCATTTTAGATGTGAATAAATAAGTAGATTAGATTTCTCTGGAATTTGTTGACATTTTTAATGAATACAAAATTATCTGAAAAACAATTTTTTTAATTGCACTGTGTTTCTTCGATGATTTCTGCGAATCCACGTAGAATGAATCTGATCTCTAACGCGTTGATATTGGTTTAGATGAGTGTACATACAGCGATTTATGAAAAAAATACCTTTTGCACATGGATAAAATTTAAATTGCATAAATACCGTAAGCGTGTGCATTCACGATTTTCATTTCAAAACATTTTCGACTCTCATCAGCGATTTATTGCTTTCTTTTTTATACTTCATAGTAATATATATCGTGTATATATATATATATATATATATATATATATATATATATAGTTGTTTTTACATTAATTTAAAAAAGTTACGTACAATAGATCCTGTAAACATAAAATATGCTTACATCATAGTATAATACTATCTAGGAAACTATCGTAATATGCTGTATATTGATTTAGTTTGTTCTTAGAAAAGTAGTCTTATATGAAGATTGAACATATTTATTTTTCTATTTACAAATATTTATAATGATAAATTTGTTGAGAAGTCATGCATATATGTCTGTGTGTGTATATATGGGGAAGAGATAAGATAATAAAGGAAAAAGAAAGCTTTTATTTACACACACATGCTCACACACATATTAGGATGTTATAGTAGAAATGTTTAATTTATTATATATATATATATATATATATATATATATATAATTATTAAGAGTTAGTTTATCATACACACATAAAAAGATCCTATATATATATATATATTTTTTTTTTTTTTTTACATTTTAATAGTAGCTTATGAGTGTACCTTGGCCTAGGTCATAATTTTCATGTGCGCAACAGATGCTACGAAAACACATGGCCAGCATGAATTTTAGTTTGACGTTAAAATATCGTTGGTAGCTTCAAAGCAGGTTCAAAGGTTTTTTGAAAAATCCATTTCTGTAATTCTATCTACTTCTTCGTAAAAAATTTGCCATTGCGTGATTTGTATATTTTTTAATGGCAGATAAAAATAGAGAAATAGACAATTAATGAATGGCCATAGTTATTTATAGTTATAATTTACAAAATGTAAATTATCATATATATAAACTGTTTGTTACTAGTTTAATATTATATTCCTCTCTTTTTTCTCTTATTAAATTTATAGTTTTAAATTGCTATATATAATACGTTTGTATATATGTGAGTAATACGTTTGAATAAATAAATATTCATTATTTATTGACATAATAAATATATTTTTGCATTGATAAAAGATTAATGCTACGTTATATATTTATATATACTAAAGCTCGAATATTACATAATTTATTTTCGCGGTGATTATTCCGATTTATCCTGGATTAATGATTAATTTAGATATTGATGACTTTTACGCTAATCTGTTTTTCAACGGCATAATCGTGACCCAGCGGCCACACTACCATTTGCGTTTTATATATTGTTGTATACGCGTCGCATGTAGAGGAAGAACCGGTTATCACGAAAATAACTTCGAAGATTGGAATAGGCTGAAAATAATCTCCAGTGTTCCTTCGTGTGCATCATGCATTCGTATCAAGTGCTCGTTCTCTTTCATTTGAACAATTTAACCAGATAATTTTGTATGTTTCTATAGTATATTTTGTATGTTCGCGCACAATTGATGATGATGTGCATGATTTGAAAATTACAATGTTTCAGTATAAAAAAATTTTGTTTAATTATGTGGAAAACAATCATCTCTCCCTCTTCTATTTATTGAACGAGCGAATTTCACGGATCTTATTTTGATTATCAATTGACATCTGGTTGTTGCTGCATAATTTTTGAAAGATAAATAAATATTTTGTCATAAAAAGCAAAATTTTCAGCATCTTTCCCACAATATTATCTTTCTTATAATGATAAAATACTATAATATCATTATAACTCTAATAACCATATTTACTTGGCACAATTCGGAGTTATCCAAATTATTAATTAGTGGGTTGCCACGAAACAAACGTGCGTAATTTTTAACAAATGCAAAAAATACCATTTATTTAAACGGTATAATTGCATAAATTATGCAAATTGTATGCAACTACTTACGCTAATCAAACAGAATTGTGCTATTCACCAAAACTTGTTTAATCGGCGTTTGTTAATCTTTGTTGAAGATTGTATTGTAATAAATAGATTAGCGTGTTCCAAATGAAAGAATATGATGGAAAACTATCGGCAGCAGTGTCTACTATTACATGTTAATTCCCATTATGCTCATTGAGTGTAAGTAGATTAGAGGGCCTAAATAAATTGTAATTTTACTGATCAATGCATTAATAATTCTTTCCATTTGCAAAATTCTTACATGTGTGCGTTTTTCGCGCACAGTCGACAAATCGCGGCTCTGATGGTATTACGTTACTTTCGAAATGAAACGTGTACAAATACAAGTTAATCTTCTCTCTTGCCTATTATATACCTACAAGAATATAATTGCGTAAAAAATTTTGCAAAATTATTATACACACATACGGACGCGCGCGCATGTACGAGATATTTCTTTAAATATTATTACAAATTAATTAAGAATTGTGAACGATTCTTTTTATTGCTAGATGCAGTGCGTCTGCAATTGTTTTTATGAACGGAAAAATTTATATCTTTAATCAAAAATTCATTCTTAAAAGTTTACATGATATATTTTTAACTCATGGATATATTTTCTTATATATATATATATATATATATATATATATATATATTGATATAAATGTCTGTATGAAGCTTGTTACATGCGTGCGCGCGCATGTGGAAGATATCCCATCATGATATCCATCATTTTAATAATTCATTTCCGTTATTCCCTTTCGCAAAATATCACACACAGACACACACACAGCATTTATTTATTTGAAAAACGATACGTTTGAAATTTTCTCATGCCTATCGGTGGCGTTGCGTTACATCACTATGGAAATTAGGTCAAAATTGGCCGGAATTCAATCCGGGAATCCAATTTGCTGTCGTCTTTGTGCTCCGCGGAGTCAATCCGATCGACGCGCGCGCATGAGGCAGACGTTTTCAAGATCTAATTTGCGTTTACCAGGAGTCTATTTCCCGCTCTGTTCGCGTCATGCAAGGTAAGAGAGAATGCGAGCGAATATCTAAATTGTCCTCAGTCTTATACGCACGACGTTGTAAGATCGCTCTCTCTTTATATATGATAAAGCGATTCTTTTTTTCATATTTTTTTGCGTCTGATTTCTCACAATTCCAATTGACATTGTATGTGCAAAGAATTTTATTCATTTCATCCGATCACGATTAACATTTATATTTCTCGACCAATTTGAAATTGAATTTAATTTTGATTTTATAAACAATTAATTTTTCAATTATATTAAAGGCCAATTATAAGTGAAAAATAGAATAATTTTTTATGATATAATATATGTTATACACAAAATATATATTTAATGTAATCATTTTGTATTTAACAAATACTAGAACTATACTTGTGTCAGCTAACTATATTTCGTCAAATCATAATAATATCTTAATAATAAGATGAATTTGCATTCAATATCGTGCAATTTAAATATCCGATGACGAATATGGCAGCGCGCTTACATACATTCATATATGTATGCAGGACTCGTGCTGTATATTATTCAACTTTCTATGTTAGAATATTAAAACTTGCTTGTTTTCTTGTTATTCATAGAGAAAAGTCACAAAGATTTTAATTTGTAATATTTTAATAGCGATACGCACAACTGTCAAATTTCTTTAAATATTTTAAACGCATATATAGAAAATACTATTTGCGATCACAATCAAATCCGAACAATTGCATGTTTACATTTATTCGTTGTAACCTCTACTAGGAATATTATTTCTTTAATTTTACTTCATCAATATAGGAAAGAGAAACAGAAGGGAGGAGGAGAAAGAATATGGACACTTCATTAAATAAATTTTTAATTGTGAAATAAACTAAAAATGAATGTTGAGATATCTTGAAATTAAATAATAATTGCGAGTCGTAAACACGATTTTTATTTTTATGATTTTGGGCAGTTGACAATTCTCTTAAAACTATTTAGGATCACAATATCACTTTTTTTATAAAACTTTTGCTGATTAATAATTCTATAATGGTAAACAACTTAAGTACAAATTTTTAATCAGCTATTTCTCATTCAAAAAACATGAAAAATCAATGGATAAGGAGGAGGGGGGGGGAGAGAGAGAGAGAAGCAAGGAACTTAATATACTTGGTTTTTTTAATTCTCTTTATTTGAGGTCATTTTGGCAAGTGGAAAATGTACAATATCCGATCCAAATCTTTTCTATGCACGTGAGAGGATATTGCCGATCGGTGCCGATGCACATAAAATTTTACGATGCCGTTAGATCGATACAATCGGCCGATACTGATTTCCATCCCGAATCGGAAGCATCTGTTATTCGTCTTTCTTTTTTTGTTCTTTTATGTATCACAATAAAATAATTGACAGAATGACTTACATTTCCGATATCCAGAAGTATATTTAATCGTACAATTAAATTTTTGTATTACTGTGAATGCGAGAAAAACATTGTCAATTGTAAAATAGAATAATTATAAGAATCGACGGCTAAAACTTTGGATAAATTTGAATTTTGCGTAAAATAAATGTAAAGAATATCATTACGGAATAAAACTTGAAATTAATATTATAATCATTTAGTTTCTTAAATGCATAGTATTAATATAAACTATGCATGACAGCAAATTTTTTTAACTTTGCAGTTGCATATGTTTTCGCGTTCAGGATTTAAAATTTTTTACAATTCTCATGTGTATGCAGAAACACGCAATATATATAATTTTTTTTCTTCAAAAGACTAATTGAAATTCAATTAATTCATCATTTTCGGAAAATCGCCGCAAAGGCCGCGCGTTTTTTGCCAACTTATTGCATTTATGCAAATAGATTTTATGGCGCATCGAGCGCAAAATAAAAATCTTATGTTCAACAATGATGATGATAAGAAAATGGCTGTCGATCCCTCGGGTCGCATCCGTTTGGTCGCCTCTTGCCGGCAAAGGGTAAAAGTTAATTTCGCAAAGAGAGGAACGTGGAAATGCAAATATGTGACAAACGGAATAAATAACAAAGATCTCTTCTTGCTCCCTTCCTCGTCGTATGTCCTGTCGGAGCGTTTCTTGATACAGTTGAAAATTTTCACAGTGTCGGACCGCAGTTGGTTTAAAATGCAAATGGTCGCATTAATATTTGTTTTAGGTGCTTCGTTTCGTACGAAACTACACCGGTATGGCGCGCGTGGTATATGCAACCGCGAAATTGGATGGCCACATTGTGTGCCTATGCACATGTGATGAGCGCGTGGGATGACGTTTGGATTAAATCGCGTAAATTTTAATTATATCTGTTTAGAATGTTTACAATATAAAACATATTGTATATAGAGAGAATATGTCGGAGAATATTGATCTCAACAAGCGAGATAGATTCTTTATTCTTTTTTTTCTTTGTATGCTTATGCAGAAAATTATAAATCGATAGTACAAAAAAAAATGTCAAATGTTATATCATATTGTAAAAATTAAAATGTAATAGAAATAAATTTCAATAAACATATAGAGTTGATCTTATTAAAGTCAAATATAATAATTTTGATATAATTATCAATCGTAAAATTTTCAGTGCGCAGGAATTTTTTTTCATCACTATCGTTTTTCCTAAAAAAAAAGAGAAAAACCACGTGATTTTTCATAAGGCCCGTAAAAAGGATTCCAAAATTTAATCAGATATAGTGGTGGAATCTAATTTTCTCTCTCTCTCTCTCTCTCTCTCTCTCTCTCTCTCTCTCTCTTTTCATACAAAAGTATTCATTTAACTCGAATCATTTCCGAATTTCGTGTGGAACTACCGTCCTGCGCGCGTGCGTTGAAAAGATACCGAACATCAATACGTCGTAAGTATCTCATTACGTCACTTAATTGCATTCTGCGGAAATCCTGTCGCGGAAATCCTGTCGCTAAATATACTTCCTTTCGATCTTTCTCGATTTTTTCCGCTTGTATTAGCTAACGACTAATTTAAAAAAAAATAAAGCTTTCGATTTTTTTACTTCCATCTATTAATTTTATTTCCATTTATTATTTATTCACTCGATGATGGAAATTTATTTGCTGGCAACCGATAAATATCAAGAACAAATAAAGTCTCCTGATAAAAGAGAAAAGAATATATTTATTATTGTGATAAATATATATGTATTTGGATGACTTTAAGAACATGATTATTCACACGCAATTACTCTTAAGTACTTCTTAAGCGCGAAAAATTCGTATGAATTCTCATGAATATTATTTATTCTTGAATCTATATCTATAAAAAGAAGAAATTGCGTGTGAATAATCATGTTTTTAAAGTCATGCAAATACATATATTTATAATTCAGATTTATAATTTAGAGCTGCAACTCTGAATAAAAAGATTTATTAAAATTATCAAATTCAATATCACAGAAAATATACATATGAAAATATAAATATCGATATATGAAAATACTATAAAATATCAACGGTCAAATTATATTTTAATCCTTTAATTAGTATAAATTAATTACTACTAATTTTTAAATATCTTAATTTATCTTTTAAATTACTAATTTATATTTCTAGAATGATGAAATAAATCGTACTATAATGTATGGACAAAAGTAATCTTTACGATTCTTAAAAAAAAAAGATTCTATTTTTCCTTCAGTTAAGATGAATAATTAATTTGTGAAACCATACGTGATTTATTTTTTTTTTCCCTTTTTTATTATTCTTTTCTCTTTTTTATATTAAATTGTAAAAACATTGAGAAGTAAGGAATGTGTAGTATAACTTTAGCTCTGTTCCGTCGATGGTTGTACCCTCATAATCCTTATGCGACAAGTTCAGACAACGCACGAGTTTTCGGTGTGTCTCAAGTCTCGTCAGATGTTGTGACAACGGTATCTAATTAATAGGATTAATTAAGAACTTTACGCCGAGTCTCAAGTCCTGGATAACTTGAGACAATTTTTCTTCAACTCCCTCCTCCGTTCATATGCAATTATGTTACATGTGTTAATTGCATGCTCGTTGTAGTAGTATGTATACCAATACAACAATAGTGAGATATTCATAAGGTAAAATCGAGAATAAGAAAATTCTCATGAAATTGTATCGAATAATATTTTTTAAATTTGTATATCTTGAGTCAGATTATGCGCATTATTTCCGATTCGCTATTGGCTCATAGCAATTCGCAGAAGTTCATACTAGTATAGATCTTTTTTTACAGAATTTATATGATTCATCATTCCAATTATCGCGATCCGATATTCACGATTACTTCCAAAACTATGTACATAAAAACATTGCAACTAATAAATTTTCGTGTATGTCGGTTAGACATATAAAAAATATATAAAAAATAAAAATAAAACTGAGCATTATTTTCAATTATTATTAAATTAAGACAGATATCATAACTCGAGATAGCAATTCTCCGTACGCACATATTTAACCCCTATGATTATATAACAAATGCTTAATACATATGTACAATGTGCATCTCCATTCCTGCTCGTAACTATTTCGGCGAATATTTACAGAATTTGCGTCATCGAACTAATTCTCGTTTTTGCTGTTGTGTGAAAATGAAAAGTTGTAGAAAGTGAATTACGACGCAAAAATGTAGAGAAATTTCATCCGCGAATTGCATTGCGCGTGTATCTTCGCCATACATGCGCGAATTGCATCGCGTTAAAGCCGCGCGCAATTTGGATTACGTGGTTTGCAAAGGTCAACTTCGTTTTTCAGTTTGATTGCAATCGCGGTGGTTCAGTACGCGCGCGTAGGGACGCAAATTGCAGTTTGCGCGGTGCAAGTTACGAGCTTGTCGCGAAATTAAATTTCTGCTCGTTAAACTCGTTCGGTATTATAATCTCATGGCACCGAGCCTCTCTTCGCGCGTGCTTCTTCCACGTACGTTGCATAATAGCCAAGTTCGACGTTTATGAGTTTCTTACACTTTCAACGCGATTTATAAGCGGTATAATTTAGTATCATGTAATGCGCTTGCACAAGCGTAATATTCGCATTATATACGTTATGTGCATAATATGAATATTAATCTCGCTCCGAAAAAAAAATTTCTTACGAGAAAATTGATATAAGATCGCGTATATTAATTAAAAAGCTGATGTGCTTAATTACTATTTTATTTAAAAAGTAATAGAGATCTATAGAGCGTACATTAAATTTTCCGAAATGTGTGATGGCACTCAACTTGTTAACTTACATATCTGTAATAATAGAATCCCTCGAGAAAGACAAGAATTGTGCGTTTGGTTGCACGTAAAGGTAGTCAAAGTCGGTTGAGTTAACGGACATTACATATTCCCTAGCAAATGAAGCGATAAAAATATCTAAATGTAAACAAAGATATATTAAGCGCATGTAAGCTAAGAAAAATTTATTTTCGAATGTTTTTCTAAAACAGTAACAATAATAACGCATGAAGAAGCATGATCTCAAGAGTAGCTAAAATAATAGCGATGATATAGAGGATAGCTTCGACGCAAACGCTTTCGCTGCTTTCGACGTGAAAGTTTCTACGCGAGAGATTATTTTCCGACTTTTAAAGTTCACTTTATCGCAAAAGTTTCTCGCTTGACTAGAGACGCAGAATCGGAGTAATATCCGGGTGATCGAATTTTCCGCGGGTTTCTTGCCTTGATCTCTCCCTTAAAGATATTGCCATTCCGTGGACATCTCCGCGCACGTTTTTCTCCGATAAATTACCGTGAAATTCTGCGCTAGTCACTTTCTGATATTTTTAACCCGATGGCCGAAATCATAATGTGCTTCTTTCGCTGTTTCCTTTGTGCGTTGCGATATTTTGCGACTTGCAAAAGAAATATTTTGCCGCATTATTCTATAACAGACTCTGATAAAGCTTACAAATATAATGCAGCGCCAACGATGTTTATTCATCGCATTGGAGAGATTAATGTATGAATAATAATCTATTATAAAATGATTAAGCTAATTTTTTTTGGATGTTGCATTTTAATTTTTTCTAAACGTTTTAATTGCTGCTTCGAGAAAATAAAGAGAGAAAGAGCAAGAGAGAGAGAGAGAGAGGAGAGAGAGAGAGAGAAATACAGGGGGCTGGCTAAAAGCTTTCATGTTGCTAAAATACACAAGTGCGATAGTCCTCGTGCACTATGCATTTTGGCTAATTATAGTAATGGAAGTCCTACTGCTCTCATGTGCTCGTTAATATTTGATCGAAAGACGAAAATGGAATGTCCAGCTATCCTGCATAAACGACTACGGCATCGACTGCGCACATCGTATTAAAATAACATTTATAATCGATAATCCACGCCAGTTATCGTAGACAGAGAGGCTGGTACACTTAGCGAAATTAATAGCACACATGTGCCAAATAAATCATATATCCGTAATGTATCGTTTACATTTTCTTTTGAATAAACAAAATGATGATTTAAATCGCAAAATCGATGTATTGAAATTGTTACGTATTGAAATAATCAAAATTTGTTTTTGTGAAGATACTTTGTGTTGAAAATATGAATTAGTTTATATCAAAGTTTACACAAATTTTTATACTCACTTGATATTTATTAATAATATACATGAACACACATATATAAACATCTCCCCCATTTTGTACTCAACAAAATAAATTGGTAAAATGTGTTAAAATGTGATTAAAATAAGTGATTAAAACGTAATTAACATAAGAATGACAAATATCAAATGTCATGATTTTATCGTCAGAAAAAAAAATATTTGTGCGAAAGTAGGTATCGAACATTGTTAAAGCTATGGATATATCATACATAAAGAAATATCAAGGACAGGCAAAAATAGTTGAAAAAAATAAAAATGAAAAGAGCAATATTTATCCGGAAAATTCGTCTGCGTTAATCAAGTTATACACATGTTCGACACGTCCTCGAATAAAGATATACGTGCAAATATTCATCTGTGAATAATCCGCAATTTAAAATTGATCGCGAATGAAAGAATCGAAAACAATAACGATGGCATTCGAAAGCGAGAAACTCTACGAAGCGTATCAACGAGGGCGTGTAGTTTCAAAAGTGCGGCGCGTTTTGTAACTGAAATGTAGAAGAATTTTTACTAAACCTGCTTACTGTACGAGCAAACTTTTCTCCTGCAGTCACATTTTTCTTCGTCTTCTCGTCCTTGTTACACATACATATACTCTTTCTTTCTTCACTCCTGTTCCTTTTTCACTCGCCTCTTTTCACTCCTTGATGCTTCCCATTCCGATTTACCATCCTTTCCTGTTCTTGCTAACTTTGTCCTGGTTGATGTTTTCGTACGTGAGCTATTTATTTGTCTTTCGTTCGTTAACTTCGACGGCCTCGAGGGCTCGCGACAATACGATCGAAACGACAATGCACGGTAGATATAAGACACGGAGCGCAAATCAGTAAAGCAACTGTTATTGTTTGCAAAACGCATCGCACATCCGCCAACACTTTAAATGCGACGACTGTCGATTCGAAATATATCGCTATGCTTTACACTCGATATTTTTTTTAATCTTCCATATAATACATAAAGAAAAAAAATACATCTAAAAATATTTCTGTAGCTTATACGTATACATATACTCCGATTTGAATTTTATCATAAATTTCAAAATTTTATTAATATCTTGTAAAGAATTAACACAGGCATCATCTGCGATTGTCAAAGCTAGCGAACAGGCGCGATATTTTTGATTATGCCTCAAGCGGTAACATCATGATGATAATAACGATAAATTATATAATATTGCTGTGTTGCACCGCTCATGCTTTAAAGCATGGATGAATAAATAATGTATGCGATAAAGATTATCGTATCGCTTTTACGTTTCTTTCGATGTACGTATATCGAATAAATAGTATATCGTGCTATATTTGCAACTGCTACCCTGTCGGGACGAAATGTCAATTAAAAGAGCACTATATGCGTTTATCGCGTCGCTGTTTCTGACGATAATTAACCGGCGCATCCCGTATCTTTGATATCCGCTTGTGGTTTATCAAACATACCAAATATTTACATTACGATAATTGGGTGTCCCGTTGCCACTTTACAACGCGGTATCTAAATTCCTCTCGCGGCAAATGCTTAATTAAGCGCAGCGTTTAATTCGTGGGAGACGAAAATACGAAATGAAATATATTCTTTGAGCCAATATTCAATAAGCCAAATTATATCATTTACTTTTTATAATGCAAAGTAGGAGAAAATGAGACAAACAAACACACACAGATGTGCTCCGAAACAAACTATATTGTAGTAACGTATTAAAGTTGTAACGTATTAAAAAATATAAGTATCTAAATTAATTAATAATACTATTTAATAGGCATTTTTCAGATAATATTAATTATGATGCTTGATAATAATTGTAATAATTGTATGAAAATAATGTTTAAATATTGCTGTTTTTCAGGCGATGTTGAAAAATATTAATGCGTCAAATAAACAAACAGATATGCACGACATGACGCAACTATTAATATTTATTCTATAATTAATATCTATATTTTGTTATGAAAGTTGAGTGTAGAATAAACGAGTGTAGAATATAATATTGCAAACGATATTATATGCTACACTCGTTTTGCGAAAACGATGCGTGGCATTCATTCTCGGCATTGTATACATTCTCGTTTATATCAAAATTGCGAATTTTACTAAAGAGTTGCGCGCCATTATTGCTCGTTTAGCAGCGAATCGACAATCGACGAGATATAATGCGAATTCTTGGTGGTCAAAGTAATTTCCTTTTGTAACGTAGGTATTGCTATTTCGATATGCGATGGAATATGACGTGAATGATTGAACGATTAAGCCAAAATTCAATCTATGAATTTTAGCGACAATGTACAATTTCATTGTAATATTTCATTTTTAGCACAGCGTAATCTTTTGCAATACAACGATAAAAATAAAAAAATTAAAAAAGATTGTTAAATTATTTATAAAGGATCGTAAATAATAATAAAAATTATAACAACGGATAATAATAGGAATGATGATAATAATGATAAAGAGACAGTGAAATAAAAAAGATACTAATAAAGAACTTTTCTTTTTTATCAATGCATCGACAATTATTGACAATTTTGAGCGTGCAAATGGTATAGTGTAATAATGCGACATCCTCGTAAAACTTGATTGATTCCTCTATAATCCTCAAATAATTGACTTTCATTCACGAAACGTGAGCGAAAATTTCCGCTAGAATAATCTTCATTAATGTAATCCATGAGTAATTGGGGAAGATTTTATTTGCGTAATTTTATTCGCAAGATGTGTAAATATCTGTCAAATTAAAATAAAATTTATATAAAATTTATTTTATTACAGATTATATTAATTGAGATAAATTTAAAATTCCGTTCTGCAAAATGTAGAAAATAAAAATATTTGATCCCAGACAATTTCTCTTTTTGTACAGACGAATTGCATTAATCTCATTAAATATCGATTGTATCCGTAATTATCCCTTAATCACTCCTAAAGATAGTTATCATAAATTTGATAAATGTTTATCGTCAACCGTTCATCGTCAAACGTTTTAGAAGAAATTGAATCCGCGAAGAATATTGCTCGGCAAGCTTGGCAACCGAGCGTCCCTCATCGCGTCGATTATTTCCACAAGTGACGGAGGTAATCTTTAAAGGAACCATTGACCCCTTTCACTCGAAGCACTTCATTAGCTTATCGCCCAACATCGGGCTTATCCACGGTCGAGAAAAAAAATGGAGATAGAGTGGAACAAAGAGGGAGAGGGAGAGAGAGAGAGAGAGAGAGGGAGAGAGGAGAGAGAGAGAGGGAGGGAGAGAGAAGACGGGATGGGAGACATTTATTTATATATAAATATCGTGAGAATAATGAACTTGAAAATTAAGAAATATTTTCTTTAAAAAATTGAAAAAACTGAATATATTAAATAAGATGACCATTTTTCTCGTTATTATATATTTATATCATTTTTTTCATATATTTGTATAATTTAAACTTATATTCTATTCGTACTCGTGTTACGATTATTCAAATCAAATATACGCGCCAATCTCCAAATTTGCATTTACGTGGACAACGCGTCTTTCTCAAGTTTCTTACGTACATATTTCCGTGTATTCGTTTAAATCTTTGTAAAAAATGTCCAAGATAAAACGCCGTTAGTCGTAACAATTGCTAGCAGGTGCGTTTCACTTTCATCGCGATTCCTCGGACGATTTTTGTCGCGAGGTTTTTTGACGCGGCGAAGTTTTCAACTGCGCATGTCCACTCGGCCGCCATGACAGTTTCGACGACTCGTGCCGGTTCGCGCACGGAGCGCGATAATTCCGTCGATAATTGCGAATTTTATCCGTTACAAGTGTATAACGAGCGCAAATTTCTGCCGGGAGTGCCGGTTAAAGTGACGGGCGATCGTCAGAATACATCAAGTGTCGTGAATCTTCGCTATTAATGGCGTTTCGTCGATCGCGATCCGCGCTGCGTAATACCGTGCTTTGAAATCGGCAGTTTCGACTAAGTATAGATTTCGATGTTTCAGATACGCGAAGGTGATTGATCTCTATGTATCTTCGTGAAATTCGCGTGTATTAATTTCATTGTTGTCAACTGAAATAGAGAGTAATATCGGCGCTTGTGTTAGATATTACGCAGGCCGTACGTGACGCGATAACCTCTGCGTGATCGTCAAACAGTCGGATAATTAAAAAAAAAGAATGAGTCACCTGCTCTATATTTTCATTCGGAAAACCGCTGTTGATTCTTCCGCAAGAATTCCTTTCCTTTATGTGCAATTTCGCGCTGTATGGTTCCACGCTGATCGCGACATCCTCTTGTTCCTCATCTTTCTTCTTGGTCGTGCAATGCAAGCGAACAGCAGGATGAATGACTGTCGCATAATTGAGGCCTTTGAAGAACGAGTGACATGGTTCATCCAACTCACTACCACTTTGGCACGTCCGGTAAGTTTTTCCATGTCTATCTGTTACAGCACGTCCGTTGTGTCTTTAATTAAATCGAGGAATGAAAAGAATATTAGAGAACCATGCGATAAATTGGCTAAATATCTTTTCATACTTTTTTCTGCGTTTCTTAAATTTTGGCATTTGTTTCTTTATATGAATATTTCGTTTTGTTATAATAAAAGATTTTATTATGATTCAAAGATAAAAAGTTGTCGAAATCTACTTGCTGATACTTCATTCGTTAGGCTGTATAAAATCATAATAATATCTTTAACAAATATGTTTCAATTAGTCTTTGGCAGTTTTATGATTAGATCAATATAAGGCCTTTCAGCGTGCCAAGAGCGAGTTACACAAATAACTTCAAATAATTTAAAATTGTAATTCTTTCAACGTTTGCATACACTTACTTTCGAACTACCATCAATCTTTCTGATCAATATTTTAAGAACCACTTCAATTTTTATTTTATGTAAAAAATTTTCATTCGCGTAACATAATTTATACGATTAATTCGATTCTGAGAGAGCGTATCAAATATGATTTACTAATTTATTATGCACTTTAAAATGCACTTTAACGTAAGTAACGAGTATGCGAGATATATTTCGAGTAATATTTTCTGCATGAAAATGAAATGTTTCCTACAATACGTACATTTACAACGGATACGAACCAATTAATCCGCGGGCATACATTGGCCGTATAATCTAACTAGATAGTAGATGGTAGATAATGTAGCCTCACACGCGTCATAAAATAAATTCTGTCGGAATTCCTAAGCAGGATTATCTTTCGCGAAAGAATTCTTCTCAGGACGATGTCACCTCGCATTCGGATCACGAAACGTGGAAGATTTGTCGCGCGCTGTGAGACAAATCGTTTTCTCCAATGGTCGAATCTTTTCTCATAGGAGAAAGGATAGCCGGAAGTAAGGCTCTTCGCAAGCGACGCACGTCCCTTGCAACAATCGCGTCCACGCTGTAACTTGCGTGCGTTATAATTTGCACACTATGCAACATTTTTCCACGTAAGACGTTAATTTATACGATGATATTTTGTAAGATTTTCTCTTTTTCTACATGCATTTAATTTGAAAATTTTAAGTAATAATATTAATAGTTGAGTTTAAGTGGATAAAAAAATTATTTATTTCTATTGAAAAATTATAATTTAATTTAGAACAAATATCTCACTGTGCTAAAATTATATATATGAAGCACATATTAGTTTATATATTTTTAAATAGTTTTAAAACCGTTTCATAATGATGGTCTCAAATGAGATGAAATTATATTTGAGTAAATTTTAAGTAACTGTAATTAAAAACATAAATATAAATAAAAATCTATGCTAGATGTAATATCATTACGAATTATACGTATTATATTCTATGTTTTTGGGATATGTATTTAAATAGCTGCTTGATAAGTTATTATTCTTGATTATTATTCTTCTAAAGAATTGTTATACAAAAATCGATCTTACTGAGAAATACTACATGTAATAAGAATCGTATAAATTCGCTGAGCTGGAAAAATGGTATTTCGTACTCGCTGTAGAGATGCGATAATGATAATGTTTCAGTATAGCAACATCACGTAGGAAGTATTGCGCAAGAAAAGCGGAAAAGTGGAGAGAAATAAGCGCGTAGAGATGAAGTAGCAAAGAATTATGGTAGTCATGATTTGTACGCAAGAGTCTCGGATGTCCTATCGAAAATATATAGCGTTTTCTATTTTTCTACATCTTCTTTTCCCTTTGTGACTTCGGTTACTGTATCGACTTTGAATTTAATACACTGATTCGTTCCGGTATGTTATTATCCAAATGCGTTTCGCGTTTCTCATTAATCTTATATTTATTATCAAACAAATAGATCTTGCTTTTATTTTAAATCATTTTAAATCTTAAAACAATTATTTTTTATTAAAAAGAAAATAAAATTAGCCTTTCCTTCTTATGTACGAGATTAGAACGGCATTTGAAAAGTTGAATTAGACAAAACAAATTAAGTCAAAATGTTTTAATAATCTAATCTAACGTTCTTAATAGATTATATATTTATATTTATATTTATATATAATAATGGAATATATTCGATATTATTTTATATTAATTCAATTTGATTTTTTCGTTGAATGGGAAAATTTGTAAAAATGTAGGTGTTCAATAATTTATTAGTTTAATATAATATATAACTGATATATAAAGTCAATATCGAAGTACAAAATCGAAGAGAAAGTAGGGTTCGCTTAAACACTCTCGTCATCGTAAGGTAACGATATTACGCATCATTAACCGCTCACTCGATTGTAAATAATAAACACGTTATGACGGCCGTCGAACGCTAATAATTTGCAAATCGCGTTGTATTATCACGTGCAGTAAAGATCCATACATACATGGCCTGCTTTCAGATAATCATCCATGATTACTTGCTATATAGTCGTGAATTATTATTTTCGAAATTTTATTATTCTTTCATTCTGTATCATATGCGAGAAAATATACAAAGAGACGTGTATCGATTTAATAACGCTAAATCAGCAAATTTTAATGATTTAAAAATTTAACTCACGTAACGGACGAAGTTGAATATATCGCAAAAAAATAAACACGTATAAAGTATGCATATTAGTGTCGGAGGAAATGAGAGATTTTTAATCATAATTACATTAAATCATTTGTATAAAGATGCGCGCGATCTTTATGCGGTGTGAATGATATCGGAATGATAAAAAACTGATAAAAAAAAAAATTTTCAGTGGAGAATGATTTTTTCTCATTGTTGCAACATCTGCAAGCCAGCTAAAATGCAAACGATTTTTCTCGACTCGCGGAAAAACTCGGAGCGTGCGTATCATTTTATATCGCGGGAAGGCGCAAAAATGTGAAAGAGGATGTGTGTTCGACAATAAAGGCAGGGTAGCTTTACTATCAGATGAAGGGGCTGCGCATTAAGGACACTCGTCCTTTTATGAATAACGACTGCTTCATCTTCCTGTCGAAACAAATTTGCGTTGTGTGTATATTCCATTGCAAAAAAATATGTATGATATATATATAAATATTTTCTTTAATTTCATAACACTTGTATTTAATTCGTGATATGTAATGACTTTGCTAAGACTTAAAGATAAACGAAAAATTTTTCAAAAATTGTACATTAAATGAATAACTGAACGTGCTTATGTGATCAAAACACATTCTTACAATTGGATACACACAATGCAATTTTGTTTCGATCAGAAAGAAGAGATCGTTATATAGGGTGTCCGGAAAATCTCCCACAGTACTTCGGAAAATGATTTGGGATCCAGAAAGAAGGAAAACAAGCTATAAACATATTTAAAAATTTAAATTCAAATTTGAAAATTTAAATTTAAAATTTAAATATTTAAATTTAAATTCAAAAATTTAAATTTGAATTTAAAAATTTAAATTTAAAAATTTAAATTTAAATATTTAAATTCAAATTTAAATTTTTAAATTTAAATTCAAATATTTAAATTTGAATTTAAAAATTTAAATTCAAAAATTTAAATTTAAATTCAAAAATTTAAATTTGAATTTAAAAATTTAAATTCAAATTTAAATTTTTGAATTTAAATTTTTAAATTCAAATTTAAATATTTGAATTTAAATTTTTAAATTCAAATACAAATTTAAATTTAAATTTAAATTTAAATATTTAAATTTAAATTTAAATTTAAATATTTAAATTTAAATTTAAATTCAAAAATTTAAATTTAAATATTTAAATTTAAATTTAAATATTTAAATTTAAATTTAAATTCAAAAATTTAAATTTGAATTTGAAAATTTAAGTTTGAATTTAAATTTAAACTTTTAAATTTTTGAATTTAAATTTAATAATTTAAATTTAATAATTTAAATTTAAACTTTTAAATTTTTAATATATATATCATATTGATTCAAAAATAATTTATTATATAGTATATACATATAGATATTTTGTGTTATTAAATTATCTGTATATATTTATTAGATTTTATATAAATATATTAAAATTTTTTTAAATATAAAAACAAATATTTATATATAAGAACAAGCAATTCATTAAGATATAAATGCCATTTTATGGTTTTATTTATATTTACGAAGCGACGAAGACTCACAATGTTTTTCATGCAATAAAAAAAAAAAGATAATCGATTAATTAGATTTCGCGCTACTTTAATGTACAATTGGGAATACTAATTATGGTACAATCCGCAATTTCCGTTATAATTTATTATCACGTGAAACAATGCGAAACTAATATATGTATATGTATACAGCGGCAATGTACAAGTACAGCAAATATTCGATGTAGAGAATTTTTCCAACGTACAAATTTAATGCGGATTCTCTTATTCGATTTATTCGAAGATGTTGGTTTTAAGGACTAATTATAATAAACATGAAAATTAATGTAATGTGTTATTGAAGTTCTTTTGTTAGATAAACTTTGTTTAGTTCTTGAGATATATACAAATGAACGGATATTGTATTATCTCATGCTTGATTATTCTTTTATTTGCCGAATATGGTCTCAGAATACATATAAGGATATTTTATCTTTTTCGGATATACATTTTTAGATTAGGAAATTTAGAAAATTTATCATAAAATAATTAACAAAGATCTAAAAATATAAAGCAAACACAACGTATTCTTTAAAAAAATATAAAATACCAAAGATGATATAAAACATCAAAGTGAGTTTTGATTTTTTATTGTAATATAAGAAAAGATTCGCGTGGATAAAATAAAAAAATGTTTCCTCTTTGACGCTTGTATTCCTTTTTTTTCATTCGGATTTTTTTTCTATATCGTGCAGCTTTTCTCATGTATTGACAACACATTCATGACTTTTGTACAAGCGCGATATTTTATTTCTCGAGAAGTTCTTAAGTATCGCATGCTCAAATTTATGTTACGAATGAAAACGTAGCGGAGAAAGGCAACGATAAAAAGTTTCTTAGAAAATGGAAGCTTTTTCCCTGTCTTCGTCTCCAATTAACGAAAAGCTAGTATAGTTCGGCGTTTATCTTGCTGAAACAAACTTTTTTAAAAAAACTTGATATCGCAATTGGCTTGATTATATCTCTCGTATCGTTTTGCTTAATAGATGAGCGTTAATTATTATAGCTAAGAATTGAAACCAATTTTTACGAGTTAACCTTTTATCTTTTTTGATGATAAAAAAATTAACAAAATTATAAAAGAGAGAAAGAAAGAACAGGAAGAAATAGAATATGTATACGTTTTAAAATAATATTACATATAACATAGAAGAAATGAGTAGTATATGTATACATTGTTTTTTTGTCGTCAAAAAAAATGCAAACGTACATAAGTTTTTGTCATTTTTTTGACAACAAAAAGTTATACCTATGCATATTTTACGTCTGCATATCACTTTTATTATACCTATATTATATATTGTTTATTTGAAAAGTATACATAAGTATATACATAATTCATTCTAATAATTTTACAATAATTTTATTAATTCTTCTACGAATACTATTAAGAATAAAAAGACATTTTTCTGTCTTATAAAAATTTACTTAAAAATTTCTAGCTATAATAATTAATACTTATTTATCAAACGAAAAGAAGTAGGTAAAGATATTAAGGAATATAATCGAAGCAATTGTGGCATGATACGTAAAATGACAGCTCGGTCGTTTCACATGTCGGAAAATGTTGAAGCAGACGCAAGTCTTTTGTGTCAGTTACATTATATGTCGTAGCCGGGTGAGCGCAATAAACGTGTATTGCATAGTACAAAGGCCGAAAGAATTTTACTAAAACCTAACTTTGTGCCCGCGTTACATCTTAAAACGATGCAGCTCTTTCATAATCCTTGACGCGTCACTGCACTTTTATTATACATATTCTCATCTGATTCATGACTTTTTTTTCTCTTAGGATGATCAAGTTAGCGGCCGCAAACTTTTCTTTTGAAAAGTTTTTCAAATGTTTTGTTGAATATATAAATTTCACGACTATCGAGTTGCAAAGAACCGGTTCATTCATTACGTTCGATATTTTTAATATCATTCGCGTATTCTTATTTATAGATTATTTAAATATATCTGTTTCGTTCTTATATTTCTCTTGCTTCAAAGTGATGAATCTAATATAAAATAGTGAATCTGATAAATTAGTATCACAAACTATTTCTTCTATCGCATTATAATACATATGTATAACATAATTTTTATTTAAATATTATAATATTATTATAAAAATTATCTGCTATGTAAATTTATTTATTTCTTAAATTTTGCAACCTTACTTAAGGAAGCATTTCTTTTCGATCAATGGCTTAGAAAATTGCAAAAATACGGAAAGTTGACGAGTTACGATGCGAGTTCATGCAAGCAACGAGAGAACTGTAATTTTTCAAAGATCTTTCCACAGATGAGTGGATAAAAGAGCGGAGTTTGTTGCTCAAGAGAAATATTTTTACTTCTGCGTGAAAGTATACGATTGCATTTTATATCATAGTGCTTTCCGGCAAAACTGTATCGAGCACCTATATTTTTGACATTTTTCCGATACCGGTTTCACGAACTCGTCTATACATATTTTGGCCTTTCAATCCCTTCGATTTTACTCTACAACCGTTCTTCATATTATTTATCGCAGACGATTGCGTTCGTAAGCAGCGATTTCGCAGCCGATAATTTAGTGGAGCAAATAGTACTATCGCGATCTTGCGAACGAATAAATGGAAAATATTCTCTTAAACTGTAAATTTTAGAAAGGAACCATATACTAATTATTCGTAATATTTGAAGATTAAATATATTTATCTTACTTTTATTCTTTGTTTCGACTTTATTTCAAGATATTTACTTCGAGATATGTTTTTCGGTGTTCAATCTCTTTTCTTTTTTTCCCTCTTTTTTGATAAAATTTTAGAAAAAAAATTTTATTATATTAATGAGAAAAATATCATATGATTGCAATTGTGAAAATGAAATATGTACCTTCTCTCAGAATATATAAGATTTTAAATAAAATGCTTTAAATATGGTGACAAGTATATTACACATATTCGGAATAAAGTTTTATCGACATTATCTATAAAGTTGATGTATAAAGTTCGATTATGAAATCGACACTTTGATTGAACGACGAACTAATGGATTCGTATTGCATTCGAGTACTTTTAACGAACAAATTCTGTGAAACGATCCGATTCACTCGACGAACCTTTCGAGATCTCTTCTATGAGGTGATTTCGCGAGATCGAGGACATCCGAGGCGCTTTCCCGACTCTACCTAACGATTGCGACCTTCTTTGCTCGGTATAAATCGATTTCCGCATTTCCATACCGCAGCAGCCTTTAAGCGTATCTTTCTAGACTTGGCAAGGATATGCTTTTATCAGAGATTCCTTGAGAAGCGGCCCATCTCGCTCGGGTAAGTTCTAAAGGAATATGGAAAAGGCACCTCTCCTCTTAGGTCGTCACAAAGGGTGACGATGCCATAGAAAATTCTCTCGATGCTAACCAGTCCGTACATTCGTAACGATTTACTCTATTATTTGAATTAAAAAGGAGACAAGCGCGCGAAATGATTCTGCTCAACTTATTCGCGTATTACTTATTATACGCAAAATTATCATATAGATATAACTTGTAAATTTACGTTTCGCTATATTTTATCGAAATTTCAAGATGGCTAATGTAAATAACGTAACGCATTTATGGGAAAATATACATTGCAAGAGAAGCGTAATGTTGCGTTCGTATATTGAGAAATACAGATTTTATTAATATTTATTAGTACACGAAGGGAATATGAGATAACGTACATTTTTTTTAATGAAGATGAATGTGTGAGAATATCTATGATAAAAATCTGCAATGATATATAAATATAGAAATTGATAAAATTTTATATACGCTCTAAATTAAATAGAAGAAAGAATGTTAACAAAATGAAATATAAGAAAGAATGTTAACAAAAGGAAATACAAGTAATTAGATTTAAAATTAAAATTTATCTTTCTCTCTCTTGTTTCGGTCTTTATTATTAATAATTATTTTACTCTTTTATTTTACTCGTTTATTTTATGGCGTGACAAAATGTCGGTTCGTGTATTTTCTGTACAAAGCATTTCTGTACACGCACCTGTGTAAATTGAACTATTTTTATTATTGTCCTAAATTGTTTGATAATTTAGTTGCGATGTCAAAAGTTATAAAAAAATTAGAGTGCAGACAGTAATTTGCATGTAATAGTATAATAGTGTAATAATAAGGATAGGCGTCACCTGGAATGTGCAATTTTCCATTTTGACTTCTGGCATCCGCTCCGCAACATTTAACGTTCTCCATCAAGAAGGGCATCTTTTGCGTTGGCATATATAACCTGACAACGCCGTGTAAGTGTCCTTTGCTTTGGAATATTCACCATTCTCTGGTGTAATTAATGAAATTTGTTTTCTGTGCCTTGCTATCCTATTACACTTGCAGACAATTACATTTATTTATACTACAAAGGCACTTGCACGTCAAGAAATTCCAGCTACGTGTGCGAGATAGTCTTTTATGATTTACTAACGAAATAAAAATTTAGAAGCTTTTAATTAGAAAATTTACACACTCACAAAACCATGTCCAGATATCAAATTGCCATAATTATCATACTTATCAATGCACAATTTATAACCAGAAAATAGAGATTAAATATTTAAAATAACATATATGATAAAGGACAATGTGAGAATAAATTGAATTGTTATGTAATTTTTTTATGGTTCATAAAAGCAGGTGAAATAAAAATTATCACAGTGTCTTATCTTTTCTGATTATATTGTATTTTCTGATTGTACTGTGATATATGTACATATATACGATGTATATATATACACACATATATATATATATATATATATATATATATACACGATGAATATTATAATATGTCAATTGTTGGAATAGATACATAATTCACTGCATTGAAGATAATGCGACAGTTTTGCTGATACAACAACTTATTCATGATAGCAAATTGAATTGTGTTCATTTTTATAGAACATGAATGATTCGAGTAAATAATGTTTTTTGTTCCTCTTTTATTATTTATTTGTTCAAAGGAAATTATGTAATTACACTTTATTTCGAGATAACGGTCATTAATCGTATTCGATTAGTTACTGGAAATTTTCGGAGTTGCAACGACAATTCTCTTGGTAACATGAATCGAGATGAGTTCAAAGTCTCGAATAATCAATTCGCTTTTTATTTTTCATGAAAATGTTTCAATTATTTTTTTATTTAAAAATGGATTTGTTGCATTAGAAAAGCAATTCTCGTTTACATCGAGAAATCTAAAATTCATTCAACGTGGATGTAATACAATTGAGAGGGAAATGATGAGGAATGAAAAGATTGCGAAAGTAATCAAATTGTGGAAAATATCTCTTCGCGGAGTCGTATGCAACGAAATCTGCGCGTATTTCGCGTCTGCATGCGAAATAAGACCTGTTTCTTCTATCACGATACGATACAACACATCTCTTCGAGATGTTGCTACATATGCGCTGCATCTCCTCAAATTTATTTATCTTCGACGTAGCTCGTTGTTTCTCTCGCTTTCTCGCTAATTTAGAATTATGATTCTCTCTCTCTCTTTCTCTCACCCCCTTTATCTCTTTATTGAACTATCAAATTTTATGTTGAAATGAGAATAGCAATGATTAGAATATCAATTAGATAGCAATGATTAGAATAGTAATTTATTATTCTTTTATAAAAACTGTTATCAAAAATTATATATGTATACATCATTCCTTTTTTCGATCATTAAAATTTTAGAATTAGTTAATTAAAATATCAAAATAAATTAAATTAAATCAAAATACATTATATATATATATATATATATATATATATATATATAATAACCACAAATACAAAACTGTTAATAACATAAAACATTTATGTTTTATAGTCTTTCCCAGCACAAGATTTAATGTAATTAAAAAAGATTCAAAGTTTCAGTAATTAAATGTCTTCTCTCTTATGAATCTAGTTGAATATAGTTATTTTTATCTGAAGATCTCTCAGGTTATCCTTGAAGCGTAAGAAGATCCAGATTGTTATATCGGATCGCCGTTGGCCATGGATTATACAAAGTAACATCATCGACGGGCGCAGCAGGTGGAATGATAATCGATTTTATACGAGCATAAGTTATTTCGAGAGTAAGAGGATCGGCCACAGATATTTGCATAATCCATCAAGAGGCAAGAGTCCGAAGGATGGAAGGTCGTAGGCCGATAAAGCAACATTGTCCGCTCCGCATCTTTGATAATACTAAACGAAAGTTTGAGCGTTAGGTTCAATCTAAGCCTCGTGAATTGTGTTGATGCGCGATCTCGCGCGCGACAGAGATTTGCAATATTCAATGCAAACGGTATGCATGCGGTGCGGCACGCACGCAGATCACGATCCGGCGCGAAAACAGACGTTACTGGGAGATTAATGCACGCATGTCGAGTAGGTATCGATCTGAATATTAATTATCTCACTTCGGTGCGTGAGTTACACGTATCGTACACAATCATATCCTGATGCAAGCGATCCCGCAATGCATCTGACAAATACGTATATCGTCAATGTGCTCACAACCGGTCGTCGAATTTAAGCCAATTAATAGAGTAGTTTATTTAACTCGTCGTCTATAGCGTAGTTTATTTAACTCGTCTTATTTAATCAAAACTATCACATTGTTTCGAAATGTAGTTTGAAAGGAAAACACAAGATTTATACATGCTCGTAGTAATTATGAATCATGTCAGAATGATTTATCAACTGCGAAACATCAGTAGCGGATAAGACACGTGTCACGCAGACTAAGGCGGACTTGTAGCACTAGATTGAAGTTTGCGATCCTTCGAAGCACATACCGCGCGTTTCGACACGTAACACTTAGGTAAACGAGATACATAACCAACAAGATGTATATGTTGGCACTGCTGGGTATACTATGAAAGCCGTATATGTTTGTATAATACATAGATGGTAAATTCTCGACGTGCGAGCATATGATGTAAAATATATACTATATGCTTATATACTGCGGCAGATCGCTATACTTGTTGCAGTGAATGCATCTATACGACATTGCGAATAATTAACGAGCTTTCGGAGAACTAATTTTCATTTCAGATGATTGACGTTAAGCGTACGTTTTCATTAGAACTAAGTAAATTCCTTTCGCATTAATCTCTCTTGCTAATCGCATACTTAATTTATTAATTTAGTACTCGATATATATAATATTTACAATGGCATCTAATTATTCGTTAGAAAATATTATGTAGGAATATGAAGGTTATTTTTTTAATAGAGTGATTAGTTCTCTTTGCTAATCATTCTATAAAAAAAATAACCTTCATATTCCTACGTAATGTTTTCTAACGAATAATTAGATTAGATGTGTGCATCTATATATGTGTATGAAAAAAACAATTTAAAGAGAGAGCATGATTTATTTTGATTTCGAGGCAAAATCACTTCCTAAATTTCACTAAATTGCATAATCAGAGAATTACAATATAAAGTCGAGTAACAGTGAGATGTAATCGCTTTAATTCGCTTCAACAACTTTACGAAATTTACGTAATGAAAGATAAGATCCATTTCGTTTTATCATACTGTGAAAGATACTATTTAAAGCGCCAATTTCTTATAGCAATATTTTAAAAATTGTGTGCAAAAGAGTAAGATATATTCTGCGATAAAGAGACAAATAATTGTTGCTAGTGTGATAATAATAAAATGTCGAAAATTTGCAAGATCCAACGAGCGCACTTTTTAAGAAACATCTACGTGCAGTTGCATAGACATGTTGCATTTTCAATTGGACGACATTAGAACGCGAGAGAAACTTTGGTTTGTCCAAAGAATCGAGTTAACGTACGTGATTATTCTTACATGGTTTTCTTGGATACATTTCTTTAATAAGATATTTTATATAATAAGATAACGATAATCTATATATAAATAAGCATGATTAAATGTCGACTCGACCAATTCGACGTATTTTCATTTTCACGTAATCGTGTTCGATGATTAAATATAAAAATAAACATTTTGTGATAAAATGAAGTGCAAAAATTAAAAATGCAAATATTTTAGTGCTCTAACGCATTATCGTTTCTATTATTACAATATATTATATATAATCAAGATATATCAAAATATTTTTGCTTCGACTGCATATTGAAATAACTTAGATATTTTGTTAAAATAAGTAATACGTATATACGTATAATAATGTAAATTATAAATAAAAAATGGTGATAATTGATATTGATATAAATCAAAAAGACTCTGAAACAATTTTATTATTAAAAAATTTGGGGAATTATGTGAAGACACGTCATCGAGCACATATTTTCAATATCGGACTTATTTGAAATGTGCAACATCAATACCAACATAATTTACGGATATATATAAAAAAGATTGCTCGATTTATTATTTTTATTCTATAAATAAACATTATAGCCTCATTAACTTCGTTTAAATCTAATTTAATCAATATTGAAATTAACAACAAAAAAAATGTAAAAGAATATATGACATTATATATAGTTATATATTGTGTGTGCATGTGTATGAAACGTGTATGAAATTTAAAAAAATTTATATTCGTATGGGAAATATCTGAATAGAGCCATATAATTTCAAGAGAAACTGATTGCAAAATTATATCTATATACGGCTGAAATGTATGCAAATCGAGTTGCGATTTGTATGCTGCGAAAATGAATCAATATTTGCAATGGGTCGGAATGTAGCTTACTGTCTATGTGTAATTTCTCTCTTTAATTACCTTGTACTTTATCACGTGCTATATATTTTCACGTTCGCTGTAAATAAATAGAAAAGTAATAGACCGTATACAAGTGAAAATCATATGTTCAAACAAAAAGATTAGCAAGATATTGAAAAACTTTAATAATATTTTTTACGTATCGCAAACAATGCATTAATTATCCAAATAAAATAGAAACAGAGTAAAAGCTCTTTCATTAAAAGAAATTCCGAGAGATGTATGATTATGTGATCCGAGGCTCGAGTGATATTTCACACTAATGTTTAAACTGCGAAAGCACATAATCCTCTAAGACTCCGTGACCTGAACTTTGTAGAAGGGTCAGTCGGGATAATCTCCTGACGAGTTTCACGGATTGTGTAGAATAAAACGGATTGGGTGTTACGACGCACGTATGTAATTTCCTTTCGATTCGTCAAGTGCGGCAAGAGAGATGAATCTCGCTCACTTTGTTCAAAACCAATCGGCGTGACGCTCTTTGTATCGTATTTATATAAAGCGTTTGCGGATGCATCTTTTTGTTGGCTCGACAATACATACAACTTAAGATTCTTTCCAACTTGGTTTTAAAAAAAAGACAGGATGGAAAACAATTTTAATTTTCAACGCTCGAAAACTTTTATTAAAATTTCGCTATTTGAAAAAAAACTAAATTTTTTTCTTTTTCAATTGAATTAAAAGTCTTGCAGTCTAGAGAAGAGAAATTAAAAAAAAATTAATCCGCCGTTGTTGTATCTTAATGGCATCGTGTATTTGATTCACATACGAGCATAAATTTATTAACCAACTTATAATTGGTAAAATGGAAAAAATGCATCGCGGGTTTTATTTAAAAATCGTACTATAGTTCAACAATCGGCAATTCACAGTTGGATATCCTAAACTGTATGCTATCCCGATATGCTATGGCCTATATCCACCGGTTTATTCCCTTGCACCTCTTTTCCTGTTTGTTCGTCGATTCTATTCGATTATTCGCGTTGTCGAATGGCAAAAATCTTTCGCATGAGCGGCAACAGAGTGCCGGTCCGTTTTGTCAACAACCGTTGGATATTTCCCAGCGATCGCGCGCGAGTGTCCAACGGCGAAACCAACCGCGTAATTGGTGTTACGGTCTATTCGCATCGCGGATTCGAAAAAGGAAAAATTCACACAGGGAAATATAAAATCGATGTTGGCTTCCTTTTTACATCGTTTAATCGCAACCAGTTGCCATTGCAAACATTGCTATGAAAAAAAACGTTGTTGCGTATCAAAAACTACTATTATTAATTGCTATTATTATTATTATTATTATTATTATTATTTTGCGATAGAAACAATTTAGAAACTCAACAGAGCTAACAATCGAAAATTAGACGATTGCTCCAATTAAATACTTTTCTTAGCGTGTTCTGTGGCGCAGAGAAAAAATAATAGCCTTTCACATGCGTCTTCAATATATGATGTATTCTCTGTATATAATTTTCCGTGTATAATACTGTCGAGAAAAAATTCTCGAATATAACTCTCGCGTATTGAAATAATTCGCTAATAATAAACGCAAGAATGTAAAAATATGCTAATTAAAATATATTTTATAATTAAGTGCATGGAGTTGAAGAAGTTGTCTAAAACATTTATAAATCAATATGATAAATGTGATAGATATATTTTTTTCTGAATTAGAAATAATACTCAGGAAATTCTAAACAAACCTGACCTATAAATTTCATTTCACTTTTTCTACCTTTTACAAAAAAGTCATTGTTATAAAGTTTGCCAAGTCGCGCGGCACGTGTTTGCTTTTATGATCTTCCTTCGCTAATTACACGATATTTGTTGACGACGCGAAAAAGAAGAAGGTAGTGTCAACATGAGTCACAGCTCACAGCAGAGAATCGCGTGACTTCTCGCGAGATTTTTTCATTACTGAATTATAAGTTACGATTTATCGAAGTTACATCGCATTAGGAAATTTCTTTCAAGAGTAAATTTCTTTTCATCATTTCAAATATGAGATCCTCGTAAAATGCGAAAGGACAAGGCAAAGTGTTGTAATATGAGAAAATGAATATGGAATAAAAGGAAAGGATGGGAAAAGATCTTGTGGGATTCCTGTAGGAATTTTTATTATTTTACATTTTTCGAGAGTAATTTATACTGGCCTTTCCTTCCCTTATTCTCACCTTCTATGAAATATCATTTCCCTTATGTATAGAAAGAAATGATATGAATGTGATAAGAAAAAAATCCTATAACAGTCAAAAATTTCGAAAAGTATAATTTTACAAACATATGCATATGTATAAGTATATAATGAAAAATTTTTTGTCAAATTAATATTTCTTATATTATTTTTTTATATTTTATTTGTTTATATTTTGTTATTTTGTAATATATAAAATATAAAATTAGGGAAAATAATATTCATATATAATTGGATTCAAAAAATAAATAAAAATATTTTATTTCAACAGGATTGGGAAAATCCTGATATTTCGCTATTTTTGCAATATTTTTATGATTTACACACGTAACTTTCTAAATATTTTAACTTTTTAAATATTCAATGAAAATAAATTTTTGCAAGTGTAGTATATTTTCTGGCAGTGCCAATGGCTATGGTTTAAGAAACGTTCATAAAAAATTTTCTAGATTGCATTTTGTTGATAAAGTTTGACAAACAGATAATTCTTTGAGGGCACAATATTTATAAAGTCTTTCTAAAATGATTAATTTTTTTTAAATACACGCTGGCAAAGGAATTAAACCATGTATCAGACATGAAATCATGCAGCTTCGTAAAGAAGCGTCTCGCTCGAGAGCGTGCGCGAAAACTGCCGTGGAAATAAAATGCAAATTGCACACGAGACGTCAAACTTGTAATATTGTCGTAATATTTTCGTGATAAACAAAGCGCTCTAACGTTAATACATTATAGCGTCATTAAATCGTTACATTGCACGATATTTTAATATATCGCGCCACGCAATTAATCACATTTGTAGTAATATGTATAAATTGCCGCTTAACGAATCCAATTAAATTTCGCTTTTAACGCTCAACTGTCGCGCGTATCGTTGGTGAGACACACTATTATTTTCTCATATCGAAATGGCCAAAAACACGAAATGGCAGAACTTTTAACGATTAAATGTCAATTTTACGTACTATAGTCGGAAACAAGCTTAATTCGTGCAGGCCAAAGTGCTTATTGGATTGAGCAGTTAATTTTGAATCGCTATTTAGATAGAACATTACAATAGATTCTGCGATAGAGATATAATTTCCAAAATCGCAAGAGAGAGACGAACGAAGAGAGAGAAAAACGAATTGTCATTTCACAAATTCTAGAAGAGACGAGAATGAAGGAAAGATAGAGCTGTTGTGTCTGGATATTGAAATACGCCAGGGAAAAAGTGAGACTGCTTGAAGAAAGAATCGTGCTGCTTTTCCGGATTCTGGCACGTGAATTTTCGAATTTACATCGGCAGAACAGGAATCAATAGACGTGTCTATTGATTCCCAATCGTGAGCCGATCGAAAAAAAGAAGGGATACCGGACGGGATAGAGGACGGAGTAAATCGGTAGTCCACGATGGCAATCCGGTTAATTGAAATCCAGATGCTCTCTCTCGTCGTTCGATCTTGCAGTCTGAAATACGGTAAAAACAATAGCAGATCGAATACGACTCTTCGATTAATGGGAATTATTAATTACCGAGATTGATACGTTCATCCACTTTTCATCCCTCCTTCCGTTCCCCCTTTTCTCTCTGCTTAGTGTACTCGCGTTTCAATTTCCATCAATTTTATTAGAATTTCATACGATTGATAATAAAATACTCGGTACGACAAAATAATGACGCATCGATATCCTATGAAGCAATTGCATTTATGATATTTTCTCATAGGAAATAAAGCATCGTGTTAACACGTTATGAAATTAATTATAACGATTAATCCAAGTAAAAACAATTTCTCGATAGAGAACAGTCTTCATTTACGATTAATATTTTGTTCACCAAGTGCTTACGCGTATTCATTCATGTTGAAATAGAAATTAAAACTAATGCGACACAATTAATTAGAGTTATTTAATTGTTTTTAGTTATTTAAATTTTATTTATTTAATTGTTTTTATTTATGTTTATTTTTTTGTTATTATTAACCGGTCATAATTTGCTTTAGGTAACGATTCATCGATTATAATGTATCATCGATGCAACTATCATTCTAATAATTCACAATGTTACTTAAATTTTGTCGCACAAAGCCTAACGCAGTGATATTATCGATGAAAATACATAACCCAGATTATTTTTGAATAAGATTTTTTAATATTGTTAACAAAAGAGATTCATTACGAATATGCAACGAGAAAAACAGATTGCGTACAAAAAATCTTTCAGAAAGAGCCTATTGTGCGATCTCATGTCGCGATCGTTCTGTCACGTCGCAAAATACTTACCGGGAAAAATCGCTCGATTAGCGTAACTGAATTGAGTGAAAAAACATGAAAGGGGCTCTAATGCACTCTCAAACACGTAGCTAGCAATTTTTTCGAAGGAGAAGAGACCGGTTTGTCGTACATGCATGTACTTTCATGAATAATGAAGCGCTAAAAATGTGTCAAAAGTGCATCGCGGATGAAATTGTACTTGGTAGTATGGCAGATAGTAAATCTTTTCGGAAGTAACGAGACATTCTTTTCATTAATGTCGTGGTGCGCGTAAAAGAGGACGAGAGATCGTTCGACAGATGGGATGGATTCCCGTTCGAATCGAGAAATTGACAAATCTGACAGTCGAACTTTTGACAATATACGTAATCGCACAAATTTCGCGACATTAATGGCTGTTGTTACACGGAACAATATGCAAACTTATATTTTATGCAATAACGTTAAAACAGCCCATGCAAAATTTGATAGTTATTTTTTCAAAATATTTAGGCTTTCTAAAACACTAGCAAACATATTTCATGTGCTTTTCGCTTACATATATAATGTAAGCGAAAAGTGACAAAAATAATAGTTTTCAAAGAGAAACAATGAAAATATATCAGTATAAAAGATCAAATCGTATAATCTTGAAAGGTTTCACGGATTTTCACAAATCGGTAACTTTAAATATTTAATTAAGCAATTTTGAAATTGTACTAACTTTAAAAAAAGCTTTTTTTAAATTTTAATTAATAAAAATTCATTTTTTTTGCAATTTTTACAAATAAAATGTTGTTACTTTTAAAAACAAAAGCTTTTTTAATGTGTACCGTGGTACTATTTACAAATATGATTCTCTATTGAACTTGAATATATATATATATATATATATATATATATATATATATGTGTGTGTGTGTATATGTATATGCCATATGGAAAAATCGTTTTTATGATATCATTTAATTAACAATATTTATTTTTATGTAAAAATGATTTTTTTTTAAAGAAAATACTGCGAAAATTCATTAAATATGTAAATAAAATTATTAATATATGTACCGATGCATATCAATTTTTCGAAATTGCACTTAATTATCACATTAGGTTCATTAAATATAAGTAAAAAGAAGTAGTGACAGAAAAACGAAAATATCTTATTCTTCAACATTACCGGGGTTTAAGAAGAGTTTGCATTTTCGCAACTATTTTCCGGAAAGTTGGCGCCACGTCATAAATAAAGTTTCTCTCTCACCGAATATCTCAAGCTGAGAATCGGCTTATTAATTCAGTCGAGCTGAATGGAGAATTTCAAGAGCAAAATTTACGTAGAAGCGCGCGCAGTAGTTCGAGCGTTGCCTGGCGAGTAAATCCGGCGAGTTAATGCAATATGATGTTAAGTAAATTTCGTTATTTATCACGAAATAATTGCTAATTGGAATACACTGAAAATATATCGCGAAAAGATTAAAACATTTATTTCATTCAGTTTCATCAAAAATTAGTAATTTTTAATTAACGCCCGATACAATCATTGTTTGAAGAATCGGTTACAACCGAAATAATTTATAGGTATACTATTTGCACGAATTTATACGATTAACAAAATAATTGCAGTTTGTCGCCAATATTTATTTTTATTAGTCTCTATAAATTAATTTTTTATTAATGCCAGATAAAATCATGTCTGGAAACAAAATACTCTGCAAACCAGAAATGAATTTAAAACTGTGAAAACAATAATATCGAATTATTAAAAATAATATCATTAATCGTATCTGTGCATATACGAATTTTCAGTATTTTCTTTGCTCGTGCAATTCAATGGTGAAAAATCTTTAAAAAAGCGGAGAGGGCAAGGAAATTGCTGAAATTAATCTGCATTTATATCGACAAAATACACAGATAAGACTCGCAATGATTTATTCTCCAAATTCCTTCAAGTCTCGAGAAAAATTATTGTTGCTCATGCAGTTGATTGATGCAATAAAAAATGTTACATATATGAACATATATAAATACAATAATTATCGTAGAGGAAAAAACACACATAGTAATATTGTCGAGATATTTATAAAGATGCGACGACGAGTGTCGATGTATTTTCAGATGTTCGATCATCTCACAAAGATTCGTTAGATTGCATAAGGATGATCGCAATGCGTTGGTTGATTAATATACTTTAATTCGGTTCATCTCGGCACAGCACGCAAACTGAATGACAAAAAGGCGGCAAATTTTCTGCAGCCACATCAAGAAAAACAACAGCATCCTCGTTGATACGTAACGAAGTTATTTACTCGCGTCGAGAAATTTTACGGACTAACCGACTGGAATATTTACGAGGTAGACAGAACAGAATTAATTACCTGCAGACAAAATTTCTGAAACTTTGGTAGACGTGTTGACCGAAAAAGAGGAGGAAAATTTTGCGAAGCGAGATTGTTCGCTCGTGGATTTAACACAATTTCGTTTTCGCAAATATGCAACGAGGTTACCAAGTATTCTGATGGGACGCGCTCTCACGATCTGATTTTATTTTCATTAAGATTTCACTTCAAGTGTTTGCACTTTCGCTTAATCGACGGAACTTTATTTTTTCATTTTTTCTTTTTACAATCTCATTTATGGATTACTAAAAATGAATATTTAGAAAACTCGGTGATTATTAAACATAAATTATAACGTAGTCGAAGTTTCTACCATACCACTGCAACAGCTGTCGTGATAAATAGCAGTTGCGCAGTGTGTTAAAACGCAACTGTGTAATAATAATAGAGTGCGTTTTTTTTTTTATTAGATAAAAAATCAGCAAAATAGTTCTCTCTATTTATCTCTCTCACGTCCTTATTTCGTAAGTATGTCTCGGCGGGTGGAAAAGTGGGTGGTAAGAAAAACCAAAGTTGTCCGCCTGTTACAGACAAGAAACAGAAGCAACTTTATTCTCACAAATGCTTTGCCCGAGATCTGGTCTACTGTGACTGAAATGATGGAAACAAAGTTTCATCTGGACTTGGAAATCGCAAGAGCTGAGAACGTTTTTAAATTGAGATCCGAGAAAGTTTGCAAAGGCAAGCTCGTCGAAATGTTTACGCGTAGTTAGAAAAATTGATTGTCTTTAGTTATACGATTCTATTCCAGAAAAATGTTCGTATTACCGTTAAAGACCGTATATCCAACATTTACGTAGAGTAACGATGAATATTTAGTAATTCTTTGTATAACATGGAAATATCGTTCATCGTTGTACAAAATTATTCTCTGAAATGATGATAGTTTGCGGCTTTACTTCGTGTCAATCTCGTTTGAAATCGTTTTTGTTTGCAGTATCCGCAATTGCACGCGTGAATACCTGCATTTTGCGCGGTCATACATATATACAATGTAAATTCATCGCGTTTAATAAGCTGTGAGAATTATGTTCCGTTTATTTTGAATTACTGCAGAGGAAATACACATATACTTGTCGATAATTATCAGCCATCTAATTGACATCTCGTACGATAAATTGGACGATCAGAGTCAATTCGAATCGAAATCCGATAACGCTCCTCCCGATGGCCGACAATCGGCTGGCGATCTTGCGATCATTGTGAATTATTCCGACATTCCAGTTGTCATTAATCTCGCGTTATCAGTCGATAAACAGTCGTGAATTGTTTTGTCTAATCGCCAAATAACTGATTGATGGCCTATTGCACGAGATATTATATTGTAGAAATATAGGTGAATAAAATACAGACGAACAAAATACAGGTGAACAAAGAGTTACTTTTAATTTTATTTTACAAAATTTTAATATTTGATACACACAGTAATACATAGAAAGTTTTTCATATTATTATACTAAAGATAACATATGTAAAATATTGTCAGATAAAAAAAATTAACTATAAGTCATGTCAATTGGCAAAGTCAATGTTTATAACGTAATGATCGATGCATGTCATTTCCTTCATCGATATCATAATATTCCAGATATTAGTTATTAGTTACCGTTTACAAGCTATCCTTGCGTAATAATAACTAGTTGCGCAAGCTGCCGCATGCACAGTATAGACGCACTCGAGAGGCATCGTTCGTTAAGCAATTATCACGGACGTTAGACTGGCCGGATAACAGACGTCAAGCTCAGGCTAATCGTTCAATTAATGTGTCTTGAACACGGTCACAATTTCTCGCTTGATTACGCCTGCATTACGTTTTTTTTTCACGATGCTTGAAGTCAATGAGATTGCATATGTCGACCTGAATATAAAAATAATTCGAGATACTCTCAAGATTATTTCTCGAGATCTATGCAGTAGACTAATGTCATGTAATTCTACCCATTTTAACAATTTCACGTGTTATCCTAAAACATTAAACAATCTAAAAAATTAAAATTCGAAAAAGTTTATTTTTCCATGTTTGCAACGAGCTTTCATTAAAACCGGAACTTCTCGCACTTTTTGTTTCCTACTTTGTCGTACAAATAGAATTGTAACGTAGAAAATTTTGCGAATTTTAAAAAATTATTATAAAAATTCCAAATGCACAATATAAATTATAAAGACAACATTAATTTACTTAAGTTTATTTAAAGCTTCTTTGAATATTATACCGAGAAAATTCACAAATGCTATCTGTTTGATGAATAGACACAGGACAAATAAATGATGTCTCGTATCTTTTGCGAAATCCTGGCGAAAAGCAGCATGAGACACCATTTATAAGCGATGCGCCTTTTAGTTCGCGGCGTTTGAATTCTGACTCAGGCCATTATATGTTCAGCCGCGACACAGCGCAATTGCTTCGAGCTCGTAAATAATTCCGATGAGATTGCACCCTCATAACAATATGAGAGATGCGGTAATCCCAGCGCTCATAAAGCATCTCAACGAGTAGCCGTTGTAAAGAAACGACTTTCTTTCTTTTTTTATTTTTCGTCGTGCAATTGTTATCGTCATTTGTGACGGCAAGGCAAGGCATCTTCAATGCGAAGCTTCGGAAAATAATTATCCTCCCGTTACATATTAGCGGCTTAACGAGTATCACCTTAAAAATCCGTTGCCGCAATTTTTTTCGCATTCTGATTTATTTTTTTGCCATTTCCTCGAAAATAAATACGATTAGCTCTTTATAATTGTTTAGTTCTCTCTAGGACTTTTTAATTTTGCGCGAAAAAAATATAGTGATCCGTAAAAATTTATTTGATATTTCAAATTTTATTAATTATATTTGTTTCACAAAATCTCTCCTTTTTTCTCTTCTTAATGGCCGGCATCTTTCTTTTGATCAAATCCAAAAACTATGCATTACTTGCATATCTGTTTTATGCAATTATTCATATAGCCAAGAAAAATAAGTAACAGATCTTGAATACATTTTGGTTTTTTTAAACCAGCACGAGATATATAAATTTTTATGAGTTTATAAAAATACTATATATTACATTTTTTGGATTTTTATTACATTCCTAAATGAAGCAATATTTTTACAGCGAAAATTATAAAAATAAAATGACAGATTTAATTTTCTCTAATTGTCGTTCATGTTAAATATATAATTACTTTTTATTATCGCACCGAGTTATCCAAGATCTCATATCCGTTTATAACATGAAAAGGACAGGCGCATTTGACGCTCGTGCTTCGCGTTGAGAAATTTCATCCCTCATATCGAGGAAATTGAACGTGTCACCAGGATTATATCGCAGCTATGCTCCATTCGAACCTGCAAATGTTCTTTCTTCAGTGCAAAATTGAACATTTCGTAAAGTAGGTTCTCTGTGAGTTCTATCGAGACTCGTACGAGCGTATCCTTACATCATTTATTTGATGTCCCGTAAAGTTTCATATATATAAATCAAATACTATGTTTGTATATATGTGTGTAATCTGATATTTCGTTATCATCTTTTAACTTTTCAATTTTTTAATTTCTTTTTGTTTTATTATTTATTCCTATTTAACACAGATTAGTTACTTTTATTTATCTATGATACCGGTGAATTTCAAATACAGATTATTAAAAATAATTATTTAGATAGAGTTTTATTTCAATAAGATAATATTTATATATTTATTTGATTAAACAATAAAGAAATATAAAGAAAGCTAAAGTTATTAAAGAAATAAAAAAAATACGTTTCGTGAAATTATGAAGAACAATAATACGTAATTCGGCATTATCGGAGCAGCGAATGATTATATTAAAAATATCAGAGTGCAGAATTGGAGTCTTTGAAACGGCAAATAATTCATGAAATAATAAATTTGATAAATTATAGAGAAATTTCATACATACATATGTATATGACATGGCTGTACTAAAGTGGAAATATGTCGGGCATATTTGGCTTACGGCGATAGCTTATACGTAATTAGAAGTTGTTTAAAGCGGCTTTGCCGTAAATTTACATGTGTATTGACTTTGGTAATAAAGTTCAGCATGTGCGCGATATATTGACGCGTCACTAAATGCGAGTACAATTATCGAAACTGGCAACAATAAAACTAACAAATACTGGTAGCTGAAATTGACAATGACCGTCAATCTCGTCACAATTGTGCTCAAAATTACGTGTAATTAATGATTTAACGTTATCTATTCAATGAATATATTGATTTAGTATTTTGCAAGTACGTGTCATTCGGCATACGTATATAATTAATTTTATCAAAACCAGAAAATCAAAATATTAATTTAAGGAATACATAACATTTATAATAGGAAAAGTATTTTAACAAGCTCAAAATTAGCTACTTTTCGATTCATTTTGCATATTTAATTCATAATGTGTGTTTAAATGTATGCGTAATTATCATAATATGAATGTAAACATGTAATATAAAAGTATAATTGCGAGTTAAATTAAAATTTATACCCGACATTTATATATTTATGTCTGTTATAAAAGGTGAAAGATGTTTCGACGTTTCATTGATTGATCTAATTTCTCGAATACAATTGTTCGATAAAGTATATTTTGATGCAAATTTCTCTCTTTCTCTCTTATTGCTGCAAATAAATTTAATTTTAAATTAATGCCTATATAAATTGGACCATTTCAAAAGATTTGAAAATGCACGACTCAATATACATACAATAGTTGATTGTAAACTAGATGAAGATTAATATTGAAACGTAGGTAAGCGCAAACAACAATATGACAAACAATGGGAATATTTTTTCCAATAAAAGAGAAAAACCAACATATACTCGACAGCTTTTAATTTCTCTCTAATAACTATATATTTTAATAAGTTTTAAAAAAGTGTATTTATTTATATTTATATATATTAAAAAATATATTGCGGTCACCATTATAATTTCTTTAAGATGTGCGTAATATGAGGAAGGAATTTGCTCAATAAAAATTATTTTCCACAAATTCACGAAGGAAAATTATTTCAAAGTAGAAAATGGATATATGTATATAAGTAATTTTTTATGTCATAAAATATTATATTATAAAATATTTTATATTAAAAAATGTTTCTTTCATTCAGAAATATCACTTCTCGACTGAACAACAAGTAAACAAAGATAAACCTCACTGACAGCCTTACTAAAAAAAACCTTTTGGAAAATTCATATTTATTTGACCCAAATAACCAGCCGACAATAGCGAACAATGTCCATCGCGGCTATATTGCCTTCATCAATCGCAAATTTTTAACGTAGATGATCACAACGTTGTCCGAAAAAAGATTTCTTTTTATTTCTAAAAGGAGATTGGCTTTTTTTTTTAATTGCAATAATATCGCTCGTTATATTTCTTTAAAAAATATAGAGTTTCGATTATTTTCAAAATAAATTATCAAGAGTTATAAAAGTAATAAATTATCAAGAGTTATAAAAGCTCTCAAATATTTGCTTACAATCTGATACAACTTAAAAACTGTGCACGATCGGAAAGATAAATAGTGCTAGCAATTCAAGTTTCGACTCGACTAAAACGAGTCGTCTATCCGTCCGGAAAATGGAGTATTTGACAAAAGTAGACGGAAAAAGAGTGGATTGACGCGAGCTCGAGGGATCTTTGACAACGGAGAAAAACGGTTTATGAGAGAGAACAATCGCTGGGCGATAACCGAAAGAAAAACGTGATCCTCATCGCGATCGACAGGATCGTCTGCCGCTGTCTTTCGCCGTCGATCGCGTGTCACTTTTGCAGGAAAAGTCGAGAAATGCGGCGAGATGATGAGAGATCGCAAAGAGGATGATGGATGAATGAAGGAAATGATGCGAAAATAGAAAATTGTTGATCGGACAATTCGATGGCGCGCGGCGATGCGACGCGGCATATTCGAAATTACGAGAGACTGACGTTTTAATGAAAGCAACCGAAATGAAAATGGAAATTGTGATTTCCTTCCAGTTCGATAATTGCAATTATTGCATTGTATCTGTTAATTCACTCGGCGCAGTTTTGATAACGTTTCTAATTAACTATAGTTGGGCGAGGTTTTTGGCGTGCGTGAGATGCTTAGTATGAAAATGCCTAATATGATTTCAAGATGACGAAATATATATGTAATATTTTATGTTAACGCAACGCTTTTCCGCGAGCTAATAAATTATACAAAAACTTTTTCTCTCTATGATTGTGATACTGTATCTAGCATATCTCTACGATATTGTTCGATACATTCCATTTTATTCTCTTATATGTATCAAATCCATCAGTTTGAGATAATTCCTCTATATAACATTTTTATATGATTGGAGACGAGAACACATATATTTTGTAATAATAATGTGTAAAATTTATACATTTACTAGCTACATAGATGAATTAATGTTTCATGAGTAAAGTCTCTGTGGCACAATTTGGCACATAACCATGTGGTGGCTTAATATACTAATGAGTTTATTTAGTTGTGCAACGACAATTAAAATAGATGTGTAATTCACGCCATATATTAAATTTGAAGAACGATTTGCGATTGCAGAATACGTTCTATAATGCATGCATTTGTTTTCTCATTATAATTGCGAGCGCAGGCAATTTCCTATCCTCACCATCGTAATATTATGGCGCGTCATTCGCATTTCATAACGCTATATACATATATATGTCTCGGATATATAGTCACGCAAACGTGTAACACGCGCGGAAGTTTCGTGAAATTTATCAAACTAATTTTAAAACGGGAATTAGATATATGAGTAAACCTGTCACGTTCACACGACTGCGTATCAGTTTCTTTCAGGTTTCGAATGTATTGCAAAATTATTAATTTTTCTATTATTAAATTATTTTATACATTGTAAAAAATTAATATTAAAAAATTAAATTGTTTCCTTTCCAAATACATTTAATCTTAAAATAATGGAGAAATGTAATGAAATTACTATATTGCCGCAAGATTGTTTCAATTCATTCCTATAGCTATTTCAAAGCACAATAAATATAAACAATTTTGCATCGTATCGCGAAAGATACCGTACTATCTTCCGTAATCTTTCAATCTACAATTTAAATTTGCAATTAAATTATAACTTCCGCAATATTTAATATCTCGAAGAGAACGGCGTTACATCGTCGATGCGGTGCATCGACGAGGAATGATATACGACGGCGTAGACGGTAAATCGGAAATGTGTGCGGAAACGCGCGAGACGGAAATTTTCTCTTCTTCCTTATCCGCGAATGTCCATTTCGCGTAATACTCTCCCGTGAGAGAACGAGAACAGGAGACAGGGAGAGACGATAAAGGCGCAAGGAGAACAATTTTAACCTATTTCTTTTCGTTCCTTTTGTCGCTGCAATGTGCAGACCGTTGCTTTCCTCTTGTGCGAAAGGCATTTTCCACTTGCCATTTTGCTAGTCGGTTACATGCGTCCGCCCGCATGGGATTCCGCTTGATTTGGCCGTTCCGATTCAATTAACGATAAGTTATCCGAGCCTCTCTTTTCTCGCGACATGGTAAGGAAAATTCTGCAAGAAAGAGCCAACTTTGAAGCGCGTGAAATAACGGTGCGCATATATTCGATGAAGTTGTTGTCATATATTTTTTCGATTCGTTATATTTTATTCAATTTGATAAAACTAGATTGGATTCGGATCGAAAAGCCGTACTATGTTTTCTATATTATGGTGAAATTTTTATTTTCCCGGATCTCACGAAGCATTTATACCAACGTGTTCTTTCACTCCGTCTAAAATAAATTTTTGCGCGAGAATTCTAGATCTATACTGTCTTCATCTTAACATGTGAACATGGCAAAATAATGGCGAAATGAATACTCTGAAGACTCTACGTAAAAGATGGCTTGTTGTAGTTTCCTATCAGGAAAAGAAAACAGAATGAGAAGCGAAATAACATTTTCTTATTCGCAAAGATCTGTCGAGAAGCTTTTCCCGATCAAACTCTAAGAGAGAAGAAGGAAAAAGAGGAGATTACTTTAACGTACTTTCGTTTCTTACTTGTTTCACCGTGCATGTGAACACATCTCGGTATCTATAGATGGATCTTCTCATTTCTATCGGTTGTGTAGCAAAGATTAAAACGATGAGAATACGACAATGAATTTGTAAATGAAGCAGAAATTGTGTCACCAATTTTAAGAAAAATTCAAGACATTTATTAAAAAAACTAAGATTACCTAACAGCAAAAAAATACATTAAATATATTAGTATAATATCAGAAATTAATATCGTTGTTAAAATCGCCACGATAATTTGATCAAAATATGCGGAATTTTAGAAATATTATAAATTTTATTATCGGGATGTGTATGTTTCTTTTCTTAAACATAACACATTTTTTTCGATAGCACAATTAGAAAATATCAAACTAGATATTAACATTTATTTCAATTTTTAATGCTTTAAACACTTGAATAGTGTTTTACTTTATACTTTTATAAATATGTAATTGCATCAAAGTCATAGTGTATGTTCGATGGATGGAAAAAGAAGTAAAATGAAGCATGACGTATTGAATAAATTTCGTTCAAGTTTCCGTGAAGAAAAAAGAATATTGCTTCATTCTTTTTTTTTTCTCGTTTTTACAATATAAAAGAATTCTAAAACTATATATATATATATATTGAAATATGCTTTGTAAAATGATTTTATCGAAACGAATCATTAAAATTCGTACTAAGTACGTAATAAGTATGTAATTTTGCTGCCCCATCTATAATATACGATCATTAATATATACGATCTTAAATGCAATTTTTTTTAGTTTTTGGTACAATTAACAAACTAATATATACATATATATGGTGATTAGGTGGGTGTAATATTATTCAAACGCCAATAATTTATTTTCAAACAATCAAAGGATCAATGACGGACTATCAAGTGTTAATGCTAGGAACCATAATATAATCGAGATAGTGATTTGCCAATATCATTAACGTTATCAATATTGGCGAAATGTGCGTCGTCTATTTATATTAAATATGTTACTTATATTAAATATGTTACTAGGATTTTCAAAATACTTTTATTTATAGAGTTGTTCAAACTAATGTAACGAGCTTATATAATTAAAAATGATAGTTATTAAAATAAATATTTAGTTTGTTGCAACATATTATATAAGATAAATGGTTTCCGTATCGTATGCGTTACGTTATTAGTAATAATAATAATAATAATTTTTTGAATTTATCGTAATAGTTTTGACGCGTGATAAAAAATTAAAAGAATTTAGAATCGGTATTTTTTTCGAAGGAATGATTTAAGTACCATCACAATAAACGTTTAATGCACGCCGTAACAAGATGAAGGCAAGATAAATGATGGAGCGTGCAATTTTGAAGGAGATAGGGAAATATCCTTCCTAGAGAGAGAAGAAGCAAAGAGCGGTTGATGACTATGTTATTTTGCGAGGAGAAAAAGAAGAAAAAGAATTGCCCGTATTTTACAAAGCTTTAACCTATTTTCATTTTCTTTGTCGCACGGATGGAGTCAACGATGCACTTTTTTCACTGAAGGACCATTTTCTAGTTATGCTGTCCCCTGTCCTGATGATTCCTCGCATGTGAGAACGTGAAAACTCTCATTTTACTTGGTCGTGTTGCGGATACATGCGTTCATATGAAGCTCACGGAAAGTACTGATTTTGTGGTCGTTCTAGCGCAAGAGCAGAGAGAAAAGTTTTGGTTTGAAATTGCATCGGTACGAGTTGGTGGTTCCCTTGTAGCGGATCCATCGGTCTGAAAGTTCTGTGGATGATGCGGATAAAGAGGACGAGAGGAGAGAATATCTCGCAAACAAAGTGCAATGCAAGAGGATATTTAAACCTGAAAGATACTTGAAGAGGGAGAGAGAAAGTTTCCTCTTTTGTGATACGTATATTTCGAAAAGAGAGAAATCAATCTTGAGCTTTTGTCGCTCTAACAATTGCAAATTGGAAAGATTGGTTTCCATACAGGAAAGTTTGAATTGACAATTTGATTTACTAGAAAAGATTCTTGGAAAAATTTGATTTTTGTTCGGTGTTTGCGCAAAGTCGCAGGTTTTTTCGCGTATCTTTTGGCAAAGATAAAACTTGGCTTTCTCTCTTTTTCTTTAAAAGTTTTTATATTTATAAAAATTTCTTGAATCTTAAAAAATAAATTTAAAATAGTTGTTATGAGTTATTTTAATTTTTAGTTTTTGCAAGAAAATTTGAAGTAAACTAATTTACATTTATATTTAGGCAAATGTATACAAAATATGGTAGAAAATAATTTTTAAATCTATTTAATTTCCATAAATGTGATGCGTTGAGTATCTAATATAAGAAATAAACATAATAAAACATGACACTTTTCTTTTAAGAAGACTATCATGAAATTAGAAGCTACGATGAAACTTTAATTAAGAAACACATGATAATATATCTTCATTAAGAAACCATTATCGGCATTACGCATACCTTTATTACAATTTTGCGATTTTCCCGAGTAACACAAAAGATTATAGAGAAACATTACACGTTTAAGTAGATTAAGCGCCATTAAGCATTTGTAGCATTATACATATCAATGTCGCTGTCTTTTCATTATTTAGTTGCTTCGATATAGAAGAAAAAGTACTTGCAATATATTTTATTGTAAAAAGTATATTATTTAAAATAAGGAAAAATAAATAAACATTTTTCTGTATTTTAAATTAACTGAAAGATGCAAATGATGAAAATAGTATAGAAAAGATGAAATAAATCGTGAAAATATTATTCTGTAATAAATACTTAATGGTCATTATAATGTGTCGTCAAGAATGTTCTAATTTGTTCATCGCGTGCTAATTAGTCGAGATGAATCCGCGTGAATTTCATTTGTAGATTATACGCTCAATCACGGAACTGCTCAAATTAACGAGTCTTTTTGTCGGCTAGACGCTTAGATGTTCCATAAAAGCGAGCTTCAGTTACCAGCTTCAACCCTTAACAGTTCTCTTTAAGATCTCGGTGTTACTTCGTTCATTATGCTTGATGTAACGACCATCGCGGAATATGTCCAATTTACTTGGCCATTGTATTCTAGCGACATTCCATGCACACATAGACACGTACGCATATATGCATATATATGTGTATGTATGTATGTATGCACGTATAGATGATGGAAGAAGAAGCGGGGGATTCCGTTCGATTCCCAGAGAAAACAAATTTCCAATTGTCAAGATCTTGGCACGAATAGAGAAAGTAATTACACTTAATGGAAATTACAGATTATGTAATTAATTTTCGCGCTAAAGTCGTTATTTTGTATTGAAAATTAATAATAAAATAGTAATATAAATAACAATAATAATAACTTTCGTTGCAATTATATTTGCGAAGCATCGAAAAGGAGAGTTTGTTTACATCGTTAATGCGGTTTTCTACAAACATTTTCTCTAGAAGTTACTTTTACCATCGTTTAGTGTGTGCAGCTTTGTTTTCAAAGAATTTCAAGTTCTTCTCTCGCGTTCTCGAGTCGACGAAAAAAAAGGCGTTATGCCGACGCCAAGTTGTACCGTCCAAGGCAAAGCAATCACTAATTTACCGCGAGCACGAATCAAACTTTGATACGCCAATTAAAAAGTGCGCAGATTCCGCGTTTCAATTGCACAAATCAGAACCTTTGAAAACTTAACTTTGTTACAGAAGGTGATTTTTTGCTGAATGGACATTTTTATGTTCCAATTAACATGCCAAAAGCCATCACATTGATTTAACGATTTAAATAGTTTGAATATATAAAAATACAATTTTGAAAAATTATTCAAAACATTTTGTTTCTCCAGTATTTGCGATGGAAAATTTGTGACTATACGCGAGAGAAGAATGATGGTATACGAGACTCATCATTAAATTTATAAGACCAATATTTATGCGGCGTATTAAGTTCTCTGCCGCGGGATTTACGGCACCCGGTATAACATACGATCGAATGCGGATATTAAATTCGCGTAATTTCGGGATATTAAATTTTCTCCGCGAGCGAGCGTCCGCGAATACCTCGCATACGCTCGCTCACCACCATAATGTCAGATTTTCCCAAAGAATACGTCAGAGAATTCATACAAGTAATAAAGACAGATTAACGAGGCGCAATGTCCGTCGATTCGCGCCGTTTATAATGTCCTTGAGATATATTCAATAAAAATTTAATTTTGAATCACAATCAATAATGACGCACTTGAATACAATATTTGTCAGAATTAAGTTACAGAATGAAAAGATTTAAAAAACAGCTTTCCGATTAGATAGATAGGAATTTGCACAATCATTAAATATAGATAAATTCTAAAACAATTATATAACTAATATATTATATAATGTAAAACGCAAAATACAAACTTGTGAATTTTTCTCGAAAACGTAATTTTTGATCGGACAATCTTTCGTATAATATATATCTCGATTCGTGCAGAATAATTATACTACTTTATTATAATGTATTGCATGTGTTATAATCACACGTTTGTATTATCGATATTGATTATGTGTCGTATATTTTCTCTGGTGAAAATTTTCAACGCGTCACCAGGGTGAAAAGCTATTTTCCAGCAGCGCATCACGGTGACTATAGGTGATTGTCCGTCTAACGCAAGCTGCTCCTCACAAACGGGCCATCCAATAAATTCATTCTATCTTGGACAGGCACATTTATCGTGCGCCGCAGATTTTCTGCTACAAAAATGCCTCGCTTTATTTCTTTCTTCATGAACGAGGGAAGAAAATTAAGAAACTTTTATTTATTTCTGTGCTATTGTGTTAATGCAATATATAGACTAAATTCTTATTTAAAATACTGAGAACTGAAAACTGTTTAAAATTCAAATTTAGTTTATGTCTTTCGCAAACTAAATTTAAAAAAAACTATCTCTCTCAATAAATTTGTTCTCTCTTGTGCGATTACTTTTTTTGCCGCACCTTTCGTTGCACTCGTGAAAATAGTGGAGGAACCGCGGGAAACAGGGAAATTCCTCCTTTTCCGCAGGGGCGCCTGAGTGTGAATTAACTCCATCTCCTGGTCTCCGCTCGTGTCCGTCCATTCGCGAAGAAGCGTATCCGACCTCAAGGACCGGAAACGGAATCAAGAAAACGACACGTCTCTCGAGAATTCTCTTTACGATTCCTTTGTCGCATGGATCCCCTTTTTCGTTGTTTTCATATATATTGTATATATATATATATATGTCATGACACTGTTATTCCAACTCTCCTCTTAGACGTAAAAAGATTCTCTTTTTAATCCCATAAACACTTTGACGCCGACTTTGACGCTGACTTTCATCCGCTTGTCTACGCTTTGCGATTAATCCGGGCATTCTTTTTCGACGACGCTTCTTGTGCTGTCAAAATACGGTAGTTTCGTGCAACGTGAATGAGACGATGCGTCATATATTTCCCATGATGATGATCTTAAGTAAACATTTTGAGAAATTGAGAAGTGAACGGAAAGAATGTTCTTATGCATCTTTCTATTTTTGTTTCGCAAAGTTGGCAGTTGATGTTGTTAAATAATGTCAAATTTGCTCATTATACAATTCATATCGTAGGCGTTAAAGAAAAGTATAATAATTGTGCGAATTAAATTTTATTTGTATAACATAAAGATTCAAAGATTTCTGCGAGATCATTCAATTCTCTTGATGCATTTTAAAGATGAAAGATTGTTCACATTCTTGAAAATTTACATTCGCCTATCTTCTATTCGTTAAAACCCGACGTCTTTCGGTCTAACTGATTTTTCTTCTTTTTTGATCCTGAGAAAAAGATTATGGTAATATATCTCTGAATACGAGTATTCAATGACATTGTCCAATTTTTCTCACAAACGAATTTCAGTTAAGAATGAAAAATATTTTAAATTATTCTCATTCGAGAAAGACTAGCATTTTGTTTCTCTACAAGTGACAAAATGCCTCTTGTAGACATAAAAGAGCATCGATTTGTTTTGTCTGCATAATTACATTTTCATTAATCAAGTTTGTAATAATATAGTCTTTTGCATATTTATCTTTTTTTATTTTAATAAAAAACATGTTTACGTTAGTAACATAGGATAAAAATTTCTACTGAAAAAAATGAGCGATAGTATATAGTTTTCTAGGTAGTGAAATTAATCATGATTTACAATATATAAAATAAATGGAGATGAAATTGCCGCACTATACATATTCACTTAGATTGTATATGTTTGAAGAGAAATAATAATATATTGCGTGTAAGAAAAATACTGTGTAAAAACATTATTTACATTTTATAAAAGCAATGTAAAAATCAATTTTCTGTTTTTTGCCTAATATGAATTTATTTTTATTAATTTTGTGGAAAATTGACATAATATAATGAAGAAAAATAAATATATATATATATATTTGAGATTGAATATTCAGTTCGAGAAGAGAAGAGAGTATATAATTATAGTTTTCGTTTGTATGCTAGAATACAGAAAGTTTTATGATGTTATAGAAAGAGAGTCGACGACAATTTATAGGTGCTTCACGGAAAATCCCGGTAACTAATGGTATAGAAGTATGATGTGCCAAAAAGAAGTGTATGCATCACACGTAGTTGGCAAACGCGACAAATTTCATATGGCGTAAAAGTCTGACAAATTTTCCGCGCGATTTCAAATAAATAAATAAACAAATCACAAACGCGAAATATATAATAAATCTTCTCTTTCATGCTGCGCGTTATTTTTCTGTGTGATAATAATTTTTTGTGTTATATTACACACTTAAAAGATATAATATTTTGAAATTGGTAAAAGTCGTCTTTAAAAATAAACAAAATGTATTTTGAATTTTCATGTTAGGTTTTATGTGTTACGAAATATAATTCATCGAGGAAAAGAAACGCAACAAATAGATCGCGCTAGAAAAGACACAGACTGTTACAAAAACACAATACGTATTGCGAAACGAAGAAAAATATGCATGGATATACGCGGATGATTCTTTATGCTCATGTCGGATATTAATTAATTAATTTAACATTTGAAGATACGAGCAAAAAATACAGGTTTTTTCTTTCCATAAAACAACGAGTTTGCGTAAAAAAAGCTGAGTATAATTAACAATCCTATTATTGTAATCACAAAATCATTTGTAAAAAATATCGTTTAAAAAGAATAATAGCTGCACATAACTATTGATAAAAAATGAATATCAAATTGAAGTAAAAAAAAGAAGACCTTTTATATATCATAAAACAATACATATTTTTTAATGATTAATTAATTAATTAGCGTAGATTTAGTATTACATTTATGATATGAACTTTAATGAAAATCACATGGACTAGAAGTATAATCCGTAGCTGTAAAAAATTATTGAATAAAAGATAAAGCCATTATATCTCATTTAAAACGCATTAATAAAAAGTTGTATTTTAAAGGGGAATTATGGAGAATAACGATATAACTATCGAAAAGCTATAGCGAGCGCTATATGTATGATATTATTGTTATCAGCACCGTTATTGCGCAAACATGGAAAATATAAGAATCTGAGGTCGTTAGAGATTAGAATAGAGTGAGAGAGCTAACGCGAGGTGCGCACATTGCGAATTTTCTTTACTCATATGCAACGAACCCGACAATCCCTTTCAATTGACTGCATTTGCACGGCTGTTGAAAGCTTACCGATACATTTGTCACGCGGATCCATATCTCGCGAGAGAGGCTTTTCGAATTTGAATCTCGACAAGGCACATCACCACGAGACGAGACTCACATAAATAATATCGCACATACATCGTATCGTGGCAAAAAGGAGTTTATTACATATGATATCGGTAGACAATTGTTTCTAGTCATTTTTATCAAATCTTTACCCGATAGATATATTTATTGCTAAAATCGCGCGTATTTAATTTTACATATATATATATGAAGGGCATGTATAAAATTTACTGCAATCAATTAAATTGTTAAAATATAAATATATTATATATCATTTGATTAGATCTTTTTTTCTTGAAAGATAGATTATTAAAACAATTTTTTCCCTTTTCTGCGTCATATGTGTGGAAACCTATCAGTGACATTACGCGTTACATCGAACGGCGCTATTTTTTTATACAATATGCACCCTGTTAATAAAGTATCGTGAACTAGCCGCTGCGATTATCGCTGAACAAAACCATTCGTTAACCAAACCAACCATCGAATTTGGATTGGCGCCAACAGTTATATCAATAACAACGCCAGACACGAATGAATTTTTTTCCCGAGTGCACGAACAATAAATATTTATATACGCGTGCTTGAATATTGAATTAGCTCGGATTATCGGTGGCGAGAGACCGGATGTATTATATTATGTGAATATGTTCGATTAAATCGAGCGGATACATTGAGGCATGTAACGATTATAATTGTGCAAGAGTTGCACCGATATGTAATTTTGCGTGTCGATTAGCAGTATTATATTATTACACGCAAATGCTTATGTTCACCAAGGAGCTTATAATTACGTATAAAGTGGAAATTTTAATTAAATAGCTATTGTAAAAAATAAAATACGAAATATCTTATGTCAAAATTGAGACAAAGCTTTTTAAAATTCGATTGATAAAAGGATAATGTATTTCATGCTGTGAAAATTTTGTAATTAAAAAAAGATTGATTTGTAAAGCCAAATTGATAAAAAAAAAGTTATTTGCTAAAAATCGATAAAATTAAATGACAAAAGTTCTAATTTTCAATCGTGTATATTTCTTTGAAAGATGCTGTCAATGATGTATCGCCAATTTTTTCCTCTGACATCATTTAATGAAAAATATGTAATTTATTAAATTCCTTATGAAAAAGTATGTGTATATATCTCTCTCAGTCACAGAATTATATTATAATTTAATGAAAAGAAAGGCGCGCGATCGGACAAGTTTCGACATTAATGATGCAAATTAAAGTTTCGATAACAGAATGCAACAATAAGTCGGCTAGATGTTTAAACGCGAATTCAAGTATTCAGCGTTCGATAATGGAAGTTCGACCGCCTGCAGTTTCGCCGTTGTGGCGAATGAATTGCATATTTGCACTGTAATACTGTGTAATACCGCCGGATACCAAGTTTGTTCGAAAACTGTCGCGTTATATCCTGGTCACGTAGCAAGAGCCTTGAGAGTTTTGCCCCTTCCGCTCCTTTATAGCCGCTGGAGCAGAGCTATCGCGCGCTTTACGTCATCTGCCCTACTTTGCGAAATCCACGAATTTTCGAAGCTGTGTTCGACGTTGCAGCACAAATTGTTAAGAGCGCAAAGGAGCTTTTGAAATTGCATACACACATGTACACACACATACATGTACGATCACGTTGATAAGTCGTTGACAAACACCAATTTCGCATAAATAAACATTGTGATTTACTTTCGGATTATCCTGACACCAAATGTGCAGTTTCGATAAGTATACTTTTACATTTCACACAGAGAGTTAATCGCCATCTAATTAACGGCAACGCCGAATAATTATTAATTTACCCTGGAATAAATTGCTGGAAGCTTTTGGCATGTATCGATTTTGTCGTGTCAAATTCTATCGCACAATCGCATAATATAGTATATTTGCACATGTATTATTCGATACGAGCAAAAATTGTGCAACATTAAATTTTAAATTACCATTCATACATCTTTCGTCTCGAGACTCGCATTAAAGGTACTAATAGTATTCTGTGAAATCCTCGACGTATATATCGAGAAGGACGTATTCCCAATTTCAATACCAAAGTAAAATATTGAAATAAAGAATTAATATTTTACGAATCTAAAAAAAGTCCGTGTTCCTAACGTCTTCCTATTCAAAATGTATAAAACTAACATGTGTATATATATACACAAAATTGAAAATTTAAACATTTTTTCTCGCTCCTATAAAATTGCGATTTCGGGCTTATGTCTCTATGTAAAGAAATACTCGATATATGTGTATACATATCTAATATAACTAAAGCGTATACAATCAATAAATCTATCTATCGTAGTTTAGAGACGACGGGTGTATGCCTGTAATCGTTCCAAGTGATTGACATGCGATACAGCGGCAAGATCAGCTGTAATGAAGCCAATAGCAACGATTAGCCATGACGAGGGCTACGGCGAGTGATCGACGCTGATGGAGGCACAACGATGGTAATCGATAAATCGAAATTGAATGGCATAATCCATCCGTGATCAGGTAGCTCAATCAAGCTCTCGCTTCGGTGCGGGAAAGTTAAGTACACGTGGCGCGTAAGAAGCGCGTTAATCCTGGCGCGGATTTAAATCTCTGTCTGTTCGCCTGCTCGCGACTTTAAAATGAGTTTGTAATCCACCTGCAATGTCGGCTGTTCGTGTGTCTCGGTTCTTACGTCCGCATCTGGCGCGGATGATCCATCGCGAATACTAGAAATTGTTTTCTCTCCGATAACGAAGCGTTTTATTTACGTCACGTCATTCTTGTACGAAGGCGTTTTGTTGGCATGTATCGCGAGTTATCTTCTTGCACGAAATATACCATGTACAGCTGCTTGTTAATTAAGATTGAAATTAAAAAGAAATATACTAACTCGTCAAGAAAACGAGCTTGAACTTAAATGCAAAAGATAGATAGTAAGAATTGAATACATAAGAAAGAAAATTGCACAAGAACTCTTTTATATCCTTGCGTTTAGTTAAAAAAAACAGTTATTTTTCTAAAACGCTGACTGCTTTAAAAAAAATAAAAGTGATCATGCTACATCGCATGCAAAACAAGGTTAAAGAAAACATGTTATGTTAAAAGTTTAAGATTGGCGGAACTGTGAGTAGATACAAAATGTTGTAATCAAATGATATAATCGCGACAAGATTCATAAATTCTATTTAGAGCAAATTTTATCTATGAAAGAAAACTCGTAAGTAATTTGCGATTTAAAATTACGAAAGACGAAATATTTCTTGATTGAAGTATAGTGCCAAAAACATGAAGGTCAGAGAGCGCATTGCCCAAATAAAACATATTTCTTACAAATTAATGTGTGTGATGGCGACTTGTAACTGTGCCAAAGAAGATACTTCAATTCCATTGGTGTATAACGCGCAAATATATTTTTTGCTTTACGACTGAATAAAAATACTTTGACGCTAGTTGGAGGACGCACGAATTAACAAAGGTCACGTCCTATTTTTTCCCGAAATGACGCTATAAAAAAATGTAATATTTTTATCACGTATTTATTAAGAATATATAATAAAAATATGTGTGAACGTGTATCCTTATACATCTATATAATATGCATTGCGAAAATATATTCCTTCTCAACGATACATCCGATAGATATAATTGTAAGATAATATTGATAATACGTATCTCTTTCATTATTCGTAATTAATTCTATTATCTGGTTTTATCCCTTTTATTTTGAATACGGATTTTTAATAATATTGATAATATCACATAAATATATAATAATAGTTGTGTGTATGATGCATGTGATTACATTATAAAAGATCTATTAAATTTTGAGAGAAATATATACTTTTATATGTGATAGTTGATTAAAATAAAAATGTTAAGACTTAAAAAAACAAAATTTTCATTTTCATTTTACTGTACTTTTTAAATAAATTGTTTTCAATATAAATAATTTATAAAAGTAATAAAGTGAAATAATGAAATAATTTATAACACGACTTTTATCACGATTTAAAACATTTTTCGAAATTGACGTTTATAAAAACATTTTTCGAGATTGACGTTTACAAAAATATTTTAAATTAAATGTGAATATTTTAAATAATATTGGAATTTTCAACTTTTTAATATATTTTGCTGAACAGTATTGAATTTTATTTATTGATTATTCTAAAATTAATTTATTTGAATATTAAAATCTTTATATATGCAATCATCGAGATAAATTAACTTTATGTGTTAAACATTATTTAATGAATAATTGGTACAAAACGTGTATACATACACACACACACACACATACGTTCTATAATAATTAAATTCATTAAATAGTTTTTTTATATATACATGTACATCTCTAAAATTCCATGCATCTCCTCTGTTATTAAAATTATTTATTAATTATAAAACACATACATTTTATTTCGAAATAAAATCTAATTCAATCTATATCTCTGTCGTTTAAACAGTAATAAAAAATATAAATTCTTTATAAAATGCGATTATATTTTTTCACATATTAATTATAATATCTATCTCTATATGAAAGAACTATTTAGTTAAAATTTCGTAAAAAGAAAAATATAAGGGTTTCGAAATGGCATCGAAATGTAGACCAAAATAAATTAATTCCTTGTTTAAAACAGAAAACACTTTTTTTCTCTTTCTCTTTTTCTCACTCACACACATAATTAATTAAATGTTTACTGAGAATTAATAATCTTTTATTTTTATAATTAGTATTTATAAAATGTTGTCTTGCTTTTTCGTTGAAGTTCATGACTATTTTTTTACGTAAATTCGATAAAAAAAGAGAATAATAAAAAAAAATCATTTAGCACGTGTGCGCTGAATTTTTATAGTCTGGGTAAACGTCACTGGATATCTCGGCAATTTTGTGGTATCTTTTATTAGAATAGTCTATTCTCAGCAAAGTAATTCACCACAAAATGGTTATCGTCACTCGTATCGAGATAATTTTTTTTCGTGATAAATATATTTTTTCAAGCAAATGTTGAAGAAATATGTTGCATCTTGAGATGTAATAGTTTTATATGTTACGAGATATATATTCATATTTATCAAACTCTTTACAAAATCTTTCTTTTCTTATCGACTAAATTTCGGGAAAAAAGAATATGCAAACAAAAAGTAATAGAGATAATTAAATAAAAAATTACTATATATATCATGTGACTTTTAATATGTTATATCTAGACTTTTGTGTTAGACAAAGTTACATTTCCTTTTGTATGCAACGACATGACGATATCATAATTCATGACTGCGGAATGGTATTAAAGCAAGCTTTGAACGTGAACCTCGCATTATATAGTTAAACTGTTGCAACAATATCATCATCACCGATTCAGTCCTAAATTGCATCAAGTTAGAATTGAGCAAAATCGTAATTGCGTATAGATCGATATTCTAGTATCTGCAATTGATTCGAGGATACGAGTTAAATATAATGTGTCGATGCGGTCGTTTGATTGAATTCGTCGGATAAAAGTACACTCTCTATTATAACATTATAATATTTGCATATTATAACATTTGCATTTCTATTATAAAATTTGCAATGAAGCATCGGATTATCTTGATAATGTATCTTTATATTCTTTTTTTAAAAGTTTGTAAAATTCAAATATTAATAAACCCTGATGTATAAATGCTTGAATAATATATTAAAATATTTTTACACATGTCAATCGACAAGCTTCGATATATCTACGATATATTTCAAAGAAAACAAATGTAGAATTTGGAAATGTGGTTCCGCTCGCAATATGGCAAATTGACACAATCGAATCAGAAATACAAACGAAACAACGGCTTATCATTTCAATTCTGTTGCGCGATGCTCGCGATAAATCAGAATTAGACGCTGCTAGTAATTAAACATTCGGCAACAATGGAGATTGGAGGAAGCGTTAGTTCAACTCTCGGCACCGGTTCGGGCTTGGCAAACAAAATTTTACGGGCGCCACAGGACCGTGCAATGTGCTGATTAAACTTAATTTATGTAATTACAATCACCAAGAAGAGCCATTGTGTGTGCTCCACGAACTGTGATATATTATAATGTGGAACGCTTCGCACACTTTACCATAGTCGATGACGAGTTAATAAATTGCATTATTTCGTCGCTATAATATTGAGATTCTATCGCACAAATTTAATCTTCTGAATTTAATAAAAATTATACATTGCAATTAGTTTGCTATTACGAGGGTTTAAAAAAAAGTTTTAACGAGATCCGTTTGTGTTGAAGATATAATTTTTCCGGATTAATTCATCAACTCGAGTGAAATATAGCTTGCTTAATTAAACCATCATATATTAAATTTGTTATTCATATTCGCCTTATTAAGTAAAAATATTATATGTTGTGTGTATGTATCTTTTAAAAAATCCCTTTCATTTTAATTAGACGCTCTTTATTCGTGGGAAGAGCAAAGATTTCCCACAGCGGGCGAATTAAACGTATATTCACAAAGTTTAAAATGACATGACTCGCTCTACATTTTTTGTTATTTAATCGACTTTTTGAAAAACAAGATTTTGGCAACCGAAATGGCTATCCTATAACCTATTTCTGGAAATCAGCCATCGGAGAACGCTATGCCGATACTATGTACGTTGAATATCTTGCTGGTTGCCCTGCCGTGGCCGTGACCAAGAATAGGGATTAATCCGTGTTTGGCTAATGACAGTTCTGCCAAGTAGTTTCCGCTGGCGCTCCATAGTTCCGAGTAGTTTCCAAATTGCCGAGTACATATCGTCGCTCGCTAGACGACGATGTATGCCCGCGAGTTTTACTTTCCATGTACGAGCGAAGATGGGTATCGGTCTATCGGTTACTTCGGAAGTGCGACCGCAAATGTAATCACGGTATCCGCTAACAACTACGAATCCATGTGTGCCATAGATAGAATTTTCACATAACTCGTAACTTCAATCTGCTAACATTGACAGTACAAACGAATCCGGCTGTTCTTTGTCATAAAGAGAATGGTTTTTTTTGGGTTTTTTTTTTTTTTTTTGTTAGAGAATAATTCCATTCTTTTGAAACACGTCGCCAGCGAATTGTGATATTTAAACGGATAAAAGCATACTCGAGGTTCCTTGAATTTCACAAATTAAATTACCCGTATTTTAATAGTACATAGTAAAGGTCTACAAAGTTCATATGTCAAATATGTAACTTTCTCTAATAAATTTCATCGCAAAAAAGGAAATACAATAGTTTCATTTGACGGATTTATATTGATAATTTACATACGTATAATAATATTCTTTATTTATGCCACATTTCTTATAATTATTTTTTTAAGGAAAGATTAAGAATTAGTTCAAGACGTAAAATATATTTTTGAAAATATCTGTTTTAAAATTAAAAATTTAATAACTCAATTATCCCTGATGTCATAACTATCATGATGTAACATAGTGATTACTGTAGCGTGGATTCTCGCCCGATTATACGAGAACAATCGATCAAACAGGACATACATAAGCACATTAGTCCCCATTTAACACGTTCCAGTGGCTTTGTCTACGGTATCAAGCGTGTTTGCGGTATAAGCGCCGAGTAATTGGGTTGCTGAGCGTGTTTGGATGGGGGTGGAATCAACGAGGAAGTAAAGGAGAAGAGAGATAGTTTGCGCGCACATATAAGATAGAAAGGGACAACGCATATATCAGTTGTCGCACATGACTTGACGCGTACAGGTGACTGCATATGTCGATATGTTACATCGTTCTACCGTACGGAACACGATCAAAATATCCTGCGTTCTGTCACGTAACGCGAATGTCGAAATAAACTGCTGCGCTCAATATTACATCAATATTGCAAGATTGATGTGCAAGCTTTTTAGAGTTATACGTTTCCCTGGGTGATGGAATTTAAAACGTTTAAAAAAGTTCATTCACGAAAACGTTTTTATTTGTTCAAAAATATTACGAGAAATGTTACTCATCGTTTTGCCCAGTTAATTATTATTATAAAAGAAAAGAGAGGAAGAGAAGGTAAATACACCAGATGAACAAGAGCGCACAAATACGCTTCAAGTTGGAAAAAACCGAATCGACTTTGTAGCAAAATATTTTTAATGAGTTTCTTACGAAACAGCGTATTTTCTTGATCAGCGAAATGCACGCCAAGAAAAAATTTGCCGCGTTCTTTTGACAGGCAGTAGTAAAGATGACAACGCACCGTAGCAAGCCGACTTAAGAGAAGAGATCGCGTGTAACTGTGAACCATGTACAACGCAGCAGGTCTACTTGCTGTTGGAAGGAAACCCCGAGGCGAGCTAAACAAAGCGGAGGATGTTGGCCCGTTGGGTACAGATGGGACACACGACGCCTTCTCTCTATGGCATGATATTGTATCTCCACAACATCCTAGGACGATGCTTCTTCTCGTTATATAAAGGCTAGTTACCTTGCGATGTCAAGATCTATAGGGCCGCGAGGAGCCTTCATTCGTGTTCAAGAGTTCGTAAATGGCACCGGCTTTGATCTTATGGCTTTGTAACTCGATAATTAGCCCTTGCTTAATTATGGGAGCTAACATGCTACCATTTTCTCTCTTAACTAACGCATTTCTCTCTCAAACTTTCACGAACCTCCACTTCTCAAGTTTTTCTATAAAACAAGAAAAAAAGAAAAAGATTTCCTTATTACAAAAAATCTTTGTGTTTTAAAATAAGCGCGCGTTTTTATAAAAATTGACATTTAATAAAAAAGTATATTAGAGAGAGAAGCTTCTTTTGTAATATGCAATTAAGGACTTCAATAGTCCATTTGACTGTAAATTTAAATTATGGATAATGTAAATTTGCGTTATAAATGGCGATATGTCGCATATTATATAGCGAAATTTGATTTGCGTCTCTAATAAATAGAATAAGAACTCGAGAGAAAGGAGAGAAGCGTAAAATAATTTGAAATAATTTAACGATTTTTATAACGTTACATTACAGATTTGTTTTAATCAAAGCTAAAACTCAAGAGAAAATATTAGATCCACTTAGTGTTGTATATGCAAAGTATAATAATATAAATTACGCAATTTCGCGAAACATTATGGTACATATTTATTCATTTTGAAATAATCGTAAACAATTTAAATATTGGAAGCTGTAAAATTTTGTATACGTATTTTCTCTTATTCACAAATCGATTATCTTCAAAACACTTCGTAATAAAATGTTTGTGTCATTATTTTGATTTTATTTTTAATTTAATTTTATGAATTTCATGAATCAAAGATCGTCAAAGTAAGAAATAGAATATACAATCTCGAATCTTTTGAACCTCTCTATCATCCGTAAATACAATGAAACCACAATTGATATGTATATGTTAAGTAACAAACAAAAAGTGTAAATAAGTAATAGTTCAAAGTATTTATCACTTTTAGACTTTCGTTAATTTTCCTTATGTGATTTATTGCTATTTTTATCTATCCGCAAAATCATTTATTTAAATTAAAAATCTATCAGACGAAACGACAAGACATATTCCATTTGCGACATATCCGATTCTGTTATTCGCACAAAATCATATAACATATTTTAATAATTTATAATTTATTGATTTTATATTAAATGTTTCTATATTATTTTCTCATTTATCTTTGCGATATTAAATTTCACGTATATAATTATACGTAATTAATTGGGACAGACAAGAGATTAAGTTAATGGCGAATGACATAAAGCACAGAATCGCGCTCGTGTGAGAAAGCCATGGGCATGACCGAAAACGATTTCAAAGGAGAATTCGAAAAGACATACGCCATTCGATCTCAGCTATCGAGTGGGAGTCGGCAGATCGAAGACGAAGAGAAACGAGCACTCCACGCCGAGAGAACGTGCAGCATCCCGGATCCTGGGCACGTGTCTGAAAAGTTTTGAGCTGGAGAGGGCGAACCGTGAAAGATCCCGAGAAACTTGAAGCGTAAGAAATTGAATAGCGACCGAAGTGTATGTACTACTCCGCTTTTCGATAGCGGGTATTGCTACTTTTTCAACACGAAATTACGACACAGTAGCGTGGAAATTATAACACATTAGAGTTTCATTTCACAGCGTATTAAAAAGCAATAAAATAAACATGAATAAAGCGATCTTTAAAAAATGAGCGCTATATAAAGCGTATAATTATGTGAATATATTTAATTACATGTTAAAAAGAAATAAAAATAAATACTAATAAATAGAAATGTATATGGGCGCGCGCGTATGTTACGTGTTTTAATTAATAATATTGCGGAGTAGTACATAAATATAAAATAAATAAAGTGACAGAAAATAAATAAAATTGAAATAAATAAAAATAAGCAAGGATTAAAAGCTTCGATAAAAGGGGGGGGGGAAGGAAAGAATGAAATATATAAATCGCGATAAGAAATAGTAATCGCGAAATTAGCATCAGCGATTCCGAACAACGATTTTGCCTTAAAACAACTCCAATCTCGAGCAGGACCACCTACTCAATCTGCAGGTCCGTCTTCCTCCTTCCTCCTTTCAGGTTCTTAATCGTCTCTTGAGCTGATTCGTATCCGAGAGTCGTTCGTTGGTGCAGATGCTCCGTTCTATTGCCGCAGTAACTTGCTTGTTCTCCTTCCATCTCGACCTTTTCCCTCGAGTCCTTACTCGCGTCGGGCCTCGATTCCTTCTTGCATTTCACTGGGATTGCTCGCTATAAAGCCGGGAGATAGAGAAAGGCTTTGTAATATCTCAGAAATCGTATCTACATCTCTTTTCCATTATCTTGTAGAGATATTTACCGCTCTTCGAACAAGAGTCCTTTTGACGAGCAATAGCGGGTATTTAACGAATTTAAAATTGAAATTCTCCAACAACTCACGTTTATTTACAGAAACGAAAAGTGATTATTATTAGTTAAATCGGCAGGATGTTTCAAGGAATCATCATCCATCTTATTGAGTATCTTACAGATAATTAAAAATTGCAAACGTAATAATGAAATGGGCATTCATAAAGATGATTTATTGCTTTGATCGATGTGTGTATGCGTGATTAAAGTCATATATAAAGTCAAATATAATGTATCGTTCAATGAATCGTGGATGCGAATAAACTGAAGATAAGTGTAAAAGAGTTATGTGGAATAATCGATGGAAATTGGAAACGAGTGAATCATATCTCGAAAATAGAAACGCAGTTGACGGTACGAGAATTGATAGTAATAACGGGGGATAAGATAGTTTCAATTTACTTCACGCTACATCTCTCACGACTTTTGTAATAATTTATGTCACTACCACATTCGAAGATATTATCTGCCGATATACGGACCTTTAAAGAGAAATTATTGCATCTGTGCGCGAAGCACAAAATGTTCTTAAACGGAGAGTTTCGCAATCGCGAAATATGTATTATCGTACGACTTTTCGTGTTGTTTATTGCAAAAGTATTTTCGGAAAAATATTACGATCGCGAATAAACTTGCCGCAATTTTTTTGTAGATCGCAATATTGCATAGTCTTGGTCGTGTTTCCAGTGTTTTTTAGCACTGTTTCCTCGTATAACTGAACATTTTGCACATTTGTATGGAATATATTCGAGAGCATGCGAAAATATGTCGTAAAAATAACGCGTAGTGAAAATAAATCGCAGTAAAAGCAATAAAAACATATGTAATAAATATAACATATATATAATTGTCATCTTTTCTTTATAAATAATGCATTTAAAAATATTAAATGTAAAAACTATTAAATATTAAACATAAAAAATAGTTGAGACCAATAATAAAAAAACTAAAGGAAATTATAGAATTAATAATAAATAAAGTTCAGAGAGATTCGGATTCTTAATGTCACATGTCTCGCGTGTCACATGGATAATAAGATATCGCCGTTTGAGTGGCGGCTATTTATCCCGTCGAATAATTCAATTGCAATCCTTTAATTTAACAACTCTATAAGATGTTCTTGCGCGTTGAATGAAAAAGACACGTGATGTAGTTGTGATCGGGAGAAAATTTCCTGTTTGTGTAATAGGTGAGTACACATGCAACGAGACAGATGGATGAACACGTGGCTCTTCTTGTCGCGGCACGCTCTAAACGCGTGAATACGAATGTATTCATAGCTACGGCAATCTCCTCTTGCCGCTGTCGCCGTTGAATTGAGATCTACGTATAGAAATAGATAGTCTGATGCTATTCACCCGAGCATAATACGCTTGAAATAGCGAATAGTCTTTGCGTTATGAGCGCTGCTCTAAATTCTCTAATTCTTCCTTTGCAATATTTCTAATCAATATTTATACAAGAAAAATATAGCCTTGCAAATTTATTCTTTACTTTTGTTTTCAATCCTCTTGGGAATGCGTAAAATAAGAGATTGAGAATTTTCATATTATAATGACAATCGAATCGTATATTATACTATTGGGCATAATAAAAGATTGCATTTTTGAAAATGACATCAATGAAGTTTTCGTTTTATCGCGGAGTAAAATGAAGCATAACGGAGCATTTATCTCTTCCCCGCTTTCTTTTTTTCTAGAATCTGTTAAAACGGAAAAAAAATATAGTATATGATATTGAGAAGAACGGGCACTATCTGCAATTTTCCTCAGCTGGCACTTTTAATCAAGAAACGCGATGAGAAGAAGAGAGAAGTTCTCGAAATAGAATCTCAGTTACCGCGCTGGGACATGTGATGGCAAGAGACGTTCTCCTTCTTCTCGAAGCGAATGCGTATCCTTGTAAACGCGAATATGATCTGCGGAATTACATTTCATTCTTCACCGCCGGAATGTTTCTATCATTTAATTTTCTCCCTACTGTATCCGTATCCATAAAGTGCATTATGTTTGAAGAAGGCCTTGAAGAAATTCACGTGCAAGATGCAACGTCCATCTCCGACGAGATATCGTTAGATCGTGTCGCGCAGACATGTTTTCTCGATTTATGATAATATGTTTATTACAATTTATTATATGTAAAGCACATACAAAATCTCCGGAATTATTTGAAAATTTCTACACAAGTAGGTCTATTAGGTAGAAATGAAAAACATTTATGAGTATTGTTCCCGCGGTTGAAAATATCTTATATTTCGCTTCCTCAGAATTATGATGGCGGCATTTTGTGGCATCTCCACAATTAATCATGTGAGCTAAACGCGCCACGAATAAACTGGATATTTCTTCTCCGTCTATTTTTCATCGTGTAAGGACACCCGAGAGAAAAGTAGAGAAAGTGTATGTCTAAATGAAGAGATCGCTTGTGAAAAGGGTCCGACTTGTGGTTGATCTAAGTAATTGCACGCGCTTCCAGCGATCTTCATCTTTCCTTCATTTAGATAAAAAAAAGGAACGACTTCTAATCACTATCTACCATCGGAGAAAAAATATTGCTACTTTTCTAAAGATTTTCTTTTATTTATCGTTTCTAATATAAAATACTTTATTCACATATATAATTAAACAAAAATATAAACAAAAGTGCAAATCATATGCAAATTATAAAGTTTGTTAATAATTAAAATGTCAAAAAATAATATGCAAGATAAATTCCAATGTTTGATTTATTTCATTTGCGAAATAAATGCTGAGATTTCTAGCTCGAAATAAAAGCCGCAAACGTGAGAAACGAGGACGAGTTAGCGAAAATTGTTTTCTAAAAAAATCTTAGTAAAATCTATATCTATTCTAATATCTAATTTTTTTTAAAAGGTATATTTAAGTTCATTTTTTAGCAAAATTACATCATTACATTCATCAATAATACCTACATTTTATCTGTATTTTATACAGTCTTCACAAATTTCATCTTCTATTTCAGAAAGAATTTTTTGTATTTATTTATCTATTTGTGTATAGAGCAATTATTTGACAAACAAATTTAAAAATATTGAAAAAAGACTGCGTTAAATCGGAAAAACTATAAAAAACGAAAAACAACTAGTTATAAAATTTTCCCTTAAAAAAATAAACGGCATGAAACGATATAAACACTTTTAAAACTTGTTTAAATATTTTGGAAAATTTTTTCTTGTAAATTTATTTCAGTAAAATGTACGTTTACAAGTGTCTAAATATATTTAGCAACAAGATTTCTTTGATATAAATTATATTCGCTATAGTATACATATAAAATATTTTCAAATAATCTATAAACAATTGAATCTATATCTATATCTATCTATAAACAATTTTATAAACAATTGAATCTGATTCTCATCTGAAATGAGGAGAATTTTTCCTTAGAAGTGCGCTTATATATTGTAAAGGCTTTACATCACGTTTTGTATCCTACTGTCTTGCACGGCTGGTCGCAGTAGCCATAGACTCACGATTATTGCGAACGAGTGGTGAAAAAGCTATCGGCAAAGGATAACGATAAATCCGGAAAAAAAAGAGAAAGAACGGAACACTCCTTGAGCCCTTCCGATAATGGCGTGTCGCGACCACGCGAACACCGATTTTCTCGGGTGGCTTGCTTCGCGTGCTCTTCTTTTCAAGATATGTGGGTTTCCCTAGTGGCATGCTATTATGGTCAGTCGCAGCTATTGTTCTCTATTCTTTGCTCACAAACATTTTTACGCGAGACACCTCGAACAATATCGCATAGAGTTTATTAATATCTTCAACAAAGGTTATTTCGACATTGAGCGATAATTGAGTTTAATGTTCCTGTCGAATTGGTTGGAATTTTTTAGACGATAATATATAAGTAATTTAAATTAAATTATTTAATTTGGTTTGTTTAATTATTTTTTTCTAAAGCGATTAGACGATTACGAGAGAAATTACATGCGTTATTACAATTATAATATTATTATATAATATTACATATTTATTAAGTTATATCATAATGACATTATTTTATATACGTTATTTATTTATCGCAAAAAGAGTGCAAACATTCGTTGCACATTCTGAACTTTAATTAGCGACGACGGTTTCGCGACGCGAACGTTCGTGGGTTAAATTGCTATTCTAGAAGGATACAATATAGAACTAATCTGTCATAAGAACTGCTTGCATTTAGCAAACGGATGTACGTGCCGACGATATACGCTAGAGGATGAAGCCACGCGCGCGTGACTCACCTCTTGAAAAATTTCTCTCACAGAGAATTCCTGGGATGCATACTATGTAGGACTTAAAAAGTTGGAGGATTGTAGACACATTTACCTCGAAAATAAAAGAAATCTAAATAAAAGAAATCTACATTATAGCAACGCTATACAAGACGAGAGAAAAAACAATAATATTACAATTTTTTCATATAATTATTAAATAAAAACATGTGTATGATTATACGATATTAAATTATGTAATATTATAAAAGATTAGAAAAAATGGTATGCTAAGGCCATTACTTTTTTTACAAATTTTTTTTTTACAATGAAAGTCTTTTGTCGCATTTTCAAATACTAGTTGTTCAAATTATACTGACAAAGCGAATCGCGTTTCGACAAAATTTCCTTATACAAGTGTTACATCAGAATTGCGAGCAAGTCGTTTCGAGTCATTTCCGGTTTATTCATGATGAATTTTCTGCATTGATGGGGCTTTATTGCCAGTCGCTTTCAAAGTCGGAAATACTTTTTAGCACAGAATAGAGGAGGTCTTTTAAATTCTATGAAATATTATTCCATGAATTTGCACTTATATTGTGATAAATATTATTGCGTTTTATTTTGTAAAAATTATGATTTGACAAAAATATGATTCGATTATTATGTACTCTCTCTTTTCTTAACGAAGAAACGTAATGTGAATTTTTATAAGCTGTAAATTTTTAAAACATGGTGCGAATGCTTGCGTTTGTATGAGTTATGTGCTGGCATCAGTGATCAACAGAATAAATAAATATCGTTGTAACGGTAGATGCACACGGTTTATCTAGAGAATACAGTGAATTATATCTGCTGATAATTTCGTGAACTTTAATCTTGTTCGATGTACAAATTGTATGATAATGATGTGTTGACAATGATCGTGGACAAAAAGAATTAATCGATCAATTGTAGCTTAAATGATCCAATGCAAATACGATAATCGATTATCGAACATGTGAATCCTGGAGCAATGTGAATACTTGTTATCGATTTATATTATATATTATTTACATTATCATTATATTATAATTTAGTAAATACCTATTGTTTTTGCAAAATTTGTTTAATATTGATTGATGATAAATGAATAAGATGATTTGCGATAATCACTGGCCTCTATAATTTGAAATGCAATGTTGGTAAGTGCACTTTGAATTTATTGATCATTCTGTATGCTTTTAATTCATTCATCAATTAATCGAGAGAATTGATAATTTTCATTGGAATATGATTGAAATAAGTGCGTAAAGAGCAGCCAACGATTTTCATATCCGTCGTTGCACAAGCGGTAATTTAATCAGTCGTTCTGCGGTATTCGAGTGCATTTTCGATCGTCGACTCCAAAATTGCGTTTAAACGCATTCAACAGAAGTCCATTAAGAACTTTCAATTCCCGACTGTAACATTAAACTCAGTTCTCTAAGAGTTCGGAACATTTATCTACCTCGGAACAATTCTTTCAAACGAAGGATTCTTCTTTCAGTCAAACGCAGAAAGAAAAACCTCAATTCATTTGAAACAGATTAAACTACATAAAATGTAATACACAAGTTATTAATAAGCTTGCAAACATACACAAAAGTTATTTTATTAGAAAAATTTATTTATTATTTTGAGCTAATTTTTCGCTCTTCTATTTTTCTATTAAACATATTTTTTATTTGTAATTTTATTGTTAGTTTAATAATAGTAGATATAGAATGATATCTCGATTTTGTTATCAAAATGATAAAATGCGTTAAGCTCAATTAATTCAATCGAGTCTATTAAACAGTGATATTTCGAATAAACAAGAAAGAATCCGTTATGATCCGTTATAAATCTATAATATTATACGTATTGAAGTATTATACGTATCGCGAGATTGCAAATCCAATTTCACGCGATATCCAGGCATAGAAATTTTATTTTTTCATCAATAAAAGCGAGAGAGAGAGAGAGAGGGAGAAGAGCAATTGTATTCGAGCGTATTGGTACTTCGCTGGGAATCCAGCTGAATTGAAAGCGGGCGATTGAATCGCACGCTCCCCCGAAAACGATTAGATTTTCTCTTCGATGAGTGAGGGACGAGTCGCTTCGATGTAACACGTGTTGCTGCAAATCAAAACCCAGTTACTGTTAAGCCGCGACACGCGTCGATACGATAATATGCGTAACAGACGTAAAATTTAGCGCGAATCTTGAGGATACTCTCGTGAAGCAACCCTGCAAAGTGTTGTTTACGATTTGACCGAAGGGCCAGTCACTGTGGTGTTATTCGCTATTGACTGTAATCATCCACTCTTGTTATTCGCAAAAAAAAATCTTAGAGATGCTCGATGATGCAATATTGTATTATTACCATGATAAAATTTAAATCAGATTTAAAAGTTTGCTTTCAAAGAAAGAAACTTGTATTTATGAAAGAGTACGAGAAAAAATAGTGTAAGAAAGAAGCAAATTTCGTATACATTATTTAATGAAAAGTTAATTCTTTTTAAAAATATTATATTATATATTATCTAATGGAAAGTTAATTCATTTTAAAAATATATTCTTTAATTTTATTCATCAAAATTATCATATAAAATGCTTGTTTTTCCAAAGTTTCTTTTTATATTTCTCTTCAATCTTTTAAAAATTGGTATGAATGAAATATCAATTCCAAATTAAACAAAGAATATGCAAACTAAAGAGAGAGAGAGAGAGAGAGAGACATGGATAGACTTCGGCGCGATACCATTATATATTACGTTACAGAGTTGATGAATAGTTGAAACGTGAGAAACTCTGGGGCCGCGACCAGATGGCTGTTTCGCAGTTATCAATTTAATTACGCGCTTACGGCACATCCAAGGCTTGATTAAAAAAAAATCGAGATCAAATCGAATCGCAACGTGCCGAAAGATGACGTAATCAAGAGCATCGACGCAAACTCGAGGAAAACTCATCTACATGCGATAGATTTATCGTTGCGTTAGAACGCTGAGAGGACAATACCTAGCCAGTGCTTTACTTCGCTGTGATATATTACCTCCCGTGTAAAAAAAATCGCGTGGCACGAGTACCCGGGATCGTTGCCCTTTTCCGAACATATTTTTCGACAATCGTGTCGCTCCGAAATGCAACGTGACTTTATTTATGCGAGTCGAAATGCGAGAGAGACGAGAAAAAACCTTTTTTTTTTAACTTTAATTTACTACGTTTGCTTTTGTTTTTTTTCTAAAATATTTTTTCATGACAAAGAGAGCGCGCGATTTATCACTCGCGTCCGCGTAAAAAATTGTAACGTCGGTTCAATTTGGCGAGTATGATATTGGGTGACATATGAAAATAATATTTTAAGGTGTAATTTAATTTGACATTTCTTCTAATCTGCCTTTATCACAAAAGGGAAATAAATACCCAATAATTAATATCTATTTTTGAAGGTTATTCGATTCAATAAAAATATCATAATAATGTATTTATAAATTACGAGCCGCGGCGATATGTGTGAAATATCGTGGCATCAATCGAAACAAACGACTTCGTTTTACGGCTCGTAGATCCAATCACGAGCTCGCAAAAGACGGTAATTTACAGTCGGCCCGCGCGCCGTGCATAAACCCATCACTGATCAACAAGTGAAGCGGCCGGCTCGACCGAACCTGTTGAATATATATATAAAAAAAAAAAATATATGTATATACACGTAGGATATAAAAAAATTAAAGAGCCGCGTAAAGTAAACGGAATATCGGGAGCGAGTATTTTCGCAAGAAGGGCATCGCGATCGTAAGAGAGCGAATCGCTCGACTCGGAAATAATCCTCGAGATGGAATTTATGGGACGAGCCAACATAACCCAGAGATGAGATATTACGCCACGCAAAGTGGCGTGTTGGTGCCCTATAAAGGGTCGAAGGGTCCTTCCTTAATGGACCGCACCGTTGGTTAACCCCGGGCTCTTATTCCGCACGATCTCCGCACAGAAACGGGGACGAGGGCGAGAGTGCGTGGTCGGGAGTGATGTTGAGAATTGTTGGATATTCGTTCACTTATATATAACGTGTCGGAACTATCCGTCGGAAACGAGCCACGACATCATTACTTCGTTATAACGAGTATCCCGCGGGAAATTCTCAAAACAATGTAAACGAGCGATCCGGATGAAACGCTCCTACCATCGTAACGCTAATCGTCACGCTTGCACGCACGTATTAACTCGAATTAAATACAAGACCAACGAACGAGAACAGCGATTTATATGTATATGTGTTATGCGGTAAACATTGTTAAAGGATTGTTATTATGGGATTAATTCCGCAACAACAATCTAAATGTTCACGGAGTGAAATTTTCCCCTCTGTTATTTCATGACGTTATTCTATGTATGTTCCAGCACGAAATCTTGTTAATTTGCAATATTAGCCTAGAGGATCCTTTTCCATATTTCTGTAATATTTTTTCATTTCAACATTTTTTTTTTATTTTTACTTTGAACTGATTTATCTACTTTTTTTATTAATTTTATATGTCCAGATTACGAATACTTTTATGATTTGCGTGTAAAGAATTAAAATTAGCGAAAGAGGATGATCAAGTCAAACGCGTCATGAGTTAAGAATTAATGTTAATCAGATTTGTCAGATTCGAATTCACAATCGGATTAAATCGCACCTTGACATTATGCTCGTAAAGTACTTATATGTATATGCGTGTAACGTTAAATTTTGTGAAACAAATTTTTGGTAAAATCGTGCAAAATTGTGACATGTGCAAATCGAGTAACTCGATAACTATGATAATCCAGAACCAATAAATCATAAACCAGTATAAACACAAATCTGGGAAAAGAGTAGAGACAGAAAGAATATACAGCCAGAGGGGGGGCCTCCCAACAGACTGCTCCAAGCGTAAACTCCAGTTCGAGTTCAACCAGGCTCGATAACAAACATCGAATGCCGCCCCGAGAGTGCCAAATCGAGAGAAAGAGAGACGGAGAGATAGCTAGATGGATAGATAGAGAGAGAGATGAAGAAAGGGAGGAATCGGAGGAAGCGAAACCAGTCGAGGCAGACAAAATATACGAGTTGCCGTTGCAGCAGCCTGGAATGTTGTTTTCATCGCAATTCACAACGGTAAAAATCGAAATTCCTTCGCTTCTGCAGTAGATAAACACTGAACGTGCTCGCTCGTTCTTTTCTCACCCGAACAGCGGATAGCCGCACCCATTTACGCAACCGGTTATCGGCAGCATCGAATTCGGCGTTTGGTTTGACTGGCCGGTATTGCATAATTCTGTGTCATCGGAAAATCTCGATATGTAAATCCACCACGAAACTTGTGATGTTCAGTCTTTAACATTTTCAAATTCTTATTTAATTATCAGATGAAATGAGATAAATTGATTGCAGATAGATTAAATTATAAATATATAATGATATCAAATAAGTGAAATCTCTAGGAACATTTTCATACGATAAGAAAGTGAAATGTTGACCTTTAAACCACGTCAGAGGCGGTTAAGACCGGTAATGTTAAATCGCGATCGCACTCGCATGATATTGGCGTGTCGCCAAATGCTACAGCTTGCACTTATGATGCTGCAGCTAAACTTCTTCTTACGACATCTCAACTACACGCTTCTACGCGTTCTGCAAGAATATGCTATAATGCTCTACTAATGCTTGTGCATATACTATGTATTATAATATATTCCACAATCTTTTAATAATGTATACTAGTATGGCTTTGACATACAAGTCAAAGCAAGAATTATTTTTTACCAAGAATTTTTTCCGAAAATTAATAATTATGAAATTTCTTATAGATGCGTTTTTTTGAATCCCTTAACTCATACATTATTTGAACGGAATAAAAATGCCAAAAAATAAAATAAATATTAATCATCTTTAAAAATTGTTTGCAAAATTAAGAAAAATTGCGCTTTTCGACATGATAAACGATTTTTCTTCATGATGGAACGCAACATGTGATGTGCGATGGAAAAAGTGCTCGACATCGTGCGATTATTTAATTGTTCGCATTGCTCGATGAAAATGTACATATGTAGCGTCTCCTTAAAGTTTTATCGAGTTATCGCGCTCACAATTAGATCTTGCGAAATTTATTTTACATCATTCTCTAGCTCTACTAAGAATGACTGACTACACGACGATGAATTATATCGCTATATTACAATATTCTGTTTGCTTGACAAATGTTTATTCGACCGAAATGTTCTTCTTTTGAGTTACGTAAGCGTCTGGCCGATCATTCGGTCACACATCATATTGTTTTTATACTCTTGGTATATATAAATCTTTGATATAACAAAAACAAGTTAGAAAACTGTCGATACAATAGTTTGAAAAGCGAGTTGCAGCAACTTTATACAAACAAAATACACAAACAGAATAATATTTTTCAGTTACCATTATTGGTTAGCGAAATTTGTTGAGACCGGAAAAGTGTCGGAGTAACAAGAAGCAATCTCGCAAATGCGGATAAAATTCCGAACGATGTGGGCGTGAGATAATTGAAAGAAATCGTTGGTTCCTTCTTCTTGGCTCGTGGCAGCGACTTGAGCGATTGCGCTGCTGTTTCTCGCAGCCGCGCCATTAATTATCTTCGGGAACGCGAAAACTTTCGTAATTCGAGAAAAATCTCCGTTAGACTTACGTTCATACCGGAAGCAACAACACGTCACGTCAAGAGTGATTTACCTTGTCTCCGCTTAGCTCGCGCGCGCACCCGCACATCCTTTCATAAAAAGAACGCTTTTTATTAAAAATGTCGTGTCAGCAAATCCCAATCAACATCGAGGTGGGACGCAATTACGTCAGCTGTTAATTAAAGTCAACGCCGATGCGGAAACTTTGCAAAGTTTGTAAAGAGTTTCGATGTTGTTGATCGCACAAATTCTACATCGATCGCTCCGAAAGAAATGTTATTGTTATAATATTTGCTCATTTACTAATGTCTCTGCTCGATTTTAAATAAAATTAAAAAAACTTGCAAAGATTTGTAATCGAGACAAATTTTTGCACATGTAAAGATAAACACAGACGTTTGTAATTTAAATAAAAATTTTGTACAACAGATACTTTTCATAAAATTATTTTCTTATTAGTATCATAAAAAAATTCGATTATTATCGTACCATGTAGTTTTTTTGAATAATATATCAACCGATAATAACAATGCTTTATTATAAATGATTAGTTTCTCGATTTGGGATTGTTGATTATTACAAACACGAAAATGAAAATTATTCAATGCATAATAAAACACGTAATTAATGCCAAATGCATTTTTTTATTTCGATTGTATATAAAATGACTAATAATTTTGTTCTTTTTCTGAATTATGCTATAGATGTGTTGATGAAAAAATGTATAATCTATCTTCGATCGAGTCGAGATAACAGGTGACTAGACTAAACCGGAACTCAAACTTGGTGACAACGCCATTTTGCACTTAATTATAACTTGAGATCGTTTTTTTACAACGCTCGTAGCACCAACGATGGAAACTCGATATTTCTTATCTATGATCTTCTCAGGCTGCCATCGAGCTCGCTAAAAATGCGACCATCAGCTGACGTGATTTTAATTAGTTCTTTAATCGTTCGCATCTGTCGCCTAGAGGAACTGATAACTTCGCTGATAAGCTTATTCCTTGAAAATTTATAATTTGGTCTTTTCTTCCCTCTTTTTTTTCTATATTAAAAATTTGTATTTAAATTTTAACTTGACATAAAAGTAACGTAATCTTTTTTTAGAATTCATATACTACAAATCTTTTGATCTATCTTTTTGAGATTTTGATAATAGACAAAACTTTTAATAAAATAATTAAATTTATTTTATTGGAAAAGATACTTTTTCACGAGACTCTTTCAGAGATTCTTTTGATGAGAAGCCGATAAAAGAAAGGGATTTTAAATGAAAAAGGATTTATTATTAGAAACATTCCAGAAATTACGACTATGAGCGTTCACATCATTTGTCTGGTGTAATCTGAATTTTCCATTAAATCATTATAGTCTTTATTCAGACATCCTGTTTTTCGACTAGGAATTATTATGCATCTTTAATTTGACGAAACCACCAACTATTGCGCTTTTATTATACTGATATCGTATCTTCCATAGCACAATGTTATACACTGCCGGGTAAAACGGGAACAATTCCTCCTTCGCACGCATTTCTGCGATAGTTAGTTGTAAAGTGTAAGGATCGTAGAGTAACAATGAGGTGCTGGGAAATTCTTGCAAAATTGTAGGCGGCCTCAATGTCGATAATGCAAGTATGCCGATACTTTATGTGCTGTCAACAATCTCAAGCAGCGTAACTGTACAACTACGTAATTGGCACTATAAAGTGAAGTCTGTGTTCTTTTCTATTACAATTATATTAAATATACATTTTATCCATTTAAAGTATCATTTAAAATGAGAAAAATATGTTGTAATAAAATATTTTAATATATTTTTAATAAAATAGAAAAGAGATTTAATTAAACTGGTATAATTACAATATTCAAACTCTGACTCGCATTTTTCTCTTCGGTTATAATTTTTTATATAAATCATTGATATATGTATACATATGAAATTTAAAATTTATTTCTACTAATGCCCTGTATAGAAAAGCTCGTCCATCCACTCAATTCATGATTTTCAAAATGAAAAGCTCCTCCATCCACCCAATTCATGATTTTCAAAATGCTTGTTAAGAGAGAGCAAGCGGTGTTAAGTGCGTATGCAACTTTTGAAATTTGCACGCGAATTCGGTTGCTTTATCCTCGACTAGTGATCGCATCCCTCGTATATCCCGGCTGTGTGCGTCAATTTACGCGTACCCGATTTTACACGTTCCCGAATCGATCTTGTTATCGCAGATGCACGAAGTTACACGAGTTGAGTGCACGTGAATATATCTATTAATCCTTTATTCCCTCTCGTCTTTGTTGTTATTTCTAGTCCCCTCGTTATTCGTTCAAAAACTACGTGATGTGAAAAAAATATTGTGATGTCTAGCCTTGATTTAACGAGTGTGTATGAAAAAAATTCTGTAGAATCTAAATATGTAATAAAATATATAATACATAAACTACGATGCTTTTAGTTGAAAAAAAATTTGATTTTCTCTTTTTCCTCTATCTAAATTGTACAAACTGTTAGCGGACTAAAAATTTTAATTATTTTTTTTAATTTTTAAAATCGTGAGAATATAAAAAATGCAAGCATGAAAATGCAACGGAATGCAAATACATTTCGTATAAAATGCCAATTATGATAAACTCACGTGTTTAAAACTGTATATTTGTAATTTTCATCTGTAACTGTTTCCATAATCTTTTCCAAAATTTGATTTTACAATATAAAACCAGGCACAATTATGGCAAGAGCTCGACAAGCAATTCAGGCTGCATACGTGCAGAATTTAAGTCAATTAACAAGTACTTCCCAAGCTTGTTAATTCCATTGAAAGCTGCATTTCAACAATCCTTGTTTTACCGTTTTTCTTTCTATCTCAATAAGATCTTGCGTTAGCACACGCCCAAACACATTCATTACTTTTGTATAATTGTGTAACTCTAACATTTCTATCTACGATTAAAAAATTTGTATGGTAGATATTGAAGCGATGGAGAAAAAATGATTTTTTATGACAATTGTAAGAAATTTTCTCTGCGATAAATTGCAACTATGTGATAAATTGTTGTTTGCAAAAAATTGGCAAAAGCATTTACTAAAAAAAATCATGAAAATGATTTTTATTCAAATATATAGCCTTTAAATAATTTTCAATAATATTGTCGCAAGGTTTTTGCAAAAACTATAAATGTTAAAAAGTAAAAGTTGTTTATTGAAATGTATATAAGATATCAAAAATAGAAGTCGAGAAATTTAAAGTTACATATAATAACTTACTAATCTAATCTACACAAATATATATTAATAATATGCAAGATATAAAATAAAATTCAAGTCTCTTACAATATAAATTGAAAATATATGGATTAATCAATTGTATTTACTCTAATTTGATTTACATGCTGAATACGTGGATTCGATAATTTTCATCTAAAGGCTGAATGTCCTTTAGACATTCGAAATATACATATCAACAGAAATGCTCGTCGGTGTTGCACGAAATATATCGTGCGTTTCTCGAAGCGCGCATTTCCATGACGACGCGGCTATTGACGGCAAATTATTGCATCACTCACGATAGATGCGACTCGCATGCCGTATGTACGTATGTACATATGTGCGAATCTGATGCGATATACGTGCATTGCGCGATATATGTATGAATGCGCGAAAGAGATTTGCTCGAGGGTCCCTGATAATGAACTCTCTCGTCCCGACTGGTCGATGAACGATGCTGGACAGCATCGCTGGACGGATGGTACACGTGATCGCACACGTGCGTGTTCCGTTGCACATCGGGTTGCACCGCTGCATCCGATTTGCATGAGGTCGTTCGACCGCGGCTGGAAAACATTTGACCGACCTGGATCGCATTTGCGCCGATATCGAAACGGACGAATCTTTCGCCACGATGACAAACGCGACACATTGTGCTGTGAAGATTTCGTGCGCGTGTTTGCGCGCATGTGTGTGCGCGTTTTGGAAATAAAATCGCCGTTGCCGGACATGGAATCCAGATACTACGTTGAGATGAGACCAAGTAACTTTTGAGTTTAACATAAATCTCGTTCGCGATTTCGAAAGTCTGAAATAGTGTTTTGCAGATTGTAAAATACTATCGCGCTGTGATAGATATTCCGGCATGTATCTCGATGAAAAATTGAAAATACAGTTTGTAGAATGATTTAACACATACGATATGTATCAACATTGGTATTGACGTGTTTCATTTAGATGCGACTGTCTAGAAAATAAATAATGACCATCGCAAATTATGTTAAACAAAATAATAAATATACATCGGAGCGAAAATTGTACTTATATGTTATTGGATATATGGTTTTCTAACTTTCCGTACAGCAATGAAAAAAATTGTGGATAAAATTATGCATGTTTATTTTATTACGAAAATAAATTTCAAGTAATAACTATTGCAAATAAGTGCGGAAGATATTATGCATCATTTAACTTGATAAAATTATAAAATCTGTCATATTGTTTATCTTTCGTAACGATCTTGTAGATAATATAAATCTACCATGTTAAATTTTTCACGAGTCAGATTAAAACTTTGCTTTTTTTGATGACACATAGATGAAAAAACATCTTACGAAATATCGAGTTTCTCCTTTTCACAAGTGATTTCTCGCGAGCTAGCCTCGTGATCTTGTAACAGTTTCCTCCTTGTCATTAATCTTTCGATTTCTTTCCCGTCATGTTTCACTATTTTAGCCTTGAACTACTTAACCCGAAATTCACGCATATTCACAACACGCAATTTTTTATTGTGTGATAATTCAAATCTATCGCATAGACAGAGTCTTGAATTTTACATTTTACGATTAGCATATTCTAAAAAAGTTTGTCGTAAAATTTTTCAAGTTTGACAGTTGATGTAACATTTGGAAAGAAAAATATGATTCTATGCATCCATAAAATGCGAATATTTGATGTATTACTTGAAGAGAGATAACAAAATTGTATCTTGTATAAGTTTATCTTATACTGTGTCTTAACGATAGAATGCATTTCGTTTGTATTATTTATGTTTACGAATTAAAGGACGCTATTTTATTTTCCTTGTGTGTGTATTCCTCTAACAGAAATAAAAACATGTAAAATTATTATCGCGTGACGTAATTGATCATTTCCATCGAGGGGACGCACGTGCGCGACATATTGTTCAAACAGGAAATCGGCTACTTCAGCCAATTTAAATAATTCATCCAGATAGGGACGCTTCCAACACTATAGGACAGACTGTCCTATAGTACATGATGTTCTCTAATGAACAAACAAGACAGTAAATTATGTCGAGATTGTGATCCATTCATTGTGCTATCAACAATATAACGAGCATTCTTCAACAATACTTTAATCTCAACACTTTGAATAGGGAAAATTAAAGTGTGAGAACGGAAGTTATGCTTCTAAAAGTATGCGTTAAAATGACTAGTTTATTAACTCTCTCGCAATCTCGCCAACTGCAACTATATGTACGTCTTATAAATTACAAGTACAAGAACATATTGCTTTAGTTTAGAATAACGAGACAATTTACATCATCTTACACAATTTTTAATAAAAGGCTAATGAAAATTCTCCTTGTATAGATTTTAGATTCAAAGATTGAAGATATATTATGAGTTATATATAAAATAGAGTTTGTATCTTTTTTTATGATTTACTTGTACAAAGAATCATTGCAGCACACATACATAAATATCTATTTATACTGTCTCAAATTATTTCAAGTTTATCATTACATTCTTAGTTCTTCTTTGTTTTTAAATGTTTTAAATGAAAATATGGAGTCGATGCATAAGTATTTTGCAAATGCGACAAACACTTAGCGGATAATTGAATAAATAACAAAGACGAGTGCTAGTGGGATCTTTTTGTTTTTCAATATGACTTATTACATGTGCACTATTCGGACTTTAAACATTGGACTGAGCTTTCCTTTTAAGAATGCAGATTGGGATTATAAATTATGCGACGGCAATTATTAAAAATTAATATCGACCAAATATGATAATATGACCGCTAATCAAATCTACGAACCGCAATAATTAATGCAAATGTGTTACTTTTGCATTCTATAATGTCTCCCGCGTGTCTTATCGGGAAATTAAAATTCTTTTTTAAACTATTTATTTTTCTACACATATTTGCGCACATCAACAAAAATATATAAAAATATATTTGAGGAAAATATTTTAAATTCAGGTGATGATGATTAGATATGAATTTTTGTACTTTTCTCATTTTACTTCCCCGGCATATGAACTAAGTTTAAGAAACGCTCTACGTCAACGGAAGTGAAGTTAGTTTTATTCGAAAGACGGTGACGATAATGCCGTCGACTTGTGACTTGCTGTCACACTAGTAGATGCAGTTTCACGACTTTGTCGAGCGATCCCAGTCTTTTACCAGGATGACAAAGCTCTCACAGTCACATCTAGCGAGTCGACAGTATTCAGAACTTGTACAAGGATTAGCGCCTTCGCGATGTAAAGACCTTCTCGAAGATGTCCAGATTTACGAGAGCAGATTTCTTGGAAATATTGCGAATTGCGAAGTCGAGATATTTGCTAAGATGAATTGTGTAACGAGACTCTGGTGGTAACATAATAAATCATAATTTGTTCCGCAGTTTTATCGGATTTTCCCGAACAGATATAAGCATCGGTCATACAAGGATTAAAATTGTCACGGCAAAATTGTAGTATCTTTATTTAATCATTTATACGACTTCTTCACATTTTGACTCAATGTTGACATTATAAGAATATTTTCAATATTGTATAAAAATTCATATAAAAATATGTAATTATTTCTTTGGAATTTTAGAATCGAATAGTTTCTAAATCTGTTGACTATTAGTCAGCAAATAGAAGTCATAAACAGAAGAAATATAATTTTCATATTTATTAATTTTTATGTAAATGTCCGATACATATGCATTACGATATAATTATATGATAATATTTCAATATGGCAGTATTACGCCTTAAGAAAACTACGCATAAGCTATCTCGAAGTTTCTTGCGATGGCCGAACGTCAATCGGTAAAGCATAAGTTTGCGACAGTTCATAAATAATCAGAGTCGCACTTTGTCAAATGACATAAAAAATCTTACTATACGTGATACTAATAATAATTTATGACAAGTAGACGCGATGATTATCGTTGCCGACAAACATTGCATCGATTTAAAGTCCAATCGAAATGTATGCACATTTTTTGTCGTTGACATGCTTATTATTATCGATTTTATCGATAAACATTTTAATAATTTCAATAATCATTTTCTGATATTCTCTCTCAATTAATTTCTTAATAAATTTATCGCAAATTCTAACAGTTTATAAAAATGAATAAATAACGTATTTTGACAAATTCAAGAAATTGCGAAAATGTCTAAATATTTTAATTTTCTCATAAATTATACATATTCCGATATGTGTATCTTTATAACCTTTCAATCCCGATATTTTCTGGGATCTAAAAGCTTTTCCTAATAAATGGTAAAGTTTCACGATTGTATTATACAACACGGTGGTCGTGATCGAGAATAAGGTACATGAAGCTGTCGGCGTTCTTTACATGTTCAAGAAACCTTTACTGTAATGCTTAAACTTTGCGTCAGCAATGCCATTGTAGTTCACGTCAAAACTGGAGAACTAATCTGAATCCGTCGGTAGCGCCTGGAAAGTCGCCAGCATAGAAAATACAGTCGCAATAAGTTAACGCTGTGTCGATGCAACAACGATGAAATTGCACGCTGCCGCGCCTCTGAGAAACAATATGTTGTTTGCAACTTTGCAATAATCGCGAATCCATAAATTGTCGGTTCCGTTGGTGGACTATGCGTTTCTATGGCGCAACCATTAATATGAAGAATATGAAAAATAAATAATTTACTGCACGGAAATAATATTCGCTATTGGTGGAAACGATCTATAACCTCGGGGTAAAAAAATATTTGTTTGCAGATAGAAAGCGGATATGCACATGGGAATTATAACGAGAATCGTGATAAATGATATCAAACGTTTTGGTCAATACAGCCAAATGTTTAGTTTTAATGTTAATGATAAATGACATAGATATCAGATGTATATATCTCACGTACAAAAATATAATATTTCGAAAATGAATTTCATGCTAATCGCTCTGTAATAAAATTGTCGAAACGATTATTTATTGAAATTTAATAACGTCACTGCAAATGTGAAATTTATTCAGTTGTTATCTAGAATAATCAACCGACTTAAATAATCGCGCGTAATGAATTATCATATATAACATTATTTCGGCAATGATTATGCAACTTTGTAATTAATAAAGGGAAATAAATTCAAAGATACAATAATACGTAGCATAATTATCATAAATTGAAATTCTGGATTTGTGGCGAGACTAAAAAAAAGTAACAAAGTGCACTCGAATTATATTAGTAGATGATGCAAAAATGTATTTTTGCAAGGCATTTTGTCGAGGTATACGTATATACTTTGGCAAATATATCGCGCTAGATTATCGAATACAAGCTAAATCGGGAATGAATGGAAGTACGTGACAGTACGTTCATCGGCATATATTCCTCTACTATATATTTCCACACCAGTTTAGAGTCGAAGGAAATACCATTTTGTCTCGCCCTACTTTCAATAACTTCGTTCCCAGTTTCGCTAACGGCGTGCTATTAACGAACTAAAGACCGCGTACATGTATTGTCAAAAACATTAGCAATACGATACTTAATCTGTTCGATCCGCGAATAGAAATTATAATATTTTTATTTTTTTATAATTAAAATAAATGTGAGATTACTAAGTAAATTATAAAGAAAACACAATTCGACCCATTTAGAATAAATTAATAATACTACGATATTTTAATAATGTTTTGTAAAATGTGTTGTTTGATTTTAATAAAACAAAATAATTCATTAGATGCAAACGTATGAAAAAACATATCAAAGAAATAATTGAGACAGAATTAGAAAGGTCTGCTTTTTTCTGCCGCGCTAATGAGGAATTTGATAATTAAAGGAAACGCTCCGGGACTACCATTAGCGAAAAGGCATTTTCTCGCGCGTGAGCTTGTTACGTGAAATAAAATGCCGCGCGATGCACTCGGTTTAAACAATTTGTTTTAATCGCTTTTATTCGCCTCTCTCCGTGGAATAATAATCTACTTGTATTAGTCGAAAGACCGTTGGCGAGATGCGCGAATAGCAGCACGCCTGGATCCGAAAGTTTTATTACCGGGATTAGAGTAAGTTCTATTTACTGCCGATTTACTCGTTTACTGCCAATTTTGCGCGAGACAATCGAAATGCGGTTAAATTACATTAAATTAAAACACTCAACTAGGAGAAATTAAAATTTTATTAATCTTCCTTTCTCTGCCTTTTTCTCGAAATATTCCTTGTATATAAATATTATCTCTTAGTACATAAAGTTGTAGCCTATTTGCGTATTCGTAACAATATTATAGAATGATTGTAGAAAAACAGTATATTGCGTCACCATATATTTGAAATCTTTTTTTAAATTTACTTTAAGAAGATAAAAAGTGATATTCACAATTTCATCAACATTATCTTATTAGATGGGGTATTAGGGATTGGAGTATCCCTTAACGTTCCCGTCTCGCAACGATAAGACCGTAACAATACACTCCAAGTGTTTCGCGCCTAACACTATCTTCGTTAACGACGCGCCACTACTTTTCGTCGCGACGTAATAAAATTAACTTAAAACCGCTATTTCGAGGGAATAACATTATCGTTATTGCAGCCGAGCTGTTTTCCTCGCACTTGTAGAGAACAGCACGTTAAAGTCGTAGCGTTTGTCAAAATAAACGCTTATCGGAGTAGTAGAAATTAACAATTGCACGGAAGTCGTATTTGCATAGATAACTGTGGCACACATGCGTCATAATTTTCCATCGATGAAAACAACCGTGTATTGTACCTCTGCGATCAATTTGTTCAAAACGATACCAGTATTCAATTTGTGCTCACGTTCGAAAATTGAGAAATTTCTATTATTTAAATTGATGTTTAATTTCAATGTTTAATTTTGCAGATTTTTAAAATGCGTGAATTAATGGGAAATGTTATACGTTCTCTTTTCTGTCTCTTATATTTTTGCAAAATATACAATTAAGTAGATGATTTATAATGCTCGACAAAATTCAAGATGGAATGCTATTTATAAAATTTTACGTACCATGTAAAACGCAGAAAATATTTGAACATGTATACAATCGAAATATATATCAGGAGACACGTATATATTAAAATATATGATGCATAAAATATGAAAACACGAGGCGGATTCATCTGGCAGATTGACATTGCGCGAATTTCAATAAAACAGAAAAATAAATAATACTCCCGAATAAATTCATTCCTCTCTCATGTCCCCACGTTATCTCGAGACTCAGGTGCACGCGTTGAAAGAATGATTTCTTTTACCATTGAGATGGATCGAGAGGAAATCCTCGTCGGTAAATTTTGCAAATTGTTCGATTTCGCCTGTTTATAGCGCGCTCTTTTGCGTAAACGATTTGCGAAAGAAAGGAAAATAATAGAAATGTCACACAAAAATAGCTCTTTTTTTTTAAGTAATACGAATACCAGAGGCTTAATTTTTGAAAAGAAAGAAGAAAAATAAGACATAAATATATTCAATATTTAAAATTAATAAACTATTGTTGTGTGTCTGAATATTTTAATTAAGTATAACCGACTTTAAATGTCCAATTATGGAAATTGAGATATTGTAGTGTCAATATTTAATAATGATAATGATAATTGATAATGAATAACGATCGTGTCGTATCGATGAATATTCGATATTTGACGATATAACAACACAATTTTGTTATTGCGCACGAAGAAACTGCGTGACATCCGAGAGAGGCAAGGTACACTTGGTATTTATGAGACGTATTCAACCATGACCGTCTGAATAGAAGAAGTAATAATGTTAGTGAGTGCAGTATCACGACAAATGTCGGAATGTGAGTATGACGCGGAAGATACGCATGTATTTATTTAACACGTGCACGCACACATACAAACATACGTGTCTTGCATACACGAGCGTTTTCACAATTCACGCACTCGGGAAAATGTGTACATGTATAGGTATGTATACAAACGGAAACCCGCAGAATGTCGGATGCAACGTTACATGTGCATGCAGGAGGAACGGCATTAAGACCGTTCCCTACGGGCGGGGTCAGAGTTTTGAATGCACTTTGTGATCTCCTACAAATTTCAATGTAGAGTCGGGCTCGTTTTTGTTCGTGACAACACATTTCGCGACAATGACGGATATAGTACTCTTTGGAGAGATAGAATAAGCCATGAAAAGGACACCGCGATATCCGACGATTTCTGTTTAGCGCAACATTTTAATCGAATAACGCGATTTACAGCGGTTCGTCTTGCGTCAAAATGGATAATTGTCAAACCTCAGGAAAGAGTCGAAAAAAATATATCCTTTTGATATCCATGATGATCCTCCTCTGATGGATAAAAAGATGCGTTAAACGTAAGCAAATCTTTCTGTTCCCTGAGAAATTTAAAAGGAATGGGATTTCTGTGTAAAATATATAGAAAAAGAAACAAACTTATGTAGGAAGCTTATTTTTATTTCACTTATTTCACTTATGTGCTAGCTAAAAATTTTTCGGCTTTTTTTCTTTTTGAATAATAAATGATTCAACGAGACAAAAGTGAATTAAACATTGAATTATTATTGTTTAAAATCGTTTGATACAAAAATTTATTAAGTATTTGATGCAAAAAATGTTCTTTATATAACTTTATTTACCATCAGTAAATTATTGCGCCATGAGTAAATATCGATTAAGTTTCATCCAAGGCACGCTATTCACTATTGTGCCAAGATATCGAGAGGGGGTGTGTCTTCCTTCCCCTTGTCTCTTATATCATCCTATTCTAGACGGTGTGAGAGATGACAAAGGGAAAGGAACACAATCCTCGTCGAAGACTGATGTTTGCACACGTGTGTTTCCCTACGTTGAAGCTTCCTGTCAGTACAACGACAGCGACAACCAGCTTTAAATAACGAGCCTCTTCACTATCTTAGGATCTCCATTGAACAAACAAGTCGAAGAAATAAATTAACGCGAATGTGAACAAGCACTGGCAGAATATGTTTGTCCTTGTCAACACGTAGATTAAATGACGTTTATTACAAACTCTTATATATTGAAATAATTTATTATTAAATATTTAATAATTATTATTATATATTTAATAATTATTATTATATATTTAATATGTATTATGATAAATAAATATGAAATAAAAGTAAAATATTATGTAGGAAAATTCGTAATAATATTTCACTAGAGATATTTTGAAGCAATGAAAATTGATGGTGAATAATTCTATTTTTGTATTGAGCTCACATATAATGGCCTATTCTCTGTAGTTTTATTTTTCATATATCCACCTCATATAACTTTTGTTTCAAATTATAAATAATTATTATCGATATTAAGAAATATTTTCCTTCTGTATAGATTTTTCATAGATTATAAATTTTTTTTAATTATTCCGTATGTCATTTTGAAATAAATAAATATCAAATAAGATCGTGTGACAGCAAATTTTAATCAATTGTTAAATTGTGGAGGAAGATCGTTTGTCGAAAATGAAATGTCGTTATAATGAACCATCGGTAGAAATTTCTATGCACCATACAAGATAAGCGGGAATTATCGACATAGACATCGATGACATATATTTATGCGCACGTGGCGACGATAAGAGCTTGCTATCGGAGCATTGTATTGTAGATTAGAAAAGTTACTATTTTGTGTTACCTCGAAATGACGGTATGTTTCCGTAAATTGCAGGGCTCGATTTACAATCGATATTACCATGTAGATGTCATTGAAATATTAGAAATTTTCTGGTACTATCTAACACATATCATAATATTATAATATCATATACTTATACACATTTTACAGCAGATTCATGAGAGTAAAGGAGATATCGCGATAAAGGCGTTTCTCCTACGGTTTCGAAAAAATGTGGAACGTAGTTTAACCAAGTTAATTCAGAACTTTCAATTTTGACATAATCCTTCTCATAATTAAAAGTACAAGTAAATAATATATAAGAAAATGTTATCTATTTTTAACTTATTATTATGTTTTCAATGTGCGTTTCTTTTGTTAAAACTTTAATAACTCAATCGTCGTTTTCAATTACGCGCATTAAAAGACCGTAATAGTTATTTACAAATATATAACTGATATTACATTACCAGCTTTACAATTTGCATACTGCAAGTCACATCAGTTTTCAGACTGTTTCGCGACTGTGGAAACATTTTCATCGACACAAACGCAACGTATAACTTCCTGCCTCATCCCTTTTATTTCATCCCTGCTTTATATTATATTTCTCCTTTTCTACTTCTCTCTTGACGGCTCAACCGATTTACTTTAGCAAAATGAAAACGTGATAGCTATATGCATTGATACATATACAACAATAATTTATAATCTCCATAACAGTTTTAGTTATCGTTAAAATGATTAAAAGTATTTGATTTTAAATATTCTTTGTTATCTCATGTATTTTTCCATTTCTCTCCAACTTATCGGTATTGCGATATTATCCAAATATAATCATAAGCATTTCTTATAAATGAACAGTTTCTTTCTCGCAAAGAGTATAGAAAAATACATCTCCGAGACATTCTCCTTTGCAATGAAGAAATATCAAAATAAAGATGTGTTCTAATTTAATAAGAATAATAAGTATTAAGCCCTCGCCAAAATCACTAATCATGTCTTTCATCTTCCGTGAAATATTAAGTCGCTTTTTTATTCGCGTAGAAAATGACGCAGATCAAGAAAATTTTCGATCGAAAAGCTTACGCTAGCTTTTCATTTTTATCAACTTACGACGTTACTCTTTTTTGCCTTCTTCCTCTTTTCGATCTAGAAAACGCGCGCGCGAAAGATTTCTAAGCGTCGTCTATGCATAGAGTAAAGAATATTGGATTACAGACTGAATTGGATTAAATTTAAAATCTCACGACCTGGAAATTGATTAAAAGGATAAAAGTCGCTTTACAACAATCAAAAGAATTGATGGAATACGTTGAAATATATATGTGTCAGCGAGCGAGGTTCCTTAATTAATGTTCGTGATTCATTTGTCTAATTATTCAGCTGTGCATTACTCATTTATACAATTCGCAAGGACACATTCTCTTGTTTTTATGCTAATGACATTTTCGCAAAGAGCATTACTCAACATATTAGTTGGCAAAAAAACAAAACAAACTTAGTTTGTGCTTAGATAATAATTTTTGCAATAAAGTTTAACGATCGCGATTTATGATTAAACTTTTCCAACCAGCAGCACGTCAAATTAGATTTTCAAAGAGATAAGCGGCATTGTTGAGGGAGAATGCGACCGTGCGTGCTAAAGTTTTCAAACGACAGTGACATGCGCCGCACTATGACTTTTTCATGAGATCCGCATATATAATCTCGCAAAAAATAGAATGTGCAAGAATCGAGATTCCACATTATGTAATATCATGCATTGCAAAACAAATTTATTTGTCGCTATATTTCACCGTAATCATAAAGAAGATTGCTCGATGGTGAATAACTGAGTGCATACCTAATGTTATTTACATAAAGTTACATTATTACATCTGCCAACTTTTCAGATTATGTTCGTGTTGGATTTTACGTGAGGAACAGGCTCGTCCTGATTGTTCGTTGTTGTTTTTGTCACATGACTGTAGTTGCGCGATATCATGCAACGACGATGACAATTCAAGAAGGACTTTAGTTTTATCAACTGAAATCCAGAGGCTTTAAAAGTTTTGATACTACCGACGCAGTGATTCTCTCTGTCTCCTCCTCTCTCTTTGCTCTCTCGAGAAAGCTGTCCCTGAGAAAAAGCGCTGATCATGCGTCTTTTCATGCACTCTGTCATTCTTCTTCGACTTGTAACGCTCTTTCTGCTTCTCGTTCTTTTCGAAAAGTGCAAAAGACTCTTCTCTCTCCAATTCACACGACAAACGTAAATACAATAACAACTTTACGCTATTCGCGTCATGTGCACATAGCACTTTCTTACTCACTGCTCTAACGGTAGCATACTTTCTTTCAAAAAAGAAACTTCCTCGCTCTTCTGTCAGTAACTATTTACTCGCGAATGCCAACGTGCGCGCGCGTGTGTATGTATGTGTGTGTGTATGTTTTATTTTTTTTCTCTTTCTCCCATTATTTTCTCAAAATGGTATATTACTGTAGAGTCGAAATCTGTTTAAAAAGCTTCTATTTTAAATAAAATTTTTAATAAAAATAAATTTAAAAATAGTACATAGATGTATTTTTTCATTTTTATGAAATAAAAAAAAAATAAAAGTATTATAAAATTGATAAAACCAATCAAAACGCAAATGGTATACACCAAAATGGTATATTAACGAAACATTTTAAAAATAAAAGCGTGAAAGCGAGAAAAGCTAATTTTTAATTTGAGAGGTCGATCAAATATAAATGTACACCCATGAGCTTAACCAATAATTTGTACGCTATTTACTCACGCAACAACTTGATGAATGTAACAACGTCATCGGGCTAAATTAAAAGCAAATAACAATGAACATCGAGTTAATGACAAGTATAATGAGAGATATAAATTTTGAAGTTACTGATTAAAATTCTGCGAGTATTTTAGCATAAAGGTACCTTTTTTACTTTGTTTCTTTTAATTAAAAAATAATTTAACGCGAATAATTAAAATAGTATCACTTAGTTAAATTTTTATAATGTGGATAAAAAAGAAAAAAGTACATTTTTCGAGATAAATGGAATATAGATGAATGAAATATTCAGTTTTCATCTCATATAACTGTTAATATAATGTATATATAATTTTAATTTCTTTTATATAATCTTGATTTTTTCATATTCAAATACAAGTTTTATATTTCGAGATTGGTCTTTATTCTTGTTTTATTTATCTTTTCTTTTTTTACTTCTCTTATTGCTCTTATTTCAATTCTTACATCATTTTACCTTTTTTATTTTTAATCGTGAAAAAGCAAATCGATTATATTGAGAAATTCTATACTTTTACATATTGATAGAATCAGAATATATGAATACAATCAGAAGATAACGAAATTAAAAATTCATCTATAACAAAATACATTTTGATTTGATTTGCTATTCGGAAAAGAGCTCCGGTAGCTTTCGGTAGCTCCGAAAAAAACGAATATTTCTGTTTATTTATCTTTTTAAAACCGCGCTAGGGTCGCGCTGTCTAACGATAATTTGAATCGCTGAATACTCGTGTGAGAAAATTTGAATGATAATTACGTCGGCTGGCTAAACGAGAAACGGTTAATTCCCCTCGTGACAAATTCCCGACGAAACCTTCGCAACGACACAACGCGACGGTGGCAAATTCTCTCCGAGTTTCATCGAATACAAATTGCACCGCATTCTATGAATTTTTTATGAAGCCTCGTCGGGGGCGTCAGCAAACAGTGAGGCGCAGGAATGATTTTGCGCGGTGGATGATAGAGATTAATCGATCGATTTTTGCGACAAACCTCGTTGCTGTGCGCTTCTTTTTACAGTGCACATGTCGCGCAGAGAAAGAATATATCGCTCGTATTAAATGGAAGAGGCAACCTTTGCGCTTTGCAATTGAAATAAGATGAGAGTCGTTTCGATAACATCTTGGAGATACTTTTCAAAATTTTCATTTACAAAATCTGGGTCGAGGTATTCGTTAGCGCGATGATTAGCTTATCAGTGATCCGCGCAATCCGGCAGTTTACGTACATGGTAATCAGGTGGTTTATTGCTGGTTAGACTAATAGTACAGTTTATCGGCAAACCTCCCCTCCCGAATAATCGTAGGATTTATTGATACGCATGTCATATACAACAGTTTATCGGCTCAAGTCTCGTTGTAGCATATCTACGCGTAGCACAAAGCTCGAAGTATAACTGCAATGGAGCAAATCCAGTACATAAAAATATGATAGTAATTTATCGCATATTGGAAATACTCTCTGCCCGTTATGTGAATTTTATGTGATTATTAGAGCGAAAAAAAAAGAATTATACATTGAATGAAGACGAATCGAGATGCCAGCTTCAGGAATCGTCCAGCAATAAATAATCACACGCGTGTTAAACAGTCCAATTTCATTCACTCGTATTACACCGCGAAGATACAGTTAAGAAGATGCAGGAACAGCGTGGTAGCCGTAGGTAACAGAACGATCTCTTCATTTCCGGCTGCCAGGCCTGTTCCGATTTAATGCATTTCATCCAATTTCCGCTACTGCCGCCGTCAAGAATCCAATCGTTGCCGGCACTCCATCCGACCCAGATATCGTTGCTTTTCCGCGCCGATGTACAAGTCACGTCCGAATCGTATCGCTCGCGGGGACTGGAAGCGAACGAACGAAACACGCGAGCAAAATGTGCAAAATCAAAAAGTTGAAATCGCAAACCACACCTACCTCGATGAATAATTAATTACTCAATGGTCATAGTTTTCGTTTGTGGTCAACGTTGGCCGTCCCGGAAAAAACCAAAGCCATTACCGGCATGCTCGGAAAAAGAGGGCTCCTGCGACTCATCGATTTTCCTACATCTCGATTATTCTTCGGGCTAATAACTGGGTCACTGAAATTTATGCCGCGAAGTGCTGCCATTAGAACCAACTCTCCCTCGCTACGCCATTACTCTTAATACGAAATCTTCCACTCTATACACACACACGTATACAGAATAGAGAATGCGAAAGTCCCTCTGGCACAATAAGACACATCGGCGAATACATCCCGTGATTTTTCATTTACGTCCGCTCATCTATACACTAACGTGACCTACAAATAAACCGATCACTTGGACATGCAATTCGTCCAACGGACAATTCCCGTCCAATTCGGTGGACAATACGTATCAGCTGATCGACTTTGTCGATTCTATATATATATATATATATATATTCTATTATTTTTATTTTTAATTCGGTCCAATTAACACACTAAATAATGAGGAAAGATTATATTTTCTTACATATAAAAATGCATCGTGAGAATTTAAAAATTGATTAGAAATATGCGTATGTTTCTGTGGTATAAATTTCATTTATATATTTGCGAAAGAGAAAGTGTATTACGAAGGTGTTTGACTTGTTTGTAAAATAAATATACTATAATCGAATTATTTTATTAATACATTTATTAATAAATTATAAAAATATATTTAAGATGTTATAATTATCACGAATTTTTGAATATGTCAAAAGAAACGAACATCAGAACATCATCATGCAGAATCATCTTGTATTATATTGCAGATATCCGAGAATCATAAAAGCGGGATATATCCTGCAAGAATAGCTATCTGTTTCCGAGTTTATACGGATGCATATAGCAACGGGAAAATGTTAAATTGAGAGAGAGAGAGAGAGAGAGAGAGAGAGAGAGAGAGAGAGAGAGAGAGAGAGAGAGAGAATGTAGTTGGTATTTTAAAATTGAATTTACATGGTTTCCTTTTCATATATATGCCGGATGAATAATCACAAGTGAAAAAATAATGTTATTACGTAGACAGTCTTTAAAAAAAAAAATCATTCTCGTTATGAGAAAATAGCGAAAGAATACCATAGAAATTAATATTTTATCATAACAAAATGAAAATATATCTGATATATTACAAAATTTGTATAAATAATTAGAAATAAAAATTATATTTGACTGCAAGAGGATTTATTTGTTATGTATTAAATATTCTATATATTATTGTCTTAATCGATATATTTATTTCGAATAATTTTCAAGCTGATGAAAAACTTGAAAAGCTGCTTTAACTTGAAATTTTTATGATTGTCATGCTGCCGAAACTCATATGCGAATTCGAGTTTCTTTACGCGTTTCGTTCAATATCAGAAATCCGATTTTTCGACGATGTTCTTCGAGAACATATCTGTCGAATCCTCTCAATGTGCTACATCTCTCTACGTATGTGACATTTCACATCGCCCATTCCTCACATCCCAGCCGCCGAATTATCGTAATAACACGCTTCGAAATTTGAAACTCATACATATCGAATTTGACTCGACGAATGAAAATATTATGACATGAAATTTGCTAAATTTCAATTACGCTGATTACACACTTGGTGCATTGTGTATGGGTTGTGTACTCATTCGTTCTAATCACGTAGACGTAACATTGACGTGCATTCAATTATCATTTGCGCGTTCTCGCACATGTGATTTAATGAATAATAAATTATACTTTAACGAAATGCTCATTTTGACACCCAAATCATTTCAATTACAAATATATTCAACCGCGCGAATAAATAAGTTTGTCAGAATGGAAATTTATTTCTTCACAATTCGTTACAAAGTACGAAAAGACTTTACAGTTTTTCACTTTGCGTCTTGCACTTTGTCCTCATAATTCTATTCCACGCTTGCAAATATAAAGACGGAATGTGCAAACTGGAAAGCAAGAGTAAACGGAACTCTCTCTTCAGCGAATCTTAACTTTTTTCCTACTATATTCCAACTTTATAAAATGTCAAACTATCCATCCAGGATTTTTTGAATTTTTCCGTGATCGCATTTCGCGGTGATGAAGGTATTTAGGAAGTTATTCAAAATTTGATAGATGTTGAATTAATTTTTATTCATTTTGTCAAAAATTGATAGCGCGTAATTTCCTTATCTAAAACTAATAACTAAAAAAATGAAAAGATAGAACAATATTTCTATACGTTATAAAATTTATACAAACATCAAGTACACTTTTATCTTTCATTTTTTTCTCGCACTAATACTATACAAACATCTTGCTCGGTGACAGAAAAGTTTTAGTTATATCACTATCGAAACCGCCAACTTTCTCGAATAATCTCGCACATAATGAATCAACCATTTATTAATCTCTCTATCATTTTTCTCAATTACAGTGAAACTCCAAGTGAAAGAACAAGGGAGCAAATTGACGGAATATTATTTCATGAATGGCTTTTCCCTCGCTTTCGCGTCTTTTTCTTCTAATTGAAGACTAGAAAGTCTTTAGCAAAATACTTCCATCGATAATATGCGCCAATTCACGCACATGGAGCGAATAATAATGATCGGCCATTTTTTTGGCCATCTTAATGATATTCAATCGCGTTCAGCGACGAATGTTATTACCGTGTAATGACATAATCATACATATGTCGCATTAATATATAGCGTGTAATAGTTATGATTGACGGTAAACGTGAAAAGATTACGAATTGGCTAATGTAAAATAACACGTTTCTATTTTCGTCGTCATTTTGCGTCTATAACGCAATCTCGCTTATCCGCTAGGCCAATATTAATTCGTAACGATCCGAAAATTTAATTGGCAATATCGGCGATTAGCGAGTTGCAGCCATCAATTAAGTTGTTGAGTTTAAGATTGATTACGCGTGTTACTAATTAATCTGTCAATTGCGGGAGAAGTTTCGCATCGACAACTTCCGTAACTATGTTCAAAATCGAGAGAGCGATTAACGATGTTAACCGCCGCAACGCGGCGACTGTTACGTCAGTCGTATTAAATTATATAGCGATGCCACTCGCGTATAATATTATTAATCGCTACATGCCTACGCAAATACAATCATTATTAATCTGGATTTTTAAATTATCGATTATTTGTTTATTATCATTCGCATTTTTGCGCATTTGGTGTTTCTGTCACAGTTTATTCTCTCTACAAAATATATTTCACACGCGTAGCATATGTGATAATATTTGTCACTGCTTGTTGATTAACATCGCGTTGCCATCAACATAATAACCGATTTCGAGCAGCTTCGACCACTGAAAAATATCTCGTTGATCGAAGCTATCGGCAATGAGATAAAAGCGATGCGATAGTTGGAAAAGAAAGGCCGCGCAATCCAAAGCGATTACGCGGTTATGCAAGAGATTGTTAAAAAACAATTATATCGCGAAACAATCCACAAGGCTCGTCCCACGCAATAATGCTGATCGATCTATCAATTCTTATACGACAACTCGTGTGCGATGAGACAGATTGTGATCGCAAGAGAGAGAAGGGGACAGAGAAAGGGACGAGAACAGCAGATTTCCCATGCACGATTTGGCATGCGCAAAGCTTCGTCGGACGAAGCACAAAATGAACTTTGGAAAAGAGGAGGTGGTTGCCCAGGTTGATGTACAGGGTGGGAAAAGAAGAGAATACGACAGTCCTGCAATTTCTCGACGTAATAACAGACTTGTTTGCGCAAAAAAATGCCTGGAACCGAAAAAAGAGAGAGAACCTGAGATATTGCTTTATTCAGCGCAACAAACGTCAAAAAGTTGTAAAAAGGCTTTCTTGCCCTTTTTTTATTTAGCTTGCTTTTGCTGCTCACGAAGAATATCATGTTTAATTCTGGCATAATAATCGGAATCGGAACAAACGAAAACTAATAGTTAGTAATATGAATATATACCAAATATCATTGTATCGATACATCCTGTATATTTCTAGTTTCCATGGATTATATTAAGAATGACATGCTCCGCGCAGATCCCAGTTCTTTCAAAAGAGCTACCTCTCGGATCTTTCACAAGACTCGTAGAATCAATAAAATAAATACCTCGAATAAAAAAGATGACTACATCTCTCATCATACATTATTCATGTGAGATACACACATACACATAATATGAATAATATAATAAAAAATATTATAAAAAAATAATTATATAAAATAATTATATATAAAATATATATATATATATATATATATATATATATATATATGTTGAGATATATCGCATATTATTATATTATTATTATGCCGTAATATTAAACGTAAATTAAATATGTAAATATGTCTTACTTTGAAACTATCCTCAAATCGGCAGGAGACGCGACACGCCAATATCGCCAATATCGCGAAATCGTGAGCTTAATTGCCCCATCTCGCCTCCTCGACTCGAAAGAAATGAGCGTCGTTTGCATTTATCGCGGCGGGAAGCAATAAAGCGGCGCGGAAATGAAGATATCGGTTATAATAAAAGCCTCGAGAAAAAGCGCGGCTCGTTATTTAATATGGTCGACGAAAATGAGAATCTGATTGTTCAACGCCGGGGGAGAGCATAATTGCAGCCAATAAAAAAACGCAGCGAAGTACCACTACGTTGTTCCACTCGCGAAAGCTCGTTCGCAACGATATCGTACGTAAGAAACATCTTTTCTTTTCTTCGCGAAAGATATAACGTATCATCGAACAATGTATCGCAATATATCGCCACTCAACTTTCTCGTATGTATGTGACGCGCACGAATATCGCTCTCTGCGTTGCAACGCGTCTCTGAGATATTGATATTTTGAAACTGGGGCAACTGGGGAGTTATTTCGAAGCAGAGGTTACTTGGGACTTTTAAAGCCGGGACCTTTTCAAATATGTTAACTTCAACTAAATCAAATTAAAAAACTATTTCCCCGGAGCACGAAATATTTGTCTGCGATGATATTTATCTTCATCCCTTATACCTCTTTTACAAATCATACTCGACGTATGAGGGAGATATTACGTTTCCATCTTTTTTAACGCTATATGAAAATGATCTCCGTATATTTGTTTTGCAATCTTAAGCAAACCTTTACGTTCGCAATTCTAACAAAAAATCATGCCGTTTTCCATTTTTTTCATTTATGCCATAGCGCTCCCATCGACGCCTATCCAAAGTAGATTGAGAGGAAAATGGAAAATCACTGAGATCGCTGCGGGAATCTGCAAATGGAAGAGACGACGTGCGACTTTTTCCCTGTTTCCCTCTCTCTTTTCCTCTTCTCCCTCCTCTGTTTTCAATTTCGAATTTCGGACCCGGATATCGACCAAGAGAGTTCTCGTGATGGGTTTTCCGTAGCGCAAGTATTTGCGGATATATTTTTCCAGGCGGAATCCCGATGGAAAAGGGTGAATGAAGTGAAAGAGAAAAAAGCGTTACATTCCGAATGACAGCGAAAACAAATCCCACGAGATCACAACGACTATAAAACAATCGATGAGGAGGCAATTCCGGGCTCGCGAATACTACGCGACCGCTACTAAAAGTTTTAAAACCCACGAAGGAGTCGTTTAAGGGGGTGTCTTGGTGATGAACGGCCTTGGTGGCAAATCGAGCGTTTCCAACGACGACGATGGAGACGAAGAAGGACGGAGAAGAACGTGATCCTCCGTTTTCCGTGGCGTCGATTACCTTTGAGACTCTCGGTCGCGCCGTAAACACGTCTTTATAAAACATATGGCATTTTTTTTTTTAAATTTTTTTACGAATATAAATTGTCTTCAAAATATAAATATTATGCGGGTGACGGATTTTAACGATATTGCAGCGGATGGGAGCTACTTTATGAATAGACGCGATGAATAAACGAAGATATACAACGCGTACATTTCCGATCATTTGAATTAGAATGAATTCTCTATTAAATTGACAAATTTTTATAACTCGTTCGCAAACGATATCAGTTGCGGTGTCACATATGCAAATTGCTTCATTTTAACCGCAGTTCGTGCCTACAGTTAAATGTGCACATAGACGTATACATGTACATGGTGAATTATATATCTCTGTTGAATTTCTCTATTTTTATTTCCCACTTTTTCGATTTATTTCTCTTTTTTTATTTTATTCTTATCAATTATATTATTAACACAAATTATAATATTTTATTGGAATAAAATTGAGGCTGTATAACAATAGATAAATATATCAATAGTAATAGCAAAAATATACCACATGCATTTGACTTACAAATTGCAATACATATTTAATCATATATATAATTGAATCACTATTGCAATTTTAACGCAAAAGTGATATAAAAACATGTCTCCGCAAAAGTTATGTCGACGATTTTTCAAAACGAGTTGCCGCATCTCTGTCTGAATATTCATGAAAGTGGACGGGTTGCACGCTTATCACACGAATGGTGCGTCGGTGAGATGCGTCTGGACAACGCAATGGGAGGAAAAAAATATTGATGCGCAGTTTCGTGCTGGCGATTACACGTAGAATTACAAACGATCGTAAAAACGTTGAATGAGAAAAAAAATCCGCGTTGTTACAAGTGCATATATTTTCATATTTATGAAGATTTGTTATTATGAGATACATGTCAAATGCGCGATATCAAAATATAGATGTACGCGGTCTCTCGCTTTTCGCTAACTTTTGATTCCAAACGTCCCCCTGTGCGCGCTGCACGTGCCAGTAAAATAAATTGGATGCTTTAATAATGTACATATATAGATGGAAACGTAGTATGTGTCTCACTCTTCATCGTGCGGAAATAATAAAATTGATTTATTAGCGCATATATACGCTCTTTATTAAACAATGTTTTTTATGATAATTGTTAAATGCATTATGACATTTATTAACAAATCACTGTTTGATATTTGAATCCTTCGACGTATGTGAATATTAAAATTGGCTTCCAGATTTGAGCCGCGTAAAATTCTTTACCTGATACCGTATCAGTGTTCCTCTTTGATGAGGTGAAGTGAAATGTTCACGAAACATCGGAATCAGATGAAGGATTTATGTGGCTTTAAATCCGGAAGCCAATCCTTTTAAATTATTGTTTATTAATATTATATAATCGATCGAAATTAATAAGAGACATTAAAACATAAACATATAATGTAAATACGCGAACAAATGTGTTTCGTAAAATTATAATTATATTATTTATTTTATTGTCTTATTTATATATATATCGTCAAATATGATTTTAAACGTATTTTAATAACGCCACGTATTTTAATAACGCCAAAGTTGATTAAATTTAAATCATCAAACGTGTCTACGATTATTTACTGCATTTGTTACGCGTCTAGCATAAATAAAATATCAGATGTAACTATCAGTTAAAATTATCATAAAATATATAATATTCAAATTTTTATGCGAAGCTTAGACGAATAAATCGGAAAATATTATTTTCGTATGAACGAGAACAAGCAGTTACGGCAGTACTTTTGTGTTTATTTTAATATTGCACGCATGTAATTCTTTATGAAAAATACTCTTTCCTGTTTTATGATCATGTTGTATCATCAATTAGAAAATGTATTGTGCTCTTGCATTTGTAAACATTGGGATCGTTATTAATTTTATATGTTCCTGCAAAATGATGTATATTTTATTACATTTATATTAAATATATATTTTATTACATTTTCAAGCAAAATGATATTATTATTTTATTAAAGTTCAGGAGAAATCTCCAAATTTATTCAACAATCTGTCATTAACATTCAAACATTTGCAAACAACAGTGACAAACCACTTTTCGTATTGCGATTATATATTCATGTATTATATATTCGCATAAATTGCGTATTGCAAAATGTATTTGATCTAAATTGCATATACACATAAAATGTTTATTTTTATGAGATACTTATAAAATAAAGATTATGTAAGTGTTTCTAAAAAATTTATAGATGAATTAATTTCGATTAAACAATTGATCACCAAAAATATTTGCATACAACATATCAAAGCCTCTGATATAATAATATTTTAATATAATAATATTTTATGCCTGTGTATAATAATTATGTTAATCAATATGCTTATATTAATAAATCAATAAGCATGTACGTCAGTGAATCCAATGAGAGATCTGAATTTCACATTACATATATATATATTAACGGATTTCCCATAATATATACAATTATATTATCATATTGAATGTAAACCAATCTCGTAATGGAAACAGCAATGAAACAATTCAGATTTAACAACTTATTTTTGTTATTCAAATATTTAATAATATTGCGTTTATGTTTCTATAATTTTTATTCAAAAAGATTCGACATTTTTTTATAGACTTACTTTGTAAAATAAATTTATTTGTACAGTTTTTCTATGACTTTTAAGAGTGATACTTATATCGGAAATACTCGTAATAAAATAGAACGTACAATACACTCTCGAGAATTTACATAATCATTTCTGGAAGCTGCATGAAAAAAAAAAGAGAAAGAGAGGAGTCTGCTCGCGATGCAAAAATTTATACGAAGCCAGCGCGTTCGTAAAACCAACGGCGAAATAATGTAAAGGGATTTTCCTAGACGAGAAAAAAGGAGAGAAAGAGAAAAACTCTCCAAAACGCGCTCTTTTTCCGCAAGCAGTAGACGGTGCAAACAACTTTGGCGAACGATAAAAATATGCCGGATAAAGTTTCGCGTTCGCAATTCTTGGTGCGCGTTCAGCGGAAAACTGGTTCTAGCTCATTACAGATTCACGACCCAATCAAGAATGAATAAACAAGAGAAGTCTGCCTACGTCCTGTTTACAATCTAACTCGAGGCAATAGAGCAACATTGTTGGCTTATTCGCACAATGAAGACTTCAAAAGTACGTTTTTTGAAGTTTGCCAGAATTTGTCGAGGTTGACGTACGATAATCTTTTCCAGAATTTCTTGAGATTAATTATTTGTTTGTTACCGATTCTTTTTATCGTGGCAAAATTTTGAAAATTCTTTTATTCCATATATTTTCTTCTATTCTATATATTCTACATATTTTCTTATTTCGCGTGCGAATATAATTAAAAATTGACTTGAGTTTTGCCTTTTGCAAACGTTCAGTTTTTATTAACGTCAATTAAAAATTTTGTCAATTAAAAGATGATGAAAAAGTTGAATTGATAACATAAGAATAACGAATTATATAAATAGTAAAAAATTAAATTATTTATAACGAAATTTATCATTTTATTTTACAATACACAATTCTCGAATACCATCAAAAGTTGTGCCAAGAATAAAATAAAGAAGATATGTATGGCTCTTGGACTCATAATGATCAATACTATTTCGTTCTGAAGAGTCCTTTAGACGTTCATCTAAAACTGCGCTAGTGCATTTTCCTGGTGCATAAACATAAGGCTCCATTGTAAATTTTGTTTCCAAACTGTATTTGCTTACGAATCTGCAATTCATGTGTCACTAGCTGCGTTATTGCATTGCGTTAGTCCACCTATGTGAGGCGACAAAGTCATACGTCGCGAAATTAAAAAAAAATGTGACATTTAAACGAATAAAAAAGTTCAATATTGCGAAATTGTTTTTTTTTTTTTTTTACGTAACTTATCTCGCAAATACGTTATTTTTATTCGCAAAAATCAATTTTAACTTTTATCTTCAAAAATATGTCATCTAAAATTTAATCAAACTTTGTTTATAATTTTAATTCAGTTACGAGAAAAGAATTTATACGATTTATCTTTGTATATTCGCGGAAATTTGACTGAAAGCTACGAAAGCAAAGAGATTGTGCCTTAATCCTCGGCCTCGCATTTTTCATATTTTATTTCCGTGCATATATAAGACGAGCATATAAGGAAAGCACCATGAATACCAAGAAAACTTCGTCTTCTACACAATTGGAGTCAATTATGATCGATGTAATGCATTTTTCTAAATCGATCGTTCGAATACAAAGCGGAGCGAGGTTGAAGGCGCATTCTTCATCGTTATATTTGTGCAAACGCGACATCGTAAAGGAGGAATCGCGAATGCTCGTCGTCGGTCTGACTATGTCGACCTATTCGTTTTCGTGCACTTCTACTTTTGGAAAAAACTACTGACACCGCCGGTTGGACACGATAAATTACCGCGGGGACAATGGGCCCGAGTGCTCTCCGTGAATTTCCCTTATCACAACGCACGTGACCGAGTTTGCTCGTAACACCGGTATATCTCGAAAACAAAATCCTCTAAAAGAGAGAAAAAGAAAGCAGAAAAACAAACAGAAAAAGAGAATCATTACGAAAATTTGCAACACTCGTAGCGCTTCTCATCTGGAAACCTTAGGATAGTTTCAGAAAGTATCGATGCTTTTTTCTCTTTTTCTATCAACAACTGGATATATATTTTTAATACCGAACTTTATCTTTGCAAAACATCGATATTGTTATTATTCTAATAAAACTAAGATTTCGTCGGAAATATAAATAGAATCTATGAATATAATTACATCATTAAAATGTATATCAATCGCTAACATCAAGACACTATCTATCAGAATAAGCATGATAAAAATAATACGCATCAACCGCATCAACCGCATCACCGCAAAAATAATATATTCTATTTTCGACACGCAGCGATCGTACAATGAATGCTTTGAAAACATTTTTGAAAAGTTGTTTGCAAACTGCATTGAATGTTGTTACGATAGAAAATTCAACATAGTAGTTTCACAATTTCGGGATTGTAATATGAATATTTTCAAAGTCGAAAATAAAACGAAACAAATTTAAAAAAAAAATGTATGAAGAAAACTTGTGATTAAAATATTTTTTTCGTCTTTACTAATATATAATCGCGCATGTGTCTTTGGAGTTAATTTTATTACTTGTACATGTATAGGTATACGCACTTATACATTCAACCGCAAAAAAATTGGATTGGTTACAATATTTTTATTCCCGATAGAGAGTTTGTCCATATTGCGTGCAAATTTACTTAACCTTTCAGTCATTTCATCTCGATCACAATTTTCGCATCAAATACCATTTTGATGATGCATCGCGCGCACGCGGTCGCGTTTTATTTTTTTTTTCTTTTTATCACGATATCAATAATTTAATATCTCGGAAATTGATTCCCGTAATCGCGATTTAATACGTCGCATTGATATTTTCTGCGCGTAACTAGACCGCGTTCAGTTGATCGCCGATCGCATCACCGGATGAATTTATTAACGTCGTTTATTAGGAAAGATTATGCGGTCACGTTATAGTGAATGAATTAAAATGGTTCTATCCGCCAGCGAAAGTGTAACGTGCAAAATTATCTTATCTAGATCAATAGGCTATAAATTATCGATAATAATAACGATCTACTACAATTTTCTGAATGAATCACGCGAATTTTTCATAAATTTCTCACAGAATATTTGAGTAAGCTGTTGTACGATTTATTTAAAATAATGAATACGTCTGCAACGCAATACATGATATAAAATAAAAATAGATGTTTGAAAACGGAATGAAGTACGTATCGATACGTGTTTTTTAACGATTTTCTCATCGATTTACGACGATTTTTTATTCGAGTGGAGTCAATAACAGATATAATAGGGATGCTCGCACAATGACGCTAGTGAAATGGAACATTAAAGGCACAATTTATGATAAAAGTGCAATGCGTATCGCTATAAGCATTGATTCCGACGCGGAGCGAATGGAGTCGCGAATGAATAGAGTCTCTAGAAGTGCGAAACACGCGCAGATAAATGGAAAAGACTACTTATTGAAAATTTATCTTGAATACTTTTTATAGCTGCTTCTTTCATTCAATCCAATATATATCTGTAAAATATAATGATGAATATTGAAAAGCTTTGCGAGAAATTGCTAACCATAAAAATGCCGGTAATCTTAAGAAAAAATTGACTCCAATTGAATCTATCAAACATTATACAGATGGAAGAATCTGCTAATAATAAAATTACTTCTTTCAACGATGATGAAAAAAAGATTTTTCTATAAATTTGACATCTCCACAGTTCAATATAATAACAAGTTCAATATAATAATAAGCTATTTTATTGTATCATTATATTAGTCAATTTCATCATACTTAGAAATGCAAATTTTAGTTAACAAAAGATGTAAAATACATGTCAAGTGCATACGAAAGTATCCAAACTCGCACACAACAAATATTTTATATTATTTTAAGTTGCTATTTAACATTGTACTTTTATTTATCGCTATTGTACTATTATTTACATTAAAGGCGAATTTTTTGGAAAATGTGAACACTTGTTACGAATGTACTATGCGAAAGAAATCGCCAGCGTGTAAGCATGTATGCTTAATTTAATTGCATACGTTAGCGCGGCCTCAATCGCGATATTTTTGCCGGTTCGTAATTACGAGGACGGGGAAAAATTACCAGCAAGAATGGCCGGAAAATGGTTGCGATAGAAACGGGATGAAAGAAGAGAAGCACAGAGAGCGGATAATGACTCCGTGGTGCGCGCTTTTCCGCGATATCTGTACCCAGTTAGATGGTACCTATGCATTACACTTTGTGTAATTTTCTAAATTATTGTCGGGAATTTGTTTGGAGCTAGCGCTGGCCGTGCGGGCCACTCGCTTGAAAGTCGGACTTTCATTTTCGCTTGAATTAATCGGTCAAAATGTCGCGTTCAATTAATTACAGTCGTCAAATCGAAGAAATGTAAGAGATATCGCTTGGTAAATTGTATTTCGAGAAACATTTTTCAAAAAGCATCTGGGACAATCAATAATTTGTTCGAGATACATAAAGTTAAAAGATCAGTGGATATTCAAACGCGTAAAAATAATATATCGATTGATTTCTCCTTTTGTAGGTTTGCGACTGCCTGGGAGTCAGCAAGGAGTGCGATTACTTTGGGTTAAAGTATCAAAATGCGAAAGGCGAGGAGCTCTGGCTGAACCTAAGGAACCCTATAGAACGGCAAACCGGCGGCGGCGTGGCGCCTCTAAGATTCGCCCTGAGGGTTAAGTTTTGGGTGCCGCCTCACCTGTTGCTACAAGAAGCTACCAGGTAAGGAAAATTAATTCACGCGAGCTGCGCTTATTTTTCCGAATATACTTATCGCGATCGGAATATTTTAATCTCTTGAGAATTTCTTTATATTATTTTGGCAATTATTTAAACAACTATAAAACATAGAATCTATACTTTTAAAGATTGCACTCGACGCATCTTTTAATCGAAAAAGGTTGATTCGATATATCTTCGTATAATTTTCTACGACACGATAATTCGAGAAGATAAAGCTTCTATTTTGCATTTACGGTCTTTGATCTTGGCCTTTGAGGAGACGAAGGGATCGAAAGGGATTTACATGCAATCTCATGAGCATCTCAAAGAACCAATGTTCATTATTCTTTCACAGTCGATTGAAATGAATGGATAGTTTACACGCTCTATACGATAGACGAGTAATCTTTGCGATTGATTGACTGTCATCGCCAATATAATTTCAAGCGGAAACTTATTTCAAAATTCATTATGATAATTATGCATAGCGAAATTAAATCTTGTAATAAAACTTAATATCATGATTGATGTTGCAATAAAATTATTCGGGAAGGAATGCTCTTAATCCTTGATAGAGCTCTTAATCCGAATGTTCTCTTTTTTTTCTCTTAATAAATTTCTAGTATCGTTAACTAAGAATGAGACGAATCTTCATTTGCCATCGTCGCTGCTTCAATTACAGAAAATTTGCATCGTCTTCGAGACCTCTCTATCCTATCAAATGGAATTCCTTTTATTGATCCTCGAATATTTATACCGGAAGTTCATTTCGAAACTCAATTGAAAAAAAAAAGTTGCACATAATAAATTTAGTTTAGTAAATTTCGTTATATAATTATAAATCTCCTTGATAGAAGAGAAACACGAATATATGGTGCCATACTCCATTGCAACTTGCAACGTAAAAGGGCAAAAGTCTGATTGTATTTGAAAATTAGTATCCGGTTATATAAATATAAGTACGAAATGAGGAAATGTCTCGGGAAATATATCGTCGCGGGTATTCGGTCGGGAAACAACAACTCGTTTTGTTTGAAGTTCTGATTGGTTCGTTACCGCGGCGCGTATTCAAAGCGAGTGCCACGAACTCTCCGCAGCGTAGTTGCGAATTGCGTCCGCTGTAATCTGTCGCACGGATGTACTCGTGCGAATGGCGAAAACGAGACACGGAGAGAGAGAGAGAGAGAGAGAGAGATAGATAGACCTTCGTCCGAATTGAAAATCGTTTCCGCCGTAAAAATTCCTCTCTCGGGGAGAGTCGGAGAGTAAAAACAAGAGGAAGAAAGGGAGAAGAGCGCGGCGAGAGATAGAGAGAGAAACGCTTGTGCAATCAGCTGGATTCCTTGGGCGCGATCCATCGATCCCCGAGCGGGCACGTACGAAATTGCATGCTGCCGTCGCCGCGAGGGTACTGATTGCATCCGGCGATATTGTGTATGTGTGTGTTGAATGTGTTTTCGTGCGTGCGCGGTTGTAAAGGCGACGCTTCTCTCTGCGGCTGAAATATATACGCGATAAATAATGTTATGCACGGGATGCGCCCTGTTACTATGTCGATGCGATTTATTTTGAATTATTTGTGGCATTTGTATCGATGCCGGTGCATCTACGTGATATTCCACGATGTAACTATACCGCTATGCAATCGCTGCGCGAAATTGGATCGATAAAATAGATAAGCCATTTAAAGAGAATCTAAAGAGAAATTTCGATTTTTTAAATAAATCATAAACATTTGTCGACTAACTTGGACAATGCCAAATGCTGATTATCTTGCGATTATCAAATTTCGAAAAATGACAATGTATTTTTGCTCTCTTTACTCGAAATATTCGTGATTCCATGGTACGTTCAGATGGAAATATTCCGAACACGATGATCGAGTAACGACTCCATGTTCGACTTTGTGTTCAAAAGTTTTCAGCAAATCAACGCAATTAAATACTGTCTAGGATTGTAATTAATTGCGCGAGGCGCTGCCCACAAATTTCGATGGATCGAAACGTAATTCCAATTTAATCGCAGTTGTTCGAATTATCGCGTAAAGTCAAATGCGTAAAGAGTAATGAGTCTGTCGTGCGAATTAATTCATCGGCGGAATTGCGATACTGCAGCTATAATTGCTCCAGCTGACGCGACAAACTCTTTCGCTATCTAGCTATTCGTCAGATCTGCAGCGCATTCATTGCCTCTTCAGTATGTTTTTGAACCAAATATCCGATAATGCACATAATCTATACAAGCGTTGCAAAATCCTCCTCTTGTGACAAAATATTTATAAAAAAAATATACTTCGCTACAAATTTCAATAAATGTATAAATAAAAGAGAGAGAAAATATATTGTGTTTATCTATAGTTAAGTACTATGATGAGTTTGCCTCGGTTTGTCCGATAATTGCATACGATACCGCAAAATTAATTTATAGGTCAGATAACATAGTTAGGATTTAATTGCGTTATCTCGATGCCGCATCTCTAATTTATTCGAGAAAAGAACGGATATATATATAAAGGACATGAAAGTGCTATCGAAGTTTTGTGAAATCGATATATAGGTTATTCAATATAGAAGATATTAATTTACATGTGTAATATCATTATTAATATAAGTGTTGTGGAAAGCGATCCTATTTTGATCCTGTTGTAGTGTCTGACCAAGCAATGCCGAGTGTTTATTTTTATATCGCAGTATTCTCTTATTTTTATTTCACACACTATTATTACGAATCGACAAAATGACTTATAACTGTATGTATAATTATTTGTAAGACAGAATTAATAGTTATTTACATTTTGTTTTCATGCTTATTCAAGGAATTTTGAATATACTTAAACTACAAAAAGCATTTTAAAAAACCATGAAAACGTAAAATATAGCAAAATGAGAATAATGAGTTTTTTTCGGAAACACACACATATATATAGATACACACACACACACACACACACGGATACTTGATCATCATATTTCATCGTAGGATATAAATCACAGAGTTACCTCTCGTCAATTATTTTACACCATCGATTTTGCCTGTGATTTATTGATCTACATTTTTTATCGAAAAGAAAAGAAAAAAAACAATTTTTCTCTGATTGTGAATTCGAACTTTGTACGACGTAGAAGCTTCGCACCGACGGACAGACTCATGTTTGATTTATCGACGATATACATTTCGCGTTTGCAACGATGCGACACTTTACTGTCACATTCTGTCCATAAATTTTGAGAAGATACACATGACAACTCGTTATTGTCGCATCAAATAATCAATGATTGAGAAATGTACATTACAAATTATCACACTAATATTTCATGATTGACATGGGAATAAAAGTTAATAAATATAGAATAATTAAATTTCTGTAATAATGATTCGCTCTGAGAGGAATGTCATTGTTTGCTCGCATTTATTTTAAATTTGCGTTGTAAGTAAATTGGAAAACGAAATTCTGTCGCTCAGCTTTTATTAATTCGTCTTGCATTTTCACATTTAGCGAAATGTCGTCACTGGGATCGTCTATCATACATTATAATGGCGAAAGATCGTCGCAGCCATTTCTTCCGACTACAAAGTCGGTGGACGTTGATAAAGACAAAGTGTTTCCGTATCCGAGGCAGTCGGAACTCATAGTTATCTGCAGAATTACAACTGCGACTTTTCATAAGAATATCGCATACCGTATAACACGCGAATCGTTTGTCATTTCGCTCGTGTAGTGAAAAGATTTGCGTTCGAAGAGAAAAACTTGCAACGTGAACATTAGGATTACGACACCGTTATTTACCGTTAGTCATCATAAAAACAACGTCATCGTAAAAATAATATATGTTTTCAGTAAATTTACGTATTTAAATAGATGTCATAGTTTATGTGCTTGTCATAAATATTGCGATATCTCTAATATGCAAAATCTCTAATATCAAGTTTTCGTAAAAATTTAGTTACACGTAAATAAATATTTGAAAAATTGTAAACTGCATTCTAGTAACGAATCGTGGATAATAATTATAAATTATTATTATTATTTAACTTTTAGACATGAATATTTAATTATTAATTATTAATATTTGGAAATTTAATTGAATATTTTAACATGTTTATATAAATTTATATAATTATATAATTGCAGGCATTCTGTGTTGTTGACATTTATATTATTCCTATTGCATAGGAAATCGCACATTGTATTATTATAAATAGCTTGATATTTACCTTCACAATCTACATGTTTCAAAGTTTATATTTTGCTGGCACTTTATCCGTTAGCCAAAGTCCACAGAATTCAATTTTAAGAATAGAATTAGAATACAAACAGTCGATTTTGCGACTAATATGCCAAGATGTATGATTTCCGATTTTTATATTTAGAATCATTGTGAATAAAAATCTGAATACACTATATATATATATATATATATATATATATATATATATATATATATATATGCGTATGCAATGCTAAAATTTATAATATTCACATATCAAGATCTGTGATATTGATACTAAGATCCTAAATTGACAAAGGGCGTAAAAATTTGATTGCTTGTTTCAATATAATAATCCAAAAAAAATTTTTTTTTCCCGAAAGATAGCTACAATTTTTTTTGTAACGATGAAAAATAAATAGAATAAAAAATAAAATATATGACGCCCTCATGCGGATATAAAAAAACCAATAACGCATGGGGCAAGAAACAGTCGTTTTTGTATCGTGCGTATATTGGCGGAAAAAATATGGTTTGCCTCTAAAATTACGTTCTCTACCGTTGAGCATCATTTGTAATGGAAAAAAATCGCTGGTGTAGCATATGTTACATACGTAATAAATTGAAAATTTTATTTTTTGTCTTCTCTTTCTTTAGATTTTAACTCCCTTGAAAGAAAAGAAAAATGTCGTTATCGATGCGATGTCACAGAATGAGAATGTTACAAAATAAGAAAACAAAAATTCGAATTTATTACTTGAGCAATTGGACGAACTGTCTCGATATGTTCCAAGTGTGATATTTGCGATGTGATAATATGCGATGCGCATAAATATGAGTTTACAAGAGTCCAAGAAAGTCAAGACATTAAAAAACTCGTTGGAGTTATTTGAAAATGTTGTAAGAAAAACGAGCGATCAAAATTTACGGTTACATATGCAGGAATTGTTTCGACTATTGCTTATTATTATTTTATTTTATATTATTGTTTTTGTAAATTTGATAAAACTTTTTTTTCGGCTGAATTCTCTCAATTATATAGTATTCATGATAATATTTATTATGACAGCATTAATATAAGCGCGTAACACAGATATATATTCAATAAAATTTTGCTCAGTAAATCGGATTTGACAAAATAAAGAAAGAAATATAAAATTGATTAAACGAGCTATACTTAACAATCGATTTCATAGTCGACCAATAATTGATTAATGAATATAGTTTTATGCTTTACAAATCTTTAATAATCCACGCTAATTTTTCAACAACAATCAATTATCTCGCACAATAGATTGAATAAAGATTCATTCACAATTATTTACGCTTTCATGAAAAGATTGAAAATAAAATGTTGGAAAAATAAAAATTATTGTCATTTGTAAATAGTAGTTTAAAATGTGAAAGAATATTACGTTTATATATATTTATGCTGTTATTAATTAAATAATCATTGAAGTGCTAGGAACGTAAGTTGTAAAAGGCAGCAAAACCGTAGATCTCTCTTTCGAAACGTTGTGCGAGTGTTTTACAACGAGCTTTTCCACCCATTGCGAAAGTTCAACTTTTTCAGTTCGGTTTTTCTTTTGTCAGCAACTCCGACCCCGATTTCCTTCGCCAATTTTCAGTATGAAGCAAAACTCGCCACCGATTTTTCAAAAATAGAGAAAAGAGAGATCGGAAAGCGAATAACGCGCATTGAAAACGCATGTGTATTAATAAAAATAAATTCGCGATACAAAGAACGTACATTCAGGTAAAAATAATTGCATGCAATATCAAAAAAATTGGATTGAAAAAATTTTCTTTGAAAATAAATGCGCGATGAAAAGGACAATATCAAAAGAGTGAAAGAATGAAAAAAGAGAAGAAGCAATAATATGTATCGTATACATCGTGTATGTTAAGAAATTATATGACAATAACATAGGACATAATTGATGGAGGACATAAATGAAAGATGAGTCATTTTAGTAATACAAATTAAAATTTATCACGATATAAAAATGCATTGTTATAAAATATCTTTCGTCAATGATACTATTGATGCTTAGCAGCGTCGAAATATTTCATCAGACATATTCGCTAACGAGAAATGTTATTTCCTTTCAATTTTCTCGTGAAAATTTATTAAACATAGATATTCATGAAGCTTCATGTTGGAAAACAATAAAGGAGAGAATTTAATAATTACTTAATTAATAAAATACCTGGATTTTGTGCAGCAAGGAAACATTAAATTTAAATTTGTATATTAAAAGCTTTTTATTAATAACTGTCGGAAGAAAATTTCTTAAACTTACGAAAGTTTCCGATTAATTATTATATCCCTTAAATGTACATTTTCGTTAAAAATAAATAAGCGCGCGCTCTCTCTCTCTCTCCCCTCTAATTGTATCATTTCCTCTGTTTCCGCAGTTAAATTCATTACGACCATGAAATATATAATGACTCTCTCGCAACTTTTATAATTATGTGTAACTCGCACTATAAATTTCTTGCCGAGAGCCGCATGTTTTTCGAATCAATTAAATTACACATCAACTTGTTCTCGATTTATTAGAAAATATAAAACTTGGATCACGCGTTAATACATTTACGACTATGTGTTAGGGGCACATTTCCGAGTACTATCCTACTTGCACGGGGCGGAAGACATTTGTCTCTGGCTGTGTAGGAAAGGTGGCGAAACTCGCAAGCGACCAGGCAGGTTCATTAGCGAAGGATGGCATAATTCAGAACCAGCTGTTTGTGTAAATCAATCTTGCCAGGTAGCAGACTAAAAACTTAAACACGCGTCGCGCGCATAACGAGAAATTAAATAATTAAAATAATATTACATTATCATGAGATAAGTTTTAAAATATATTTTAATTTAATTTCATGAATGTTATTTGTGTTAATTGGCCAGGCTTTATGTTTAAATTTATTGTTTCACATTTGCCGGAACGTTCCAAATTTGTATAAATTTTAACAAGCAAATACATATACGTAGTGCACGTAAAATAATGATAAAATAAAATTGCGAAAGAGAAAGCTAAAATATTCGTTACTACGCTGCCAACGGGTAAAAAGCGCTTTGCACGTCATGAAAATAAATTTATATGCGCTCAAGCATTATTTAATCGTCATTTAAAGTAGATTCTACAAAGATATGCCGCATCAATTACATAATTGATACGTTAAACTTAAGACAAATAATGTTCTCATCTCGCTGCTGAAACTTTATTTTTCTCGAGTTTGCAGACTTTCTCTTTCTCTCTTCCTCCGCGACAGTTGCTTTTGTATAACTTTCAAGAGTTTGGGGGGGTAAAGTATCGATCGTTTTCGAACGAGCGGGTTACTGGCGCGCAGTTCATCACACTATATCGTTTTCGTGGTGAACGGCTTTACGAATGAGGAACAAAAATAGTAAGACCGTTAACTCAGGAATGGATTACCGTTTCTCTCTACCAAAAATATATCCAAGGAGATTTCGTATACTAATCTTTATGAGAAATTAATATATTCAGATTTTATTCTTGTTAGTCTTTTTTAAAATTGCTTTTTTAATTTTTTTAACACATTTTTAACAGAAGATGTAAATTAAATTCGGAATATGCGCGAATAAAGCAACTATTGCATTAACTCACTTTTTTATTGTGTTTTGTTCCCTCGAAACTTATACCGCGCCATATCTCTCGGGAAAGGGGAAGATAACTTGCTGACATATCCTGTGAGAATATTAAGTTGCGAAATTACGTGTTTTATCCTTCGGTGTGTAGCTTAATTTGCGCTATTACGCTTATTATTATATAATGATGAAGAGCCGAGTGGTGAAATAAAGAAATTGATTAGAAAATTGCGAGGCGGCTCTGCAACTCGGGATACATATCAGTAATTCATTGTTATCACAACAGTGGCCATATATCTGGACCAAGTCAAGCTCGAAAAATTTTATTCGCTTGGTACGGAGAGAGAGACTCGAGTCACGCTTTGAATTTAAACGAAAAGAAAATGTAAAATGTTAGTTATGGTAATAGTAATGGTTTGTGTGTACACTTACAGCTTGATGAACCGTGATCCATAAGGGTGTTAAATCTCTTTGTATTATACCATCGCTCTCGTTGATTCACTTCTTTGATCATTTCTCTGAAAATTTAATCCTGGAGTTAATTAAATTATGAGGAAATAATGAATTTAAAATCATATTATAATGAAGCATAAAGAAAAAAAATATAACAAAAAAACGAGACAAGAAAATAGAAGTTTTCATTTTTTCAATAAAATTTTTAAAAACTTTTATTGTTGAATAAAAATGTAATTTAAAACAATTTTTATTGTTGAATAAAAATGTAATTCTGCATAGAGCTAATTATTGAATATTAAATTTTAATAATGCAAAGATTGCGTGCTATGAGGAGCAAATATTTGATTAAATGTTTTGAATTGATTTATTACTTCAGTTAATTAATTTATATTATAATTTATAAATATATAAGAGAATTTAATAATTTATAAATGTATAAGAGAGAGACAAAATGTAAAATTTAGCTTTTTCATATATGTATATATATATATATATATATATATATATATATAAATAGAATCATTCCATATATGAAATAAAGATTTTATATTTGTTTTTTATAATATATGTATAAAATAAAAATGTTACAGTCGCGCTATTTATTCGAGTTTCGATCTCTATTGACTCAATGAGACGTACAAAAGTATCTGTTTCTCGTTGTAAAGAACGTCGTAGTTCACATCAGTAGCCTTACTACTACTGATACTGCGACTCTTGGTCGATTGTCACCAAGATAGAAACATGCTTTTATAGATCCTTTTACATGCTTTGTGTACTGCTGGCAGTTAACCACCTGCGAGTATCGAAAATGCCATGCACAGCGATCGACTGTGAAGTATGTGTACACTTGTGATTTATCGTTGTTCGCATTTTGCCAGTGGCTATATAGTTGCATCGCGCGCTTTCAATTTTATCCAGCTCCACAATACATAATGTCAATGCCGCGACGGTATTGTTAGATGGTAGTCATTTACGATCTTAAGAAATTGACAAAAATTGAGCGAAAATTTAAAGAATATTTTTTTTATAAAACGTTAATCTGATATAAATCAAATTAGTAAATCTGATTTGTAATTTGAGAGGCGATTGTAAAAGCCTAGCCGGATTTTTACGCGTTCTTTTGCTGTGAAAAAAACAACTTTTGATAATAACCTTCAAGGAAGAGGGAGGGCGAGCTTCACTCAAGTTTTTTCCTCGATGCTTTTAAAATACCGCAAAGTTAATTACAAGCGATCTCGAGTATGGTAGTTAAATGCTTGGATTTTGCTCCGGTAATTTGTATTAAAAACTTTTTACCTGTCGAGAGAAAGAAAGAGAGAATAATATACCTGCTTATTTTTTTCTTATCTCTTCTTATATCATATTCTTAAAAAAATTCTGGGACAAATTGCTTTGAAAGCGGAGTAAGAGATCGATTTATGCATCGGAGAGTAAATTGCCAGCTCTCAATGAATTTCGTCTTTGAGGGAGATTAGCTTCAAAGGAGGCTTATGGGAAAGGATATAATTAGTTTCTAGGCTAATTAATTAGATAGAGATATCCTTAGTAACGTCATTGATAAGAATTTATCTTAAATTAATTGTTGTTGCATTTGGCACCGTTTCGAATAAATGTAAAGATTACTTTTGTGTGTGTTTCTATTATTCCGAAATCTAATTTACAACATAATACAATATATAAGAGCAGTTCTTTCAAAAATAAGGAAAAAGTGGTGAGTTTGAAACATTGATATTTCACGCGAAGAGATATAAATGAAAACTGGATACAAATAACAAGATTTACTAATAATTATATAATTAATTTTTCAATTTTATTAATTTCGGAATGCATGGACACATCTTGCAATAAGCGTTTTATATCCTGTAAATTATTTTTCTCTAATTAATATGTTGTTGTCCTAATTAATATCATTAACTTAATCGAGCGACTTTAAGTCGATCCTTGAGGATAATGAAAGGACAGCTATCAAATTCGAACTAATTCAAAGTAACCGTAAGTCTGTTCGGCACAGAAATATTAAAAATTAGCAAAACTCATCTTTGGCTCTGCATTTGACGTAAGGGAGAGAAAGAACGGGAAAAAGACGAAAAAAAATGTACAGCGCAGTCGGATGTCGGCTGAGAGCTGCGTTTCGATTTTCGCTGAAACTGGCGTAGAACCTACAGTTGAAGAAGACGAGTAAAAAAGAGAAAATGTGGAAATAGAGAAAGAACAGCGACGCACGTCGCTATAATGGAAAACAGAGCATTCGCTCTCGAGATTTCGTTCACTGTAGACTGTCTGGCATCGCTGGCGTTGTAATCCGACGGTATTACAGCCTCTTGCGACTTGCCTCTCTCTTTGCTTCTATCTCTTTCTGAACCGCGTTATATCTCGGAAAAGTAGTTCCTGAGAAATGTGGCTGCACTAAAGTTTTTCCGGAACGTGCTGTTGAGATTAAGGGGATTTCCTTTAATTGCTCGTGAAAGGATCTCGAGTGTAATGGCTGTGCGGCTGTGCTACGTAATTCCATGGCAATGTAAGCGTAGACGGGCGGAAGGAGAAAATTGTGTAGGATAAACGACGATATAATGAGTTGCATAGTCACTGCAACTGTATTCTTTATGCTACAAATAAATGTTTTCCCGCGTTGTAGATAAATGTAACAGAATTGTATTGCATTTCTATTTGTGTGAAAACATATTTGTTTTCCGATGTGATATTGTAATGTAATCGCACTGTAATATAACAATGTTGTAACGGTAAACCTTATAAGGCTTGCTCGAGAATAAACTATTGCAATATGATCGCATTATGATACATTTGCGATAAAACGAGAACATCGATCATTGCTGATTCTATTTATTTTATAAAAGCTGATACAATATTCGAGCAATGCTAAAATGCGAATAATTTAGTCTTTTCTTATATATCGACTTTTTAAAATATTATTTTCCTCCTTTTAATTGAATTATTTAACTAATATGTTCATTATACGCACGCAATCATATGTGAAAATTCAATTTCTAACATAATATAAATAGATTGAACATATACATATACAAGGAACATATTTAAAAAATTTCATGTCATATTGTAATAAAACGAAAAAAAAGGAAAACGCATATAAATCGAAATTGAAACCTGTTGAATATTCGATAAATTATTGTAAGATATACGCTTTTCTCTCTTGTACTGTTAATTGAAACAATATATGAAATATTATAATAATTCGTATATAATTACCAAGACATTTCTCTCAAGCGTAAAATTATAAATGTTATTTTACAAAAAGCTAACATTATAATAATCGTAATTTGTCGAGTCTAAAATCACATATAGATTAAATTATTAAAAATATTAAGAAAATATAATTTATATAATTCCTCTCTTTGTTATATTTATTGTATATTGTTATATTTTTTACAAATTACATACGAAATAACGAGTCATCGCTTAATATTATAATTTTGATTTTTATATCATATGACTTATTTTTATAAAACGCATATATATTTTTTAATTTTCTTGATTATCCTATAATTTTAGCCTTCTAATAAGAAACCTAAGTTTTTCGACTATTTATATTACTGAATTATCAATGGAGACAATAAGGAAATCTCTTGAAGAAAGCTCTTATTGTTTTTAATTATAGATTTATCGTGTTTTAATGTCTCTTTTAATATCCCTTACGACAACGGTGAAGGATTGAAATTCCGAGTTTGTGAAAACTTGCGCGGTAAAATCGAACGATCTCGCATTGCTCTGGTTTCGGAGTTGAATAGTCCAACTGCTTAAGTCTACCGAATGAATCTGGGGTGGGACGTTACTATCGCGACAGAATTAAGCGGGAGTAATAATAACAATTTCCGAACATTTCTGTAATTCCGGAAATGTTTGCAAATTAGAGATTTAAGTCGAGCGTAACATTACATTAAGAAATCAAACAATATTTGCTATACATTTCGGTTAGTTTTGTACTCTATGTAGAATAAAGTTACATACAAGAAATAAATTTTTTTAATAAACTATTATTGCATGAAAACATAATTCAAAGAAAAGAATTGTTAAGAAGCAAAATGTAAAATTTAATTTATATCTTTATTAGCTACCTAGTAGGTACAACTATTAATTATAAAATTTAATTACTTTGTCTATTTTTGTTCAACATTTAATTTCTTTTTCGTTATTTTTTTACGCGATTGATTTTATTACGTAGCCTGTGATCTAATTTGTCGAATACGCAATCCGAAATGAAATAAATCGAAACACATTTCTCACCGTAATGCAAAGTTGTACATCGTACGAGCTTGTTAATGCGGTTGCAGAGCTTTTTGTAGGTCGAATCGTGGAAGACCGAAATTGCGTGTAAGCTTTTAACACGCAGACGTTCTGACTAAACTCGCGTCGAACAGATAGAATAAATAAATGGATCCGACGGAGAAGACCAAGTGGCGAATACACGAAAAGCGCTTCAAGTTCCGCGGGTAAAAGCCGTACTCGCGATGCTTGTGAGCACTGCAGTTTCGGAGCTTAATTTTGTCGGATAGTTTCGACCGTTAGGATTCGACGACGACGTTTGCACCGTCGTGAGTCAACCGACTTTGCGAATAAACGTCACTGAGTGATCATAGACAGCCTCCTTTACCTCCGCTTCCTTCTCCTGCTCTCCAGCATCCATTTCGCAATTCGAAATTTCAGCGCGATGTTAGCGAACCAACAGAATCCAAATACTCGCCGCTGAGCCAACTCGCTAGCTCTTCAGTTCAAGCATACCGGAAGTAATTCGTCGGACAAATTCGGTTGGATTTCCGAAAGGAATCCCTTTTGACTCGAAGTTACCGCTACGAAAGGATTCCGTTTCCGTCGACAGTGGACATTGATATCCAAGATCTTTCATCGCTCCGAAAACCGATTGTGATTGTCAATCGAGAAACAATATGAGAATAAAACGAAACGATATATGAGAGTAGGACGAATATCTTATTGATTTCTATAAAAATAAATCTAGATGAATACATAAATAGATCTGTTAGTTCGCTACATTTTTAGCGATTTGTGATATTTCGATAAAAATCAAATTGAATCAGTAATGTAATCCATCTCTCTCTCTCACACACACACACACACATACACACAAGAATTAAATTTATCATCGTTAAAAAAAATGTGTCATTAAGACACGTGCTATTAACCAAGCACATCGCGTACGTAGCGAAAAAATCTGCGGAAAAGTTTCCCATGGGAAATTGCAGACGGAAATTTATTAGCGCATTCAGATTGCATCTGCTGGTGGCATTGTGTTTATTTATCTCAATTATTTTTTTACGACATTTTATTATTCCTTAGTGGATGAATATCACCTTTCAAATTTACGCAAATGTATAAAAGCGACTCTCTTTCTATCTATCTCGCGCATGTAACGTAATGGATCCATTTAGAATATGTATTCTAGCTTTAGCGTGTTCATAAATTATGTGTCAAATTAGCTGACGTAAAAACATTTTCCATATAACAAAAAAATCGCTAATATTAACTTATTGTTAGATATAAAAAACTGCCAATCAAGTATGACATTTTTTTTCGGATAGTATTGTATATCTGTGTGTATAATTTTATATAAATTATTTCATATAAAGATATTTTAGTCATCTTTGTATATTTATTTATTTCGTGAAAAAATATAATTTTCTAGTAAGAGAAACTATTGACGTAAAATATCTACAAGTCAAATATGTATATATTAGTAGTAGATATACAATTTTTTATATACTGGTATCTGAATAATCTCTATGCCTATATGCACATATATCTAAATAGTTGAAAGTGCTTTTCATAAATTTCTTGTGAAACTTTTTGAATCATAAATCTAATTTCATTCTTTAAAAATAGCTACATTATAATATGTTGATGAAATCGAGACATAATCGAGATGTTGACGAAATCAATCGAGACATTGTATGTAGATTCGACAAAATATTTACGAAAGATAAATTGCACATGTAAATATACTGACGAATTAAACTTGAAGAAGCATAATTATTTCCGCGGTATATAATAAAACAAATTATATCTCGCTCTCGGTTGCTGCACGAACGCAAATGGAATTGCGATCGACGAAAAGGCAGTCTCCTGGGATTTCTCGGCTCTCAAGTTTCCATCATCCATCCTTGCAGTAACTTGGATCACGAACTTTATCAGGTCAAAGATTTGTTTTATTCAGTGTCACGTAATTCGCCGTTTTCCTACGTATTCCCACACGGATACCATAATCTGATTGGCAAGTTTCAGTCCGAACATACATGAAATGAATCCGCGAAAATCTTCTTTTATTCCTCTCTTTCATAAAAATATAAAATATTAAATAAACTTTTCTTCTCTCTCTTTTTATAAATAAATATATAATTTTAATCTTTCAATTATTATCTATTATCAATCGTTGAATCATACGAACGCGAAAAATATTTTATATATATATATATATATATTATACATAAATAAGCAAGAGAAAGAAGAGGAAAAAAACGTACGCGCGCTTTAGTATCGCACGTATTATAATTCCAAATTAATCAAGTATATGTATGTATCTGCAGTAAATCAACGTGTGTAAATTTCATTATTAAATCACGGTGTGCAACGTTGATAGAAAATTTAATGGGCGCATCGGAAGATCATCGGTTTTTACGGTTGGGAAAATCCTGGCGCTTTTCAAGAGGAGATATGTAGCTGCTTCGGTAATGTCGAAATGAGATTCCATTAATCTTGATCTTCGATAATAAGTGAATTCACGCCGTGAAATACGCGCGCGCGGTCGATATACTACAGATCAATCGACACGGAAAGAAAGTACCGATTGCGAATAGGCGGATTACTTCTTTCTAAACTTTAATTATCGAATGTAATTCGACGAGGATTAATTACTCCCGAGTTAATGCGATTTCCTGTTTTGTGTTTGTCACGTCAAAACATGGAATTAAAAAGAAAATTGTATTACGAAGTAATGAAAAATAAAATGCGGTGACATAGATGTTTGTGTAGATTAAAAAAATTTTTTAATGTTTATTATTTTTTTCTGCGACAAACATGAAGAATTAAAAATTTTAAATAAAAGGTAAAATTTCGCGATCAACGCGAAGAATTTAATGTCCTATGTAACATAAAATTCTTTCATAGAATAAATCAAAATTTAATATCGATTTTTATTTATTGTTTTTTTTTTAATATTTCCGATAAAAATCCGATAAAAATCCATTATTATTTTAAGAATAAAGTCATTACATTACCTTCATGATAAAAAATATATTGTAGAGAGAAATGAAATGGTTGCATTATATGATTATTCTATAGCGTATTCACGTATTTAGCCAAAAGAAAGAGTCATATAAAATTCAATACACTCGCATATTAAATAATTTTTAATAATTTCTCTAACATGAACGTATATATGATAACTATATATATGATATTAAGACAATTACTCGAATGGTCATTATATTAAACTCTGAAAATTTGCGATTCTTTATTTCATCTTATTGATACAAAACGACAGTTGTTAATGCTTCTGGAAACGAATTTATCGATTGGACTGTTTTCGTTGAAATCAAATTGTCGCGGAGGCAGGAAAGAGAGTTGCGGCCGCAAAACCAAAAGCAATTGCGAATCGCTCCGAGGGCTTGCTCATTAATTACGATTCGGCGAATAATTAATTATGCGCTGTCCGATTAAATGCAAAATCGTACGTGGCCGCTGAGGCGGGCGTGCCTGAAAATCGCTCGCAAGACTGTATGATATAACTAAAGCTTTGTGTAGTGAACACGGGCGAAAATAAATACATACAAGGAAGATTAGATGCGTGTGCATAATTGGAACAACCGCAAGGCTTTCAACCGACTCATTAATAAACATGTGAAGACATTCTCAAACATTGTCACGAATTTTACTTTCAAGTTGTTTTTACGGTATTTACGTGGAAAACAGGTGATTTGAAAACATAAAAGTTAAAAACATAGAAAATGGAAAAATATTTTTCCCTTTTTCTTTGTGCTAAACAGACTACTAAACATTTCTGCATTTCTGCTCTAAAAAAGAAGAAAAAAAGTAAGTTGCAGCTAAAAAACCAAAAACGGTAAAAAGCGGTAAGAAATATGCTCTTTATGTTGTAAGAGCAAGATTGTTTTAGTTATCGTGTTTTTTATATCTTCCATTATCTTGGCTTTATCTTATTGCCGAAAAAAAAATTTAAGCGTGCTGAAAGGCTGTCTCCCTTCCGCTTCTCTTTGCATAAAGATTAGATTATAACAGGAAAAATATTCTGAAAAATGGATCATAAAGTAACGCTTCTAAATATAAAATGATTTTAACTTATGTACATATGTGTCGTAAAGTTTGCCTTATTTAATACAAGTTATATATAAGGGTGCGCTGATAAAACTGATTGCATTTAAGATTGTTTATAGTTTGCTTATAATCTCGAATATCATATCTATATATCTATGTATATAAAAAAAAAAATATATATATATATATATATATATATATTAAATAACATATTTCATTCCATATATAAAACATTCTGTGATGTTTAATTTATATTTATATTAAATCTGTCAAGTTATTATATTAACTCCGTGTAGCCGCAGCTTAAAAAATTATTGTTAGCTATGTTAATAAAATGATAAATATAAGAGAATCCTCCGATTCTTTAAAACACATTTTATTATATTAAAATTGAGTCCGAGTTTGAACCGCATAAATTCTTTATTTGATTTCAACATTTCGCGAACATTTCAGTTCATTTCATCAGGAAAGAACAACCTGATATAAAATCAGGTTGTTTCTCCCTAATGAAATGAACTGAAACATTCGCGAAACTTTGGAATTAAATAAAAAATTTACGCGATTTAAATCTAAAAGCCATTCTTAATATTCAGGTAATACCGCAAAAGCCTCAAATATCAAATATATTTTATATATTTCAAGTAGAAATTGAATTTTCTTAAAAAAGTTGTCTCGTTTTTTGTTTTTCATAATCGTATTTTAATCCAATGATTTTACGCAAATGTAATATTAGAAAGAAAAGAATCTTTATACTGGACATTTACCAAAGTTTATATTTATTACTTAACAATTCTTATTGCAGGAAACTTTGTAATTTGCGCATTTATTATGAACGCGACGGTTAAAAGCGGATATATAGTGAATATTCTATAAGTCCTTTCTTGAGCCCGTTAAAATTATGAAACCTAATTTAAACTATTTTGCAAGAATTGCCTTGCGGTCACTTTAAAGCCGTCTCCATAGTTGCTCCCAAAGCCGATTCTCTTTGCCGCGTACTCTCTGGTGGAAATCTGGGCAGCTGCAAATGCATATACCCTTTTGAAATTCACGGCTTGTCGGATCTAGTGTTGACTCATTTACAATGTGGCCAGCTAATGTCGTAGGTGACACGCCACATGCAGCACTGGCATTATATGCAAATGCTAATCCGCATGCTAATTTACTACGAATTGCATCGCGGCCGATTCCCCTAAGAAATCTGCTGCCAGCAGCTAATTCACGACTGTCCCCGTTCACGAAGGCAAAGCTGGGACGAATTCAGTAGTCGGAGCCACTTTAGAATTACTCTGGATCGTTGGAAATAACCCCTGAATTATTTATTCGAAAATATTGTGAATGCAAAACTGAAAGTTCTCGGATGGATGCTTTCTATGGGTTTAGTTCCGCTGAGCGCTAATGTTGGTTTAAATTTTAACACTCTTGAGCTTCTTGCGACATCATTGTCGCAATTATAATAATCTGTATAATTTTTAGTCTTATAGAGAAATTTACATGTGTACAGTCATATCATATAATAAAATGTTACTAATTTTTATTTATTTATCATATTTTATTTCATAATAAAGCACGAATATTTCTAATTTATCGAATGACATTAATTACTTATTATTAGTAGATTTATATAAACGATTACGATACGTTTATATAATTATACGATATAAGAGTTATTCTCATATGTTTGATTCAAATAACGTTGTAACTTTTTTTCGAGATTTGTATGTTCACAATTTTATATGATATATACAATACGCGTTAGTTTGATTTATATAAATATCTCTTCACAATCAATCGAGTGAAATGCCTTATTTAACAGCTCGGTTTGATCTTATTTCCATTTCTGAATTATATATAGGAAAGTGTTGTGTACACGTCATGAATAAAATATGGGCCGCTAGCTAGACGTTTCATATGTAACGATATTGTTAATATTACTGGAGTTATTTTACTTGTACTAATCCAATTCCAACTCTCCATGCGACGTGTGTATATTTGTCAAACATGGTACAATATTGTTGACATGCGGTATAATAAATATTACGTTTATTTTCTTGTGCAAATCTGATATTAGAAGCGTTCTTCATAATACAATGAATTTTTTTCCACATGTGTTTCAATTTAATTTATTATTAAAAAAATTTTCGCTAGATGAAAAAATAAAATATTATAACTATAAAATTAATTATTAAACAAGTTACGAAATTACTATAGAATCGTATATAATATTGAGTGAGCATTAAGAACTAAATTCATTTTAAAAGTATCATTTTTTAAATTAATAAGAATATATATTAGCTATAAAATATATAAAACTTGCTGATTTAGTAGTTTTCTCTAAACTAAATGCGGATTAAATAAACTTAATTACAAACTGATTATTTCATTATCGCAAGAATGAGATATTATCTTGCAATTGTATGATAAAATTATTTATAGATATTGCACAATATATTTACAGATGAAGAAGCGCGAAACAATAATTTTGCGCCAAGTAATTTTAGAAAGTAATTTCGAGTCGAATATTATAAGAAACTTATCAGGCTGGCTAAAAAATTGTAAAATCTCAATTTGAAAATTGCTTGGAAACGCCGTTTTGTATCTTTTCATGAATCTTCGATCGAAGAATTCGACCTCTCGGTGATGATTTTCACGCGGTTATCAGTAAGTTCTGTATTGTCAAAAGTGTTTCAGTGTTCTCCCAACTTTTCTCTTCTTCCAAAAGTTGAGGCAGAATCTCTCGATATATCTCTCACAGTGACAAATGTCATTGAGTTCTTTGTACTTGCTACGCGAATTTCACTAAAGTTTGTGGCCGACGAGACGAGTGAGTTTCGTCTGGCAAAAACGACAAGATTGTTCGCGCATTGTATCGTAGTTCGTAATGATGTCTTTTTTTTAATATAAGAAGCGTAAAAATATATGTTTAAAATATATTATCGACGACACTTTGACTTCTGGGTTCTTTTCAAAGTCAAATAAGGAAAACATAATATTAAAACATAACTTAACTGAACAAAGAAAGAAGTCAATGCAATAAAATAAAAAGAAATTGAAAAGAAGCAGGGGGTTACACAATTGTGCGACCCTACCGTTTCTTTTCAATTTATTTTATTGCATTGACTTCTTTCTTTATTCAGTTAAGTTGTGTTTTAATAATATTATATTTTTCCTACTTGACTTTGAAAAGAACCCAGAGCAGGGTCGAAACATCGTCGACAGTACATTTTAAACATACGAGTATATTTTTCAACTTCTTATTATATATAAAATAAATAACTTTACAAAATTTCTATTATAATATATTATTATTATAGTATCACCACTACCTGCATCTTTAATTCCTAGCCTTCTTTTGCTTCTTATTTGATTTGTATCATTTGAATCATTTTTACATTTTATATATTTTTTTTGAAAATGTCCAGAACGAAATATATTAATCTAGCTAGATAAATCAACGTGAGAATTTATTTCGTCGATATAGACGAGATTTGGAAGATTCGTTGAAAATCTTCACTATCAATATTTTCTTTCAAGTTTATTGATATAGACTATCGTCGATTCGATCAATATAGATTATCGGTTGCTTCGACCCAATTTATTCTCTGATTGAAATTGAAATTCTTCGTCAAGGACGTAGTCAACTACGTAAAATAACTTGAAAATATAATACGTTTCAGGTATTTCTCGTTTCATTCGATCATCATTCGATATTGAGCTAATAGTCGACGATAATTCATACTCTATGAGTATCATGTGTTGAAAGAACAATCGATATTATTTACTTTTGCGGATAAAAGTATAGACAATAAATTGTTTGTACCCATTGTGCCAAATTATGTATTATTAATGTGCACATGTGTAATTCCTTTTGATGTTATTAATAATTATTGATCTTTAAAACGAGTTATCGTCGAGAGAATTATAAAAATACAGTGAGTTCGCAAAATGAAAAATGATACAAAGTGCGATATATTCCAATATAATTCTTCGTCGTATTCTAGTATTGCGAGCGAGCTGTTCGAGCCTCAATACATAATTCCACTCTTCTGATAGCAACATATTTATTGCAAAATGTATGCATTGTACATCTGAAGAAGTATGCAAGGGTAGCTCTCGGAGAAGACTTCTTTTGAAGAGTTGCCCTTTTCTAGTCGCACATGCAGTATTCTTCAAATATACATGTAAACGGAGAATCGCGGTACTGAATCAAGGTACTGCATAAATCATTTAATTTTGTCAGAAATTTTTAACGAAACTGAAATGAAAATGTGCCAAAGCTTCTTTTCAAAATATAATCTACATTTAAAATTTGTTAAAAATGCAAAACGTGCTATAAATATAGATGTCTAGACGTCAATTTTGAGTGAATGTTACTTTAAAATAGTGATTTATAAAAGACAGTCACAGACAGTCGAATGAAACAATGTCTCATTTACAATAATTATAAACGTTGCATACATTAAATTACGAATGTATTTTTCATCGTTACAAACGTGCTTTCGATCGTTAATCATTTCTGTATTATTGCATTGCTATATTGTTTAACTTAGTTGAGAGAGCGGAGAAACCTTAAAACAATGTGCTCTGAGAATGGGAAGGTAATCAATCTTACTTTAGTCTGAGTATCGTATATTAGCGTAGCTGGCCCACCTTGCATTCGTCTATCTCTACTGCGAAATTGAACTAATTGCAATTAATAACTCGCCGTGAATACATCCGACCACTCATCTCTCCCTCTCTCTTTCTCTTTCTAATTGCAGGCATCAATTCTACTTGCATTCCCGCCTCGAGCTGGTTGATGGTAAATTAAAGGTATCAGATTGGAGTTCCGTGGCCCGTCTAGTAGCCCTGATAGCGCAAGCCGATGGTGGTGATTATGATGCACTATCACCGCCGCATGCACTCTACTCTCAATGCTGTCATATTCAACTCGCGGAGCCGTGTGAAGCAAAACCTCAAGATTTTCTACTTCGAATAGTTCAGCAACACAAGGAAATCAAGGTTCGAACAGCTTGAAAAGTATTAATTATAATTTAATTAGATACCATTAGATGCTGTTATACATATGTATTGTTTTATTTCGATAAATTTGTATGTGCAGTATTTTGTTTACAATATTAATGAATTTTCAGGGAATGAAAGCTTCGACCGCTGAATATTGGCTCTTGAAAGAAATATCCAATCTCGACATGTTTGGGCAAGAAATGTTTCATAGTAAATTTGGATACAACGGAGTTTCTATGATCGGCGTTGGTCCACACGGAATTACGGTCTATCGTAATCAGGATGAAGAAACGCAAAAGTAATTATGCGTTAATTAATATACCTATACTTGAAACTTGAAAAAAAGAAAACTTTTGTATTCAGCCAAAAACAATATTTTTTCCGTTTGTATTTCTTTTTTAAATATAATTAAATATAATTAATTGTAATTTAAATATAATTAATTGTAAGTTTAATCTTGTTAATTTATCATCATATCGTGTATATTTTGTTAAGCTACATTCTTTTATCGTAAAAAGCTCCATTACACTTTTACGTATCGATTAATCAATTTAATATATGTGTTATTAAATGTATTTATTAACACGAAACCGCAGGCTAATTTTAATTACCGTCACTTGTTGACGGTAGGAAATGGTATGTATCGGCTGTTGTACGCTATACCATCCGTCGAGACCATCGTTCACGATTCAATGTTATTGATCTCTTCATTATCACAATTCGCGCTTAATATGAAATAATAAGATTGTAATATCTATCCATGTAGGCGTAAAAATAATTCATGAAAAATATTTATGTGTAATAATATAATAAATTTTTCCAAGTGTTTACATCTCATTTATTATGTAGAAGAAGATTAGCATTAAATTTTTACTTTACCGCACAATTCAATCTATTATATGATGTATTATGTATTGCATTACAGCATACCGTACACCGCTATACAAAGCGCTACGTCACAACGGCGAATGTTTCATTTGGTTTACCTTTCGCTCGATGGTGAAGAGACGTCGTTGGATTTTAAATTAGACTCGAGCCAATCCGCTAGTGGACTTTATAGAGCGATTACCGAGAAACATGCATTTTACAGCTGCGAAACAGTTAGAAGCGCAGTCACCGCGCAGTTTATCCGTGATTTAAAGGTATCTTGTGCAAGTTTCATTTACACTGATAGAGATTGACGATCTATATGCGTATATTTGTAAAAATAAAATTTTTGTGACTTTGCAAAAATGCCAATAAAAAGATCATTGGAGAGTTTTAAGAGAGGAAGCACATAGTATCTATATATTTAGAAACTTTTTGTACAAAGTTGTTTTGTTTTAACATCATTTTGTTGATAATAATAAACTCCCTCGCAAAAAAAAAAACCCAAATAAAAGCAAATTAATTACAATAATCTTATGATTGTAAGATATAATTGTCATTGTTTTCTTCAGGGGACAATAATTTCCATTTTCAATGAAGATTCGACTCTAGGCAAAAAGTACGTGTTCGATATACGCAGGACTTGTCGGGAGGTTTATGACAATGCACGGCGTGCGCTTTATTGCGAGGCTGCGACCATAGCTTTGCCAGAAGAGAATGAGATTCTCGAGAACCACGCCTGTAGCGAATGCGAAAATCCCAAGTGCAAGGTGAGCGATAAATTCAGGCCTCGTGCCCGATAATTGCGATATTATCGTTATTCTGACCGGTTAATGGGACATGACCCAAAGACAATTTGTATATAATGTTCGGCGAAATTTCAGGAATCTCGGGAATGTCTGGCGAGATTACTAGACGCTATGCTGTGTCGGATCTGTATGGATCGAAGCCTAGACACCGCCTTGTTTCCCTGCGGACACGCTGTGGCCTGTTTGGATTGCGCCCGTCGCTGCGAGCGTTGCCCATTATGCCGAGCCGATATTGACTATTGCCGGACGATATACCTTCCGATCGAGCTGACGCACATCGATAAACACACTCCGAAGCTGTTGTCGGAGACGATCGAGCCTGTATTCGGCAAGCCGGAGGAAATAAAAGAGGAAATTTTAGGCAGCGAAGCGTCCGTGAATAGTAATATTTGAGAGTGTCGAATCAAACGTCGATTCAGCTCGTTTGAAAAATTCTTCAGGATTGTTACTTGCCGCGCAGGAAGAGCGTATTAATTAAAATATATGCGAGAGCGAAGCACTTTTTTATTTACTTATCTTACCGAGTGATTTTTGACGTTGGTGTTTCGTCGATTTCACGAAATCTTTATTTTGTGCGATTGTTTCAGATAATTTTATTGTTATATATTCGTCAGTGTTTCTTTCCTATTTCAATTTTTCATTTATTCGCTTAAGTTATACGAAAAAATAACAACATACCATACACATTCATAAGATCACTAATTATAATTATTTTGTTTTTATTTATTTTTTGTAAAGAATTTTATCATTATCGACAAAATAATTCGTACTAATTTTACATTATCGATGTCGTTTTGTCTTAATTTCAAATTATTACTGAAAATTTCTTTCATATATTTTTTTTATTTTGTCCTTTTGGAAAAAATTAAGGAAAATTGTCTTTTTTGGTTCTCTAGCCAAAGAAATATATAGTGATAGGTTTTTAAGCTGATCTCTTTCTTGTTGATGATTAACAAATACAGAACGAAGAGTCTGAAAATATTGCACTTGAAAAATAATAGTACTGTGATTGAAGATGATATTGTTGGAAAAGAGATATCGTAGATAGATCCAACGAAAGAATCATGGGATTACATCATTGTCTAGATTTTTAATGTTGGAAACAGTCTCTTTATTCGAGCGACCGAAAAGTGCTATTAGCAGCATAGATTTACAAGAAATAATGCTGCCAACGAATATCAAGAAATATGTGATCTATATTATATACAAGATCCAAAAGCACTTTGTGTAAATTTTTATTTTTAACTGATGATCGGACCAATACTTTCCTGTTATTTCATGATTAATGCTTTGTTCCTCTTAGATAAATATAGTTTTATTTGGTCATTTATTTTTGATCTAGATAATACTCGCAGGTTGCTTGGATCGAAATTTTAATGATCCAGCATATTTTTTACTAATAATATTCGTTACTCATTACAATATCGTTTACACAAAACACAACTGCTACAATAAAATCATTTCTAATGTTTTGCTAAAATAAAATTGGAATCATGTGGATATACATATGTACATTAATTATGATATTTATGCGTGCAACATATGATGGATTTAGAATTATTAAATACTATACACGATACGGACATCACATTTAGATATGTATCATGAATCTATTTTTATCATAGAACAAGTAGAACAATTAAAGCACTTAATCATTGCAGAATTATTACCTTAAAGTAAATTTCCTGCGAATCGTATTCTACTTTTTTTAATTGAAGCATTTTATGCAAAGATAAAATTTTATTACCAATATCTGTGTTTATATATGTACATAAGAGATGAGATAACCCTCAGCAATAGGGTCAAGTGAGTAAAAGTCATGAGTTCACTAAATGTCAAATCTGATTTAACATATTATATGCGTATATCAGTAAGTTATAATAAAAGCAAAATAACTTAATTGTCTGTGCTTTTCTTAAAAGATAAATCGTGGAGTAAAAAGTCAACGGAGTAAAAATCAACATTTTAAGGAAATACGAAGACAGTACTATTTCTATATAAAAATAGTTCGCTTTTTGATTTAAATTGTGTGAAACCAACTAAAATGCGAGATATTGACTTTTTTCTTGCTCATTGAAAATCTGATGTCGCAATATCATCAATTTTTAACAAATTATTTATAATATTTACCAATAGCATAAATTTATCAACTTTGTATGTGTGATGAAATTATATAGAATGAATGAAAGAATGCGAGAGAAAGAGGAAGAAAGAGAAAGGAGATGAAAAGAGGAAAAAAATGAAAAGATTATTATAGTCATTCATCAATGCAAAGCAAACTTAGTTTGTAATTATTTATAAGAAGAAATAATATTGTATTTATATGTTGCTATGTTTAATGCTTTTCAAGAGACTCTTCTTGAATCACAGTGTAGCCATCGCTTTGTTCACACACGAATATGTCGTATTTCTTATTATAAAACACTTTGTAACATTTCTAGACATAGTATATATTAATGTGATAACGAGGCTACACTGTATTTGCAAGATCAGAGTATTGCTTGGAGTGAAATATTTTATTTTATATTTTTTTAGATTAACTCGTGCATAAAATCGAAGCCTAAACCGTATATTTAATGCAATTCAATGCAATCTTGCAATAGGTTACTATTATCACACACAAGATGAAATATCTTTGTTGTAAAATTGTAAACCTATCATGCGATTATCGTGAAAATGAATATAATTATAATGAAAAATAGTGATCCGCGCTCGCGAATATGAAAAATAAAATAACTTTGTACCACTACTGTGTGTCGATAAGTGTAAGATTATTAATAATGACAACAACAATAACACTATTATTATGCATTATGAATAATAATTTCTTGTGATTTTAAATCTCTGTATGAAACGTATAAAAAAATTTTAAATATTGTAGCTAATAGATCTATATATGATAGAAACAAAAGTGATCCGAGAGAGAGAGAGAGAGAGAGAGAGATTTCTAAAAATTATCATTTGCAAAGAGTATTTTTAAAGTATTTCCAATTATTTTTTAGTATTATATCAGAATTCCACCCAGTGAAGAAAGTGGAAATGTGCGCGTACATATGAAGATATCACAACTTATAAAACGTAAATTTTAGCATTCAATACGATGTTCCAACCTGTTGATTAAATACTGTGAAATCGAATGTCGAGTTTTTTCTTACTCGAATCCCAATCCTATCTAATTCTAATTTTTTAAACAATATATTTTGATTCATTTTTATAAGTAATTGCCATGTTATTGTACAAATATTATTGTTAAAATTGGACATTTTACTTACTTGCAGGAAAGAAAAATGTAAGTGGAATCTCCCTGGCAGTTTTGTTGCTGTTGACACATTGTAGTTTCTGAAAAAAGTATATAAATATTATTATTGTCATTACAATCATAAAATTTATAAATTGAGAAATTTTATGAAAATGAACAATCATTTATAAATGCTTAATGATTCAATTACACCTAGACATACAACTAGACATAATATTCTAATTAAATGTCGGCAATCTTTTTGTAACATTTGTTAATAAATTTTGTATAGTTTGCATCATTAAATCATCAATCGGGATTAATTATAGTACATACAATTATAGTTACATACATTCAATATACTCACATAATTATATTCAATTACGTTCGAATCAAAACTACCGCCTATTAATTCTTTTCATGAAAATTTAAATGCGACTAAATTCACGCTATTCTTACGTAAATTTCTCTCGACAAATTGCGACAATATTTAACGATAATTAGTAGATAAACATCGATAGAGCGAAATAAAAGATGAAGAAATTTGATGAAGATTGAAGAAATTTCATTTAAAATGATATATTTCGAACAGGTCTTGTGCAATTAGCCAAAACGGCCATTAATTAGCAGCGTAATTGTAACAGATCGATTTCCCATTTCCCTCTCCTAAACTTATCGACGACGAACAAATTCTTTGAAAGAATTAATCGGAGAGGAGAAATTCGCATATAAATATATATAAATAGACGCACGATTTTACATCACACTGACCTTTACTTTCACTGAAAACGATTACACGTTCGACGAAGGAAGAGGTTTGGCGAGGAACGAGGAACGAGGACCGCTAGTCAAGTTCAAACTGTGCGCTGGCCCGTCGTTGGCGGCAATTCGGTCTCGGACGAGCCTCGGCGCGCATGCGTCGCGCGCTCCCATTGGCCGACGCGATGGCGCTGTCATATGACGAAGCTGCGTGGCACGACGGGACGGCGGATCGGCGATTTTGCAACATGGCGGCGAAGTGAGGGCGAAGTCGTGGGTGCTGTGCCATCGGAAAATGTATCTTTCCTAGTCGCCCGTAACGGTTCCAGTCGTTACTCGGCGATAAAACGCGCAACGGTGAAACATACGTGTTCGGGTGGTGTCGTCGGGGCCGATATCGGACATTGGCGCGTGTAAATATGAGCGGGACGGCCGGCAGCGCGACGACGAAGGTGACACCCCGCGGCACCGTGCGTTGCTCGAGCACGTATGGCAGGGACTAGGGCTCGCGATAAGAGAGCCCCGCTTTTGTCCTAGCGAGCCGTGGCAGCCGCCGGGACAGCAGCACCGAATAACGACTTGCTGTAACGATGTTGTGGCCAGCCCTGCCGAACTGTGAGAACGTGAGTGTCGTGCGCGGAAACAATGTCCGTCTCCGGGGCCGGGGCGCTCGGCGTGCGCGGAGCCACGACCGCCGATCGGCTCCGCGTAATTTCGGTAGCAGCGAGAGTGCTTCGCCCGCGAGAGTGCGTCTCCCCGTTCCTCCCTCCTGCTCGTCGTTTTTCCCGAAAAGGAGCGACGTCGGCGACGTCGGCGACGAGACGATAATCCCGACGCCGCGCCGTTCCCATCGGCATCGGCTGCGTCGCGCCGCGCCGCGTCGTCCGTCGATCGTCGATCGCCGAGTAGCGTAACTCGCTGGGCGAGCAGTTTGCGACGAGCAAGCGCACCACCATTGTGTCCGAGTCCGAGTCGCGTTGTTGTTGGTCGATTTCCGGGCTCCGCTCTCATCGGGCCGGCCGATGAATTTGTCCTCGTCATCGTCGAAAAATGCTCGCCTACGTGCGTTTCGCCCGCATTCTCGTTCCCTTTCCTCGCCTCCCTTTTCGTCGTGGAATGCGCGAATGACACGCTCCTCCTTAAACGGCGACCTCTTAGCGGCACGTTTACCGATGTACCGAAAAGTTCGTCTCTGGCCGGTCTCGGTAAATCGCTCCATGTAGCGATGCTCCAAAAATATACCGCGTGCCCATACGGTGGTCTAAATGCATCGCGTCCAAAATTTATACATGCTCGATATGTCAATGCACTGATTCTCCTAAACGCATCTGTTGATTGTTGTCAAGTTGTCAAACTAATTGTTTATCGACTATTTGTTACAAGCCTTCGCATACACATTTTGCTACCTGGACAATTGGACAACTGATATCGCAGGCGTTGTGCGTGTGAACGAAATTGCAAAATTTACCTTCAGAATGTCGTCTTTGTAGATGTAATATAGAGCAATTATAATTTATTACGAGTAATACATTTATATATGAATCAACAACTATATGTATAATAGTTTCGTTTCATAAAAAATTAGTTTAAAAAGATTTACTCTACATTTTTATTTGCTTTTTCTTCCACAGAGAATTGCCACTTTTTCTCCAGTTGCGTTAAAATGTGTTCAATATGCGGTATAATTTGCTAGTCAAAGTAGTTATATTTAAAATATTGGTTTTAGAAATTGTAATGTTATCAAGAATGAATATTTCATGAATTTTAAATATAGCGATAGATAATGCTATGCGAATTTACTATTGTTGCTTGTTGATATATCGAGCAATTTCTGCACTTGTGCTATAAAGTAAAATCTCAGCTGCGCCCAAATAATTTTATTTGCATACAATGAGGTGTCCTAAAAGGATCGCCGTCAAATAATATTTGTGTTGACAGCTGACTTGAAAAATAAATGCTCGTTGCAATTATATGTTGAATTTCAAGTATGTAAAAAAGTATAATTGTTTCTTAGTTGATCGTTAAATAATGTAAATATGTGTGAATGAAAGAGAAAGAAAAAGTGTATTATACGTGTATTATATCCGAACCAGATATGTAGTGTACAATTTAATTATAAATCCATTCTTCTTTTCAGATATACATAAGAAATAGAAGCTCTATTGGTCACTGTGATTTCTGATCGTACATGCGTGCCAAACACAAAGATATAAGAGGGCGTTAAGAAGAGATCCAATGGTTTCCTGACATAATGGAGAGCAAATTATATGTGAAGAATGAGCCGGGACTTGAGGGGCAATCGCTCGCGAATCCGCAGCCCAATCCGCCCGTCGAGGACAGTGGGGGAGCGAGAATATGCTTTGTCTGTGGTGCTGTAGGCCACAGCGAGCAGCACTGGTTACGAGTAAAACCAAGCCCGGGCGGTGCACCTAATGAGCCCTATTTTCCGTTTCTCGAGTCGCACGAGCCGCCGAGTGGCTATCGCGGCGAGGGTGCCAGAAGCGGTGCTGTCAAAGCATGCAATCTCTGTTACATTCTGTTGTTGCAACAGTGGGAAAGTTACGAGCGAGAGGCTAGGCCGCATAGTCAGCGGATTTATTGGTTGAAGAGATGTGACGGCGGCTCGTTCACGGGTGCCGAGATGGCACTTCAGGGCGAGTACGCCGCTCAGGTCTTGGGTTTGACGAACGATCAGGCACCGCAGCTCAGACAGGAGAACCGACCAGTCGGTATCTCGCCGCGATTACCGCCAAATTCACCCTCGCCGAGAGTCGAGCAAACTAGACCACCGTCGAATTCAATCGAGCTACCAAGGCCGCATTCTAACACAGCGGAAACGCACAGGCACTTGGAACAAACGAGGCTCACAATGGAATCTCCTCATCACAGATTGCAGTCACCTCACCAAAGGTTGCAGAGCCCGCGACAATCGGTCGAGGACGCTAGAATATCCAACGAGGCGGCGTTGGATCTGAGACATGCACCTAGAAGTTCGCCCGCACCGCAACCTACCTTACCACCACAACCTTCAGGTTTTAATCATTTGTGTTGATTTCACACAATTCATATTTGACACCAAGAAAAAGACGGCACAATCAAATTTTATGTAATATTTTTTATCCACTATTGTTTATTTTTGTATTTTTTTTAAATATTTTTTTTAATAAATTTTATTGAATTTATTTACTGAATTAATAAATTTTATTTACTTTTTTAAATGAATTATTTTTCGGATAATAATATTGTTGTGTCGATATAAGTATCAATCGTAAAGTTTAAAAAATACATGTATAGAGCACTTATTCGCGCGCGCGCGCGCACACACACACGCACACGTACAGAGAGAAAGACAAAGGCGTATCAGAAACTTCCCAGCAATCAAATTGGCGAATGTAATTGGATCTTTATCTAGAAAATCAACCCATTATCTTTACTTCTCATTTCCAAACAATCATAGAATGTACTATTTATTCACGGGGTGTCTAGTAAATTATGATTTAACTAATCTATTGAAATAATTTCTAATTAATAAATGTAAAAGAAAGAGAAGTAAAAAAATATATAATATATAGATTATAGAAATAATATATGTGGATTTATTTGATTTTATATTGATATTTTGTATATGTCTATCAATTAGTAAAATTTGCACTATCTTACAATCTGTAATCTTTTGATATAATGATTAAATATTACATATAATTAAATATTTGATATAAAATATTGTTAAATTATGAAAAAAGATATAGATTTTTGTCATTACAATTTAACGAACGCTATATCCTATATCGCAAGTAGCGTATATACACACATACACACACACATACATACATGTCTAGATAAAATATCTTCTATCATATAGCATGGAGAATAAAAAAAAATTTGTAGCGCTTTAATGCGCCTAATACTTAAAGCGTGTCCAAAGTGTACACTCGGCAAAATAACTTGAACGTGAAATCACCAGGCTATCTGATAGGAGTACAAAACTGTTTTTCACTGCTATTATACGTTATCTCGGTTTAGAATGTATACGTGGTAAATATACGAATCGGGTCGCTATTTACGCTGGCCTTAGTCCTTTCGTGCACTAATATAAATGTTTAAAAGTAAAGGTTAAAACAGTTTTGTGCAGATAAGAAGTATGTCGAAGTCATGGCAAAGAGTCAATTCGAGTCACTCGACGCGCACTTTCGATCTGAATGGCGATTCAGGCGATTTTCCTCCCGCGCTCCGCGCACTCGCAGAATATTGAGCTTTGGTGACCTCAACAATTTCGATCCGCCCGATCTGATATTCATTAGTCAGCGTATGCCCCGACAGATAAGCGGGTCGTTTGGAATTGAGCTATTGAAACACTGTATTCGTCGTCTAATTCAACTGTCCATGCTCGTGGATATATCATGACGATAAACTTGCGAAAAATGCAACTTCTAAATGGGTCACGTGCAGCACAATAATGATAATGTCGACAGCGTATGTAAGATTCTCGAGACAACTAGGATGGACAGTTGCATTGCGCGTTTACGGATTTTACACGACGATGCGTACCATAGAGCGCTCACCGATAATGAATAATAATAATCGGCATAACCGATTATTTGACATTTCAATTGCAGCTATATATAGCGGCGGATCGTCGTCCAGCGTTGGCACCGACATTCTAGATTTATCGATGCCGGACAAGAACTCTGTCACCGAAGTCTGTTATGTGTGCGGAGACGAATTCAAGAGAGGATCTCTTAGTCACATCGCTGCGAAGCCACTGCCAAACCCGCCGCACCCTTCTTCCAGTCCTCCGCCATTTTTTCCGTCACTGATGCTTCATCCCAGGCCGAGCAGAAGTCGACCTATGGATAGCGCTGGTCGAGTGCAGGTATTTCCTTATTGCCACATTTACCAATTTTTTTTTTCAATTTTTGCAACGATTTACACATTGATCTTTTTAGGCCTGTTCTGCCTGCCAGAATCATCTTTTATTACAATGGAAAGCTTACACACGGCAGGGAGTACCGCACGGTGATAGAAATTATACGCTTCGCAAGCGGCAAGCACCTACAATGGATACAACTACATTTATTTGCTACACTTGCGCTCTCGAGTACCCTTCATCCAGTATTAGACTACTATATTGCTGTCCTAATCCCGAGAAGGAGGCGTACTTCCCTTATATTTATTCTCTGAGACCTCCTCTAGGAGCTAGTCCTATTAGTCCTCAGGGAATGGTGCAGGTTTGCTCCATTTGTTACAGAGCTATTCCGCATAAGCAACAAATGCATATCGGTGAAAATCACGAGGCACAGCCAACAGTCGGGCAGAATATGGATTTCCGTCAACAAGGTAATATCTATTAATCCCAAAGAATATTCATACGAGTTTATTTCCGCCGTTTATTATTTAAAGGGGTCATATTTCTCGTTGCAGGTACTTCACCTCGACCCGCAGTTGCGAAATCTCCAGCTAATTCAGCTGGCAGCGATATTCGCTTTAAGCCATACGACTTGAACAAGTCAACAGTTGCTACAAATAAGCAACGAAGCAGTACAACCGTAAAAGCTCCCATTCCCGGGCAACGAAATTCACCCAATAACGGTCCCGCGGAAAATGGTACCGTTGCGCTTGGCCAAAATTATAGGTGCTATATTTGTGAGAGATTATATCCCCGTACTCATATGGAGTGGTGAGTCTTATATAAATACTTGTCTATTGCCAAAAAGATTATAATCTAAAAGAAATAAAAATGTGATTTCTCACGGTGATATAATTTGATAATTTATCGTTTTTATTAGGTTATCTACAAGTCCAGAAGGAATGAATTCACACGCTATGCATTTTCCTTGCTTGAGAGGAATGGCACGTACGTCTGAAAATGCCTGCATGGATAGCCATGGCAGGGTATTAGCATGTAGTCATTGTGTGAATCATCTTGCACAACAATGGGAAAGTATGGATGCAGAACGGGTTCCTTTAGAACGCCGCAGGTGAGTTCATTGCGAATTACATTAGCCATTATTCTTAACTGATTTGCATATATTACGCGAGTTAATAGTAAAGTGAGAAGAAATGTTTTGCGCGTAGAATAAAACTGACTTTTATAATCTATAATTCAATTTTCATGTAGAAGATTGACACAAGTGTACGATTCTTTCTTTGATTATAATGCATGTATTCAATAATAAAGAAAATAGATGTTATTGTTATTCGAAAAATTGTTTGGATATTAAGAAAATTACTGTGTAATATATTTATTATCTGTATGATATCTGTGTTAAATTCTAGGTACGATATTCCTAGTCCACATCCAAATGGTGATGTGAATCGGTCAATCGCTACGCCACCGAGTTCTAGTTCGGATCGAACATTCGGAAGCAATCCAGGCACATCGAGTAGCTCGATATATTGCTTCCTGTGTGGTTTACATAGCGATTTGACTCTTGCGAGAGTCCTATACGGTCGTCCTCAGGGTCGAAACGCGCCATTTTTCCCAGAACTTTTACGTCACCAGTCACCGCCGAACGCCGAGCAGCTACGCGACGACGGCTCCGCTCTGGTCTGCACGTTTTGTTATCATTCACTGTTGGCGCAATGGCGTCGATACGAATCTCTTTCCAGTGGTCAGCAAGTGAATGCTGCCGAGCGACAATATAACACCCATGATTATTGCTGTTATGTCTGCGGCATCACGACGTATAGAAAACGGGTGCGGGCGCTGCCGGTGAAAGATTTTCCGTTTCTAAGGTATCACAGACAGCCGGAGAAAAGTCTGTTGCTGGAAAATGGCGATTTCGCGGTTGTTTGCTTGGATTGTTACGAAACCTTGCGCACACAGAGCCTCGAATACGAGAGATGGGGTCTGCCAGTTGAAAAACGAGAATACAATTGGATTGTGCAACCTCCACCACCCGAAGACAGCCCTGACGCGGCCATAGCTAGGTTACCGTCTGGCGAAAGGTCCGAGAAAGTGGTCAGTATTATTTATCAATGTACGCATTATTTATTAATATATGATGTAACAAGCGCATAATGAACAATTAAGTTTGTTATGCGTCAACAAATAGATTATTACAACTGTATATTATCTGTTTATCTCTGATAGGTTCCACCGACATTAACCGTAAGGCCGGCGCGAAAGAACTGCTCACCAAAGGCACCCGATAAAAAGGCACCTGCAAAAATTCCGGAGAAGGAACAAGGTAAGATAGTAATAATTGAATTTCAAATCTCAAATTATACGCGATATATGGAAAATATTTTCAACATTTTTCAATCTTTAATCAGGAAAGAGAAATGAAATAGAAATGATAATGCTATATTTTATAATTTAAGTAAGATATTTATATAGCGCGCTTGAAACATTTCTATAGGTAAACTCGGCGAATTTTAAACTTTTCTCATTTGATTGCATGATATTGCACTCTGAGAGTACTTGTTAATTAAACGATCAACGAAAACTTTTCAAGAAGTATTTTCTGCAGTAGTTAAAACACTTATATTAGATAATACTGAGTTGACCGAAAACTTTCTCTTATAAAAGCTAAATGCATAAGTTTGTTGTATATATCGTAATCTTTATTAAAAATTGCAACTGCACTGAGATGGAATCTCAGGATTTAAATAATTCTCTAATGATAGTTATACTTGCATTCCGTAAATATTTATCTACTATAAATATTAGTTTTCATTTTAAAAGGAAATTCTACTAATAAAGCGAAGATTGATATCTTATCGTTGAGATGAACAACAAAGCCTTGTGCCGCCTTGCTTCTTCGCACGTTTAAAACATTTGTTATGTGTATATATGTGTGTTTATGTGTATGTACACGTGCGCGCGTACATACGTGTGTATATATATATATATATATATATATATATATATATATATACACATACACATGCACATATTTGTACAAAGCTCAACGAAGCGTAAGGTAGGATGTAAGGTGGAGGGTGGAGTGAGTAGATAAAACGTGAGTGGTACTCTTAAAAATCCGACAGACAAAAGGAGACTGACGGTAGGAAACTATCCCGAGAGCATAAGTTCTGATGGCTCGAGCGAATTTCGCTGCTTTTTTTTCTATACTTTTTTAGATTTTTTTCCTCTTTTATATCTTTTTTTCTCACTTTTGTGAATCTTCTCTATAGCATCTCGAGTTACGAGTAAGAAAATATCTTTCTCGGCAAAATTTCTCACCATCACCCGGTATGTGGCAAATATACATATATTCCTTTAATACATATATATGCTCCGTAATTAAATCTTGTAATCTATTTTGCTTTTCTACGCGTATTTTAAACCGAAATGAATTGCGTTGTATTTAAACAATAATTTTGACGTTTATATACATTTTACATTATTTTCAAAATTAAACAAATTAAGTAAAAAAATAATCTAAATTAAATAAAATAGACAATTAGAAACTATATATTTATAACATTAAAATGTAAAGAAATGTGTGCGAAAATATCGTGCTGATGATATGCTTTATTATACTTTTATTCGCCGACACCCATTTTTATTCGCCGGAAAAAAATTCTCTCGCCGCGAAAGGTTTCCTCCTGGCTTTGTTGCTGTTAACCTGTAACACTTTTGCTTCATTCTTTTCCTTTTTCGTCCTGACTTACCAGCAGCGTGCACGCCCCTCTAACGTGGAGGAAGGCACGTCTCCTCAAGTTTACGCCGTTGAACGCGTGAGACCACCGTGCAAACCTGCCATTTAAGAGTCATAAACTTGTACTCGAGCAGGTCGTCCAAGTCGCATTTTTAATCCAATGATCAAGACGAGTTTGTAAAAATTAATCTATATTAATAATCTTCCTAATCTATATTAATAATCTTCCTATAGAATATTTCAATATTCTGTTCATATCTTTTTTTACTTACAAATTCATTAATTAATTCGGCGTTCAATTTTTTTTTAAATATGACATTTTCTTTTCTTGCAAATTCTCTGAATCTGTAAGAAATTGAGATACTTTACGAAAATTTATGGAGAAATGGAGAAAATCTCAATTACGTTCCATTTACAAATTTGCTCTTATATGATTCTGTTGGGAGTAAAAACAGAAATATATTACTTTTATATCGAAAATATTATATAAACTCTTGCTAATTAATGTACTACACTTTTTAATATTATTATAAATTCGTATAACTCTAGATATTGCATTATTCTTTCGAGGATTAAAATATTATTAGCGCCATCATAATGTCCATTTAAAATTACTTAAAATTATTCTGGATAAAAGATTAGTCCATTTCAAACTTGCATTCCAAAAAATTTTTGCATTAAAACATGTATAAATGTATACAATCAAAGGATATATTCGGTGTTGTTGAAGATGATCTGTATTGTCAAAATTTATCACATATTGCCAAAAATTGTAACTTTCGCTCAAAATAATTTCCTTAATCATTTAAAATGGCACACTTTAAATGTTCATACATTTTTAAAAATAATGAGTTTTGTGAATTGAGCAAAAATTGGAATTGATCTTTCTTGAAATTTAATTGAACATTATTTGTTGGAGAGATTTTAAAGTTTTCATTTGAAATTTAATCAATCTACGAAGTTAGTATTAAAAAAGTTATTAATTAAAATGTACAATATTTTTTGAGAATAAGATTCCTCGAAAGAGAGAGAGCACGATCATTTTTTATGTAATGTAAAATAATCTAATTCTGCTCCGAATACCTAATTTTGATTAAATTACATTTTTAAATATTGCATTATAATATCATACAAGTAACTAAATCCGTGATAGGAATTTGCGTCAATAAATTGTGATAACGAGCAATCGTAATGACTGGAAAAGTTGTGAAAAAGTAATAAAAAAACATAAAAGTCGTTGAAATGGCAAGTGTCGCGTCCTCGTCGTAAGAACGAGGAAGGGAAATGCGAATAGATGGGTAGGTATAATACGATCGTCGAGATCAGGAGGTCGATTAAGGTCGGTCGATCTGGCTTAGAAGGTACCGGGGGTGGTTCTCTCGAAGTGTCGGGTAGGACTTAGCGGAGGGCTTAGCGGGCGAGGAACTTGCAGATGGAGTAAGGGGGTTAAAGTGCAGGGAGGTGAAGTGCGGCATACAAGTGGGTGAGGAGGGATGGCGGGTCAGGGAGGGACCGAAGGAGAAAGAGCAAACGCCCGCAGCGTGACACCGCATTGCGCCCACTTGCCAACCCATCCAACACCTAAATTCGAATTAGAGAGCCAGCCCCGTCGTTTTCCGTCAACACGCCCGCCATCCTATCCTTTACTCTCCTCGACTCATTCTCGCTCACCCATCCTCTTTATGGTAAACGTAGGGCGAGATGTCAGCCCTCCCTCGTCTCGTTTGTCCGCGCATTCAACGTCCATCCGCGACCCTCTTCGTTCTCTCTTGCGGAGAGCAATAAGCGAAAGGAGATATTCGCCGAAGCGTGTGTCTATTCGTGTTGTCGCTATAGTCTTTGCAAAAATCGATATCAATGTCACCGACGACTTGGCCTCTCGTATTCCTTTGGTAACCGGTGTCGTGGATGTACTAGTTAGGCACGCGGCCAAAAGACTCGATTTCGCTCCTGCTACCTATCTATTCCTCGTTGTCTCGCGGAATTGGTGCCAAGGCGCGATCCGGTTAACGACTTTTTCAGTCATTACTTTGCGGAACATTGCTACATACTCCTTCGTTAATTTGCGTCCATTTGCTTGACTAAAATAGAAAAAAGTCGATAGAAAGAATCTTATCTTTTAATCAATTCTAAATGGATTCTCGATTTTAACAAAGAATATTAGCTTGAAATTTATTTATTACAAATATCTCTTATATTTATTTATATATTAAAATAGATATTATTTATTATTCATAGTTTATTTATAATATTTATTATATGTACCTATTAACATAGAGATTTAATAAATTTTGAAATGAGATAATATTTTTTTACACATGTATAATCAAGTTTTTAGAAAGTTTTATTTAATTTCAACTTTGTTATTTTATCGTTGACATATGTACGTATATACACATACACGCAATTTTAAAGATTGTTTCCGGAAAGGTTAAATTTAATTTGAATGATGTCGCGGTTTCACAAGCATCTAAATCGAATATTTATGGCACTAAAGCTGCATTTATAGACGAGCAAATGTCACGAATTTATGTAGCGAGGTGTTTCTCTCAACGGAGCTCTCTTACGGAGAATGCGCTTCCGGCTTGATGCGTATTAATAATTAACCATCGTCGATCACCTTGCAAAATAGAAGCGCTCTTGATAACACTGGCAAGCGATTCTGCAATTCGAATAAATTCCTTTCAGTTTTCTTTTGCCGTTTTCTGTTTTCGGTTTGTTTTCGGTTTGTTTTCGGTCCTCCTTTTTGTTTCGATTCATCTGTATCAAAATTTATAGACTTGACAAACGATTCTTTTTCTGTTTTTTTTTTACTATTATCAATACATTTGTAGCTTTACTTTTACGCATGACCATTTTTATAATACAGTAGTTTATCGGCGGACTAATTTACATTTCTCGATTACATGAGAATTAAAGACAAAGGTTCGGGATACGTGTGCCAAATATGCCAAGTCGCTTTCTTTCGAGTGCGATAAAAATAATACAACTTATTAACCCGGTAAAGAATGTCGACGTGCTATAATGGAGAGAAAACGGGAGAAAGGGTGGTTATGAATGGGAGTCGACGGGGGTGGCGCGTTTGTTCGGCAAAGGAGCGAGAGAAAAAGTGAGCGGCATCCCGAAAAAGGATACGAGGGAGCAAAAGAGGGTCGGAGGCGCAGAGAATGGAGGTGGAAGAGGATAGTCGGGTGGTAGTCTGGGATGAAAGGAAGGGGCAAGGGGAAGTTCCCTGTCGCCGCCACGTATTGATTTTGCCGACAGACAGTCGGTTGTTGAGCTGTCTGCCTCGTAAGCCTAACTCGTCGTTTTGTGGGCTGTCGCGTGGGCCCTATATGGACGCACTACTCCCATAGTATCTTTTTTTTTTGCTACTCTTTCTCAAGATTGAGCGATGATACGGTCCCGAATGGCGTGGATGATATTCTCCGTTCGACCTTTGCGCGGCTTGTCCGACCCTTTCGTGTACTCTGCAAGCGAATAGAATAGAGACAATAAAATATTGCATCCGCAAAATTTTTGCATTTTTAGAAAATGAACTTTTGCCAATTGGACCAATTGCCATCTCGAAAAATTTTTCTCACATGTTACGTGTTTTCTCACAATTACTATATCATTGCGCTATTAAGATATATATTCAGAAAACAGTTCTCTTACGTGTCTTCCTTGAGGATAGAAATTTTTTAATAATGTTAATAATTTCGCGTGATTGAGCTGAGTAAAATGTCAGAGTGCCATAAAGTTGCGTTTATATGATAATCAGTTATGCATGGGAAAGTATCGCTGCCAAGGATAATAGTCGGGAAACAACGCTATTGATGCAATCGAAATAACAAGAACTAGCGAAACAACCTTAATAGACTCGTTAGAAAAGGAAAAAGAGATATATATTCTTTTTAATCTTTATTTATTTTACATATTTATGCAGGTGTTATGAAAAAGTACATGACATATATATTAGTAAAAATCTATAATAAGATCTAAGGCGCTTTGAATTGCACTTTCTATTCTATTTTTATCCTTTCTTTTATTTGTGCTAGCTGTCAGTCCGTTTCCAAGTCGTATCCATGACAGACGTACATTCTCTTCGGGATCAATTGTCGGTCATTCTGATCAGCGCTTGTCAAGCACATCTCTCTACTCATTACTCTTCGCGATACCTACCTATCTATGTCGCATAATCCGATTCTTCCGCGTCAAGAGTCCCGAGGAAGTCGTAAATATCACTTCCCTCGACCACCAGTGTGCCAATGTCGTCGAATATAAGCGTTTCGTGCTCTCTTGTGGGGATACAACAGTGGGCGAGCAACAGATATATCGGAGATATTCGTTACTGCGCGACAAACACCGTATGCGAATTGTGTCGGCTTACAAGCTAATTGATCGTCAAATATGGAGCGCTGTTCTGTCTGCGAAACACTTGTGCAAACTACTACGACAACTGACGTCGTCATTCATCGCCGTGTTGTTCCTTGCGAGAAACCGTTTCACGCGAATTGCACTTGCAACAAATTGCCCGTCGCGAATGACAATATTATACACATAGAGACTCATTCGGTTGCTCCGGACGACCTTATTTCACTTTCATCGAGTTCGCACACACATCCAAATGAAGATCGATTATCATTGACAGCTACTTTACACGATAGTTTCAACGAGGATTCATTGGCCGATTATGCAGAAGTTATAGAAAATGTAATATTTAATCTGTTGGAAAAAATTTCGATATTGCCATTTTTACTCAAAAACAAAGAGACAATTATCAAGATTGCATTAATCTAACAATATTATTTGTAAAAATAAGATATATATGTATACATAATGGTTATAAATTCTTCTACATTATGCTAAACGTGACGAAGGAATATTCCTTCTTTCAAAAATAATTCTAATGCGACTCTTAACTTTATTTTTGATTCGTTTATATTTCGGTATGAATTAAAAGAATGCAGATTATTAAATAATATAAATGCCTAAAGAATTAGTAGCATAATCGTAATAAATAAACACGTCTTCTCTAGACACGTTCAATACATAGAATTTTCCAAGCGTTAACAGAAACTTGTTGCGCCTAGAGTCCTAGACACTATAGATTACGTTGGGATCAATATATATATATATATATATATATATATATATAATTAATATATATATATATATATATAAATTTATATTATATTATATTTATATTATATATATATATATATATATATATATATATATATATATATATAATTCAAGTTCTTTTTTCGTTCTCGATAATTATATTTTAGATTGACATTGGGAGACAAACATTTACCGATACGAAGGACAAGGGATTTTTTAATTATTTCCTTCCTTGCGTTTAGCTCAAGTGTGATATCAAGAAATCGATAAGAGGAATGTATCTGTTTTCGACATAAATTAATAGTTAATTATCAGCTCGCTACGAAACAATTAATACAATAAGCGTTTGCAAAAATATACAAGGTGCATTTCGATGACATTTGCAAACGTAGAAACGTATGTAAAATATTTTTGAAATATCTAGCACTTCAATCTGATATTTCACGCAACATTAATTATGAATTCTCTACAGTCAAATCATTAGGTTTGCTCCACTGACATAACGAACAATTTTGAATGCGCATAATTCTGATAACGAGTACGAAGTAGAATATAGCGGTTATCATATATCGTCATCTGGAAATTGCGATCTTTTTATCTGTTACTATCGCGAATAAGAAAATGATTTTAATTTGTGAAAATTGAGACTTATATACCGATACGATCACTCGGCACTGCTTTTAAAACAGGTGAGCATTTTGAAAGAGCGGTACGGCACGTTGTTATCGGCTTAACGATCAATTTTAATTGCCACATCAGTTTATTGGATTGCCGTTACAATAGCTGCGAGAATGTTCCTCGTGAAAGGGGGAATTAATTGCACATCGCGGATACGCAAAACGTAGTGCATGCAACATGCAGAGGATATTATTGCGGGAACGTATTTTGTCGATGGCAGGCCGCGACGCGAAGTTAATTACCCGTTTACAAGAATTAGCGTATTGGTAATTTCGGCCTTCGAAATAGATCGATGACGATAATGTAATTGTGTGTGTGTGTGTGTGTGTCAGCTAATAATAGCCACTGCAAATTGCCCGGCTAAGATAATCGTGATGAACCATTTCGTAATGATAATTAGACATTTTCGCGTAAATAATGCGATGTGACAACGTGCATCGTTGCAATTTTTTTCGGGTGATAATAACGAGCAAAAATATGCATGATGGCCTTATATATGACGCGTCTTTTTTTAGCGAGATATATAAATGAGACTTCGCAAAATAAACTGAAAATACATTAGTTTGATTATTTATCATTTTTAGCTGTTGCTTTCTTGTCTACTAAATGCAAAATTTCGCGCAACATGCAGTCATAAGATAATCACATACACGATTTTACGTACAGAATTACCATCTACTTGTATAAATCACGAGAGTTTTATGATTATTTCCGCGGTTCGATGCAACTCATAATCGAGGAGATTCTAATCTTTCCCTTAAAACCACGTTTTACGAAAAATTAAATTACCTTCATCCGATCAAATAGCAGTCTCGGCCGTGTAATTAATTGCCGAAGAAAAAAAAATTGTAAATATTTTTTCTGAGAAAATATACGTGTCTAATGTTTTGCGATGTAAAATCGCGAAATCTTAATTATGCGTTTATTCATATCAATGAAGCTTTTGTGATTACGTCACGATTAAAACAATCTCGAGGAAATATCACGTGTATAAAATTGTCTCGCTTAATTTGACAAATGATACGCGTGAATATTTTACGATTATAAGCAACTAATGATATTTCGTATGCGCGCAATAATGGATGTTTACAGAGCGTACTCTGTAATAACGAAAAAAAGTAAGATTTTCAATAAGCCGTTCAATAGTTTGATTAGTAGCAGCGAAATGTAAAATGATACGAGTCGGGATGACTTGGATGTCATATGTCAAACGAATAATGGTGCATCGAGTCGCGCGGATGTCGTTGACCGAGTTCGCCGAGTTGTCTCGCTTCGCGGAATTCAAATTACACATAGCAGCGGCGTGACGGATATAGACGGCACGGATACGCGCGTATGTCAAAGTGACGAAGGAAGCGCGCGAATTATTTAGGAAGCTGCTGCCGACTTCGTAATCGTTCTATCTCGCTTACCCTCTTTCAATCCGCCTCTCGCATTTACATCGTTTCGATCCCCCTAACGTTCGGGTTTCCGGGTGAGGTGGCGTCGGCGGTGACGGCGGTAGTAGTGGCGAGGACGAGGACGAGGGCGAGGGCGAGGGTGGCGTTGGTGGCGCGAGCGGAACGACAGAGTGCAGAGTGGTTGGATTTCAGACTTTGAGTTGGAGGGGAAGATACGAGGGGTGAACGTGATAGAGAGAGCGATCGCGAGGCGGAGGAGGAGGAGAAGGAAGAAGAGGGGGCGGCTTGTGCTGGTTGAACAGCGCGTGCCGCTTCAGCGCCAGATGGCCCCGAAAGAGCGAGGGAGTGAGACGGGGCGAGAATGAAGGAGAAGAAAAGAGGCGATGGAAGGAGGAAGAAAGATGGAGAATGAAAAACCGCTCTTCTCCCCAGTCCCTGACGTTTAGCTCGAGGCGGTTGGTTGCGTAAGACGAAAAGAATGGAAAGGAGCGGGACACGGGGACAGTTCTCGGGCCCGCGGAATGAATGCCGGACCGCTTTTTCTGTTCAACATTTCGTGAGAAACGTTTAGCTAGCTCCGCAGTTTCGGGACGTGTATCTCTTTTCCGCGTAGGCAAGATGACGCTCCTCTTATCCGTTAACGTGGGTGGCGTGAGATTATATACTCGGAGTCTGCGTTAAAGCACGACGACTCGATATATCGATTATATTTTATATCTCGAGCATCGAATTTTTCGCGATAAAGAAAATTATTTCGCAAATAATCTATTAATTTATTATGTAGGAAAATTGCGGGGCAATAAAGGTGGGAAATGTAGCATGTTCATCCCACGCAAATATTGCCTTTATATTGTTACGTGTAAAAATAGATTTGCGTTCCTAGAACTAAGCTTTACATGTAGAGTAACATCGTATCGAAAATCATTCATCTATATAGCAATCGTTGCTTACGCTGCTCCTAAATCACTTTTATTATAACATCAAAATGTGTTTAAACAATATATAATCGATTGAATTTTTTATTAAGCAAGGTTCCGATTTAAAAAAATATGCGAGTAATTTACATAAAATTTCAATTCATATAAAAAAATTTTACAATATGTGCATAAATTCTAACGCATAAGCATTGCAATTTTGCATTATTCAAAATGAATAGAAAAAAATGGCACGAGTGTCATCTATAAATTAAACTGCTATTTATGTAAAATTATGCGAAATATCTCCGTGTTTATCGTGTTTCTCTACATCCGATTAGTGGAGCCTTCTCCTCTTTTCTCGAGCCTTGAAACAAAAGAGAAAAAAATCATATGCATTCCGGACGTTACGTGATTCGAGCGAAAATGATAAACGGATCGACAAGAGACCGCGAAAGTCGGCGTTGCGATTCGCAAAGATGCGTGTAATAATGTATGACGGCTCGTCGCTCTCCCCGAAAGCAAGAGAGAGAGAGAGAGAGAGAGACCGATCCTATTCTCACCCACTAGCGATTCGATCTTGGTCGAAGCGCGGCGGCGAGTCGAGCGTCGAGCCTTCTATCATCGGCCGCGAGTGGAGGGGGAAGCGCGGCGGAGATGCCCGAGGATGAACGAAGCGCGGTTCGCCGCCGCCGCTCGGCGGCGCGGCTCGTCAGTCTCGTACCAGGCGCCGTCGGTTTTGTGTGTCGTGGCGATCGTCTCGCGCGCCACGTGAGGGAACGAGAGGTTACGTGCGTTTGTGCGTGTAATAGCGGACGCGTATACGTCGAGTATAGCGTGGGTCTCGTTAACGATGGATTTTCTCTCGTACGTCGCGTAGGCGGACGGTCTGGAGCGCACGCGCCGCACGAGCAGGATCGTTTGAAAAGAGAGCGAGCCCTCTCTCCGTCTCTTGGCATCGCGGGCTCCGACATCCACGCGCGCGTGCAAATACATCTTCCTCGCCGTCTGGCGGCAGCGCCGAAGCGTTCGGTCAATTAGCCGTAATGGCACGATCCGCCGCGTCGGTCTCGGTCAATTAAGTGGTGATTAGTGCGCGGGCTGTGCCGTCGTCCCATCTCTCTCTCTCTCTCTCTCTCTCCCGAGCGTGCGGGCGCTCTCTCCCTCTCTCTAGCCCCCTCCCACCGCGTCAGCCGACTCCGACACGGTAGTCTCGCGTGTGGGGGAGTGTTGCAACGGTGAGAACAGGCGCGCGTTCGGTGTGAACGTCACCGCGTGTCGCAAGGTCGAGAGGTGGACGACGAAGGTGCCTCTCTTCGCGGCGCGTCGACTCCGGCGGCTCGATGCATCGACGCGTCTGTTAACGCGCCGGCCTTCCCGACATCTCGCGCGTGTGCGTGCGCGAGCAACGGCGCGTGCGCGCGTTGCGCGCCTAGTAGAACGGGCGCCTGCGGATCCCCGATCCCCGAGGCCGTAAATCACGCGTAGAGGAGGCGAAAGGAGACGAGAGGAGACGAGAGTCGAAGCGCACCCGCAAGAATGCGCGTCGAGCGGTGATACTCGCCGATCGGTATCGCTCCGGGAAGCATCACCGTGTTGTCGTCGCTCCGGAGTACGTCGAGGATGACGGAAGACTCCTCTTAATCTCGAACCTGACTTAACGTAGCCTCGCGTGAATTTGGGAGTGCTTCGAGTGTATATTATAGTGTTACGTGCGCATCGATCGTGGAGCCGACCGATCCGCGGAGGAAACGGACGGCGAAGGATTGACGGGCGAAAGATGCTTCGCGATCGCGCGCGCTGCCTCGCGAAAGAAACTCGTCGCGTCGCCGGAATCGTAGTCTCGGGGTAGTCTCTTCCCTCGCAACGTCGACGTGTATCCGCGAGTGTATCCGCTCCTTGCGTGGCATCGCTCGACTACAAAGTAGCCGCCAAAATGGACTTCCGGGCGCCACATCCGCTCGTGCACCCCTCGCACGCTGGACACCCTTACTATTATCCAGGTATTTCGGAAAATGTTTTTTCTTTTTTTCAACCTTTTTATAATTTCACATCTCTTTGGAAAGGAATTTTAAATATGTAAAGAATTTTTTTTATCTACAAATAAATATTTGTCGATGTGTTTACAACAGTTGATTGGAAGAAATTAAGTATATTAAAAAATTGTTAGGGATATTTTTTTCAAATGAAAGGTTTTTGAATATTCGAGAGTTGACTGGACTTTTTAATCGCTTCTGATTTCGAGGCATTCGAACGCGATACGTTAAAACAGTCGTGAAAGTCTCAGGTGCAGCGAGCGCAGTCGCGACGATCGTCGACGTGATGAATGCCATTCACGCGACATCCGTTAACACGCGATGCACGTTTAATGCGCACGTGATGTCGAGATCGTGTCGCGCGTGCAGCGCATCGTGCAAGGATGGTTTCGTGCATCGAGAATACGCGATTAGACTCTAACGGAGGATCAATGTTGAATTATTTCGATCCCGTATCTCGAACGCTGCTACTATTCGTGTCAAAGATTTTGAAAACCTAAATGGAGCGAGATTAAAACAGGCGGATCAAGATTAGTATTCCAAAGACTATCATTTATTTTCCTATTATATTTAAACATAATTTTGTACTCGTCAAACATGTATAATGAGATTAATAATAATATTACATCTTCTCCAAACTTGTGCTCGATTTGTAGCAATTTGAAAATTATTCTCTGGAAACGAGGTATTTTCTTGTAAAATTTTTGCACATATTTAAAAAAAAATGAATATCTCTCGAACAATTGTCGTATAAATCATCTTATATTAACGATGGAGGCGGCTTTTCGGTCGCTCCAGATTTTTATCTCGCGACACGTCGATGCAAAGCGAAATTGAAAATCGCACATATAACGCCAAAGACGATTCGCGCGCGATAAATATATAAATTAGCAACGTTGTTTTCAATCACGCGACTTTTAACTACGGGCAAAATTCACAGCGCTTAATTGCAGTCTCGCAAGTGGCACTTGGATAACGTTTCATCGGAAAAACGTGCTCGATTAAATTAATCCCACTCCCACCTTCGCGCTCGCAAGAAAAGTTGCCCCGCGTTGCAGTTTCCAGAGGATTGGCTCTTCGTGCGATATGTTCTTTAGCGCGATGGAGGAATGGGGGGAAAGGTGCACGCAGGAAACGAGCGCGCAAACTTAACTCGCTCACCGCAAAGCCGCGCATCCGACCAAGTGCCGGCTATTTCCTTCACCACCTCGCTGCACTTCGCCCTTGTGGGCGCATTCGTGATGCGTATAATTTCAATATGTTGAAAATGGAACGAGTTATGCCGCGATCTGCGAACGAGGGATAAAGAGGAAGGGGGAAATAGCTGACGCGTGTATACATGATATACCGTACCTTTCCGCTTTTAAATCGCTCGATGACGCAGGCCGCTTAATCTAATACGAAGAGTATCGATATTTTATTTGAATATTTCGAAATGATATTAACGAGTGTTTTAATAAATATTTTCTAATATAAGCAATTTATTGCGCACTAAAGTATGTTTAAAAAAAATGTTTCAACAATAATGCTTCCTCGAAATTAAATATTATAAAGACTTAAAAAAATACCGGTTCAGCAGTCATGTGTTTCGAGCATCTTGAAAAGAAATCAGTTGATGAGATATCGAGAAATCGCGCGGTACACGGTCGTTTTTACCGAAATAGGAAGATTTGCGAAGCGACTGCCGTCGATAGCGCGCAATCACTCGGAACATCCGCCGTTTTTTTCCTCTCGTATACGCGCGATCGCGCGTATCGATTGGGGGGCTCGGATGGTGGCTCGTTTCGGAAAAACGTGCGAATTAACTGCTCGATGCTTATATAACGCGGCGCGAGGAAATTAAAAACAACGACAATGCGAGGAGAGCGAAAGGGGGAGGGGAGGGCGGAATCGCGCGATACTCGCGTTCGCGATTCCCGCCCTCCCATGCTCGCCCGAGGGAATCGCGCTAACCTTTATTAACGTAACGTAACATCATTAATTGCGCGGCTGTGACTTTTTTATTGGACATTCGGGGTAAATATTGGCACCGCGAATTAGCTATTTTCGGAATATCGCAATCTTGCGTGTGCGTGTGTCGGCGTTTATTCACTCTCGTTTATCGGATTTCTCTCTTTCTGTATCCGATTCTCATTTCGATATCGTGAGATAGCCAACCGGATGTTTATTATTATTAAAGCGAAATTGCAATGACATTTCGACGCCCAGCGTCCTCCGCAAAAATTTAAATCGCTTCATTGTAGGCGTTTTAAATATCACGGTGCTATCGACTTGTTTGCAATCAAATTATTTGCAATTATTAGTAATGAAACTGGATAAAATTATTTTGATGCGAATCTAAACGCGTGCGACTCTAAGAATAGAGACGCTGGATGGACATTTGATGTGCAATTTCAACTTTGGATATTTTTATATACAAATTTTTCATATTTTCCGCTTTATACTGTTAAAAGCGTAAAAAGCCTTGGGTTACGAACATTTTTTTTTCTTTTTCGTATTCGCATGATATTTTGTATTGTCGATATGAATTCGCTATCTTCGATAGCGTCGCACTCGCTCGCATATTATCACATATATACTTGTATAGCACTAAAATAGTTAAGTAACGAATAATAGTTTAGGTGACATTGAAATGAAGTATTTATTTAACGTATTACACCGATAATGCATTTGTCGTACATGTGTTTACGCACGTTAGTACCAGTGCTTGCAATTCTATACGTGTATATGTACCGCGTGGTCATTATTTCTATTGAAATTTTTATTCGCTGTTTCTTTCATCAAAATAACGTTATCGCAATAATATAATAATATAATATTGATTAAAATTACAAGAGTCACTCACAATAATTATAATCGTTGCAATCGGTACAAAAGAGTCACGCGATAGCATATCTTGATCGAGAAATCGCCAGAAAAGATTAATTACCCGCAATTTATAACTTTCTCGACTTTGTCTAGTTCGCACACGATAAACGACATTGTTTCTTTGTCGGTGAAACGGTCTGTAAATTATTTCGCAGCCCGGCCAAACGACGGACATTGTCTCTTGTAGTCAATAATGAACGCTTCCCTCTCTGTCCTTCCTTAATCTTGTCGCATTAATTTCTAGCCAGTTTCCTCGTTATTTATTTGGCGCGGTCGATAAAACGACACGAGTGAAGTCGCTATTTTTCGCCGCCATCCGTGCGAAAAATTGGCTATTTATCAGTTTGAGATTTTTAACGAATATCTCGAGTAATTATAAGTTCCTCTATTTTCTCTTTCAACGATTCCCAGCCGGTTTCTCCGTTATCCAGCTATGAGCGATCAATGAAGCGGACACTCAACGTGATACATTTTGCACCGAGCGAAAAATTAATTATCTATCAATAGATGGTTGGATTTTTAGCGAGCGGCGCTTTTTACGCTCAACGAGCGCACGATCCTCAAAGTAAAAGCCAAAAAAAAAAGCGCGACGAATTACGATCCGGATATCATATGCGCGGAATTATCTCGGATTTTCTGCGGGCGCGATGTATCCGCTCTCCGGTTAGATTAACGAAAGTAATTCCACTCGATATGCGGTTGTTGATTCAGCGTAATTATCGTGGTCGGTCGTTTAGATGTTTTCTCCTTTCTTTCTTTTTTTTATCAGCTTCGCGTCACGCTTGCGATTACTCGCGATTACGGACAGTCCCGAGTTTATTTTCTCGTAATATATAGATAATGTAAAAGTTGGATTTTATTCATTTGGATAAATTCATTTGCGTAAAATTGCTAATTTCAGAAACTACGATATACATATATATATATATATATATATATATTTTCTTTTTTTTTTTCTTTATACAGGGTAGCTTTATTTTACCAATCAATTTTTTTATTTGAAAACATGTCCTTTTCCGTCGTATATACGGCGCAACGACAATTTGATCGCGCATGGTTTCACATTGATGCATTATCGGGCAACACTTTCGATTCTGCGAATGCAACCGTAATCGACGCTTTCTCATTAACCTTGCGTAATTGTTTAAAATCACACAACACACGATGCTTTGGCCCGCTTGTAGGCCGATAAAGTTCTCTCTACAAACCGTCGTGGTGTTTAGTCGCGTCACGCAAGCGGACTTGTGTTGAATCGTCACACTTGCGCGCACACATGCACCATCATTGAACAGCCTTGTCGTTAAGTGACCCGTATTGATTATCGACCAGCTAATTTAGCTGATATTTGCGTGGCTCTTTGGACGCGTGTGTACGCGCATCGCAGCTCACGCTCGTCCTCTTTTATCGCTTGCGGACGCGCTCTTGTAACGCATGTGATAAAAATAAATTGCTCGTTTTTAAAGATGACACTTGAGCAGCTCAAATTCTTCATGCGGCATCTAATATATGATGTAATCGACATGCTTTGCCTTTCCATTTCATTATTAATGCATATCTAGGATATTAATCGCCTCCCCTCGATCAGCATTTTGATCGGAAGAATGGAAAGCGTTAAAAGAGAAGATTGTGTCTTGTAACTTTGGTTTTACGATTTTAACATTTGCGAATTAATCCTTTCCGAGAACCATTGACGGATGAATACGCAGGAGCTTTTGTTTGTACGTTAGCTTGTTTACGAAGCGTCTTTACAGGGCTTGGCCCCCGGAAAGAGAAGTCTTACTGCGACAGGCCTCGGGGTTAAATCCTGTTCCATTACGGGATCGTCGATCCGGGTGGTCGACTAACAGCGTCTAACTCGACTAATTCTCGGCTCGGCTGTCTTCTATACAAATTTATTCCACATGTCGCCATGCTAATAATAAATATTGATATCGACGATAAATTGTTGTAGAATATGCTCTTTTCGATCGACGAGAAATGTATAAATTTTTTTTAGTCAATCGTAAGAAAAATGAAGAATCTGCGAGATATTATAATATAATATTTATTTATCATGACGCATGTGGCACTGAAAGGAGCGATATAAAATTTGCGCGCGTTTCCTTTGTTATGTTTATTTTAAATACTCTAAATATCCTTGTTTTTAGTAGTCGTTGCCCATCCTTGTACATTGCGAAATTGTCCTCCGAAGCGACAGGTTCGGCAAGGTAGTACTGCACGAGCGCAGATATTCTTTCGCTCTTTTGCCTGTTTCTTTTTTTTTCCGCCGTCCCTCCCGGCTTTTTATCCGGCCCACCCGTGCGGCACCGCAAATGTCTCGCAAGGCTTGCCCGGCACTCGGACCGTAACGAAGTGGAACGGGCGTAAAAATGAGTGGAAGACAATTAAGGAGGGGCCGAGAAGGGAGGGCGAACGGAGGGAGCGACGGATCGGAAGAGGTGAAAGGAGGAGGAGAGGATGAGCGGAGAGAGAGAAAAGGAACGGAAGGTCGACCACCTAGCGCGGCCTGATAAAGTCCATTACTTCCTTTGAATCTCGCGCGCGATTCTCCCGTCCGCTCCCTCCTCTCATCTCCTTCGTTATTTAGCCTCACGCCGAATTCGCATAACTGTTTCTTTTTCGCCTTCGTCGCTCCTCGTCTTACGATCGGCTCCCTCTATTCTCCGGTTTCTTCTCGGCTGGTTTCTTCGCGGTCAGCTTCCCCGCGATCGTTTATTTACGCTTATTTTGATCCTTCTACCTGCCGTCCGACTCTCGTACGAGCCCGTTCCTTCCCCTTCCCTTCTCCGTGTTCATTTCTCTTCCCTCGCTTCTTCCCCTCGTCCTGCCTCGCCGAGCCATTCTCGCTCTCATCCTCCACAAGTTCGCTAAATAATTGCGAACCGGCGGTGTTACCTTTTTCTTCTTCCTGCTCGGCCACACTCGACAAAAGGCTGTTAAAACAACCCTTTGTGCTACCCCCGACCTTTTTCCGGTCCTTCTTTTCCTGGAGGGTATACCGTGCGCGCTATCCTTCTGGCCCGGCACACGATGAACCGACCGCGTACATCGCCCCCTTTTCTCCCCACCTCTCCCTTCCGCCTGCCTGCCTGCAGTGCCTGCCTGCTTGTCTGCCCGCACCCCGCTCCGCTTTGGCGCACCCTTTGTGTCTCGGCGTTCATGGTATTTACAAGCACCATTCAACATCTGTCGACTCGCTTTCCCCCCTCTTATTCCAATCGCCCGCTTCTCTCCGTTCCACCTTGCCTCTCTCGCTCGCTCGCTCCAAATAAAAAATCATTATTGATTGCGCGTAACCTGTAGGATTCCGCGTCGACTTACGAGGACGTGCCTATTTTCTTACATCATTTTTTTTTTTCATCTTACGTTGTTTCCTCCAGACTAGTTTTAAGCAAGTATGTTAATTTTTCTTGCTGCTTCCTTGAGAATTTTATTTTATGCATATGTATCGGCGAGCGAGAGCTTGATTTCAAAACTACATAATATATTTCCTCCTTCTTTCCTCCTTGTTTTTTTTTCTTTTCTCGTTAATTTCACCTCATTTCACGGTAACGTTCGCGGTGACTTTGGACGAGAGCGTCGAGCGATGACGGGAAGCAGCGAGACGTATCCCCCGTTCTTTTATTCCCGCCTCGGCGGGATGTTACGTGTACCCGGCTTCTCGCGTGACAAAATGCATTCGTCGCCACCCTCCATCATCCGTGCGCGCGTGCGCCTCTCTGTCCTTTGACCGCTTCGACGGCAACCGTGCCGAGGGTTCGAGCACTCTCGAGAGTCGCCCTCGCTTCGACCTTTTCCATTTTCTTTTTTCCCTCGAAAAAGGAAGAAAAAATGCGACGCTGCTCAAAGCAAGCGGCACTTTTTTTTCTCTCTCCTCGCTCTCGAGTCTTCTCATTCGAACCTTTTTTACGGGACGTAATAATGAGGATACGCGTTATATAAAGAAATTACTACGAGAAGAAGGAAATTATTCTCGCGCGAATGAGTTTGAAATATAAATCCGATCTCGCATCGATAATGAAATTTTGTCTACGCCAGTCGATAAATTGTAGACTAAAGTTGAAACGTGTAGAAACTTGTGGCTATTTTCTGTTACGTAACTCACGCGTGTCGACAACCCCTCGAGTCACTCGAACGAGGGTACGGGTTGTGTTTTATCGTCGAAACGCGCGCCTTATGGCATGCGCGCCTTCTCGTAAAACTTCTTACTTCCGATTATTAACGTCTCTCGACGATTTTATTTATGCACGGGCGTCGCGGCGCCTGCCCGTGAGATAACGTTGAATTTCACGGAAAGCGCCGAGATACACGCCGTAAAGCTACGGATATTACTTTCACGAGCTGACGTGCCTCGAGAGATACTTGCTGCGTTGCGAAAGTGCCAAGTCGTGTATCGAGAGATGAATAAAAGTAACAAGAGAAATATAAAAGAGATATAATGTATACAAATCGCGAGAGTCGAGATCATCGACTCGATCGGTTTTTAAATTATGGCCTTTATATGTTTCTCCCGATAAGAAGAAATTCCAAACTCTCAAAGATCAAAGAAGCGGGGGGGATCGAGCTTTTAATTTTAAAGATGAAGTTTTTATCGTAGCTTATATTTTTTTCTTTTAAATCTCTACGATTATTCGTTCGGATTATTACTGTCGATGAAAAAAAATAGGCGAGGCAACGGTAAATAATGAAGGGTATTTGCATGATTCCGCGTTACATCAGCGGTCGACCAAATGTTAATAGATTCGTTGCGTTTGACATTCGCGTTTGCCGTATGGCAATCGTCGGTGCAATCTTGCGAGTTAATTGGATATATGCTAATGAGACGCAAAATACTGTTAATACGAGAAGAAATTTTAACGTTGCGATATACGGAACGGTTTACGTAACCACTCGCAGCGATAATCTTTACGATGATGCTACGTGTTATTTTGATTTTTATATCGCTGGGATGGGATACGCGCGTGTCGGGTGACGCGAATTAACGCGCTTGTCTCTGATTTCTCAATCGGTTTAATGAAAGTCAGGTGAAGTCAAGCACGGCGGATATATCGCCGTCGTTAAACCGCGAGTTGGCGCAATTGGAAGTCCGGCGGGATCAGGTGCGAGTTTCACCGGCTAATCGATAGCGGCGCGGAGTCGTAAATTGCCAAGGTTACGGAAACTATGGGCAGAGGGGAGGTTAAATCGCCATAAATTGCCGCTACATTAAGCACTGCCCCGACATTTTTATTTTCTTTATCTCGTTTTCCCGCTCTCTTCCCTCTTTATTTGTTCGTTAACGGAGCATCGATAGTTGATGCCGCATCAATCGTACGAGGTAAAAGTCGCGCTTTGTTCGACAAACGTCTTAGACTCGGAACAATTGATTTTTCCAGCTACGTCATCTTTCCGGTTCGAGAGAAAACACTCTTCTTTTTCTCAACGAATAATATATATATGTATATATATTTTTTTTTCCTTATCGAAAGTTATCTTTTCGCTAACAAAGCAAGACGTCTAAATTATACTTTTCATATTTGTTATTATTTCCTGTGAGCAATTTTTGAAATAAAATTTTAATTTAATATCGAAAGAAACATTTCGTATTTATATAATATTTGGATCAAAAACAATTTTGAAACAGTCGAATGCCATTTTGAAATGAAAATGGAACGAGTATAGGATTGTTATTTCATTGTTCTATTATCGTCACGACATTGTAACGTATGGTTAAAAATATACCACGGATCGCGTTTGTCGTCGCGAGATAAACCTGCGTCGATACGATCTATTTGGATCACGGCGAGCGGCCGTTCCGAACGAGACATCGATTTCCGGAGCGGACGTGTGTCTCGCGCGTCCCGTTGTTCTCTCTTTCCTTTCATAACCACCGAGTTCGATCCCCCGTTCGCGGTGAAATAATCGCCGCGAGGGGTCGGAAGAACCCAGGGACTATGAATTAGGTATGACCCAACCCCGCGCACACATCGGAAACTCTCCCCTTCGATTTCGATCAATACGCCAAGCGTGGGCAACGCCAAGTAGAGAAGGGATGAAGTGCTCTCGCACTTTCTTTCTCGTTCCTTTCGGGACATCCCCTTGCGAGAGAAAGAGAGAAGGAAAGGAAAGGAAAGAGTTTGAGATACGAATAAAGAGAAAGAGGGAAGAGAACGCATCCCTCTTTTCGGGCTTCCTCCGACCGGAGATACCTTCCGTGGGTCAAAGGTCACCGACGTCGGGAGCATAAATCAGGAGGACGTACTTGCCAAACAAGGGGAGAAGCACGCGCGCGTTCGAGATCCCCTCGAAATTAATTTATCAATGTTTTTGGTATCTCTGGTACCGAGCTTTTGCTTTTGCGCTCCTTCTCTTCTAATGTAAAGTGTAATAGTTATAATATTTGCCTTGAAATTTGTTTGAAATTTTAATGAGATTTTTATTCGACGACTTTAAAGCCGATTTTCGTTTCTTAGATTTTTTCTTTTTTTTCAATACATAATTATTAAAATATTTAACATGTAGCTTAACTAAAAGTATAAACAATGAATTAGTTTGACTAATGTCAATATTTATTTTGTTATTAATTTAGAGTGACTAGCAAAAAAAAATATTTAAAAATATATATGAAAATTTTAATTATATATAAACATTTTTATAGAATATTATTTATATATATTATTAATTTGTTTTTATATGTTTTCGAGATCGATAAGAGGCTTACATCGCGTATGCCTAAACGGTTCTCGCTTTTTCACTTCTCTCTCCGTCTCTCTCTTGTTCCTTTATCCCCCTCGTCAACGGCATCCCTTCTCATAAGCCGAGCACGAGAAAACTGCCTCCTCGACCAGCAGCTGCGTTCAATCGTACGCACGTGTGCGTGCGTAACGCGTGTAAAACAGCGTAGTAAAGCGACGCGATATAACTGGAATCATAAAACGCTAGATATATATCGCAATTTTCTCGCCTCCGACCACTTCTATTCGCGGCATCGTGCGCTATCGCGATATCGAACCGTGCATTTTGCGTTGATGACGAAAAAACGTATTCCAACAAGCGAAATAGTCTTTTTTTTCATCTCACGCAGCTGCTTTATTCAGAGTTGCACTCCATATCGCCCCTTGTAAAAATAAGCGACAAACACGTTCCGTCGACTTATTAATTTAACTAATTTGGCGCTCGTATAATTGAATTACACGTTTGTAATGTGTGCAAACTACGCCAGGTTTTCGGTTTAAAGAGCTGGTTTCGAGAAACGTGCCATTATACATATCCAGCGTGTACGAGTCCTTCTCGTGACTGCTTGCAAAAAGCGCGCCGTTGGTCAAAACAGGATTAAACTCCGTTCGCTTGCGTGTCCCGCAGCTTCCGCAACGTCAAGCGGAACGCACGTGGCAGTGCCCTGCGATGCGCTCTCTTTGCCTCTTTTCGCTTTGCAGCCTGGCGCTTTGCCGCGCTCTTTGTGCAGCCGTCCGTCTCCTTTTCAGCGAGCCATTTTCTAACGTGCGTTAATTAAATTCCGATCCCCTCTCAACTCGTTGTGTACCAGCACTTTCATGTTTTTCTTTTTCTTTGCTCTTCCCCCTCTCTCCCCTCGCTTCACCCCGCTTCTGTCTTGTCTCGCTTGATTCAACATCATTTTTGTCAGTTTTCATTAGGATGGCTCGCGTAATTGAAAAACACGTCGAGAACTTGAAAAACTTATCGCGAGGTGATCGGAAAGAAGTAAAATCTAACTCGCGCACAGCCTGGAATATTTTTTACATCCTGTTATTTTTGCATGCACGTTTGAATGTTCGCTAACGACAATTCTAACGTCGCTTGTCCCAGAATAGTAAATAGATTTCTCCCGTTCTCGCTCTCGCGCTGCATCTCAATCGCCGGACGAGCGACACGAGCTTTCAAGAGGCTTTCAAACTAGTCGAGGACGTGCATTAACTTTATCGGGGAGGGGGATAACTTCGTTCGTTCGTGATGCGGTCGAAATGCGAGACGCATCTCTTTTTGGCACACATCGCGCCGCCGGGTATATATATGTGTGTGTATCCTTTTTTCGCCTTTTTTCTCCTCGCCAGAGATACGCGCTGGGTTATATTGCGGCAAATCGATTTTTAGACTGGAAATAGATCGGCGCAAACCCGATTTTCGCTCGTCGCGTCACGTTCTACTCTGTGAACCAGTTATGGTCGTGATTAAATGCGGCCGCTCGCACTTTTCTGCACGTGAGCTGCCTTCGTTCGCGCGTCTCGAATGCATTCGATGCATTTTGATCCGTGGCTGGCGATAGCTTCGCGATATTATGCGGCAATTAAGGTATACGACTAAAAATTTAAATCGTCGAGTAAGAAAAATTTTTAATCGATCGCACGCAATTATATCCGGCAATGATCATCTTTATTCGCATACTATAATATTAAGCGTCTCCATTTTTTTTTTTTATTTTTCCTCACTGCCGATCACGTAAATAATGGACGCTTTACATCGCGATTACGCGATTTATCGTTAATTTGTAATCATTAAAGTCACGCTAGCCGTTATAGGTCAACCTGTACTTTCGCACGTTGACTTTTTGCCACGAGTTGACAAATGTAAACGTCACGACGATGGCGATAATTATGGAAAAGATGATGGTAGTCGACGGATAGTTACGGTACATGTAGTTGCGCGGAAAGTGGCAGAGATCGTAATGAGCTGTATTTCATTGGATTAACATAAATGGCAAACGGCGTTTGCGTTTCAATTATCGCGCGAATTTACGATTCGATCGCGCGTCTCGATGAGGGGAATACGATGCAATTGGGAACGAAATGGATTGGAAAAATGGGGAGAGCGAAATCATTGTAATGAAATTAGCGCGACTCCCGCTGTCAGCTTTTGTGGACGTCGTGCCCCGAAGGGTTGGGTTCGCTTTTTCATCGTGCCGATTGTTATTGGCTGATAAATGTCGATAGGTTTTTTTTTTGCACGGTGCTTCCGTCCGCGGTATTCGATTGTACGAGAAGGGCGATATAGTACGTTTATCGTATAATACGTTTACACATTTGCTCGTTGACTCGTGCGGGAGGATGAACCTCGATGAAAGTCGAATTTATATTATTCTATTTTCAAAGGTGAAATTAGAATTTTTTCAGTTTTATCGAATTATACTTACTTCAAATGAAAACTAACGGTGATGTAATTAAAAGGCACCGTTGTAGTATTATGATTTATGTAAAGCTTTAATCTTGTTATCCTCTAGGAGAGCATGCCAATCGTCATAAAGGATATTTAAAATATTTGAAATAACTTTTGTGAGACAGCTATTGTGAAATATTTAAACTAAATACTCGTATGTGTATAAAACATGTATTTTAATGACTTCTTTATTTATGCAACTGTTTTACTACAGTCTGATAATGTTAAAATGTATGCCAAGGAATGATTGATGTTATTGCGATATTATCAACAATATGTAAATTATACATTGCGGTGTTGTGCATGTTTTTAAACATGCCTCGTGTTTATACAAGTGAAACAAAACTTGTCGTTTCTTATCTCCACTTTTACATTTTTCGAATCGTCGCATAAAACGAATGGATAAGAATGCTCCTTAATTGAAAAACCTGCACAAGATACTATTATTTCCAGGACACATAACAATAACAAGTAATATTTCTTGGGATTTTGTTTAAAAATTAAGGCTTTAATAGTTTTGGATTTAATTTGTCAGCTACTGTTTTATACAGGGAGATCAAGTTGAATGATGGACTTGCACTCCAAGATGAGGAATTTTCCCTAAAGTTATAATTTAAATTCATATTGAGGGAAAGACGAGAAGAAAGAGAGAGGGGGAGAAACAGAGAAAAGCAAAAAGTCATTTTGCGTAAAAAAGAATAGAAGGAAATTATCAAGATTAAAATAAATTTTCGAAAAAATTACAGACACACACTACACAAGTATAAAATATTTAGTAAATTATTAAAGAATTATAGTGTGGACCAATTTCGCTAGAATTTCTCTAGTTACGTAGCATGTCGAAAGGTCTTTCAATCATGGCTTATTTTATCTATCGTGTGTTTGCTTCGTCTCTCATTTGTGCAACTTATTAGCCGCGTGTAACAGCAGATGCATCGTATCGTGGTTGCATCTTGGCACCGCGCCAATATTCGGTCAATTTAATCTGCGCGGCTGCTCGAACGACGAAAGAAACATATACCGTGTACAAAGTAAACGACTTCAAAGTTGCGACAATTAATTATAACGCCGCTTATATGCTGCCCGACTATTTTTAGAACTACTTGTTAACCACGTACCTCTAACCTGATGTAAATATCGCGCAAGAATCGTATTAATTCTTTGATTATTGCCATCTTTCCAAGAAACAATTCTTATATATCGTGTATGCATTATCGCGATAAAAAACGCTATTAAATAAACGATATGATATAAGCGGAAGATGAGCGAACAATATTAACATTATGATATCGATGCATTTAACTGGCATTCAAAAGTGTGCTATCTGGAAATATATTAGCGATGCGCAAGGACAAAACTAAAGATAAACGCATATCGCGCATGTTAATGAGCTAGTTCTGTCTGCAACATTGTTAATAAGCCGCTAGCAAAACGAAAAATGTGTATTAACATCGAAATTTGTGAAATATTATGACAAATTGATTAGGGGATCCATTGCTCGATTTTTCGACAGTTTACAATTTCAATTCTTTATTCCTCATTTGTAGATTATGAATAAAATATAATCTTCGAGTCTTAATAAAACAGATTGATGGATTACGAAGCAATTGAAGTGTTTGCCAAAGACACAATGAAAGACATATGGACGAGCTTTTTTTAGTTTTGAGAGGCTGGCTATGAATATATTCAACGATCTACTTGAAGCTATTCTTTTTTTAAGCGAGCGTCGTGTCTCGTTAAATTGCTTTTTATTATACAATATTGCGAATGTCGACTTATTTTCTTTAGATTGAAAATTGCTTTATAAATGAGGACGTGCATCGCATGTATTTTTTTAATTCAAGATCTCTTTTTTTTTTCTCGAGACCTTGTACATCCAGTAACGAATAAACTCCCGACGATGATCCTCGACTTGAAACTGCAGCTTTCACCCGTAATGAAAATTGATAGTCTGGTTAACCGCGTTTCGCGTCAGTTGCAGCTGCAGGCGATGCTTCCGGCCGCTTCCTGCCGACTAAATGCTGACAGACTGCTGGCTGCTTCGTTGCGAGAGTCGCATAATCGCCCGTTGCGCTTTTTATCGCTCGTCTTTACGCCTGTCGTCGTCGATAAATGACGATACCGAAGCATGCCCGGAGCGTAGAAAGGGCGAACGCCACGGGAATTTTTGCGCAATAACGTTTCTTGATCGTTATTGTCGAAAAAACCTTTTAAACGGACAACAAATATCGGTGTTTTTATTTCTGCACCTTGCCTCTGAATTTTATTTCGGAAAAAAAAAACATTTTGCAAACATTACAAACATAACTTATTTATAATTAGAATTTTTATTTTTTTTTTGTTACAGTATTCCCTTTATAATTTTTTTACTTGGAATTTAACATAAAATTTCTGCAACATGTTTTTTCTTCGCAAAGGATCTAAAATCGCTTAAAAGATTGCATCTCTTTAGCTTGTTTGAAGTCTGCCGTGCTTAGAGATTCATAGCAAAGATGTGTCGCTCAAGCACCGGCTTTCAAAAAGACTTTAGTGCGAATCGAGGCGTTAAAATACGCCAAGGATTTTTGTCGATAGAAGTCGGATATCGGCGTCGATGATAGAGCTAAGAGAAAAAAAACGACGAGGGAGACCTCGAAGAAGCGGAAAATGTCGAGAGGGCTCGATGATGGTATCTTCGATTGAAGCAACAGCGTGAGAGAGTTTTATACGTGTGTGTGTGTACGTGAAATGTCTCCAACACAGAGAGTGTTACTTTTATCGCTTCTCGGACTGTTTCTATCCGTTCTATCCGCTCTATCCGCGTGATAGTCGAGTGGAGGAGCCGAGGATGTAGCAGGCCCAGTGGCTACAAAGACGTCAGAATCCGAGAGAAATTTGTTCAAAGAATGAATCGAGTCGCGCTGCTCCATCATTTTCTCTCATCTTACGCATCTCTTCGTCTCTCTCTTTCCAAGACTCTAATCGTTTCTGCAATTTATCCAATGGCCATCTTACCCGCGTTAACGCGCGGACTGGGAAATAATAAAGTCGATCCCTGGCTTGACGCTGCGATCTCCGCGATGTTACCATCTCCCGCTTTGCATATCAAGCAACCTTACTCCGCGTAGACGTCGTCTCTCCGCTGCCGTGGCACGCGCAAGTGCGTGAACGCCGCGATGCATATAAAGGCGTGCCTCGGGCGCGCACGTACATATTCCACGGGTTGGATAGGGAGGTGGAACAGGCAGTTTTTACGCGCTCCCCCCATATATGGAAGCTGTACTGAATCTGAAGAATTTTTTTTCGTCGCTTGAAAATTGACGCAATTTTTATAGCGGCGATGGTAGCCAAGAGTAGAATTTTTTGTAGGATTTTCTGAGAGTATTATAATATGATGTGTGATAAATGATTGAATTATAAAAGGTACAAGTTTGGAAATGGGCAAATAAGAAATATTTTTCTTTTCGTGACGCGTCAAGTCGAACACTATCGAGGAGCTTTTTTTTCACCAAAGATAAATCTATAATGCCAAGGACATTTCGCGAATCACGTAGTTGGAAAGAGCCAGTCGATTCTCTCGAGGGTCCGGGCGTGAAGTATGACCGACGTTAAGATAGGCCGAATCCCGCGGGTAAAGATTCGCCATTTCGGATCTCTTTGTCTCTAAAATATTCATGGATGCAGGCTGCTCCAAAGCATTGCCAAACAGAGAGGAAGAAAAGGATGATTCAAACGAGGGAAACGTCTAAAGTCGATTCAGGAGAACGTTTCCTTTTGTCGGCTAGCGAACATGGTTCTTTACAAAGTTCACATAGCTTAGTTTCCGGTTTCTGAAAGATCACGATATCTCTCCTATAGTCCCATTCGTATTGACGAAACGTGATTTCTCTTTGAGTCTTTAAAAATTTTAAAAATCTAAATTGTACGAAGGAAAGAAAAGCTGAGCAATTTTATGAGTTCAACAATTGCTGGATTTGCTAATAATATTAATTTTATAATTTTTCTTGTTTGCAATAAATGAACACGGCGAGAAAAATATATTTTTCATAACTATTTTATCTAATTAAATTTATAAAATTGATATTTAATATATATTCTTGACGTGTGCGATACTTGATTAGAAATCGTATAATGAAATTAATCGAAATTGGATGTATTTGGACACACGTTTAGCGCAAAAGTTTGGCTTAGTTTCAAAATAATAACACACACACATACACACATCTCGCTTGAGAACATAGGCGAACTTATTCGCGCGTCTGCTATTCAGCTTTTCGCTTCTTTTCCCGCGCGCTCTTTTATCTAGAAGCCATATGAGCCTCGTGTACCTCACGTAGCGTTGGCGTAAGAGGAAGCTGCGAATGTATAAACATTTATGCAAAGCGAGGAGCGGCGCTTTGCCGGGAGAGCCGAGCCGCTTTGCGACAAAGTTGCCATCCGTTTTTCATAGGTTGCGATGAGCGGCGTCATGAAATTTTTGTCACTTGCCCCACGGAACGTATTAAAGACCGGAAAGTCTCTTGTGTAACTTCAAAAGACAAACGGAAAAGAAGGAAATAAAATATCCAAAAACTATGCAAAGCAAAAAGGGGAACGATATTTCAATGAAACGCGCTCTCCAATCGACTATATTCACTTTTCGCGTTTTTAATATTATTTGCAGCATCCGTTAAAAAAGAATAAATATAAAACTCGTATTACTTTTATTGTATACAATTCTTTGAAAAATGTTATTGCGTTTGGCGATCGCGAAACGACAGTATCTCGCGTAAACTCTGGCGAGCAAAATCCACAGTAGCATCGCGATATTTCAGACGCTAAGGATCTTTTCTCGCCGCCACCGGCGAACAAATTATCGGAATAACCGGCTGGAAAGCGAGTGGTTGAAGCGCAATTCCCTCGGCAATTTGCTTAAGCCGAGTGGGATCGCCGCAAGTTGGAGAGCAACGAAAGTCGTTAAAATCTCTCTTCATCCCTTTCCGCTGCTCCTGACCTGACTCTCTTATCCCTATGTCCTCTCGTGATTCTCTCTTGGGAAACGTTCAACCTCGAGAATTCGAGAGGCGAGCATAAATGCTTGGTTATATGATCGCGATACGCGGTTATGATCGCGTCACTCGTGCTCGCTTATTACGGTAGCGAGGACGAAAAGGCAGAAGGAGGTCGCAAAAAATTTTTTGTCGACCAGCTCGTGAGCTTTTCATGGCTTGCGAAAGCTCATAATTCCCGGAAATCCTCGACGATTGCGTAGATATCGGGTCTCGGCTTTATTGAGCGGCATAAAAGCGTCGCCATCATCGCCGAGTATTCGTCGCCGAACATTGGTCAGGGGATTGAGGGATGTTTTTTTGGAATGTGGCACGGTTACTCGACCGCGTAAAGCCTGATTCGTATCATTCGTATGGAAAAGAAAGCATGCGCGATTTTTTTTATCAACACTTGCATACTATTTATATTATTTGTCCAGTATATGAGCGCGACGAATAAACGAATTTGATATCGGAGCAAATATTTAAAAATGTCATTTTGATTTAACAATTATTGTTGCGCGTTAGAAGAAAAAAATTGGAAAATACTTATAAATTGAAATAAACTTTTTTTACATTGTACTACAAGTTCATACTTAAAAATATATGATAATGTTTTCGAAAGAGACAAATATTCATTCAAAAAAGAAAAAAAAAATTTCATTTTTCCGGAGGTAGCAAATGTTGCGGATTAAGCTGAATTCGGAAGAGCTCTCTTGGTTCTGACACTGTTTGCTTTCTTTTCTCGTAGAGAGCAGCTTTCGGCTTCTCTCTGTCTCATACGCCTTTTCTCTGGTTTTCTCCACTTGATCGACTTTCGCCGGAAACGCAATGTTGTCAGGACATGCCGTAAATTCTTTCCTCTCTCGACTTTTCATCTTGCTGCCTTTACTAGCTGAATTGTGAGATATATTTTATTTTTGTTACTCGGAGCTTTCGTTTCGCGAGCGTTCAATTTATCTTTCTACTTCACGAATGTCGCAAACTATCGGTTAATTCGGACGGGATTTTTAATGATTATCGCGGATTGCGCTTAATCTTTTTATCACGACTGAATTCTACGAGAATCTGACGTAAAGGTCGCGTTCTTTTCAATTTGACCTATTTGAATTTAAAAGTTTATCTCCATGATAAATTGTTCTCACGTGTAATCAAGATCGATTCCGTACGGAAAAAAAAAAACAAACGTTTCGTTCTTTTTCGACACGTTTTTCTTGGCCTCTTTCTGTACGTCGTTTTACGGTTTCTTTTTGTTGTTTTTTTTTTTCTTGTTCACTGGCCGTTAGACGTGCGAGTGCTTTTATACGATCGTAAGATCGCACGGTGCACTTATTAGACACACGCGAGCGAGAAACCAAGGAGGGAAGTTTCTGACCCGTTAAACCGGTACGTGGAAATGACCGTGTTCCACTTCCCGTTTCCTCTTGCTCTCGTCGATAATTCGGATCCTCTCAATCTCTATCTTTCGCTTAAAGAGCTGGCTTGTCACTGTTTGCCGACCAGCTGGCCGATTGTGAATTCTTACCTGACCGACAAGTCCTCGGACTTTCAAACGAGGCAATTTCTGTCCGGATATTTCAATCTCACAGGGAATTGCGCGATTGCTGAAGCAGCACTTTCCACTCCAGGGGGATATTTGCTCTAATATTTTTAATATTCGAATACATTTACGGGCAGGCAATTCCTTGAATGTTTAAAGTCAATTATTTCCCTCTTTCTAATAATAATAATATCACGCGCGTACATAATATATTCTTAGTTATCTTTTAATAATTCATTGTTAATTGATTCAATGTTAATTGATTCATTGTTAATTGATTCAAAATATTTTCCACAAATAAAATAAATAATAACAAGTTTACAAATTGTTATAAATCTTGCAAAATTATATTTTATTTATGAAATTTTATCAAATATATTCTAAACGAATAATAATAAATAAAAAGATGTGTATAAAAGACTGCCAGGATCACTTTTATTAACAACTCGTATATAATTATAACCTGATAAATTATGCAAATCTCATTAATTGACGTTAATTTTACACCCGATCTCCAGAACGTACTGCACGATAACATCACAATGCTCTCAGACAACTAATTAATTTTTAATTAATTTTTAATTAATTTAAAAATTGATTATTTCCGCGCATTGGCATAATTTATAGTCTCTCTCTCTCTCTCTCTCTCTCTCTCTCTCTCTCTCTCTCTCTCTCTCTCTCTCTCTCTCTCTCTCTCTCTCTCTCTCTCAATTTCTCATGTTTTTACGTAACTTTGAGTTATGAATAAATCTCGACAGCTTTCGTAAGGTAAGGAGATGGCTCTCTCGCGCGGGTAACGGCACATTTGATGATACTTGAAGCGGTTTTGCGCGCGCACTTTGCGTGTGCGCGGCAAACGATACCTTGGAACCTGTCCAGGATTTGGGATTCCGCAGTGCTATCGGCATCGTCTAGTCCGCTTCCTGAATACAAGCGCGGCCCGTAATCTCGCTCCTTACCACACGTACACGCGACGAATGTACGTGATATTCGAGACACGTTCCTCCTCCCAGTCGCTTCGTTCGTTGCATCCAACACCCGTGCTGCACCGACGCACATTGCCCGCATACGGTATCTGATCTTGCGAAACGAGGGGATTTTTTTCTCGCCGCCTTCAACTTTTATTATAAAAATGGACTTAAGATCAAAATAGAGTAACAAGCGAGATGTGTCGGAAATGATGCTCGGCTGGGAAAATTTACACGCTACGAAAATCTTGATAATTAGCAATTTGTAAAAATGCCTCCTATTTTATAACAAGATTGTTACACGAATGTACTAAATATTTTTGTCTCGATAAAAACATTTCGCGACGTTTTTGTCAATATATAACGGGATTTCTCGTTGAGAAAAAAAGAAAATTTTGTTTCGTCAAATCAGAGATAAGGTATCGATAATTGCAAAATTTATTTATTTTACTTTGATAATCTCTATCCGTATCTATCTTCCCTCGGAAGAGAGAGGCCGCGTTTATAGACGGCTGGTTATAAAGTTTTTGACTTAAAACGCAAGTTGGAGTAGAAAAGAAAACTGATCCCCTAGTCGCGTTTGCACCAAAGTTTACGCCGAAGTGGATATTCAGCGTACTTTGGCGCTTGAAGAGTCAAAGGAAACTTTCATTCGGGGTTTCCGTTTACAAACTCCACGATGTAACTCAACCCACGAATACCCGAGAGAAACATGAAAGCTTGATCGTGCATGCTCAAATATCGAGGAGAGATAAAATTCGATTCTTATAGAACGTCTCGTTTGGTATCGCCTCTGTGATTCGCTCCGCTCACTTATAATTTATATATATATATATATATATATATATATATATTATTTAGTAAATATATATTAATATTTACATTTTAGCTTCGATAAAAATATTTCGCTACAATTACTTTTGAAATTCCGCGCGTTAAACGGAATTAAGGGTATTGGGTTTTATTGTAATATTAATGAATTCCATCGCATGAAATATTTCATTACGGGAGAATTACGTACTTGACGCGAACTAAATTTACCTTCTTAATTTTCCACGGTTAATAAGTCTATCGACCGCGCCTAAAAACCTCGATGAAATTCGGCTCATCCATCGGCGCTTGGATCGGGGATATATATGTTGTGATACACGGTACATCGACGCGGCGAGATCCGTCCTATAAATCCTAAACGGATTAATTAATAATAATGCGCGGTCCGGCCCGCGCATGTTAACCGGTCCCTTGCCATCCGTGTACAAGCTGCGCGCGAGTCCTCGGATATTTTAATGAGCGCGAGCGTTGGACGCGCGCGGCCGATCGATTACACAGCCAGGCTAGCCGTCGAAATTAATATTCTCTTCCCATTTCCCCTTTCCCCTCTCTCCCCATTCCTCCTTCCCCTCCTGAAATATAAACGCCGTCGACACGAAAGCTGCCCTCGACCGGCGTTAATCGGAGAATGTTTCGGCATTCTTGCTCTCGATCTCTCGCTACGATTAAATTGGATAAATTGTCTTGGGAATTTTTCCATTAAACGTTATTAACATTTATTTTAATCCTTAATTGTTGCTCAAATGATGGGACATGCGTTATTCGACATCAGAGATTGGTGAGAATTTTTTACAAGCTTAGTTTCGCAGTTTCCGTGTCAACAACTTTTAATTAGTAGTAATTAGTTTAGTTTCTTCATCATGTTTTGCGTCTATTGTAAAAGCCTGAGAAGTCTGTATGCTACAGTTATCGATTGAAAATTTTCAGTCCGAGTTACCTTTATTTATGATAAAGAATTACATTGCTCGTGAATATCGATCGAACACTTGTAATTTGAAGAATTGATTTCTTGAAAGAATTAAATTGGCCTGAATTTAAAATTCTTTCAGCTTTCGCGATTAAACGTGATATGAAAATCTGACGTTTTGCGATCAGCGTAAGAACGTTCGAGTCAGAGCTCGAAGAGAGTTTTCGCGGCTGCTGTTGCCTCGACGTTCGCATTCGGACGATGAAATCGCCCTTTCGCCGTTGTTTGTTGCTCCTGTCGGATTATAACGATCGTTGTAGCCTCTTCGCACGCGGTTTTTGCACGGTAATTTGTAATTTATGCAACACGTGGAAAAGCGATGATGCCGCGATAATAACGCACGCGTTAAATCCGATATTATTTGTTACGCGCGACGATTGGATTGTCATTGTTTTGCACGGATACGATAAAAACACAGGCGCGCAGACTGAGATTGCATTTCATAACGGCTGGTGATTTATAATAAACAATTTTACGAAACGCTTTTCCCATCGCGGGCAAATTTTTAATAACCTTTAATCGGAGCAAATCGCATCGCTACTTATTACCGTATAATCGATTGATTGGTTCGTTTGTTACGAATCGTATATTTATTAGGTTATAAATTTTGCCACGCGGTGGATGAATATAAATCAACGATTCCCCCTGTGCGAATTATTTTCTCACCGCGAGTAATAATAAATCACGAAAGTCGAGGAAAGACGGGATAATCAACATTGAAAAATCTTTGTCGACGACGGTGCGTCCTACTGTCTTCGCTTTGAACGGTTTCGAAAAGCGGAACAGAGAGAATAATAAACTGGAATAGGACGCTTTGTGAGGATTCAAGGGTGAAATCAAACCGGGACGGACTATCTAAACGAACTGTCGCTGGCAGATAAACGACGGATAATTACTTTTGCCGGTTGCTAGATTAATATTGGGATTCTCGCGTCGCGGAAGATTCTCTTCTCTCATTTTCTCTTGATCTTTCCGTTTCCTCGCTTCTTGCACCGTCATTTCCGTCCCGACATTCCGCACCCTTTGATCCTCTTTAATTTTATTTGCACATGCTATAGAGACGTCAAAATTCCGTCTTATTCCATTATTAGAGAGTATTTATATATATAAAGAATCAACAATGTAGTATAAATCTCAAAATTAAAAATCTGTGGATTATTTCAATTTTAAATCGGAAATCATATTTTATCTCGCAGTCTTAAAGTATACATTCCATAGGACACGGTCCTATAAATATTTTAAACTCATTGCACGGAATGGAAAGACTGAAATATTCAAAGAGAGCTTTTTCGCAAATTTTCCTTAATTATTATACATACGAGCAAGAAGAGAATGTCAAGTATAATTTCTACACTTTGCAAAGTAATCTCTCGCAGAGTTATATCACGGCTCGTTACTGGAATAAGTAACTCGTAGCCAGTTCTCGCTCGCTTTTCTCTCGGTTTCTCGAGCCAAACTCTCGTCCGTCGACGGGAGCACAACGACGTTTGTTTCCCAACAGCCTATTGCCGTCGTTTGACACGGTTGGCCCCAATTGGCACTCGTTGACCCCGCTGCGCGCGTTGTGACTCCGAGTCATCGGCTTGCTAGCCTGTTAAACTTGCTCCCTGGCCTCATCGCTCTCCATAATCATCCCGCAGCCGCGTGCGCGCCTTCGCTCGCACACTCGTCGAGTTGCACGCACATTCGCGTCAAGTTTCTCGGTGTATGAAAGCCTCTTCCTCGGGACTTGCACCGCGGATTCACCGCTAAATTGATTCGGCCTACGATCACGTTTAAGCCATTGTCTATCCCTTTTTTCCGCTCCGTCAAAATAAACTCGTTAAAAGGCAGCTGATAGGAATTTGCTTAACAAAGTTGAAACGATCACGACTAACGAAGGTTAAAACAAGCACTTGTCTTTTTATTTATTCTCTTTTCATCAATGATTCATGTACCTCTTCTTTCGGAATATTTTTCAGCGTCTTGTTTTATCTTGACAAGCGAATGGATGAAAAAAATACTCCACACACGTTTATTATGCTTCTTCCAAAGTGGAAGAGTTAAAACCGCGAGCGTGCAGTTTGACGACGTGAAACGTTGGACGAGAGACGTGTGGAAACGCGTTAAATTTAATTCAACCGTCTCTTCCTCTACTCACCGTGTACAGCTGTTTACGCCGCAAAACAAACGCGTGGTCCGATTATGTTCGCCGCTATTGTCGTTCCTAAACCGTAATTGATCGTAAACGTATGTGATGAGTTTTGCGCTTTTACGAGCGGCTCGGTTTAGAAATGCTTTCCCGGGAACTCTTCTCGTCGCATGCCGCTGTCCTTGTTTCGTTGGATTTACCGCGACGATTGACCATGCGACGACGGCCTTTCTTTCCGCCGACGTGTCCGCGAGAGAAAGAGAGAGAGAGGAGTTTTCTGCGAAGTCGATAAAATGACGGAAGATAACGGTTACTACGGCTCCTTGGGTCCCGCTAAGAACACTTGATTCTAGGTTCTTGCAACGCTCGCGACCGAGTTCCTTGGAACGCGAAATATCGGATAACGATATAATAAGGATATTGCGATGAAAATTAAATTTTTTAATGTAAAGCAAAAATGTAACTTTCGATAGCTTTTAATGCGAGTAAATTTTCTATCATTAACCATATGAGAGAAAAATAGTATGTGCAGTAGTAAACGTTCCGAGAACCGCTTACTCTGTGCAAATGTTCAAGTAATGCAAATTTGCGCACTTTATGATATAAGAATGGAAAAGGATATGAAAATTATGTTCATTTGCGATAAAAATTTATATGAGATAGTACAGATGCCATGAAATATATTGAAATTTCTGATAATTCGTAATCAATTAGGAAGAAATGTACGCGTGTACATTTCTCGTGAAAACGTTTTATCGCGCAAAATGTGAGGCGGATAGTCGGCGAGTTCGCTTTCCCGATAACTGATCTATCGAGTTTCAAGACGCGCCGGTTACTCGTGCAATTTACATCGGGCCGCGTCGTCTCCGATAACATTATACTCCGGAGACGTCGCATTTCCACGTGGAACGTCGACGACGTCGAAGGGGCGGGTCGACATCAAAGGCGCGCTATATAAATCAATTACTAACGACAAAGCGTCCGCGACCATGGCAGCGGCGACGTCCGCGCAAACTCGATTACCCCGAATGTCGATGCCTCGTCTACTACGGTCGGCGAGAGAACAAGCGAGGGGGTGAGAGAGAGAGAGAGAGCAAGATGAATGGTAGAAAGCGACGTGTGCGCCACGTAATCCAATTATGACCAGCGCGAAATCTCTCGCGACAAAAGAGCAGCTTAACTCGACTGTGTGGCTGTCAACTCGACTTTAACCTAAAGTGTACGTCGGGAAAGGGGCAAAAGAGAGAATCGACTAGATTTCTCAATTTTCTCCCGTTTTGCCTTATCAATTTTTGCATTCAAAAATATAGTCTTTTTCTTGCAAATATTTCGTATATAACATTTTTTGTAATCTCTTTTTTGCAAATTATTCTCATTCTTTTAATAGGATATCTTAATTTATTTTTGACTTGAAATAATTTTTATTTATGCATGAGATTTTCATTATTTTGTCCCGGAAAAGCATCGTGTTAGCGTAAGGTAACATTTCAGTCCGAAAGTAATCGAGAACACTCAACTCGTTTAAAATTTCAAAGCTCTGCGTAGACAAGATTTTCATTATGAAAACTCGTTCGCATCAAAATTAACGGGAGAATCTCGGTAAATATTTTGGTATGCGCATCGTCCTGTGCTAGGGAGTGTTCAAAAACGAATATTAAACTCGAACTTTGAACATGTCAGGGTTAAAACTTTAAGAGTAAATGACATAAAAAAATGAACTCGCACTATTAAATAGTTAGAGCTAAATCAGAAACGGTACAAACTACTTTAATTAACGTATTCTGCTAAAATTGTTTATGAAAGCATTTTGTAATTAAACATTGGACATTTACAAATTAAATGCATATAAATATACAATTATTTAGAAAAAAGACATACATAAAGCATAGTGTCTTGAACAAAATTTATCGTTCAAAATGAATAATTATATATTGATAGAATCGATATTGCGATTATTAATTTTGCACGTGATTTTCACGCTACCGAGTGAGAATTTTTCGCTTGAATTCTGGTTTTATTGATCGCGCGGGTCAAGTATCCGGATGACACACCACTTAACCCCGTGCGTAACATGCGTAGAGTCGCGTCACGCAACTGCGCTCTAGACGGCGTTTGGCGTTTGCCCCCTGGATTCTTACTTTGTATCGCTTCTCCAAATAGTCTCGAACGTCTCGATGCGAATTCAACGCGCATTCAGAAATATGACTTACATAAGTAATTCTCGTGAATTGTAAAACTTATATATTTACAGCCTTGCTCGGGAATAACTTGTCGTTATAATAAGAAATAAAATTGCATGCAAATTGCCCTATCCAATTTAATATAAAATAATAAGCAATTTTCTAATTTACATAAAAGTAAAAAAAAGATCGACTAGTCAAATGCATAAATTCTTTTCCTCCAAGGAGATTATAAATGTTATTGAATAATGTACAATTAATATTGTACATATAATATTATTATTACATATTTTGTTTAGAATATATTTACGATATACAATAAACACATTCCAACATTATCTTGCATATTAAATATTCTTTTTTGCATCGTTCATTATTCTATCATATAGCATGATTTCAATTACAAGTATGATGGTTAATCAATCGTTTATGATTTTTTGTAACACGACTGATTATCGAGTCGTCCATAAGATGACTATGAATAAATGTATCCTGTTTTTATACAATAGACGAGCTAATATTGTAATATCTACATTTTAATTGCGTTGAGATATTAAGAGTTCTATTTAAAAAATGGATTATATACATATAATGAATAAATATCGAGCTAACACGCTTATACGATCCTATCTTATATAAGTTTCCAAGTGCGAGGCTGACAGACATGTCAACTCACGCGAAGGAGCACACGTGTTAAGATGCATGTGCACGCGAGTTATTTTCGGCCCGACTACGTGACGCGTGCATCGTTGCGTTTGTTTTAACGTCGAATCAACACTTGCACTTCCGGTTAAACTGTTGAACGATACAGCGAAAGGTCTATCTCGCGAACATTCTAAAATGATTAGATCATATGCGTTTATATTCATTGCGACTTGGCAATGCATTAATTGTTGATTGATGATTGAAATCTGATAAAAAAAAGCAGGAATTTGTGTTTTCAATGTAATGAGAAATTATGAAAAATACGCACGGAGTCAGTAATGTTGAAACACATGTATTTAAACATATCGAAAATATATTCCGATATAAATTCATATATTTCTAATATGTACATAAAATTCGTTAAAATATCATCAGTGGCAGATGAAATCAAGCGAATAATTTTCTTAATACTTTGTCAATTCATTAGCTCGAAGGATTGGAAGAGGGGGTGGAAAACTCTTGGAAAAAAATAATTACGGAATATTATCTTGCCGTGCACTTATGCGAATATGATTGCGCGAAACTGTTAGACAATCTCAAGTATGCGAGATTAAGCAATTGCAGCTGCACGCGTCGTTACATGGTCGTTTGTCATAAAGATGATTATGTCATAAAGATGACACGATGGACGTTCATAAAAGAGTATGAGATAATATAAAAATTATCCGAAAATAATTTGAGTTTTAACGTGCCTTATCCTATATAAACGTTATATAAACGATAATATTTTATCACTCGCATTTGCATAAATTATAAAATATTTATCCAACAGGAAACGTACAATGCCAGATCGGATCGTGACCCTGCAAATGTGAATTTTATTATAAATTTTAATTATTTATACGAGTCGTCAAAATCACTAACTCATTGTGCGCTTAATATCGTATGAATTTTTAAAAAGTAATATTTTTAAGTAGAATTTTTAAAAAGTAGTATTTTTAAATCTTGAATCGCATAAACATTCCTTACGCATTTCCGTTCTTTTTAAAGTATTGCAAAAGAAGTATATCTTTAAAAAACCATGTCTCCCCAGCTTTTCATGTTATTTATGACTATTGGAAATATTTATAAATAGAAGATGCAGCAACAGTAAACGCGATTGATAAGAAGGGAATATCTTAGAATTATGGGAAGATGTTGTTCCATAAATTTCGTTTTCTTCAATAGATTTTTCTTAGAAATATACTCTTTAAACATGTTTATACAGTTGCTTTGTTGTTTCCATTCAAAAAGCTCTTTTTTGCGAGAAGAGACGAGAATAACTTGAGAAATCAAAGCGCTTTCACATATTAGCGCGCATTTCCCTGCGGATTATCTCACGTTACAAGACTAATATCACGAATTATAAGCCACCCTTTGGCACGCACATCCGCGCTAATCGCATACTCTCGGGATACGAGTCAAAGACAGTCGAGCCGATGGGAATTAATGAAGGGGCTTCATCCGCGTTAAATACCCGGGCGTAATGATTTCACGGCCGAGCAACTGCTCGCGCTTGTTGCAAGCTTGCGCAAACTCGACCAACGATCTTGTGCCGTTGGCGGTGGCGGTGGTGGAGCCGTCCAACAGGGTGCTCCCTCGCACGCACCGTCGCCCCCGTAATCGCGGTTAATTAACGACTCGGGACCAGTAACGAGGCTGCCGATTGCTAGCCGAGAGCATCGACCATGATTATTTCCATCCCCCGGGATCGCTTCCGGTTCGCCGATCGTCCCGAACTTTGCCCTCTGCGCTGTTCTTTCCCTTCTCCCTCCTTCCCTTCCCGCTCTTCGTACCTACCTATACCTACTCTGCTTTTTCACTTCCGTGCTAGTTTTTTCACTCTTTTCACCCTTATCATTTTTGCGATTCATATTAAGCAAAATTATGCGAAAAATTTTTATAAAGTAACGATGGAGGCGTCAATGATGTTAATTACATGGATATGATGACTTTTCGGGGCATAACACTCGGTGACATTTAATGACCTAAAGGAAGTAGTTTATATACGGTTTGCTCTTATATAACGTTGTCTATTGTTTTATTTCTCATTACAAAACAATATTGATTGTTCCGATTGCGAAGTACACGTGGCGAGAAAAAATATAGCACGATATTTGAAATAGAAATTATTGCATTTTCCCTTATATTAATATTATAAAGATATTAAAGATATACATATATATGTGTATTGTTTTGGTTTTTTTTTCAACAAAAATAATTACGTAAAGTTGTCTTACGTCGAGGATTTCGGGGAGGACGCGCGTACAAAGTCTAGAGACGTGAATGTCTAGAAGCGAGATAAATGCCGGGATTTCCTGTCGGAGTTTAGCGGATAAATGTGTTTCTCGAGAGAGCGACGAGTGATTAAGACTGTGTCTCTCTCTCTCCTTCGCGGATACATCTCCGTCGCGTCAACGCGAAGACGAAGAAAGCTTCTCCGTCCCTCCTCGAAGTAGGAAAAGGAGCAACTTGAAGAGGATCGCGAGAGGCGCGTTTTTCTTCTTGCTCGCTTTAAGCAGTCGGGCCGCTTTTCTTCCGCGGAAAATGCGGCTTTTAAATCTCGATCCGCGTCGTTTGCCCGTTGGAAGAGCAGCAGCTGGTTCCCTCTCTTTTTCTTTCTTTCGAGAAGATGGAAGAATGGATGGACGAAGGGAGCGGATAAACGAAGCGAAGGTTCCAACAGCGGCATGTGGAGGGTAGGAAGAGTCGTGGGAGAGGAAGGGAGTAAGAAAACGAGAGGAATCGAAGGGTGGCCCTCGGAGCCGGCCGATGCTGTAGGTATCTGTCTCTCGCTGAACCAACGGATAAGTCGAGATCTCGGACGGGATTCTTTATTAAAAATGTCTTTCAGAAACAGTGGGAAAGAAAGAGAGGAGAGAGGGGATGGGTGAAGAAGAGAGGAGGGAAAGATATAGGATAATACGGGGGTTTCCGCGAGGGAGTCGGAACAGAAGTTGAAATTCTTCCTGATCTCTCTTGGCTGGATTAATCTCGCAAAATGGCCTCTGAACCGCGCTCTCTTTCTCATTCTCTTTTGTCTCTTTGCCCTCTCCTCGCTGACGGATCAGACATTATTAGAGAGCATTAGAGTCTTCTCGGAGTAATTATGTTCACCCCGTAGCTCGCGTCTTTATTCTCACATTTAGAAAAAATTATGGTGTTTTTGGCCGAGAAGCGCGATGTTTGTTGAACGTTTGTAGTCATTATTCATGATGCATTGAAAATTATGTCGTTTTTTTGCTTGAAATATGACCGATAGAGAAAAATTTAAAAAAATGGAAATTGAATAGTTTAATTAGTTGAAAGAGATAAAGAAATATTTCCTTGAAAATGGATAATTTATGTAAGCGATTTTTCTTCTTTTTCCTTTTTCGTTTTTTTGCATGGTTTGTGTTGCATTTTCATTAATGTTCGCGTTAATTTCACCCTGCTTTTGGTTATCGGCATTTCTCTTTCGTAAACGGAATATCTAGAAGCGATATGTATTTGGCTATGAAAAGTTTTCGTGGTCGTGGTTAATCTTCGCCCTCTGGAGTTTATCGTACGTTACCTGGGAGCAAGTTTTCCCGCGAGAGAAATATCCAGGGAAGAGCCGACGAGATCTTGACGATTTCTTTACCTTACTTATCACAAACCACTAGCGCGAAATGATCCGCGAGCACACGAAAGCTCGTTCTAACGAACGAATAAAATTTGCCGGAACAATGGCGGGCAAAAAATGATCATGCGGATAAACATGGATTTGCTATAATTGCAGCAATTGTCGTCTTTTATTTGCGATAATCGAAAAATATCCTGTCTTTTAATCTTTCATCGTGGATCTCGTCTCGCAAACATTTCTAATCGAGTCTTTTGCTATTTGTCGAGAGAATGGCATAGAAACACGGACACTTATAAAGTGTTTAAAAAGCAGATAGATGTGTATAGGATCACTCGGCGAATCACGTGGCTGTCGATATCGATTGCTCAGTGTTTGAACGCGCTTGAGGGCCTTCGTTTCAAGTCGACTTTTGTTATCGGAAGAAGCGATTGGCCTCATATTTCTTTCTTTCACCGCGACTTACATACATCCTCTCATATGTGTGTCAAGATGAAGAGAGAAGCACGAGCGCTGACGTGGCACTGTCGACAAATACATACTTGCTTTGTGTATGCGTGAATTGATGTTAATTTGGCTCGAAGCTTTTGACTACGAAGAATGCCTTTTACAGGTTTATTTTACACATTCGCACATATTTATTGCACAAAAATATGTTAAAATATATTTCATTTTATTTTTAAATGTTTATTCGAAATAAAGACAGAGATTTATAAGATTGTTATTTTTGACATTTCTATTCAGAATTTATTTAAATTTCCTTGCAAAATATTTTCATCTTTTCCTACAATGAATAATTGTCATTTATATATATATTTGAGTTAATCAATTATTTACAATTATAAAAATATGCCGATAAGATTATCGATAAGATAAAATTACGATTTCTAAGAGAAAGAGATTCTCGGTTATAAATTTTCAAGCATTTTGCTGCGTGCGTGCATTTGTCTGTGCAAAATGGATATGCCTTGAAATCTATTTCGTTCTAGGTGAGTCTATCTACGAATTTCCGTAAATTTATAGCGCAATCTTTGCTAGCGCGGCATCGACGAGTTTATTTTCCTCTGGCAGGTCCTTTATCTCTTTTCTGACTTTACAAATTCACAGACAGCCCGGGGGAAAGATGTACCACACTTAGAAGGCATAATCAATCCATCTTCAGCTTTACGGCCGTTCGTAGAGTTCTCGACGGAACTCTACGAGTCGGGGGAGCTTCGAGAGATCGGTCGATGTTCGCGACCCTGGCGACATAGCGGATCGTTAATATTAATTAGTGCCGATGACGTCGCGGGAGCCAGCTAAATATTCGATTACTCGGAATAGTTTCTAAGAGAGAGAGAGAGAGAGAGAGAGAGAGAGAAACAAAAAGAGAGGGAGAGAGCAGGGTTAACTTCGATTTTTCCAGATCGTTAGTCGCTACTAATTACTCTTTAAATTCGTTCCACAATGTTAGAAAGGATTCTTTCTCGTTTGGAATTTTACTTGGATTAAACATAAAATTGAGCTACGAGAAATTTTTTCAAAAGCTTATAATAAACGTATTATTTATTATTATAATCTCATTTATTTAATATCTTGAAACGTTGGAATAGTTATCTGCTATTAATCTGCTTTTGAAATGTTAGGAAATTCTCTTTGTAAAAAGAAAGAAGGAGAAGAAAGTATTCGCCGGTAGTTTTCCGAAACGGGTGTCATGGCAGAGTTGTATAGAGGAAATTGAAGGCTTCTCGGGAACATATTGCCCTCTCGATCCTCTCCAACTATCCCGCAACTACCCCTTGCACGGGGCTCTTTTGCTGAAGGGGTTGTAGAACGAAAAGGAAGTAAAGCCAGGGGTTTGGTTGAGATCATGCCGAGTCTAAAGCGAGACAACTAGTTTCCCCCTAGTAACCCCCTATTCCATCGTTGTTATGCCGCTTCGAATAAAAGAAGAGAGGAAAAATGAAAGAAAAATAAAATTATTACTCTGAGACAAGATAATTTCTTCGAATGAGAGTATACCTATAAAAAGATATACATATAATCGCATAAAATTAAATGAAAATATCGAAATTTGTCAATTTGTGAATTAAAAAAAAAATTGTACCTAAATAAATAACTTCTAATAATAATATATATACTATTTATATTAAAGAGATGCAACGCAGAAAAAATGTAAAAAGTAGTTGGAAACAAATTTCTTTAATTATACATTATTAGTTTGATCAGAATTATTTAATCAAAATTTATTAATATTATATTTTTCCACCTGGACGGAGAGAGACGTCGGAGATGTAAAATAAAATGGAAAGAAGATTCGTTCAACTTGAGGGGCGAAAACGTGTCGTCGTTGGCATCGACCAGAATTGCCCTATCGGAAAAGGGTATCGACCTTCGCTCGCTTCCGGCTTGCTCGCGTACGGAAATGAAACAGGTCGACGCGCTCGTATTCGCCTACACCCTAGCACCCTCATACCCGCGACGCGCGCATCGGCTCTCTGATCGGGGCGAACTTTCGTAATGAAAGTTCTCGAGGTTGCATAGCACGGGAGTCGATCCTCGGAAAATTCGTTCAAGGTTTGTTCTCGAGAGGAAGGATTCGGAGAGAAATCTCGGATCGCCGACGGTGCCGTTAATCGATCCTGTGAAATTGAATTTGTTTTAGTCCAAGTTTTAGTATCGCGTTCGTATATGGAATATTTTATCGCGGTGAAATTTAAATAATTAATTCCTTAATTAATTTTCTTTCAATCCTTTTCCTTACAATAATATACTTGACGACAAATCGAGAGTTTTAGTACAATTCTTTCACATTTTCTGTTTGATAACATTTTTAAAAATTAATGAAATATTTTAACAAATTCTCCAACGTGATCAGTGTTTATTAATTCCCGAATTATGCGTACCAAAATTTTCCTTTTGATTTACTTTTTATTTAAAGTATCTGGCTTTTGCAATCGCGCTGTGTGTTGTTATAGCAGTATCTGGTAAAGCAACAAGAAAAGCGCATGATGTCTCTAGTCGTAAAATCGGCACTTTGCCGTGACGGAAGTGTGAAATCGGTCAACCGATACCAACCCTGGTTCCTAGCTGCTTCGTCCGACAGAAAATTGCTAATGGTTTTCGCTCGAGCGGTCTGGAAAGGGCGGAATCAACGGTTCTGCTCCAAGAAACGTTACTTCCTTCCTTGGAAAAAAAGAAAAAAGCAGGGAGAGAAGAGGAATAATGTCGTTTCCCGTTGTTCACCCTCCCACAGTACGCCCTCTTTATCTGCCAGCGCGCTCAACTTTATCAAGGAACGCTCCCCTCTTTGCAAGGTCCGTGCCGTGTAAAAAAAGGGAAGCTCATGGAAGAGAAAAATTATTCTTCCCTTTCCGCGCGTGCGCAAAAGGATCGTCAACCCAATCTTCTCGGCTTTCCTATCTAAATAATGCAAAAAGCAACTGATTTTCGGATATTGCGGCGGCAACATTCAATTTTGTTAAATAATCTTGCATCATGTGAACGCTACTCTGCAATTGATTGCCTTTCGCGACAGAAGACATTTTCAGAGTTACTGAATTTAGAGCTATTATATTAAATAAAAATTTAAGGTTTTTGTAGATTGAAAGGTGACGAACAAATAATAGATCCATGCATATTTAACATTTTTTTTCTCACTCAATTTGAAATCTTTGCGACAGGGGAAATATTATCAGCACAAATATTATATTATATAAATTTCTATTGTTTTTCTTAAATTTCTACACATTTTATACATATCAGATTTTATATATACTAGATAGTCATTCAAATAAAAATTACATGTAAATCAGTACGTTCTCTAAAGATGCAGATTCTTCCGGACTTTACATGTGCATGTCGGTAGAAATGTCGATGAAAGTTATGACGGAAGAGGTTTCTTGGAAAGCGGTGCACGCCAACAAGATCGGAACATGACAATTACGTGAAACAAGCGGATGGACTGTCTTCCTCTCTCTTTCTCTTTTTTTTAATGAAAACTATAACACTCGCGCGCACAGTAGTGAGAACCGTAAGATGCGACTTTTCTTACCTTCGGGTGCCGCCTTCGTCGAGCACGTCGACCTCGGGGGACCGCGACACTGCCATTCTAATAATGAGATAGCACGCGCGGGTAGCGGAAACGACATTCACGTTCGATTCGTTCGCTGCCGCGATACGATCCTGGAAAATAGCGTGCGACGGAATTACAATGTTCCAGGACTCGCGTGACGACTTTAATTTGCAAATTAAGCGAATTATACGAATTTATACGATGAAATTTATACCGATAGCTATCTATTTTTACATCGCATCGAGCATTTTATCGAATGCTCTGTCGTCATTTTAGCTCGTCAAGATGGTTTCGCGCTATTTATAATTCAAATGGTTAAAAACGGCATTTACATTCGATACTTTAATTCTTTTAAATCAAGTAATCAAGTTGAGCTAAATGTAAAGTAAACTCGCTACGATCTTACATATGATTTATTGAAATTAAGCTGTTGAAATTTTACCAATTTCAGTGCCCAAGAGATCCTAGAATCTTAATCGATCAATTTCATCACACAAATAAAAAAAAATTATTTATACGTATAGACGAGATTTATACCACTAACAAACTCCGAAATGTCATTGTTCGCGTTTAATAGCGGATTGACCGGCTACCGTTCTATCGTACCGGGATTAAGCCCGGTCGTGTAAAACGATCGGGGGTCGATCCGGTGTGTAAACACACGTGTAGACCCGCGCCCATCGGATACGCGATCATACGCATCTAACGATGCACGCGTGCACGCGCATCCACCGATGCATGTGTCACTTGATGCATCATCGATACATTGTAGCGCGCTATCGCGCCAGCGACTCTTAACTAACGCGATTGCGTTTCTAAATTGCAAAATTACACGGAACATGATCTTTCCTTCAAAAAGGAAAAATAATGTAACGAATATTGCTTTATAAGCGTACGGTAAATAATATCTTAATAATAAATGTCAAAATTGTGCATACGATAAAACTGTATTACGCAAATTTCGCCACACCCGCACACGCATGCATGCGAATATAAAATCGCACGATTTTGGAGGCTCGTCGATCGATCGCATTCAGCCGGGTAAACCATATTCCGCGAGATTTTGACAGAAATGAAGCGTCGCGGTGGGAAATCCTCATAAATCCAAAATCTGTTTGGCGCGCGGATCACTCGCCAAACTTGGGAGGGGAACTACGCAAATGGATCACATGAATGGAGAACCTCTGGGCTATACTCGCTCGCGGTTACCCGATATACATACGTACTGTCGCGCTTGCGTTTGCACCCGCGTACACGAATGCAATGGACGGAAACCCAACGGCGGAAGCCCTCGAGGGCAGGAGAAACGCCGGGGATCACAATCGGCTCGTTCGTGCATCGCGCATTTGACCCCTCGCTTTGGTCCGCATGGCAGTATGCGCCACGTTTGTGCGTTTACAGCGAAGAAAATAATAATGCCGCATTTTGTCGCATATATGCGACAATTGTTTTTAAAAATTGTGAGATATTATTGCTGCAATTTTAACGACTCGCTACTAAATCTAGCGAGTTAAAACAATGTATTTATAACGTAACGTTAGCTAAACATACTTTTTTTATTATATAATTAAAGAGTAATAACAGAGTGAAACGGCAAGAAAATTTATTGAAAGAGACAAATTCTCTTTCTGCCATATAATTAATATGTTATTAAAAATTGTCGAATTTCATACAATTTTCAGTACGCGCAGGGAATTTGACGTTTCGATAGAAAATTGCGAAAGATTGAGTCTTTGTAATTATTCGAGGGCCGGTGGATTTCGTGTCAGGGACGATAATGAATAAATTTTTGACATTTTTGTTACAATTACATTAATTTTTACTTTACGCTAATCGAGTCTAAGACTTTGTATTAGAGAAATAAAGAGAATGTATAAGTTTAAATAGATAGTTTGCGATATTAAAAGTTGATCTTTATAAAAAAAATGTATCTTTTAAACAAGCATGACCAATCTTACTGCGCGGAAAGAACCGCGAGGGGTGTATTACGTTTCCTCTTTTGTTTCCACTTTTCGGGAATAACATTGGTAATTCTCGTCGCGTAATATCGAATTATGATGTTAAAAAGCCAGCATAATTATTGTCGCGTTAATGTCGCGGAAAAATCAGCGGTTCGCGGTCGCTCGAAAAGTACTTTACTCTTTATCCGCGTCGCGTTGGAGCGAATAAAAAATAGCAAACGAAGCTGCGGAGAATGAGAAAGCGGTGTACCGGAGAGGAGCGGAAAGGAAAGAGCGTCGCCGGTGTAAGGTAGCCTCGACTATTCTCCGCAAATGAAATAACGGGCCGGGTGGTCGCGCGAAATGGAATGAAAATTCGCACGGAAACGGAGGAGCGAGAATGCGAAAAATTAAACTCTGCCTCCCCCTCGTCCCCTCGTCCCCCTTCTCCGTTCATCCGTTTTCCTTTTCCTCCTCCTCCGTCTCTGTCGCTCCGCCAACCGCGGCTTTTTGTTCCATCGGAACGGAGAAAAAGAGAGGAGGAAGGAAGAAGAGAGAGGGCCGATCCGTGTTTGCGAGCCGAATGTGATTGAAATCAAAACGCCGCGGTGCGCTCGCGAGAGAATGGGAGGAAAATCGGAAAAACGGCCGATCCGCAAATCAACTATGTACGCAACGTCGCCGCAGCGTCGACGAATTGTTTCGCTTTTCGCTCGTCCCCCTTTCGCGCTCGGTTAACCGGTGACCGGCTGCATTCGCAATTGGGCTATATGTAAAAAAAAAAACACGGACGTGTTTACGATCTGTCGTTTGTTTCGATCTATTTAATAAGAATTGAAAATCTTTCAACATTTTTTTCACTCAAATTAGATTGTAAATTTTCCCCAATTTTGGAATCTTATCGAGTCGACGTGGCGAGAAATGCTCCGAAAGAGGGAATTGTCGCGTTTCTCGTTGCAACTTTTCAACGCGAAATTACGAGATTCTAAAAAGTTTACGCGTCAACGGGTCATCAACGGGTGACAATTTTTCTCGCCGATAAACTTTTTGTAAAGCGACAAATTTGTCGGATAATACAAGGTGAGAAAATAGCGAGCTATTAAGCCGCATAGATATTGTATATTGTTTCGCGAGCTCGCGCCTCAACCGGTTAGAGAGCAATCATGGCGTCGTTTAGCGATCTGCAATTATTTTCATGGTGTATTATTATCGTGTTCAAGAATGAAAGGATGCCTTCCTCGCGTCTCTCCTTTTCGCGTTGCCCCGCGACTTGGCGGCACTAATTACGAAGCCGATGAAGCGCATCGTGCATAAAGTTTTATCGCCCCGTTAATGCTCTTACGCGGTTATTTCGTTTCGTAATTTCACTCGACGCGAATGCAGCTCGCGTATAATCGCGAGATGAAAATATTTCCGCGCATCGTTCCTCCTTGAGCAATCGTTTGATCCCGCGATTCATAAAAACACTATACAGGAATCCGTGGATCCTCTTTGAAATGCGTTTATTAGCGATTTTTACATTTTGGCTAATTGCATCTCAAGTTTCTCTCTCTCTCTTTTTTATGTTATATTATTGAAGGAGAGAGGGAGAGAAGAAGAAACATTACATTTAGAAAAACACTTAAAATTGCCGCGCGTCAGGAATAACTCTCTGTCGCCGATTCTTGTATTTCCCAATCTGCATTTCGCAACATGGAGCGTGTTTGATCCACGGGGACGTGTCTCCGGGAAGGAATCCGGGATACCTAATAGCGGCAGCGGTCTGTCGGGAGCTCCAACAGGTACATGGCGCTGTCCCTCGGGACAGCTCGGCCGCGTGCACAACGAACGAAGGGGCCAACCCTTTTAGCGATTTTCTCACCCTCGTCGTACACACCCAGCACTGCTCGCATCGAAGGGTGCGCACACACGCACGAGAATTACGCTCTTCTTCCCCTCCTTCCACTCCCTCGAGTCACGAGTGCGGAAACACGTGAGGTCTCCTGGCGGAAGGGTGGCACGCCGCGGGGGTTGCGAAATGGAGTCGGTAGAGGGGGTGTTTGAGAATCATCGCCGTTGCCGGGCGTCGACAATTAGCGCGCCCCGACACAAATCGTTCCCTAATCCGAAGCTTATTTCCTCCGCGCTATTGAGTCACGGCCTGGCTGGAGAGTCCCATATGGTCGACCGTAAAACATGAATAAGAAGCGAACATTGCGTCGCTATTAATGAAGAATAAATGCAAAGTCGCGTGTATAAAAGTAATTACAATCGATCATAAAGAAGGGAAGGAAGGGAGATTTACGTTGGAGCGAAAAAAAAAATACTTTTAGAATATCTATCGAAATGAGGAATGTGTGTGTGCGAAGGAGCAAAGTATAGGTACTCTATCATGTTTAAAGTGCGTGCTGGAGCCGATGGAAAATAAAACCGATCGAATATATCCAACAGCATTAAATATATCGAAGTATATCTCTAACTTTTTGGCCGCGCCATGTCGTAAAAAGGATTAAACGCCCGGCGTGTATTCGCGCGCACGTTCACGTTCGCCGTGCTGTTGTACGCGCGTGCGAAGGTAGACGACGGGGAATATTTTCCATGGCGTGCGCATTCGTTATTCGACCGGTCGATGCCGGGTAATTGAATACGCGGCTTTTATACGCGACCGAGGGTGGTGTGCGCGCGGCTCATGTACAAGGAGGGTTGATTCTGCTTCTCTCTCGCTCTTCCTCTTTGTCTCTCCGGTGGGAGCCGTTGGATAAAGAGAAGCAGACGCCGGGAGAGAAAGAGAGACGGGGAGAGTTTAGCACACGCTCTCGTATCGAAACACGTAGGACGGCGAGAAGGGTGAATCGACGGCGAGGAAGAGGGAGAAGAGCGTAGGGACGCTGAGGTGGAGGGGGAGTGGCTCGCTCGGTGTGTTCCGCTGTTCCGGGGTTTTATAGCGGCGGTCGGAATTAATGAGGGGCCGTGTTTTCACGGCGACCGAGTGGCGGTGCAGATTTCATTTTACTATTTACCCCGGGGAATTTATTTGGCAACGAGCGGCGGGCAGGGTGCGGTACTGCCGGTGATTGTTGGCGGGGGAGGTGGATGGGTGCGCGATGGTGCGAGACACGACGACACGTTTGACGGCGATTCCGACGATCGTTCTACCACCAATCGTTAATTATAATTGGCACCAACCTCTTTTCCAGGCTTCGGATAATGTGAAAATCTTCCAGCAAAGTACGATTTTTAATTGGCAACTTTTTTTTACAAAGTTATCCTTTTTTAATTTGGGACATATCTATACAAGAATGCATTTCTGCCTTTTTGTTAGAAAGAGAAAAATGAAAAAAAAGAAAGAAATGAATTGATATCATGTCAAAAATCGAATAGTGCAAACGTAATTTTAAGCGATTACGCTTAAAAGTTGTTTTGTTCAAATAGCTCTTTAGCCGTTCCCTTTTCGATCCGTTTTTTTCCCTCTCTTTTCACCCCTGCTGGATGGAGTATGATTATGGTTCAACCCTACTGGTGCGAGCGAACAAAACGTTATTAAATCGCAGATTCGCGTCACGTTTCACGATCTAACGAATTAATATGGAAATTCCAAAGCACCTTACGAACGAACGAATGAACGAACGAACGAACGAACGAACGAACGAACGAACGAACGGCGTCAACGTGAAATCCCACAGACACCCCCGGGAGCAACGGGCAAAGAGATCGTGTCACATTGGCGTCGACAACCTTATTCTACTCTTGTTTTCTCTGTTCAGTCAAACTTGTTTGATAATTTTTAAATTCGAATATCTTATGTTTATCACATGTATACCAATTTTTGAACACATGTGTATACGATTCCATATATACTATGTATGAATGAAGAGAGAGAAAGGCGAGACTTAATTTTACACGATAGAGAATAAAACATAATAAAAATAATCGTGTAATATTCCTGTATAGGAAATTATACTATAAAAAAATAATTTATAATAACGTTATAAAAAAATAATTTATAATAAAAACGTCGATTGAAGGATTCGGAGCAAGAGCGTGCGGTAAGCTATAATTTATTAAAGTCCATTTAATCTTGCATTTAACATGGAAATTGTAGTAGCAATAATAAATAGTTTATTCTTTTTTCGAACGTATTAATTTGCCAGACGGTTTATAATGTGTACGCTGGCAATGGTATTTATATAATTGCGAGTTCTCGGTCTCGTGATAACAGTGAGATTCGAATTGATTGTGTAAGGGTATACAAATGTGGCGAGACTCTACGCCCATGATTACGGTCGTAGCGTTACCGAGACTAAAATGAAACGTATATTTGAGGTTAGGGCGGATCAGGGGTTGAAGCCTGGCGGGCTCTGGAGTCGTTTATATGGTGATTCAATGGGGAGTGCTTGGCAAAATGTCAAGGGACTCGTAAGGGTGGCCTCGAGTTTCGGCGGCGGATCTCGGCCTTCCGCCATCGCCCTTGACTGCTGATTATTTTTGCAAAAATTTTACGATGTTTTGCGCGCATCTGCGAACGTTAAAGAAAATGTTTATAATAATTGTTTATAATAATACCGACAAAATTTTTCGACACATTTTTTGAAAATAGAGAATTTATCAGCCACACGATAAATGCTTGTCAAACTTGAAAAAATATTTTTATTAATGCATCTTAATCGCGCACGCGTTCAAGATATTGAATAATTATTACTTTATTGGGCATTTTTAGTATCGTATATTTTTTCACGTTTGAAATTACAAATAAATTTCACGCAGAGTAACGTTGTTTCAGCTTTGAACGTAGAGATTTAACGCTAATCAACTGAAGCTTTCTTTACCATTGTTTCGATTTATCATTGTGCTTTTGACATTGATTCGGTATATGATATAATGGGAGTGTCGAGTGGCACGAACAATTTAACGGCGAGATGCTTTCCAACCTTGATACGGATCCGAATCAATGAATCAACAGCTATTCTCGTGTCACACATAGGACAGATGTCCATCCGACCGCGGTCGGTGGTGGCCTTTGTCAAGGCTGTATAGTTTGCACATGCTTGTTACGCAATGAAAAATATGGGTGAATGAGTGGGTGGGTTGAACTCTGACAGTTGATTGTTACTACGCATGAACAAAGCACGCGCATCGAGAAACGAAAGCGGATTGCGAGTGGGAAAGGTTACGCTGTCACTAGGTACAAGGGATAAACGAGACGAAAAGCCAGTGGGAAAAAGATGAGGTATCGATTTTTAGGGAGAGTCGTAATTCAATACCGGCTTGCTCAAGACTGATTGAAGGTTCGAATCTGATCCGTGTAAACTTGTAAAATTAAAGAGCATTATAAAATTAATCTCGAAATCAATGCAAATATAGATAACAGAAGCTTGTCGTCATTCATTGCAAGTTGAAACAATGCGAGATAAGACGGCGTCCAATTATGGCCTCGCTAAAAGGAATCATCTCCAGACTCCTCCGTCTGTATCTCGTTCGGTCACAAATCGATTGGAAACGGTTGGCGAATACAAATCGTCGGCACATATAATCCGCTTTCCTCGCGAACCGTAATTTGTCTTCTCGGCCCTTTCGTCGTTTTCTGTTAGACGCCCTGCTCTGCCCAGCCGGTCCTTCTCCCCTTCGGCTAATCCGTCGTCCCGGTTCTTCCGGCATCGATTTTTCACGCGAGGCCAACTTCCGTGCAGCCAAGGGTGCTTTGTACGAGAGAGAATGAGAGGGAGAAACGGAGAGGAATAGAAGGTTATGCGAGGAGTCAGGAGATTAAGTAGGAGAAGGTCAACCACGATCTGCCACGGAGGGCGGCCACGGTTGTTAGATCGTTCCGTTTCTCACCGATACTTTATCTTCTTTCATGCTTTTTCCTCTAGAGAGAAGATTACTAGAGAGTGATCAGAGATCTCCGAGTCAAAAGTTTTTATTTCAATTTTAGAACATTTTTCATACTTGTTGCAAGTAAAGGAGTGAAAAAAATACTTGGCAAAATTACGCAGGATTGAAAAATCGTGTGTAATATCATGAAATTAATTTTATTTGTTAATTTTTTATCCGTATATCAATATAAATAACTTTTATATCTCTCTCATTAGAATTTTATTATTCGATCCATCGTATCTAATTTTTATAAATGTATATAGAAAATAATGCTCGCATTCTCAAAGGAGAATAAAAATTTTCTCCTTTTCTCTCCCTACCACTCTCTCGCTACCCGCTATCGAAGGGCATGTTAGAGGGAGAAACAAGAATCGACCATGACGCCCTCTCTCCATCCACGATTCTCTTCCCCAAGGGTGTTCTCGACTGGTTATCGAACGTTGGCACGACAACCACCGAGTTACGGAATTACGTGAGATACTCGACCTGAAGTCTCATCGAATTATCGTGGATTTCACCTGTCCTTTTGCACCAACTTACGCTCAATGTCACGCTTCTTCCTAGCGAAAGTGTCGACCAGCTGTACACTTATACATATTCATTTATGTTCCTCTGTTGAATGCATGAATTATCATATTATCATGTTATTTTGCTTTTCGGCTCGTTATCTTAATTCGTGTTAATTGAGATAATTACGATGTGAACGTAAACACAATGTGATTAATATGCAATTGTGGAACTGTTAACAAGAGTTACCAATTTTTTTACGATTCTCATTTTTGTAATTTGATGAAAAAAATTGGATAGAGATCGAGGCGATTCTCTTGGTCAAGCTTCAAATATTTGTCAATAAACGTAAAATCATTGTTATGCGATTAATTTACAATATCATCATATTGCAAGATTTGTATATGTTATTTCGACAACGATTGTGACAAACTCTAACAAAATGACATTTTTTTGTGAACCGATATCGGTCAACCGTATACGTGTTGTGTAAAGTCGATATAGTTTTCCGGTCCTGTCCATAAACTGGTAGCATCGTCGCCGGAAATTTAATACCGTCAACGACAACCCCGGCGTCTCGTCGTCGCTCGACAGGGCGCATCGTATCGTATCGCGACGACAGGGGTGGTTAAAGAGAAAACTTTGCCCGGCAAAGGCGGCTCTCTCCCTCGAGTCTTTTTTCAACGTTTTAATATCGAGGGGCTGGTCGCACGCGCGACACTCCCCGGCCTTCTTGTTCTTCACCGCCATGTTTTACCCTCTATATGTACAGATGTACGCCTCGGAAAAAAATCACCAAAGCCACCGCCCCTTACATCGAGTTTCTCTGAAATTCATTTTAATTTTATCTTGTAATTATGATTGGTATAAGATTACGTCAGGAATATATAAAAGGAAAGGATTCTTAATTTTCTTCAGATTTCGAATTTCAAAGCATTAATTTAACTTTCTTATTTGATATTGCAATAAATTTCTCAATTGGCTTCAAATATATATATCTTATAAAATAAATTTTTCCATACTAATATTTTTGTTTTTCAGTTTTATTTTCGTTAAATATGATTCGGAGAAAATTTAACAAAAATTGTCTATTATACTGTATCGATTTCTTTATTGATGCTTTTCTCGTGCGCAACCCTCGGCGATTACCTCGTCTTATAGACCAATAAAAAGCCAACATACGCGATTAACATTTCATAAAGTATACACGTGTGCCAACGGGAGAACTAAGTATATGACGGAGTGACTTTTATTCCTCCGGGGAGGACTTGTATAGCGACCGGCCGATCGAGTGCACGTCGCGGAGTAAACGATTTGCCGTTAAAAATAACGTTAACTTTCGCCTCGACAGCACGCGATTTCGCCGCAGCCGGCTATTATCGACCGCGTTATTTTTACTCTGAAAGCTAGACCGACCGCCACGACCTGTGTTAAGATTTCATGAACGACACTCAACGTACAGTACCGGAAGTGTGCACGAGGTATCGTGTAGGGAACCAAGACCATGAAAATTTATTTCGGTCGTTTTCAAAGTGACAAACACGATCGGTAAACTAACTGTTGAAATATTCGATGAGAATAGACGTTTATTTCTCCGACATTTTTCCACAAAAATGTTTCTATGGTAAATTTTAAATATATTTAATATTTAACAATTTTAATAATAATATATATTTTAAAAAATATATATATATTTAAAAAATCACGATTTTTGTAGCTTTTGATCTTGGACAAAGAACCGCAACATTGTTCTGTCTCTCTCTCCGTTTCCTCTTCTCTTTCTCATATTGTTTGCGTTTCCTTTTCTTTTGGTCCTCTTCTCGGATGTCCTTTTCACGCGTCGCTTACTACCGAATCTCAGTGAGCAATTTCTACCCTGGGCACGATCTCCGTCAGTGTTTTACTGCATATACCCAAGAAGTACCCCAGGGAGAAAATGGCGAGGAAACGTGTCCCCTCTTGCTCGGCTGAATCATGTCTTATGCATAAAAGTGTTATGCATAAGACATAACCGCTGCGTGATGATAGCGTAGCGCTAGATAGCGAGAGAATACTCGGCGTGCACCATCCCGATATTTTATACGGAGGACCTATAAAAATGTTATGATGAATCGCGCAAAATACTTGTATTGCTCGGCAAATATCAAGCATTGGGAAAATGTCGGGAAGATATCATAGCGCGTCGTAAAAGAAAATTGTCAGGCATCGCCAGACATCTTCCTGGGTAAGATTAAAGTACAATTTTCGATATCAAAATTAAAGCAAGGGAAATAGTTTATAATAATATATCCCCATCGAAATAAAATTGTACGAAACATTATAATAAAAGCGCAGACTCTTATTTTTATAAAGACAAAAAAAAACAGCGACACGCGTTTTAAAAATTGAAAATTAAATCGGATTCAATGGCGGAATCTCTCGACGTACAGAAAGAGACTCATTTGAAGAGTAAGACGAATTTGCACAATTTGTTACATTTGTCGTCACGTGATACCGGCGATTAGAATTTATCGAATGTAAAGTGGCAGGTGATAAATAAGCGGCGGTAGCATCGCGTACACGAAACGCTCTAAATAATTCATGTCTCACGCGAGGCATCAGAGGCGGTAGACGCGTTCTCGCGGTCCAATATTTTCACCGCGCGGAGTCGCTCTCTCGCGCGATGCCCGGCGTCGCGACGCTCCTGTTCTCGTCGGGGATTTATGCGCCCGTCGCCGCGAAACGATACCCCGTTTATCGTAACGTGAAAATCGATCGGACGTTCGCCCCTCGCCGCGAACGAGGACGAAGGGACGGAGGAAAAAAAGAGGGATGATTTTCTGCTGGATGGTCGGAATTTTATCCTTGTACGAGCGTCGGGACGGCAAACGACGACGCCTTCACCTTCACCTCCTAGTGTTCTTCTATTATGCTTCGTGCTTGCCGTTCGCGTCGATGGTTTTGTCAATCTTATAGGAATCGCTTTCCACCTGTTGTGTCTGCCTTTCCAGCTCCTATATGAGCCGCGAGTACCGGCTACAACTTTTCATTGCGATTTTATGCTTTTAACATAATTAAACGTGAAATAATCTAGATACGATTTATGAATTAAAAGCTGTGGTAATTAATAATATAATTGTATATTATAAACACACACACATATCCATTTAAAAATTGATGTGTTGTAACATCTCTGAAAGAATGAGATAGATAAATACTTTGAGATAAATGATATATTTGCATTATTATTAAATATTTGCAAAATATATTTTGTCAAATCTGTCAAGCGTTTAATTCTTGTTGCGGATTTATAAACATTTTCCTCGGTGATAGATCAATCTGCTCTCTTTGCCTCGGTAACTGTGCACGTAATGAACATTTTATTATCACGATCGGTCTGTGTGACTCTCTAAACGATATAGAATGATGATCGTTTCGCTTCTCCCTTTTCAACGACGCGACAATTATCTCTTTGTGCGTTTGGCATCGTCGATTAATATCTGTCTGAACGAAAATTATAATTACTTTATCGATAATATTAAATTGGCGCGCCCCTTCGGTAACGTACAGAGAATTTTCTTTGATCTGTTCATCGGTTTAATGCATTTTATCCCTTCATGCAGCATGATCTCGCAACATTTGCATGTTCGCTGCATTTAAAAATAATATTTTGTCATATTTTATATGGCACATTAAAAATATAAGCGATAATATTTTCGTATAATTGTAGCGTATTAAGAGGAATCTGTTAAATAAAAGCGCGCTCCGCTATTTGACTCCAAGAAGTCGCCGAAGTCAATATTACTTAGCGTTATGTCGCGACTTTGTCGTCGACTCGTTAATATCACTCGTATGCATGGTCTAGAGACTTCGTGTCCTTAAGTACTTGGCGAACTTCCTGACGACGAACGTTGTCGTTCGAGCCTTGCCGAGCCTTATCGCTCGAGCGACTCGGCTACGCCCAGTCTTATAATCCGGAACATGGCATATAATGGCCCAGTAAACACGAATCGCAATAACTTCATCGCACCAATGTTGCACGGCGAGGTGTTGCAGGTGACACGCGAGATGAAGCGATACGATATTCTCGTCCGTGTGCCTCGTGTAACGCGCCATTAATACAAACTTTCTCGCGAGCCTTCGCGAGTTTGCACAGCTCCACGTTAAATTTGCGAAATCTCGCCTTCGTATTTCGCTTCACTCCGAAATTTCGAGTAGTTAAAGAGCGAATCGAGCGATTAAGAATTCAAATTGATTAAAACTTTCGAGCTTTGAAATATTCTGGCGTATTCTACATTAATGATAGGACCATAAACAATGATCGATCTGTTATCATTTTCATTTTTATTCGCATTATTTAAATTTTATTTTTCATTTCATCCTTAATCGTCCAAATATCTCGTGTCGAAGATTAAAAGGAATAGCGGCGGATAAATTTTTCGCCAAGGAAGGATTTCGCAATTTCAAAGATTTAATTCGAGGAACGAAAGAAAGAGAGCAGGTGCTATTTACGCGACATATCCCGTATATCGGAAGCGCTCGGTGAAAACACTTGGGTGTAAAAACAGAGTTAGCGGCGTAATCCGGTCGCCACCATCCCCATCCACGCGCCGTTCGTCCTCTCGTCTCCTCTCCCCCTTCCGCAGCCCCTTGGTCGTCCTCGTCGTTCTTCTCCCTTTGCTCTTTCGCGGGGAGGAGAACGCCGTTGATGGGGTGTACTGAGAGAGTCGGCAGGGACCGTAACGGGCCGGATTCAGGCTCTCTTCCTGTCTTAGTGGTGTGGCGTTACCATGGTAACAGACTGTAAGCCGCTTAACCCTCTCTCCCCTTTTTCCCCTGAACAGCTCTGCTCTCCCCCTTGCTGTAGTCTCCTCCTCTGCGGAGCTCGACGGAATCCTCGTGGCACCGAGTCAACCCAACCCGCAGTGATACTCGTGACAGAATGGGTGGTAGTAAATGTCGTTTTCCCCTCCCCGCCTCTTATCCCTCTTCTCGTCCATCCTTCTCCCTGCTTCTTTGCGATCGAGCACGTTTTCGCACCCTTGTCGGTAACGAGCGGGCGAGAAGTCCCTCGATTCGACAGAGAGAATATCTGTCATCGAGCGATCGCTCCTTCGGAAATGTATCCAAACTGAGAGGAGGGATGACGATTAACGCGATGGAATATCGTGAGAAAGATGGTGGAAGTAAACTAGCTGCTAATCCTGATCCTGCGAGAGAGGGATTTGCTATCGAAAATTTCAGATCTGACAAAGTGCGCGAGCGGATTCTGTCGGTCGCGACATCTCGCATTTTATTCAAATTAGAGTAGGGGTGACTACGAACGAAGAAACATTGATCGAAAATTTGCGAGAACAAAGGAGACAATGGCGAGATGTATAGATGGCTGTTAAAATGAGAGCGATTTTTACGAGGCCGGCAAACATTTTCAGTGATATGCAATATATTCGCTATAATATTGCGAAAAAAATTGATGACGAGTGGCTTTTTTTACGTTTAATGAGCTTAATTTGTGCTATGTCACCGTACTTATTAAAAAAGTTGTTTTTTCAAGTTGTTGAAACACTTCTCAAACAGATCGAAATATGGAAATCGAATAACAAAGAATGAACAATAATCATGCGAAAAGAAACTTGATTCTGATTTTAAAGATAGACAGATAGAAGATAGATTTTAAAAATAATAAAGAAATGCAAAAATTGTGCAGAAGAGATAAATGAATAAAGATGAAAATAGCCTGGAAGAAAAAAGAGATTGCAGTAGCATGAAGGCATTTGCACTCTGCTAATAAAAATGTAATAATGAGCAGATTCCTCGATAGCAGTGTGTCATCTGGCATTATTTTTTTATTTTCTCGTTTTAATTAATTATTTAATTCAACTTTTCAATTTTTTTATTAGATCGAAGCATGTGTTTGATAAATTTTCGATTTTTTTTGCGTCCAAGACAAAATTTTAAAAGGCAATAACATTCTTGCTTGACATTCATTTATTATATTTTTTCGATTTTGAGAAGGAAACGTTAGAAAAGGAAAAGAAAATTTACATGAAATAAATGTCAAATAAGAAATTTTTAATAAAATCGATTTTTTAGATAATCTGAACTATCAAAATACAGCAAATTTAAATTTACTGTTTCAAATTTAAAAAACATTAAGATACATATATATATATATATATATATATATATATATATATAAAATTGAATATAACGTAAAGATACTAAGCTACATAAAGTGCTATTTTTCCAGTGACTCAAATTGCATTCGGATAATTTTGATTACCCTATCAACCTTATTTAACTTTGTAGCACAACAGGATGTCGAAGTGTCAATGCTTTATGTAATAGCACAAGGTTTCAATTTTATATGCAGAGTTGTTTATATGCAACGCAATATCATGCTAGAAGCATAACAATGAAAGAAACAGTGCGAAAATGTATGTAACGATTTTAAAAAACGTCAGAAAAGGCACAATCGACAAAAAAAGAACATTTATATAAAACGAGTGATTTAGATGAAATGAATGATTTTTAATTGAATCGATTGTTTAGAAATTCTGACGACCTATGAAAAATGTACCCCTCAAAAATGTAAAAGCAAATTTAAATTTACTGTTTTGAAATTTAAAAAAACTATTTAAAAGAGAGAAATTATAATTGTACATAAAGGAAAAAGATTTTAAATTGTCTCTTTTATTTTTTCCACGTAATTCATCTTGATATTTCATCAACTATTATATTATTGTAAAATCACTGCATTGTTGCGTTCAGATGATTTTGATTATCCTATCAACCTTATTTAACTTTGTGGCACAGCAACAGGATGTCGAAATGTCAACGCTTGATGCGATAGCGCAAGATTGTAACTTTATATGCAGTTGGTTATATGCAATGCAATGTCATGCTAGAAGCATAGAAAACAATGTCATGAAAATGCAATATATTCTGAAATGCATCACATTGATGTCAAGAATGTTGCCGTATAACACTGTTTAATTAAACCACAAAGTTGCGCATGTTGGCATATTTTTACATAATAAAAGGTATCATTATTTCTGCATCCGCTAATTGAAAAATATAATTAATAATGCACGTTAAGGAACGCGAAATAATTTTTTAGAATCCTTGAAAAATATACGTCGTTTTGATTGCCCAGGAAGATTTAATTTTTTTTAAAGTTTTCAAAATTTTTTTCGCTCTCTTATTTCTTTGTTTTTTTTATATCAGGATTTATTTGCAATCCACGATATCTTTCAACTACGGCTTATATTACGTTTAAGTTAAAATTTAATTGAAAATTTTAAGTTAGCTTAAATTATACTTCAATTTCTCTTCGCTTGCTGCATATTTTTGTAATAAAGATATGACTTTATTTTACTTATTTTTAGGCGACATGTATATTTTTATTAAACCTTAACACAATTTATAATTGTGCCACAGAATTAAAGTCATTTCTACTTTGTCGATTCGCTTTACCGGTTGCGTAAACAACGATTAATTGTCGTTTGTCTAATTAACAAATGCCAGTTTGCACGCAACGGCCGACGATATTTTATTACTGGTTTGCTGGACGCCCTTCGCCGTAAATCCTAATTATTGTTGCCATTACCGCAACATAACGCGCATTGCGTTTTACTCATCACTTCTGCTAAAATCAGAAATTCGAGAAAAGAAATCGTAGTGATTCGATTTTAAAAAATTTTTTTTGACAATTATTATCTCATTTATTACGGTCAATAATATCTGTCAAATGAAGTTAATATTGACTAACTTTTAATTATTAAATATTCTTTTTCCGTTTTTTTACTACGTCATTGCATTAACAGCTGCGTTACTTGTCACATAAGTTTTTCGTAAGCGAGATCACGGAGAATCGACAACTGTAGCAGTATATTGTTATTTGAAAAAATAAATAATTAATTAAATTATTTTAAAATTAATTAATTAAATTAAAATTTAAACGTTAATAAAAATTAGAGAAAATTAATTGATTGGCCGTATGAACCCAATGAGGAGAATACCCATGATTTTACATATATATATATCAATATCTTTGCGTGCTACACACACTCGTTGATACTCCCTTTCTTGTCTACCTTTCGCCGCCCGCCTCGCAATTAATCTCCCACGAAGTCGATCATGCTCGGCCGACCTCCCCGGCGGGTCACGTCAACACGAGCACGACCTCCAACCCTGCGAGGAATTATGAGGCACGCTCGTTACCGAGCCCGAGAAAGAGAATGCACGTGTGTAGAGGATGACAGGATCGCTCGTTAATCTTCGCTCGATAACGCCTCTTTCACGACGAATGTATGAAACGTACACATTATCGAAAGTCTCTTATCGCCAACTACGTATGTAGCATCTAAATAAATAGCTTTCGAATTGATTGCATTCCCGTTCAAGATAACAAGACTTGTTGCGACATATATATTTTTCAAACAATACATATATATTGAATCTTTACGAATGTATAATCACTTTGAGGGAAGAACATAATAAGTCGCGGCATTTTAAAGAGATCAAATGCGCAACGTGATTTATGTCAAAAATGATCAACCTACCGTGTCACGTCGATCATTAAAGCCAAGAGAACACGCATCCGTACATTTTGTGTTGAATTATGCGTGAAGGAATAATTTAACACAAGCGCTGACCTCTTCCGCTCTCTTTCAGGTTTGCAGCCTGCCAGCACCAAAGCTCAGCCAACCTCGATTGGCAAGTCCCACCGACCTAGTTCCGGTGTACTACCTCAGGGTCACACCCCGGGACCTGGACCGGGCGGGCAGCAGAATAGCAGGAGTTTCGCTGCCGCCTTGAGGAACCTGGCTAAGCAGGCGGGCCCAGCACCTCAGGAAGAGGAACCCCGTGCCAGTCCGAAGAACCGGGCGCCACCGCCTTTGGTCAGAGGTCCTTCTCCTGCTAAGGTGAGTAATTGCAGCGGCCATATGCTTATTTTATTCTTCTCTCGGCCTCTTTCGTTTTTCAACGCAAAAGTGCATCCGCTTCAAAACCCGAACAATGGCACCCTCGACCTCGGATCCCATGATCGGAATAATAACGACTGCTTAGGTACATGACGTACATGGTTGATGAGAAAAATCGTTATACGTGACATCGGTCATTTTGGATCCGTCTTTGGGTTTGCGACGAATAACACATTTTTTTCATACGGTTGGATCGGTGAAGAATGTTGTAAATAAATGTAGAAGAATAGAAGCGAGAGAAAAGAGGATGCATATATAATCCTGGACAAAATTAATGCAGAATTTTTTTTCACTTTTTCTTTAAAATATTTCGTTAAAATTTAAATATCAGCTTTTAAAGAAAAAGTGAGAAAAATTATGCGTTAATTTTGTCCAGGAATATATTTGTATTTTATTTGGAGTTTTTCAAATTTACTGCCGATGAGATGCGATTTATTTTATATTACGAGAAGTATACAATTTGCGATACATGAGATTTCTAAAATCACGCGTCTTCTGTAATTCATATATATTACAAATTATACGAGACAAAATATTCGAAAACATATTGAGATAAAATTTTTTAGTTAATTTAAAATAGAAAATACTTTAGTAGAAATTTAATTTAAGGCTTAATGTTCAGCAAAATTAATGTCGAAAATTAAAAAATTCTAGTAGATGATGTTTCGTTCAATTTTTACGATGAAAATGAAATTGGTGGAAGACGTATGAATTGTAAAACATAATATTATATGGTTTCAAAGTTTATGCGATTTTAAAGAATAATTTCTAGGAATTAACATGTTATCGCCAAAAGCGAAAGTGCCGAGCCAAAATAAAATTACTGATGGCAAACAGCATGGTAGAAAAGAGAATGTTTTGGAAGGCATGCGAATCAAATAGTTTCACAAGATTGCGGAGTGTCAAAGGCTCAAAGGTAGATCGAAAATGCAGCCAATCTCGGTAATGAAATGAAAAAGGTGCTTACTCTGGCGGAAAGCGAAGAAGGTAGCTCAATCCTGATAATCGGAGAGATCAAAGACCCTTTTCCTTTCTCGATTGTATCACCGATGCTATTGCATTGCAAATGCGAGACTTCTCTAAGCCTCTTTTATTGACAATCTGGATTAAATATTTTAATTGAACGAATATATTTCCCTTTTTATTTGTAGCAGGAAAATGTAAAATGTTAATTGACGTTGTTGCAACTTAAAAATATGCACTAAATAAATTTTTTAAATTAGATTAGCAGAAATTTTTGTTTTTCACTATAATGAAAAAATAGGATCAAATAAAAAGTAATCGAATATAACATTAATTAATGCAATTTGAAAATTTTAAGAAATTTATCAGATCTTTTTATAATGAGTAATGTTTATCTGTAATGATGAATTCTTTTATTTTATCTTGGTGTACACACATTCTTCCTATCAATTTCGGCAACTCATTGCCGGTGCACGAATGTGTTACAACGCCCATACATTACCCAACAGCAATAAACTGCTAGAACCTCGTAACGTCTAAGTCGCAGAAGATACTATAAGTTGAAGAAAATTTCAGGCAATTTGCATTGCTCTGCGCCTTCCAAAACATCGTCTCGAAAACATTAACTCTAAAAGATGTGTTCTACTTTAGATTGCGACTTTTTTCCACAAATCTATGTAAATGCTACTTATTAAACTGATCAATCATTATTATTAGAAAAATTCTATCATGTTTATTGCATTAACCGAAAAAATCGTTAAATTTATTTTTATAGGAACGATCGACGCACGAACGAAGACCCGAGGAGATTCCCTCCTTGTACACGACAACTGCCAGACCCGTTGAAACCAGTAAACATAGTGTAACTGTGGCTTCCGAATTGCTGGCCCGTTCCGGTTTTCAGCCATACCGGCCCGAGCATCATCCGGCCCATCCACCGGCGTTTACCTTGGATCCCGCGACCTATAGCGCCTATCATCCCAGTCTCTATCCAGCACCGCCTCATCTACAGCATTATACTAGGTAAGCAATAATTACTTTCGTCTTGACATTTTCAAGAGAGAAAATTATCAACTTTATGCTTTCTTCATTAATTTCTCAAGCTATTTTTTTATTCGCATTTATTGAAAAGTTAATTATAAAATTTAAGATTTCGTGCTTTTTTTCAATTAGAGGATTAGAGGAACAGATATACCTGGAACGATGCGGAATCATCAGCAGACCACCGGGATTATTTCCTGGACTGCCGTCGTATCCTCTATACGGATTAAGATATAGTCCAGACATGCTTCCTCCGCCACCCGCTTCGTTGAGCCTTATGTCTCCCGTGATGCATGAACGGTGAGTAAGAGATTCAGAAAAAATAGAGAAAGAGAAGGGGGAGGGGAAGAGAGGAAGAAAAACTCGACGAAGCAATCAGGAATGCCGAATTTGTTATTAACATTGCGGTACGATTCGTTTATTTTTCAGACTGAAACTGGAGGAGGAGCATAGGTTGCGGCAAGCACGGGAGCAGGCTGCGTTGCGGGAGGAGGAGGAAAGGAGAAGAGCAGCAAGAAGTTCTGCTCCCGCTGCCCCGGTACCCGCGCCTGCACCTGCATCCGCCGATACTGCAGGTGAGCGAGTCGCTCCACCCCCCACTGCCTTTCATTAAAAAAAAAAAAAAAGAAAGCGTCGATCAAAGCGCGATCGTGTTCGTTAAGAAGGCGCGCAAGCTCTTTCTTTATTTCCTTCTTCCTTTCTTTCCGCTGCGAAATTTTTTTGCGGTGGCATTATCGTGATATGTCGTGCGAATTATCATTCATTTTTCTCATTCGGCCATATCCAGTTTATATAAGCTACGTAGCTAGCATCTTCATCGAACGGTGTCGAGAACTCCGCTATGCCGAGTCGACGATATCTGCATACGCGTTGCCACGACTCGTTGTTTGCCTCGCGCACGTTGTTTCGTGTAATTTTAGTCCTGAGATCTCGAATTCGCCAAACGAGATTGTACTCTCAGCGGCGATTGCGTCGTTGATTCGACGTTTGAACGACCTGTACTGCGAGCCAAAGTTCTTCAAAGTAGATAAACGGACTGGCGGCGCGAGCGAGGAGAAGTTGTAGAAATATAACTGTGACCCAGTGAGAGAATTCGAAAAGAAAGAACAAATAACATACTACGCTTCTAATTTTAATCTAGATTAACGAGAGTCACACATATAGTTATACTCGTTTCTTACGAAAGTAGCGTTGATATCTTTTAGATAAGCACACGATTTGATGCTTGAGCAGGTCTAAAGATGGGTAAAGTATACACTGCCAGCGAATGTTGAACGTTTAAATAACGAATGCGAATTTTTAGAAGAATGTGCGCGAACAAATGCGAGTAAAACTTATATTAACGGTTCGCTCGTAGGACGGCGTGTCAAAAGGAAAATTTCGAAATTTAATTTCGCATTCGCCTTGTGTTCGTTGTCGTTCGCTCGGTATATATCTACCTTAACACAATATTGCTCTTCGGCTCGATACTCACCAAATTGTCAAAAAGTGGGCTTAGCGGCAAAAGATATTTACCTATTCTAGAGTTTCGAACTAGGATATGAACAAATTACAATCCAATTTTTCCGAGACCCGATTTAGCTGTTTTCTTTTATCTACTTACCAAACCGAAGTCAGACTTATCTGCTGTTGTTGTCTTCTGTTAATATCATATCAACAAATAAGTCGGCCTTCGGTCAGCCATTCACCTGTTATGTATACGACTTGTTATGTACTCTTCGCATAGATATTTCAAATCATTTTCTGTAGTGTTCAAATGTGAAACTACACTCTTAGTGTATGATGACAGGTTGGTTATATAATTAATTGTTTTTTGTAGTTGATAAAACAGCGAAACTTAAACATAAGAGTGCACGCCTTTAAAGAAAAAGGGCTAGCTTTTTGTTGAGTTTTAACATTACAAAAAAAAAATTACGACATACAGGATGTTAGGATTAGTAGTTCTAATGGTTCTACTAATCAATTATACCGTACATCTTGTTTATTGATTGGAGATGACTACTGTTATATATGATAATTAATTTTTTAAAGATTTTTTTAAATTTTCTCTTGACAGCAAATTATTTTTATTTTCTCTTTTTATATATTTGTTATTATTAAGATGTAAATAAAATATCAATATACATGCATTGATATTTTATGATTCGAAGAGTTCATTTTTTTATATATTAGTGTCTTACATACATATATATATATATATTAGATGTTATAAATTATACAGTTTTTATTTACTAGAATTGTTAAATTATTACAGAATATGTTTTTGATGATTATTGATATGATTGACACATTACACGCATTTGAATGTTTATATAATTTCAAGGCGTGTACTTTTAGGTAGGTGTTCGTGCGTAAATCTGCAATTTAATGGACTGTAACGATTTAAGTATTGAGTGTTTTTTTTTTCATCAGGCGCAATGCACTCTTGCGTTAGTTCCCGCAACTGTTTTAGAAATTTTCCAATTAACCAATTAATGTCAACATAGTTTCCCTTAATTGTATAGTAAACATGTTGCTCCTCATACTCTGACTGAATCAAGCGATGTATATATAAACTTTATTATACATGTTCTTTTATCAAAATTATACCATTTTTATATAATTTATTATGTAAACATGTATATTTGGACTATAAATGAAAATAAAACTTGCAAGAAATGTGATTGAAATTCTAATGGACTTGAAATTCTCTTGACCCTCAAATCATTTTCTGAAACAGTTTTGGGGAAGATTCGGTAACTCATAGTCCGATTATTTGAATATCCATTTTATTGCAATTATTATTATGAAAAAAGTACGCGCTCGCTACTGTTAATATTAGAGCAACTATTGATAGCGATTACCCCGTTAGTTTAGAAAGATAATTGGTTTTCTTCATTTTATTTTATTTTTGTTGTTTAGCTTTATGAAAATATAACAGTAATCATCCCCAATACTTTGAAGCGAATATATTAAGTATCTTCTTATAGGGGACTGGAATAATTAAACGAAAGCAAGGTAAGTTGGAATAGAGATGGATCAATACGGAAATAAATTTATAAAATCTTGTTAGATATGTCATAATTATGTACGTGTATAAGTTGTTTCAATTTATTAAATGCGTAATAATCCATAATAAGTTTATTGCGGCAATTAATTAAAAATGCTATTAAAAGTCGAAATAAGTCTGTTAATCTGCGTAAATTATAGCATGACATAAATTGTACATTAAACCCATAATTGAGACCCTAAAATAATTATGAACATTTTCTTAACTCTTCTCCTCGCGCGCGAACTTGTCTCAAAATTTAACGGGGGATATTTAAATGTAATGATAAACACAACTATCTCTCTTTTACACTCGATATGTGCTAAAAATATAGATCAAGTCTTGATCTAATTATTAATCAAAATTGCAAAATCTGGCTATAGCAATATGTTACGTTTTCTTTATTTAAGAAATATCTTTTCATGTATCTTTCTCTTTTTTTTTTTTTAACTTTCAAAGTCTGAGCTTATTTCATATTTTGATAAATGAAAATAATATTTGAAATAACATAAAAGAAACTTACAACATATCGCCATGGCCAAGATTTTTTTTACTATAGAGTGGAAGATCACCAAGCACTGTGTTCGGGATTTGTTCCAGCTAGGAAGCCGACCATAACGGCTCAGATGCATAGCGAACGGGACCGAGAACGCGACAGTAGAGAACGACAAAGCGGTAATGGCGGTGGTAGTGGTAGTAACAATAACAGCGGCGGAAACAACGCTAATAGCAACACTGGTAACAGCGGCAACAACACAAGTAACACCAACAATGCCAATAGCAATGGGTCCGCCATCACCATCGGTAGTAATCATCATCAATCTCGAAAAGAGGAACAACAATCTGCTGTTCCGCCAGTTGCACCACCACCGCCAGCGCCAGCGCCTTCCGATCCAACGGCAGCAGCAGTAGCAGCAGCATCAGCAGCCACCATCTATCATCCTCGCTTACCACCCTTTCCCAATCCAGCTGCGCCCATTGGACCATCTTTAGGTTCCACTTCCATATGCTCCGCTAACTCTGCGTCTATTCCGCCTCCTTTGGGTTCCACTTTGCCCACTTTGAATCTCGGACCGCCGCCACCCCCCACAGCTATTAGCTCGGCGCCGATCGGTCCACCGCCGATGCCTTCCATCCCGTCTTTGACGCCGGGTGTGATAGGACCACCGCCTCTATCCTTAGGCATATCTCTTACGCCTATTATCTCTATTCCCTCTCTTCATTTACCCCCCGTGCCGTCAAGTACCATCCATTCTAGTCAACACGCAGCCACGATAATGAGCAGCAGCGCGACTACTACAGTCACCAGTTCCATTTATCACCAGCAACAGCAACAACATCAACAACAACCCTCATCGCAACATCAACAGCGCGCGAGTAGTACGAGCAGTACGACGATTACGAGTTCTCTGTCTAACGCGATGACAACACACGTTGCCCCGATGCCGTCGAGTTCTTCGTCGACGTTAAACTCGATAAATCATATAGCCCACAAATCCCCACCGCTATCTCATAGCGTTCATGGTGTGCCGAGAAGCAAGGAGTCGTTATCAACAATCACGACAGCGGCGGGGACGTTGCCTACGACGATGCCCACGACGGCAATTATAACTACTACGACAATGAATACCACAACCACCTCGCAGCCGGCTTTTGTCAGACCCTTCGAGGATTCGTTTCGTTCCTCCTCGACGAAAACACAACAGAGGCAATCAATAATGAATAGTCACAATCACAGTATAGTCAATCAGATCGGTCATCATGAGCCATCATCCTTGAAATCTTCGTCGATGACGCCGATTACTTCTCAGACTGTGGGTAATCAAGTGATACAGGAGAATAATTCCTCAATGATGGATAACAAGTCTATAAGCAATCAACAAGCGTTTTCCCAACCGATTCCGTATCCACCACCGCAACAGTATCATCATCCGCATATATCCGTCTCGCACGTGCCAAGTCTCTATAAACCGCCACACTTCTCGTCATCATCGTCGTCATCTTCGTCGCCGCACCAACAACACCATTCTCAATCCAAGCTCAATGTACCAATGATAAATACCAGCAACAGTAATCATGGCAACTGTAGCACGAGTATCATGACTAATTCGAGTAGCACAAAGCAGCAAAATGCGCATCTCAATGTCAATGTCGAGTCCCATCAGACAGTGACGACGATTCAACGAAACGACAGTATTACTAACAACTGCGTTTCCAATGAAAAAACAATGAGCAATAGCACTTTCGGCGTTAATAATAAAGTTACTAATAATAGTAAAATCGCGAATCATACGAGCGTGCATCATAAAAATAATTCGGATGTCATAGCGAAGGACAACAAGTTGAACGCAGATGAAAAAAGTGCGAGCGAAAAGCAATCGCAGTTGCCGAATCAAAATCACGTTGCGACAAATTCGCTCCAGGAAAAAACCTCGATCTCGCATCCGTCTTTTGAGCAACAAGAAAAAGGCTTGCCATCCTTTCACCCGGTCAATTATACCGTCGGTGAAAAGGAGTGCAAAAATGAAATTGATTGTAATAAGACTCAATGCGATCAAAACAATGTCTTGTCCACATTACCGTTTCAATCGAGCTTTAAGTTCAGCATAAATGATATTGCGCAGAAACCTATGGATACGACGCAACTGATGCAAAGTATCAAGTCTGAGGAAGTGTTGCGCACTTGTCAGAACGTCTCCAATGTGCTCCTGCAAATTCCGAAATATCAGGAGAAGCTTTTGAATTTTTCAACAAGCAACAACGATCTAAAGACGACCGCGTTTTGCTTTACCGACAAGTGCAATAATTTAACTGAGATTTCCGTGAAGTGCGAACCAGCGGTGCTGAACGTACCTGACCTCAGTAAAGCTTTAGTGGTCAAGCAGGATGTAATCACCAGCAACGAAAAGTCTTTCCTGGTGCCTGAAATGCAGAAAGAGCTGACGTCATCTCTTGATCTGGCCGAAAAGAGACGTAAACGGAGGAGGGAAAAGAACACGAGCATAACGTGTAGCTCCGACTCGGAGGGCGAGGAGGAAACCAAAGATATGGATCTTTGGATCACGAAAGGTCCACCGGCTAAACTACAATATTCAGAAGACAAATTGACCTTCTTAGCCATGTTTGGATTAACTACGCTGACTATTAGGAATGGTAAGAGGATCATTTTTGCCGCCAATGCTTTTTAAAATTTTGATTCGGTAAATTGAAACCGTCATTATTTTTCTGTAGAGATGGAATTGTGTAAGGTTGAGAAAAGATACAAATTGAATCCCGATCCACCAGAACTACCTCTGGAAGTAGAGCCTGCAATAGAATCCGTCTTACCAATTCCGCATGAGCATCCGGATGTTTTACTCCACACGCCAGATTTCGAGCCGAAAGTTGGCTTTCTCAGGACTATAGGCCTCGATGTTATGCCTCCGAATAAAAGAGACGGTAAATATATCATTAAATTTAACTATAGACTGTAGCAACATATATTTCTCTATTTCTATTATGTAATTGATTATAATATACAAAATATTATATATAATAATATAATATATATATATATATATATATATATATATATATATATATATATATACACACACACACATATCATAGCATATAATTATTTAAATTGCAATTTGCAATTACAGAGGCAGAAGTGACATGGCAGTACGTTCTAGCAGATCGCAAGAAACGGAAAAGCGCAAACTCCGTTACTGCCTATTGTGAAAGAATCGCCAAAGTTTATTCTAAGAATCCTCCAGCTTTACCAAAACCACCTCAAAAAATGCGTCTTCTGGACAGAATTAAAGTAAAACCAATCTCGGAACGTCCACCACCGCTACCACCCTTAGTTCCGAATATAGTTCCGATGTATTATCCTACTTTACCTATGCCTGGTGAGAATGGTGTGAAGCAACATTGTAAAACTATAGAAATCAGTGAAAGTACTGACGAAATAGGAGACAGGAAAGAGAAGCCGAGGTGGACTGGAATCGAGGATGTTATGTTTGCTTATAAGGAGTATCTAAAAGGTAAATGTTTTATTTTATCTATAATACAAATTATTTCATTCTGTAATATAACGTAATGGCATTGCACACATATTTTTTTTATATGTTTTTAGAAAAGACACTGGAGAGAAAAATTCTGACGAGTGAAACATCGAAATTGATATCACAGTACAACAGTTTGCATTCCGAAGCTGTTCAATTAGAACGGAAAATTTATGAACTCCTGTCTGCCAGAACGGCTCTTGATTCCGAGAGACGAATGCTCAGTGACAAAATCGAAAGGATCAACGCACTTGTTAGGAATCTTAGATAGCGTTATGTAACGCACAACACGGAAACTCATTCATCTGTGATATTATCAGCGGGTTAAGGGCCGTTAGCACGTAATACCCACTACTAAACGTAACACGTAGATAAGTAATGGTTAAGGAAAGACTCTTGAGTGACCAAATGTACAGCGTAATTATTCATATTATTTTGCGAATTTTATTATATTAGTACCATCGGCGATTGATCGTACCGGGAAAGCGGAAAACTTTGACTGGTTCACAGGAACTAACGATTGCGTTCGGTTTAAAACACTATTACACTAATTGATAAATATTACTTTTGCGCACATCGCCAAACGTTGACGAACGTGCCGATCTTCGATTATAAATATGCAGTCATATCAATCGTACGAGGATATGTATAAAGTTAATTGTACAAATCAAATTATATCCTATCCACGTGAAAAGACAGTTTTTACGACTGCAAATAAAACGACAAAGGCTTTCTAGTTTCACACATCTAACGGCTCTTATACTCCGAGCATAAATAATTGTAATTTGTGTGTATCATAATATTTTAATGGAGAAGAAATAGACAAATGGTGTATAACTTATTTTATTCAGCGTAATGTGGACCTTTATGTCGAGTACTTGAAAAAAAACTGATATATCATGCAATTTATATGTCGCTCGATTGATAAAGTTAAATAATGAGTAGAAGAGAGGACATTATATAGGGTTGAAGAATGACGAAGGATCGAAGAATGATATCGACTATATCGAACTGGCAAAGTATCAAGAAATCGCTTGCATCCAATAATGATTATGTCTTTATTTTTTGTTTAATAGCGACGAAACGAATTTAATTAGTAGAAATCAAATCGTATAATTGGAAGATTGCGAACATCGTGAATCTCTGGACATGAGAAAAGGGAAGATTTTTTTTTTAGACAACTGTTAATTTAAATCAATATCAACGACACGAGAACTCTAGTCTACAGACATGTTTAGACTATACAGGAAAAATTGCGCATTGATACGTGTAAAATCAGAGTAGTGAGCAATCCTTCCTTTCGAATATGCCATTTATTATAATAAGCAGAAGGCCAGTGAAAATATGGGATGGAGCATTAATAACGTTATGTAATGATATTGCGGTACTTACGTATAATGTGACTTAATTTTTAAAGAAAAAAAAAATACGAAATTGTGAGACTTTGCGCGGAGCACATTCCAGAAAATTACCCGACATTAACATTCCAATACCAGTCATTTCACCAAAACAATCGGACCTTGAACTTGACACAAGTTGAGTGGCGAATAAATTTTGGAAAAAGAAAACTATTATATATTGGTATTTTTCTGTTTGGCGCATTCATGTCATGTAGCTGCGCTCTATTTTTCACATCTCGCAGTGTAACCTTGAAACTTATCGTTCTCTGCTCTCTGAGTGCATCATTTGCCAATTGCACGTTGTAGGAATACCATTCGCATGTTGCATGCGATAAGACCATCATTTATAATTTCGCCGTTTTGTTCATTGAGTGCCTAACATTTCTCCTTACATTTGTACATACCATTATTTTTATGTATTATGTAACAAAGTGGGGCCGCGCCGGTCTCAGTCAACAAGCCAGAACAAGAGCCTAGGAGTAAATTGTTGAAAACATGATCTTGTGGCGTATTTTTTTCCACATTCGTCGTTCCAATACTTTCCTACAAAAATCCAATTTTTAAAAATAAATTATATCTATTAAAATTTTTATATTATTGCACTTGTGGAATATACTATTGCTTTTTTATTTGCGTATCTTAAATTTCTTGCATATTTTGTATAGATATTGCGAAATGAATGAAAACGTTTCTTTTTATATAATCTTGATATTTATATTGAATAATATATTTCAGGTAATTTATGATTATCGCAAATTCAATGTGTATGTAACTTGACATTATCTCATTATAAATTTCGAATTGTAAAAATTTCTTGAAGATTATATATTTCTTGAAGATTGAAGATTATATTTTATTTGAAATTTGCGAAATTTAAAATTTGAATTTTTTACGGGAAAATAATAGAAGGTCGGTAAGTTTGCAATATCAGTAATCTACAAATGATAGCTCTTTTTAATTATCGATTGTTGATAATAAACTAGTGCCATAGCCCGCTAGATAATCCCTGAAAGCGATGCGCTCTTTATGAACATAGAAACTTGAACATAAACTACGAAGTCAAATTCACAAATATTTTCAGTGAGTAACACAGTAATATGCACCTGTATGCACAATTTCTGGTTGCATTCCGTGCTATGTGCACGAATGTCGATAACACGTATGTTGTAACGCAAAACGTTTATGTATACATATATTAATAATATACATAAATAAATCTTTATTAATTATTATATAATTAATAATATATAATATTTATATACATATAACTCAGAAAAAATGTCAAAATAATTGATTTTCCCAAACTAATCATCATGTGCAGTCGATTTTATAATCGATTCTTTTTAAACAGATATATGCATATATTTATAATAAATACCCAGGTAGCAAGCACACGTCATTTTGATTTTCCAAACTGATTTTTGATCATATGTCGTCAAAATAATACTAATAATACTAATTTGCTACATGACTTTATATTGACATCTTGATATAACATTATTTTAACGTTATATTTTAGTCATGAATTGACAATTATTTTATTATTACTGTGATTAGTCAGTACATCAATCTCATAAAAAAATCTTTTAAAATTTTTTATATAAAATGACTTTCGCTTTCTTCTGAAGAATAGAATGGCTGTAATTGTTCAATAATGCTCTCGAATCGATTAATCTGCTTTATTTGACAACGCTATTAAATACATTATTATGTTAAGAAGAAAACGTCAAAATGTGATACATGTCATGACGTCAAGAATCTGTGACATTAGATCGTTTCTTTTACGTCATAGAAACGTCAAGAATAATCCATGATCAATTTGAAACTTCAAAATGACGTGTGCTGCCTGGGTACTTATTAAAATGTAATTTATTTTATTAGATCAAATCTAATTCATTCATTAAAATTTAATAAAAATCTAATTCATTTTATTAAAATCAAATTTTCGAAAAATATAAATTATTTTAATTATTATATTTGAAGAGAAAAACTGTTTGTGTAAATTAATTTAATATTATTATTTTACACCAAATTTTCATATTCCGAGAAAATATTCTTTTAAATTTAGAATTTTTTAAATTTCAGTTTATTTAATAATAGAATGCAAAAAATGATGCATATATGAACGTGAATTTTGTAATATTCTAGTTCATTAAAGTATTGAAGTATTATACTAGATATATAAATGAATTGAAAAGCATTTCTATTTAAAACCTAAGTATATGGCAGAGCAATAACACTAAGTACAAACTAAAAAATAGTACATTATAAATACATAAATATCACTTATATTAAAAAAATCAATGCAAAAAATAATCAATCTAACTTTTATCAGTTTAATATTTGATTAAATCAAATTAAAATATATATGTATTTGATATATTTGTTTTTAAATTTACATTATATTTTATGTGTTATAATACATAAATATTACATTTTAATTTATATTACACATAAAAATATGCGGACGTTTAATAGATTATAGTTCCTTTACAACAACAAACAAAAAAATGTTAGGTATGGAAGTTATATATATGTGGAAAATGCATTATAAAATCAGTCATAAATACATTATTTATTTGTATCAATTTTGAATGTATATTGTCGTATATGCAAATATACATGTATATTAAATCTCAAATAAAATTTATATTAAGCTTCACTTAAAATTAATTATATAAGTGAAATTATTGATATATGCGCGGATTAACTTTATTCGACAATATCTTTTAACTGAGATGTTAAATAGCACATATTTACCATGCTCTTGTAAAATTTATGCTAAGAGGGAAGAAGGAGTTACGTTTTTTACAAGCTTGTTTTTAAGAATTTGTGCATCAAAAACTGATTGATATATTATGTAATATGAATCTCTATGTGTGATATACATATTTCTTTTATACTATTATTATATCTGTTTTTAAGTACGGTTTGTACTAGTAACATATATATTCAACATAAAGAATATAGATTGTTAAATAAAAATCTGAGTATCGTGTTTAACGCCACACTATCGAAGACGCTCTTATTGCATGTAATTGATCGCTTTTAAACGAATACCAAAATTGAAGACTATGAGATATGATTATTACATCACAATTATCTTAGAAAAAATTTTATTATAAAAAAAATTCCACAGAGATGGACTTTAGTGTATGTCTGTATACTAGTAAACTAATGCCTCTTGCGATTTCTAAAAAGTAAGGAGATATTTTTGTCGTTTCTAAAATGATTGTTTTAATTACATGTCCTTAAAAAATAATCCTTTTTAAATAATTTTCGTTATATATAATTTTAGCTACAAATAATAAATTACAAATATAAATCGGTAAGAGAGAGAGAGAGAGAGTTATCTTTTATTTATTCGAAATGTCTTTATAGTTTTTGAAAATGTTTGAAAAAATCTACAAATTATGTAAATGAATTCATGGTTGGCAAAAAAGAGTTAATAAAATTTTTTATTTATATTTTAACTTGTACTTCAATGCTTTATAAAATTGATAACTGTTAGCAATTGCATTTGTACAATATTTGAAACATGCGGTAGTTTCAAATCTTTGTTTATTTTTACGAGAGAAATTTTCCAGAATTTTACAAACTTAAAAACAAATTCTGTTAAACTCTGTTCCGAATATATATATTTGTTATCTCTAACAAATAGTTTATATCCCTAACAAATACCAAAAATTTCAAAATCAATTTTCTTTGTGATTTATCGAAATCTTTATACACTTCGGATTTTAACAAACTGTTTGATATATGTATCTGCTTCGAAGTTACTTTGGTATCTGTCCGTAAGATAAATTTGCTAGTTGCTTCATCAGCAGCTCCTCGATTATTGGCACTGGCCTTGAGATGCTCCTTTGGTCCTTTCTTTTTGATGAGGTATTATCAATGCATCATGTCTTCATTTCATTAAAAAAGGATCACGTAAATCGTGAGATCACAATTGCTCAGATTCGAAGGCCGCATTATCTATGCCATTGATCATTTCAGCCTTTTGCGTATTCTTTTGCGTGTCTATAATTTGAATGTTTTTCAAATTATGGTCTGTCGAGTCCTCGTTCTTATGATTGATCATAGCTTCGGGTTCTTTCTGTTCCTTCAGCATACGGTCTTTTCGATGCTCCGTATACAACCAACTAATTAAAAATACACACAATTTACAAGAGCTTAAAAGAGATAACTGAATCAGCTATATGACTGATTGCAAAGTTTATGAAATGTTGGTAAATAATAGGTAAAAATTTACCGAATACTTACAAGAATTTCACGAATACTTACAAGAATGCAAATACCGCGGGCATTGTCATGGATCCTCCGGCGATGAAAAAAGTTCCGGGGAACGTTTTCATGGTCGCCGCGTAAATAGAGCTATACATAGGTCCGTAAACAAGTGGCATTAAGGACTCGCACACGCCAAACAACGAATTGACTTTACCTGTGAAATTACATAATATATCTTTCAGTATCTATAGAATAGAAAAATTACATCAAATGTAAAAATCAAATGTCAAATCATACATAAAATTTTTCTCGCCGGATTGTTAGTCTAACATGAACGCCTTACACTATAGTTGCGATAAAGGAAAAATTAACATCGTCGCAACGTAAATTGTAATTGCGCCGAAATTATCTAAATTACGTCATTCCTCAAAGCAGCTTGAAGATAAAGACCGAGTTTAAGTTGAAAACATTATTAACCGCAATATTGAAATATTAGTCGTAATTTTTATATTTTAACTCTCTCATTCTACAGAGACAACTTTATTTCAGTTGTTTCTTCAGCCATTTATCAGCTAAAATATTATTATGCAATATATTGCACAGAAAGTCGCTTGATTCATGATTGAATGATTTTGAGAGATTTGCATGATAATATATGACATGTTTCCCACAATTATTCGTTTCTAAAGTTGCGTAAAACTCTAAAGCTGCATAATAAAGTCATTAGAGGTGGCAGCGTAACAAGTACCATCTTATGTGTTTATTCTTATTTACCGAGTTCATCTGTAGGTACCAGCTTGGACGCTATTGATCGCATGGCAATGAAAGATGTACCATTTACAATCTCCACAATAGCAGCTGAAACACATAATTATAAATACGTTATTTATCGGAATGTTGCAATTGTACGTGATATATTCGTCATATATATAGTTGTTACCCTGATGTTAGCCGTTTTAAAAAGACTGACCTACGTAGACCATCCAAGCACTTGTGGCGAACGCGTAGACAAAACTTGCTAAAATTTTACTCATACAGCTCATGATACCCACAATCGCGTCGTCTATTTTGAGGATGTGACTGAAGATACCAACGGAGATCGCAGTGCCTATATAAAAGGAAAATTTCTCAATTAAAAAAAATATTATTGTTCGATTAATAAAAGGGAATTAACAAACAAAAAAGTATTGTAAATTACAATGAATCGTTAAAAAAAAATATTTAAAATGCAAATGAAACTGAATTGTATGATAAATTTATCTATTTCGTCAAATAGAAAGTGTTTGGTAAATAGAAAGCTTATACTCTCTTTCTCCCGTAAATATAACGGTAAATGCTAAAATTCTAAATTGGTTCACCAAACAATGAATTTCCTCGGCAATTTTTATGTTCATATATTATCGTTTATGAGTATGCGTTTATGAGCAATAGTATCATTATACAGCATCATTTCTTCTATTACAAAATGTGTTTAATATTTTCTAACTACTGTGTCTACTCACAATCTGCAAACAATTGCATTTTCAAGGCAATCTCTACTTTCAACAATCCGTTAGAATAAAAACGACGAAGCTAGTGATTCCGCTTAGTAACGATATCGATTCTTATGTAAAATACATCACTCGTCGGATTTTTATCGTTTTATAAATAGAAAAAGAGTCGATTAACTTAATGAATGTGTATGTGTTGAATTACAAAGATAAAAGTAATAGATATTTTAGCTTGCGGAAAACGATTATAGGAAATTATTTTTCAAATAATCTCATATATATATTTTTTACATATAATGATTTTGTCCCATATTTCTATTTTAAAATTAACAGCATTATCAAGAAATCGGAAAAATATTACGTATAAATATTTTACGAGAGTCGGCACGAGAATTTCTTCTCTTGAAAATACATAATATTTTTATTTGAACTGATTTTCTTACCGATCAGATTAGTTACCATGCCAAACGTGGAGAACATGCTGAATGACACTTCATTCCAATTGTATCGATACCGCATATAAAGATAGAGAACTGCCATTTCACCTAAAATAGATAAAATTAATGATGCTTTTATATTTTCATCATTAAAAAATCTCTTTTCTTATTACAGCGAAAATATATAATCGATTAAAAATCGATTAAAAAGCGATATATATAATCGATGTAAAATCAATCGATAAAAATCAATGTAAAAAATTTTAAATAATAGAATTTAAATAAAAAATTTTAATAATAAAATATGTAATGTTGGAAAGCGTAATAATAAAAAACGTATCAGTTTAACTTAATCTATCCGTTCCAATAAATTTTCATATTTTAAATATTTTATTTATGTATGTTTTATTTATGTATGTATATGTAGGTGTAATTTTAGTTATAGTTTCCTAATTGGTCTTTTTCATTATGAAATAATGGCATAATAACTCTTAATGAACGTTAACGACATAATAACTCCGATACATAATTTATTTTTATATAAGATTAAATTTTTATACAATGATTTCTAAGAATCTAGATTTTTAATCAAGATTATGTCAAGCTATTTTATTGTTATTTTCCTCATAAACTTATAGTGATTTCGTCATAGTAATAATTGTATCATATATTGAATATTTTCAGAATCTGTTAAATTTAATAATAAACGAAATATTAATTCCTGTATAAATTTGACAAATTTTTAATTCGTACTTTAATTATAAAGTTTTATCTTAAAAAATTTTTAAATCATGAATATTATCATCCAAACATTTTATTTACATTTTCGATTAAAATTATTTACGCGTGAATTGGTCACTTATATCTTATCTTTATAGCCAAATAAACTATCGACATTCATAATTTATTTGCAGCAAAATATAGTTTTTCAAGAGGGCATCAGAGCACTGTTAATATTACCGCAACATTTTAAGTTACCCAAGCACAACGATTTTCTGTTCAATTACAAACGATTTTCAGACGATTACATCGGCAACAATTAGAATCAACAATTGCTTCCTGCAATAATACTAACGAGTTAATTGCGAAGGTCAAATGCAACGTGATTATTATGTAAAATTTACTCTTTCGTAAAAAAAAAAGAAAGAAGAATTCATGGAGATATATAACTCGAAATAACAATTATTGAAACTACAAGATTTGTTCACCATTTGAATATTAACTCTTTGAAAACACAAATACATACAGACATTTTCAATCAATTCTTTCATTCTATTACAATTGAAGCGTGTTTGCGTGATATGTATGAATTTGTAGAATCGGTGTTTTTTCTGTTAAAATTCATCTTTTCGTGTATAACTCCCAATACTCTCAACACTGTGTATGTACTACATATCACAAGATTATAATATGAAAACATATGATATTACTATACGATATTATGATACGTGAGAACAGTCGGACTTTCACCTATGTATCTCTGATGAATAAAGATCTGAAATTACATCGCCAGTAACCGCGTTTGAACCAGATTAGCATATGTACTGATGAAGACTGCATGGAAATAAGTGCGTGATTTTGCTTGCCTTTTTTCTCTATATCCATATACATGATTTGAAAAATTTTGACATGAAAAGTATTTTATGAAATAATTTTAGATACAATATTATTCATGTAAGATGTATGTTTCTTATTTAGTAAACAAAGTTTATTTTGAATTTAGCCGCTATTTGTGTATTTTACGTTGATACAATATTAATTAGTATTTGTAAAAAAATAATAGACAAGTCCTTATCTGTATAAAATAATTGAGTACATCTCTCTTGAATATTAAGCATAGATTTGAAAATTATTTTTTTAAAAGACATGGAACTGCTGAAATCTATCTGGATACTACATTTATACGGATTTTGCTTGCTCGTTTGCTCTATAAAAATAAGCTATCGGAATAAGCATTAATGCCCTTTGTGATTCTTGCGAACCAAAAGTTATTGAGAGAACTTCCTGTTATGATGACAACAGAGTTAAGAAAAGTATAACATCTTACAGGTATATCCGCGTTAGGGCATTCAAAATCAGGAAGACGCCTATTACACGAAATTGTTATAAGCCCGCTGACGACTGCCCGCGTCACTTAGCAGCTGGGGTAATATGTGCTTAATGCGTACCCAGACATTGTAACGACAGTACCTATATAATTAAATTGTGACAAGGGCATCCGCGAAATGTGCTGGAATTGTGCGTTGTCGCCGTACAAACGTGCACGATCGCATTAAAGTCGCGATAGCGCGCTGTAACAAATGCACGCTAATTGAAAAATTGAATGATCCGAGCGGTCGCGTGCTTGGACAAGCTGTTCTAGCTAAAACTAGAAGCTTTATTGTATTATTAATATACCGTTCGATATTTAAATACAATAGTAATATTAATTACATCATTAACGCTTGATATATCATATGCGATATTGTAAATTTTTAAAAGTCATGTAATCTTTATAAAATTCTCTCATACACACATTACACCATATCAAAATTCACAAACGTAGCCAATGTTTACTATATTTTGTTTTTTCAATGACTGTAACGTAAATTTATTCCAATATTCGTCGATTATACAAGATATGTTTGTATTGGAACATGATTGTGTGTTCGAAGAAATATATTACACACATTTAGAAATTTTATGCAAATTATTTATATTTTTATCGACGCTTAAAACGTAAATTATTTGTTAGAAGGCATACTACGGTCATCTAAACAACATCATATATATTTACGCTCGTGTAAATGTATGCCTAGTTTTACACATGTCTTCTCTTACTTTCCCTTCGCATACGATATATTCACGCTGTCGGACGTAAGTAATTACTAATGGGAATGTGCACGGTTACCGCAACGCGAATAGCAAGATTAACGAGAGTTACAGCAAGTTTTTACCATGTTACGGATGCATGCAAAAAACAATGGATATATTTTATTTTCATTTGTTCCTACACAACATACTTTTACCGATCATTTTATATTTATACACTTGAATTATATTTGCAAACCAAATTATATTTGCATATTTAAATTTATATTAGCATATTTATATTTAAATCGTTAAATTTATGTATCAATAATTGTCTTATGTATCAATAATTTGTTTTTGATTTACATAATATTAGCAAGTAAAATTAAATGCAGTTATTTTCATTTAAAATTGATAAATTTGATATTTCTGAATATAATTTTATGTTTTTAGTTAAAAACAATTAAAAAAATTAATTATAGATGCACACACTCAAATATATGTATACAATAATAAGGTTTAATTATCGATGCTTCTGTTTTTACAATTGTGATAATAACTCCAATTATAAAGCAGATGTTATAAAATAATAGCAAAACAATTCACATGAGATAGAAAATATTTGTTTAATTCCTGTGTTTTGATTTAAAACAATTTATACGTAAATTTTTAGGAATCACGAAAAGTTGCATACTTTGAAATAATTTTCTCGAGCTAATGTTAATGATATTAAAATTGAGATTCATTGCATGCACAATAGTTCTTCTTAATTATTTTCTCGTTTTTTAATCGATCTCTTTCTCTCTCGTATTTATCTTGTATCATCACATTAAATATAGACGCGATGTATCGAAAAAGAAACAAGAAGATATAAAAGATACGTTTAAGGGATTTTATTTATTTGAAAAACTTACCGTAAAGAGGCCCGATGACAACCATAACAATAACCATGAGTACAACGACCCTTTTCTGACGATTGTTTGCTCCCTTTTTGAACGCTACGCGGAATGTCTCCTCTATATGTCTCAACGAAAAAAAGTCCAGAATAGAGGCGCACACCGAGATTCTCTTGTCCTTACTTGGAAGAGTCTTTTTTCGCGCACGTTCCGCACGTACCCTCGGCGGCTCCTTAATAACCACTAATCCGTACACAAAGCTCATTACGTAACACACCATCGAGATACTGAAGACACCGTAAAAACTCAGCTTCGTGTATAATATTCCCGACAGGGCCATGCCGATTGGTACACCAAGGGATAGGAAAACGTTGGCCGCGCCGATCCTAAGTGTTCTCGATTCCACGGACGTGATGTCTGCTATGTAACTAAAGATGCCCATAAACATAGTAAACCAGCCGCCGGTTAACGCAGGCCATAAGGCCTCTAATACAACCGACTCCATGGGCAGCTCGTAGAACCAGTAGGTACAAGCGATGAGAGTAACGCTGCTGAAGAATTCGCCGATGATCGGCAGCAACATGCAAGGCTTTCGCAAGCCGGTGCGATCGCTCCACGCACCCATAAACAAAATCAGAATGGTCGGCAGAGCACTTTGTAGGGGTGTCTTCCACGTCTGCATACGCGCCACCAGTTGCTGAACCGCGGTCTCTTCAGCCTCGTAGCCGCTGGTGTTTCTGGCAGATAGAGCCGAGCATACCTCGTCTGAATAAGCCAGATTCACTCGACATGCCTTTTCGAGAATAAGATTCTGCGTCGCCAGTGAGGAGAGCACGCTAGGGATCACATAACACGCGATCATCGGTTCGACGGTGATGTTGCTAGTCAGGAAGGTCCATTTCTGTTGGATGCTCATGGACTTCCAAGCGATGGCACTATTGGACTTATCGGCCACTGCGAGATTCGCTTGTTTCTTCTCCGGCGTGAGCCCTGTAGGCGCACCGATGGTCGTCGTGATCTCAGACATATCTTTCGTCAAAGAAAAAAAAGGATGTCTCACTTTACACGGAAACGGAGTCAAGTCATGTACGAGGTCTCTTTCTGAATGTATGATCGGTCCAAGTTCATCAAGCGCGATACAACTTTCGAGGAACGGCTCTCGAGGAAGGTGTTTGAGTTCAGGTGCGAGTTCGATTGCGAGAGCGCGAGAGAAATCGCACGGTGGTCTCGCGACTTCGGGCTAATGCACCATCGTGCATTACGAGACGCGACGGTGTTCTATCTATCTCCTTCCTTGCCAGTCACCGCCAGCGTTTCGTGCCACCACCTACTCCCTCTTTTCTCCCCGGATTCGCTTTCCGTTACGCTCTTTCCTACGATCGGCCTACGGCGCCGCTCCTGCACCGCGCGAGTTGTGATCCGCCTTCGTGAACAACGTCCAACCTAGGCATTAACCACACGCATCGAGAGGATAACGTTGACGTTCGCGATCAATCGGCTTTTACGACAATCCGCTACGAGACGTGCGGCTAATGCTTCAGCGACCAGCGAACCGCTTCCGATTCCGCTTCGCGCTTACTTTTTGGGTCAAGGTCAATCTTCGTTGACGATATTGGTGCCTACGATATATCTAAAGGCTGCAGAAGCTTCCCGCTGAATCTTGATCTTTGAACTCTATTCTTCTTCGATGATCGCTTTATGCATCTTATTCATTTTCTTTTTCTGACGTATCAAGAACGTGGCAATTATCTCGACACGTGGCTGTCTTTTATAAAGAACCATAACAAGTTGACACGTAAATCAAATATCGTTTTACGGATGCGTGCTTTTGACAAATGTCATGTTACATAAAGTCTAGCTCACTCTCGATTGAAAGTGACATACTCATAAATGGATGACGAGTAATAATTATCATGTTCATTTTTCTACCTAAGGAATACTTATTCTTGCGTCGGGGAATAATGATCTTTTTCGGTTTCATGTATCTTACGATTCGACGGTACATTGTTCCTACTTGTCAACAATCTTGATTTCTAATTCGCGATCCGCCGATTTCTGATTCGTGATTATACAACTGTGATTCGCCAACTGTGCGTTACTACGTCGAAAAATATATTGCAGAAGCGTTGAGTAACGTAAATCGAGGTCCCAAAATTAGTGTCGAAATCTCTTGAGAAGTGTGAATGTTTTCGTGCTCGGTTAATGTCAACGATTCGTCAGAGGCTACTCACGAAACCGTACGATTACCTTGCCAGTTCTGTTACATAAGCTTCTTTCACCGAGCAATCCATTCGATTGATTGATCACGCACAGTCTTCGATCATTCTCAATAGGTCCTGTTTGTTACGAAAATTCTTCCTTGTCACAATAGCAGTTAATCTGGTATTATCCAAATGTGCTTCTTCTTTTCTCTAAGAATAATACGCGAGTAACTTTGAGCGATTGCACGAAGACAAGCATTTTCAATCACAACCGCGTGATTTTTTAAAATGAGAAACGCAAGAGATTCGTTAGCCCAAAAACGATTGCACTACATTGACTATCGCGATCGTGTCCGATGTCGACAATGTTGAACGGATGATGACAACTGAGCGTAAACAGGGAGCGTCGTCGAATCGTTGCCGCGCGTAACTCGACGAAGCACTGTTAAATGTGACAATTCGTTGATAAAGTAATCGCTATGGTCGCAGTGTTCTACAGTCGAAGCCTATTTTAGACAGGGCCGTTCAAGTGCTATTATCTATGGTGCTTTCAAAGCTATTCGCAATGATTTGTCAGCTAATAAGGAACTTTGGTGCGTTTTTATTCGCATGTGACGAGTCGCATATGACAAGTCGTATATTTTTTGTAATTTCTCATGACTTTGCCATCGTTCACATCACCGATAAATTCTCCGCGAAATTGTTAGTTTATTCGATTTGTTTAAATACATGCTTAATTTGTTTTTGATCGGTCAGATCTTGAGATCTAATATAACATGTCAGCTTTCGAAACTCACGATGCGAAATCGCGAAATCGATGAAAATCCACAAGGTCGCAACCTAGAGAGGCTGAAAGAGACCTAGAGGCGGCCCTGGCTCTCAAGTCTGACGTATGACGCTGTCAAGTGAGTAATGCTCGCAATTCCACAGTGATGCTTATAAAATATTCGATGCAGAGCTGTCACCGGCACCTCTGTCTTGATATTCGACCGACGAGGGTGCATCGGTGGTCATCATCGTCCAAGAGCCATCCTCTTCGATCAACATGGCGGCCGTGTTTGCTGAGAGAGATACGACATTTTTTCGCACTGATTAACCGATTATTTACTGCAATTGTCAAAAAGCTGCTAATACATCGCGCAATAAGCTATTACTATTTCTAACGTGAATATTTGATTGCAGTGCATTTTCGCTCCATTGAACCGCTACTCGAGAATCGTGGATTTCCAACGATAACCATGGAGCAAATTGATTTTAATTCCGCATTCAGCGCATAAAGCTACTTACGATATCTTTTTTCAACTATCGAATTAAGTGAACAGAAACGATTTCTACTATATGCATTTTTTCGATGCGATACAATACATTTGCAATCACACATTTGTATTTCATTTATTTTTATAAACCATTTGTCTTGTGATGATTTTTACTCAGTTATTTATCAGATGACAGAGTTTGACTAAAATGTTTTAATAGCATGCATATTGTTATATATTTTATAATTATGCAACTATTATGAAAGGTATTTTGCCTATTATATTAAAAATTATGATTTTATATTAAAGCAAAGAGAGAGAGAGAGTCGAAAAAAATAATAAAATTGTTATAATTATAATAATATAATGATATACCTTATATTGTATTACTTTAAGCTTTTTGCAATATTTTCAGAGAGATTAAAGATTAAATATTGTTAAGGAATGAATAAAACATATAAATCGATAAGTGAATATTTCGATATTTAATTGCTGCTCATTAAAAACAATATTTGCAATTATTTGCAATCGTCTTATTTATAAATATTTTAAAAACGAATCTTTATAAATGTTTACAGAAACGAAACGCTATTCGTTTGTATATAATTTTTTGCAGGTCCTTCTGCTTTAGTAGCATGTTTGAAGATTGTTGCTTGAATCTTAATTTTCATCATATATATATATATAAAAGAAATGTATATTACATTAAGCATCGTTTTAACTAATGCATGACGAGTACTTCATAATCCTTGAATGACAACTCTTCGCCATCGAATGGAATGTATAAGCATCCGTGACTTTGTTGGACCTGAAAAAAATTATTAAAATATTCATATTATGTATCTTTATTACACATAAATGCACGCACACATACACATGTATATACAGCACACATCAAATTAATAAATAATTATTAATTTTGCATATTAAACACGGAATACAAAAAATCAGTAGATGAAAAGATACATATCTCACAAATATTGAAATAATGTTCTATATTTTAAATATTCTTGTCATACATATGTGCAAACAATTGCTCTGAATCTTAAGGACAGACAACTGCCGAAAAGACTGACCTTGCCAATCGTTTGAGACCCATTATGGAGTACACGGCCAATGTATAAAGGTTCCCCATCCGCTGTTTGACCGGCAATTATGGCATCCGCTGGTACTTCACCATTATTACAAAATTCCCATGCAAATTCGCCTTGGCAAAGGACCTGATAATTATTTTTCGCTAATAATTGATAATTCTTAAACAACAATAATTATGGATGTATGTACGTTGTATTAATAATTAATTATATCAGAGTTTTTGTTCGCTATTCATTATTATTTGATCAGAAAAGATTATCAGATAGAAAAAAAATGTCATTATAATAATAATCTCTCATACACATTCACAGCGCTCATCGCAAATCATGTCTTGTGATTTATTTTCAATCTTTGCAAAAAAACTAATATCTCAAGTTTTTTTAAGTTTAAATGCAGCGATTAACATAACAAGTTTTGTATTTTAACTCATTTATGGTATGCTAAGTAATTTGCAGAAATAACTTTTAATAAATTTTATTCGCTGTTACACAGAAAATCATTGTGTATGTGCATACCGGTATTATATTATTTTAATATTATTATTACGCAAATTGATGGTAATATTATTATTTTTGTAAAAATATCGTGAAAAATAAAATCAATATCATTTCAATGATTCTAATTCTTTTTATTAGAGACACACAAGAAAATATCATATTTTATACCAATGCTCGCCTTTTTGTTTATTTTTATGCGTAACAATAATTAAAAAAATAGATAATTTTGTAACATTGAGAAACAAAAAAATTCTCTCTTTCTTTTTACTTACTTCGAAATTATCTTTAGGATGTTCTTCACCGTTATGACAAACGTAAGCGACGTTTTTATCAGGAATTACTTTCGCTGGTAACATGTCGCCATTGTGGAAGGCTCTGCCAACGTAAATCTTGCTTCCATCAGAATCGCGACCACCGACGACCGCATTTTCTGGCAACGATTGAGTACCGGTACGAGTTACCCACCTGTAGGCTATAACAAAATAACAAATTATCAATGTTGATATGTCAAAATTAATTCGAATGGATTAGCTAAGCTTCAAGTTTTTAATCTTATCTCGCAGAGTATGTAAATAAAAAATTTCGATTATTTAGAATTTATGCTCTAAGAGAGTATTTGTTTTAATATAAAATTCATGATATAGAATCCAGATAAAAAAAGAGAAATCTAATATCCAATATATAATTCTCTATTATGTAACTTGCATATTTGCAATAGTAATTTCCTTAGATAGAAAAAATTCCTTGCTAAAAAAATAATTTTTGAGTTTTAAATAATTGTTAAGTTTTGTTTCCATTAAAATATTATATGTATATAAACATTAATCTTTAATTCTACAATTTATAAAAGTTATAATCCCTTAAGTTTTTTAACTGGAAAAAACTGTTTAAAATTATTAAGATATATACAGCTATTTAAATTAAAATAATTTTAATTTAATTTACGTTAGAAAGAAAAAGAGGAAGAAAGAAAAAAGAGATATAAATCTTATTTTATAATATAATCTTACAAGCATTTAGTTCACAATTGACATAATATATATAATAAACATATATATTAAACTATAATAATGTTAAAATGTATCAACATATGTTTCGTATAATCAATAAAAGTCTTCCAGAAAGTTCATGAAATGATTTCATATCACACACATATTATCTTTACCATCCATATGACTCATATTTTATAAACTGAAATAACTGCTTAAATTTAAAGACATATTTTCTTGAATTTAAAAAAAAATTAATAACCAATAATATTTTCAATACGACTAAAATAATATGTAAACACACACACACACACACACACACACACACACACACACACACACACATATATATATATATATATATATATATGTGTTTCTAAAATATATTATGGAATTATATTATTTTAATGTCATAAAAAAAGAATTTAAAAATCCTTTCTTAAATATTTGAGATATATTTTTAATTATATAAGCAATTAAGATTTAATAAATTTTTAGAAATTAAGTATTAAAAATAAAGATGGCAAATAGAACTTCATTTTTTAAAATTAATTTTAATTTATATATTATAATGAATATAATCCGATTTTTAGAATTTATGCTTCAAATTTTCTTTAATAATAAAAGATCGAAATGCAGAAAATGATGAAAATATTTATAACAAATATTAATAATTTAATAGAATATACTTGTACAGTGAATAAGATAGTAGTAAAAAATTAATTTTATAAAAAAAAACGAAAAATATAATATTTTATATTTCTTTTTATAATGTTATTTTAGCAAAATTTCCTTTTTTCACTCACCTGGCATTATGGAATTTGATTCGACACGGTTGAAGCCTCAATACGAGATGATACTTATCACGGCTGCGACGTGAAATTAACGACTCGTGTAATCTTATCGTTCGTATAATCTTATTTGTCGAAACGTATCGTCCCTCTTTCTCTCTTCCTCTTTTGCTTTCTTCTTTTTTTTGTGCTATATATATGACAGTTTTTCTAGAATTTGACGATATGATATACTTTTCCTCCTCTTTCCACGTATTATAACGTATTGTTAATTGGTAAAACTATCGTAATATAGTTGTTATTACATATAATCAAAAAGAAAAAACAAAAATTTTATAAAATTTTATCTTATGCACGCATAAAATCCAATCTTTTCGATAAAATGTAGATGTTATCTTAAATATATTGTTGTAAATACATTGTTGCTTATAACATTATAATTAATTTCTAATGCATATTTTTAAATTAGAGTAATCACATAAATTACGTAATAAATATATCAAAATTATATATTCTTAAATTAACACTATTTTATTATTGCTTTCTTGTATTTCTTTTGATATTTAATTTATAATAGTTTACATAATTTACATGTTTTTTATGAAAAAAATCCATGTGAATATTATGTAAACAATTACATAAATAATTCTTGTAAATGTAATTTTGATATCTATCACATAGGTTTTGCTGTCAACAGAAGTGAAAGAAAGGAAACGATAAAATAATATAAAAGTAATTTAATTAAATATATAGAATAATTTTTTAACAAGAGTGTTTCCCATTTCATTTAATAAAAACTTAAATTCTATTTAGCAGAAATACATACAAATCTCGTTTAGTAAAAATTTAAATCTATTTAGCAAAGACTCGAACCTTGTTTAGCCAAGATTAGAACCCTATTTAGCTAAGACTCAAACCCTGCTTAATGGATACTCGAACGTTAACGCTCAATGAAAGATGGAGTTCATTGAACAGAGAGTGTTTGTATGTACATACATTTTCATGGTGCTTCACGTGTACTTTTTACTTCGATAGAAAATATAATATCTTTATATATATATCATATAATTTCTTTTAAAATGAAAGTTAAAGTATTAACTAGGAATCCTGATGAATACTTACGAGAGACTAAACGAGATATCCATAAAAGTAAATATACATAGAGATTACAAAGCTAATCTAACCTAGAAGCCTTTTTATAGCTGATTGAAAATTGTTTTATCGTTTACAGTTCCGAGAAATTTCGATCCAGCTTTACATCCTTTCGTAGCTCCAAGAGAATACACGAAAGCATTAAATGCCATTAAACTCGAGAGGGTATTTGCAAAACCATTTGTAGGCAATTTAGAAGGCCATAAGGATGCAATATCTTGCATATGTAAACATCCTTCTCAATTATCTACTTTATTAAGTGGTGCTTACGATGGTGAAGTAAAAATGTGGAATCTTGCTAAAGGAACTTGCACACGCACATTACTAGCTCATGATGGTATAATTCGTGCTGCTACATTTATACCTGATGGGAAACGTTTTATTACTATTGGAGATGATAAAACAATTAAGACATGGGATGCTGCTAATAATGAAAAAGACGAACCCTTAAATACTATTGCCAGCAAAGTATGCAGCTTTTATAATTTTCTAAAATTATTTAAGCTTTAAAAGTGTTTTAAGCAAGTTTCTCTTTCTAGAGAGTATTATCTAATATAACTCATCATCGGACTAAACCTGTTTTTGTCACTTGTGGAGAAGGATTATGTCATATGTGGGAAGAAACTCGTAATGTACCACTTCATACATTTAAATGGGGAGTAGATAGTTTACATGATGTAAAATTTAATCCTGTACAAAAAGATCTTTTAGGTATAGTATATATGACATATATTAAGACTTTTTACTATATTTTTTTATTATATGGATATTCTTTCTAGCTGTTTTCTTCGAGTACAAAATTAAATTCTGAATTAAGTTTCTCTTAAAATAAATTGCTTTCAGCCTCTTGTGGAAGCGATCGTAGCATAATTTTATATGATACTAGAGAGACAGGACCCTTAACAAGAATAGTAATGAAATTACGAAGCAACAAACTTTCGTGGAATCCCATGGAAGCTTTCACTTTTACATGTGCTAATGAAGATTACAAGTGAGATAATAAATTATGAAATAGCTTTGGCTTTTTGCAGAAATTTTAAATATGTTTCTTTTAGTTTGTATACCTATGATATTCGGAAATTGAAAACACCAATTAATGTACATATGGATCACGTGGAGGCTGTGATAGATGTGGATTATTCACCAACAGGAAAAGAATTTGTTTCAGGCAGTTATGACAAGTCTATCCGTATTTTTGAAGTTAATAAAGGTCACTCGCGAGAAGTATATCACACAAAACGCATGCACAGGCTTACCTGTGTAGGATGGTCACTTGATGATAAATACATAATAAGCGGCAGCGATGAAATGAACCTTCGTATATGGAAAGCTAAAGCCTCAGAAAAACTCGGCATCGTAAGTAAAATATCACAGACTCCAGATTAAATTTATATAGATATCTTGGAATAAGTACTAATAATTTATTTTTTTTTTCTATTTTTTGTAGTTGAAAACTAGGGAAAAACTGGCACGGCGTTGCAACGATGCTTTAATAGAGAAATATGCTATTCATCCTGAAATTCGACGTATTGCACGTCATAGACAAGTGCCGAAGCACATATACAATGCGCGAGCCGAATTACGGACAATTCGTGAGAAAAATAAACGCAAGTAAGTACAACTATACATATATATATAGTTGTTTATATTTTTATAAATAATTTTTTAGCCAATATCTTAATAAAATATCGTTTTGCAGGGAGGCTAACAGGCGTTCTCATTCTAAGAAAAACACTGTACCGTTTATGTCAGAAAGGGAAAAGCACATAGTACGTCAAGATAATTAAAACGATATGTATCTTTTTACTCGATATGATTCAAAATACGTTACAATATTTCGAGTTTTATGTATCGATTCATAGTTAATTGATTCATTACGTCATCGATTTTTGTTAGATCTCAGGATATTATGTATGGCAAGAAATACATACTCTTTGTATAATATTTATTGTAATAAATAATTTCTCTTGACATTATATAACGCATCGCGATAATAAATTCATAAAACATTACAAACCTCAAGCAGTGATTAATGTCATGCCTAGTGTACCTTACGACAGCTGATTATGCTGCGCTTCTTGCGCGATTATTTTAGCACGCGATTTAATCGGTTTCCTAGTATAAATATTTCTCTTGTTATTTTAACTTTATATCCCAAAAAGCTTATTAAAATTCTTGTACGTTGTATCATGTAAGATTAACAAATATAAAACTTGTTATTTCTTTTGCACAATTTTTATATGATCTTAAAAAATGTAAATGGTACGTGATGAGAAATTTTTAACAAAATTTCAGAAATACAATATATTTCTATGAGATTCCTCCTTTTATTATAATGACTTAGCAATTCGCGTCGTTAAAGCATTACGCAGAAACACATTGTAAAAGTAGAAAGTCACAGGGATTCATATTCGCACAAATCTATTATACATATTATACATACGATTTTAATGCATCTATATGTATCTTTCTGAGCTTTCTTCCAGCACAATGCGTTACTTATGTATCTCATCGATATGCTATTAATGCACATGTTAGTTAATTTGTCTATTTTGTCTCTACAAGGATCGAAGTTGCGTTATCATTTTGAAAAATTTAATATTTGATACTATAAATTCGGACAAATGTTAAAAGATGTTTTATACTGCTTTTACATTTTCATATATTTATAATTTTATATATATAAATATTTATCGAATTAATCGAACGATTGCATTCGGCTTGCCACTTTACTCGCCGCGTTACAGTGAATATCGCGCGAGAGAGACAGGCAACATGCGCGGCGTCGTGCACGATTTCGACCGTCCGCGCGCAGACGAAAAACGGCCAATTTATATCTCGACTTCCGGACGCGATAGCGATTTCGTTCTTTCTGCATAAAATTCTACACCATTTCGCGGCACTATCGTTTAAATCTCGTCCTGATCGCCCGAGGAGCGGCTGACTTACAGTGAATCTCCGAAATCTGCTTCTTGGACTCACGCTTAAGTGTAATATTTATATATATCGAATAAAAAAGCGAGTCGGAACGCAATCAGTCGAATAGTGAATTAAATATTTATATATACCAAACGAAAAGATGTATCGGAATGCATTCGTTCAATTAATTTGTTAAATATTTATATTTTATAACATTAAAATTAAATGATCGAAATTATGACAACTTCAATTCTTGTTGTCTAATAGTTTTTGTTACAAATGATAGTTGTTATTTGACGTTGTTGATTTGATGAAAAATATGATATTGGCAGTTTTTAAATATTTCAATGTAGACTCGATAAATTTATATAGTCAAAAAGTATATATCAATGATACTTGGGGTGATTAACGGAAATTGTATGCAATTTATAATATCTGATTACCGTGTAAATAAGATAATTATTCACATATAATCATATAGTTTCCATTGTCATAAGTAATTTCGAAATTTCTCTGCACGAAATTTCACTTTCAAGACTAGGATAATTAAGAAATTATAAATTATATATCGTCTATTTTCATATTCAAATTTCGATAAAGTTTTATATATTCTTTGTATGTGTGTGTGTGTGTGTGTGTGTGTGTGTGTGTGTAATCATATTTTTCATGATTCCATGCCTTTTAATTTTCTTTGACTAATTAAATATATATAGAAATATCGAATAAGAATAATTATAATATATATACATATAAACAACATATACACATCAATATTATGAGGACTAAAAACGAAAAATATTTTGTTTAATTTTTCTAAAAGAAAACAATATGTTTTTAATCTTACTTTGTAAGATTACCTTCATACAATAAATTACACTTTTATTATTTTATACAATTAAAGATAATATTTCGCTAATATCTTATGTCTGTTGCATATATTAGGAAATAAAATTTAGAGCAAAGAACTTTTGCTTCGCGTACACATAATTTTATACAAAAAATTAATGAAATATTTAATATTAAGATAATTTATTCCATTTTTAATATTGATCGAAAAGAAGTTGTTTTTCGTTTTCAGTCCCCGATTGCGATATATCATTAGATTGCGCGATTAAATAATAACAGAAGAATCCAAATTCGGTACATTTAAACTCGGTAATGGGCCAATTATATTTGCTTGATTTTGCTCCTAAATTCGAACATTTTTAAATAGTTCGATTCTCGTGGCTAAAACTTTTCCTCGAAGTATGTACAGAAAATATGTCACGATTGTATACTCGTATCTTTCGTAGTTTCTCAAGAATAGACCTTGTTTGATTAATTATGAAGTCTCAAATCGAATAGGGAGAAACGATTTACGACATTTAGCTATTTTACAATCTTGTTGGAATATTTGGCCTTTTCAGTGCCTTTTTTAAATGCAATCAACAATCAATATAATTTATGTTATGTTACGACAATATATTTTCGATTACATTTTATGAAATAATAAATAATCACTTTGGTCGAGTAAAAATTGTTAGATCGCTCTCAGATTGCAAAGTTTTTCATAATTGTGAGAAAGATGAAAATATCTGAATATTGTACGCCATGATATCGATTTTTTTTTCGAAAATAGAGTTTCCATATATAGTGGTCTCCCATTTTAATCCACATATTTTTAACACAATCTTGACATATTTTTAACGCAATCTTTTTAACATAATTTATTTTAATTTTTTTAAAGCTTGAAATTATTTTCTCTGACGTAATTTATCGATGCTTTTATACATTCCTTCAATTACTCACACTCAGTGATTATGCATTTTCTAATAATATATCATATAATCGATCGTTTAGCATCACTGCAATTATCAAAAGTGATTAAACGGTAACAAAATGAATATTATCTTGAAAACGAATATGTTTTTAATTCTAACACAGAAAAACTTGCAAAAAGATTCTAAAAATGATTCTTAAATGATTCTTAATATGCTTATAATAGATACTCTGTTTCGTGAAAATAATTTATTCTGGTTTTTTCGACAAACGAATTGTTTCGCTTCCCCTGCTATAACAAGCTTGAAACTATTTTGCGCTAAGCGTGCTGTAATATATATAAAAAATTGTTTGACATTACTATTCCACAGTCGCACGCGACTAACTACTAGTATTCCACAACACTAGTAGTTATTAAATTATTTCTACGCTACGTATTTCGTATCAATGACTTATTAAAGACTTACAAATATGTATCACTGGTGGTTGTGCGAGTCTTTCGGAACGTTTCGATAACTAAGCGTTGTCTAAATACATACTTTGTATCGTGTGCCAATATCGATTACTTCAGGCAAGATCTCTTCGCGACAATCGCAAGTGTCATTGTCTCTTTACATTCAATGGCACATTAAATTAATCCAGATCCAAATGTACCAAATAATGCTTCGCGTTCCTTTCAATCCATCTTTATATGAATTGATAAGCAACGTTTTCGAAAAAAAGAGGAACACGAATATTCCATTGTTTTCGATGGTTCATTCTAGACATTTAGATCGGCCATCATTTTGCGAAAATCCGCCAGGGTATTGTAATCGGGATCTGAATCGATGTCCGCGAAATCCTTGCTGGAATCAGTCTTGACGAAGCTCGGATTATATCGGCTTAGCGACAACGGGCATGGCAATAATTCCGGCATGACCGAGTGGTGAGTGATTAACGCGGTCAGCGTCGTAAATTCTTTTGTGAAGCCCTGAAACGTATAAAATTATTGAGATTACAACGTTCTTGCTGTTCGTAATAATCGAATTAATATCACGACGATATTAATTCGAAATTTTATTTTTTCTTATTTCCTCTGTAATATCTTTTGTTTTTTTGCAGCTATGTTAAAATACGTTGTTCGATAAAAAAATATGTACAGTTTTATTGAAATAATAGAGAAGAAACTGTTTTTCACATCATATACATATCTGATATGTAAAACTGAACTGTATTGTTTTCATTATTATCAAATTTACATTATGTTGTTTAATTTGTCATACGTGTATTATCACGTTACAGCGCATTGTTGTAACAACACGTTGTTGGGACAAAATGAAATGTGATATTAATGCGGATACCTTTTCTCGTATTTTCAAGTGTATAGCGAAATGTAGTATAACGTCACACATAACGAAACGGTATTAAATGCATTATATACATATGCGTGTTGAGACGCAAGCTTCGTGTATCAAAATTATCGCGTACGGCATTCATTCGGATCTGGTGCTGCGCTGTTACAACGATGCAATTCCGCGCTACTGTATACGGAAAGGATAAGAGAGAAAGAGAGGGAGAGAGAGAGAGAGAGAAAGCGGAGTTTTGATTTCCCTACGGCATCCACACGGCACATCCAACAAAACTCATTTATACTGGTTTCGGAGATTATCAAAGTCTGCGGACTCATTTAATCTATCCTACGCGAGGGGGAAGTTCGACCATTTAAATATCCGAATGTATTAGTAGCTTTATAGCGACATGGTATGCTGTAATGTCTGGCTACTAAAAGCTTCGCGCATTAGCACCCCTCGCGTAGCTTATTTCAATATTAACTCCGCGTATATGCGAAAGGATTCTCTTGCGGTTTCTTCCAGTCTTAGATATTATTCTAAGCGTTAAAAAGGGTTCTATTCTCGCGTAGCCAATGTTGAATTTCATATAACGTAAAGACACTTTCTCCGTGTGTAAAAGTAATTACGTAGTAATACGCAGGATAATACGCATTACGAGTCTGTTAAAACAACCAGCGGTTGTCGGAAAGAAATGTTAATCAAATTGTAATCTCTAAGCGGATTTCACTTTTCAGTTTTTACTTTGCCGGAGGAAGATTAACTTTGATTCTTGCAAGCTCGCGCAAGAATCTCTCGCGAGAATCTTTGCTTTAAACGTGCATTTAAAACTATTTTGATTCTCGATAGGACAGAGAGCGCGTATCGAGAAGAAACTTACTTTAATTTTGTATCCTTTGTTTGTACGCATTATGAGATAATGGGCTATTCCGCTTGGCTGGAATTCACGGGGCACGCGGAGGGAGAGAGCGTAACATCCGGGCTTGCTGGTACTCTCTCGCACCATAAACGCCCCTTCCGGCTCTTGGCTCAATACCTCCAGCGTTATCTCTCTAGAATCACGAATAGTGTTAATAATAAACGGGCGGAATTTTCTTTTTTCTTTCTTACAAGAAATTAAGCAGATTTACTCATCTCATTGCAATGTTTAAAATCGTCCAAGTTACAAATAGTTACAACGTAAGTTACGCTATTAGAACTGAATATCCTCGAGGAATATTTAAAATTAGCTAGAAGCGACGTTGCTATTTTAGCGCACTGAGAAACGCGCGAGCGCTTGCTTGCGAGTGTGCATTACTCCGTTACTCCGATATGTAGTAACGACTCTAAACGCGTGGACCAACCTGGGTATTCCAGCTTGAAACCAGGGCGCTTTGCGTAGCTCGGCCTCCTCGCTTCGATTGTTCAGGCTGTCTGTTCTTTCGGGCAAAGGCGGCGGGGTTGGCGTCGAGCCATGAGTGCTTCCGTCAGCGGGTACCGAGCTACTCGACGTGCTAATTTGCGATCTTCTTTTTGACTTGAATTCCGCCTCCGTACCCGAATCCAGGCAATTGTGTCCTATCCTGAAAAAAGAAACGAAAGAGCTGCCATTCACGAGTCATACGCTCACGGTTACTTTATTGGTTCTGGAAAAGGAAGAGGAGAAACCGGATCCGGCCGCCTCACCTGTTGTTTTCGATGTTGAAGTTCTTCGCGGTGATGGACGCGTTGATGGTGTTGTCGAGACTTTCGGACGGCGGGATCTTGTTGTAGGACGGCCTCGTACCTTCCGAGTCGATGATCGCCTCGTTTATGTAGCCCCCGGAATGGGGCCTGTTCGATGGGCTGGTCGGCGTGCTGCTACCGCTGACGAGCGGGCAGCTGTCATCCTCACCGTTCAACCCAAGAACGTCGCGTCCACCTGTCAAACCCATCGCCAGTCGCTTTATCAGCGGCGGCTTGTCCGTTAGCCTCTTATACGAGTTTAACTCGGTCGGTGAGTTGCTCTCATCGCTGCTCGGCGTGCTCTGCTGGGATATGCTCTTGGGCTCGTCCTCGTTTGTTATGGGTCCTAGAACGTTCGTGAATGGTCGCAGACCGGGAATCGTGTTTGGCGCCTGGAATTATGCGAATTGTCCTTGAAACGCGAGCATTAAGGTATCGATCGTTTCTCCATTTAATTAATCTGATCATTCTTTCAATTAACGTTATCCGTGTTTTACGTTCTTCTTTGCAATTATATGTGTTATACACATATAAAATGAATGAGGAACATCCATTAATTACGAAAAACAAGTTGTATATGTACGTATAGTTAGATCAGCGATAAAACTTTGCGTTTTAAAGTTAGTTTAGTGTAATTGCCACTAGACGAGTTGAAATTCATTTTCGCTTCGTTAGAATGTAACGGGGCAATCCTGTCCGAGTTTGTTGTTATCGTTTGTATGAATTCACCTTTACGCCAGCAAGTCGCAGCGTGGGCGAGCCGGCGCTGCCGAGCTGCACGTTCATATCCGGTGCAGATGAACCCCTTCCAATCCTGGAGGTAGGCGATGTCCGACTTTTCAACCACGAGTTCGATGACGGACTTCTGCAAGCGCCCGCGGCGATCGTATCCTCTCCGGACAGTGATTTGTTCTGCAAGCGAAACGGCGATCACCGCTAAAATTACATCTCGAAACACATCTGGAAACAATCTAACTCTGATCATTCGTGCCTTTTAGCGCAAACGTTTTCTCTTTCCACATGTTGTCATCGGTGACTTGAACAAATCTACCCCAAAAGCACCATTAATTCAACACAATTGTAAAGAAAAATTGAACGATTTAGTCGCGGTCAGATTCTGTTCGAGATTGAATATTTGATGGAATCTCACGATTCCCAGGGTGATTCTGCGGCGAGGAGTACTCTGGGCGGACCGTGGTGAACTGACCGTTTACTTGGAAACGCGACGCAACGTGGGATGAAGTAAGCGAGAGAGTCGGGTCGAATTTATAATTAACGCGGCCCGTAAACGGGACACCTACTACTGGAGTCGGTGGGTCTCGCGAGAGCACGTCGAGAGAGGATACGGTTGTCGTCGTCGTTGTCCCTTTCGACTCGCTCTTGGATATTTAAGAAGCTCTTCTGCGGAACTGTTCCAGCCGCCTTTTCTCCGCTATATCTATATCTCGGTACCGGCATATCGCGGTGTCTATTCTAGTACCCTCTGGAATATCTTGCGTTATCGTGGAAAAAATTTAATAACGCGATTCGAACAAACAACTTTAACGATTTTCATTCATTTCGCGAAATAAAGCCCTCGAAATGAAAGTTATTGCGATCGCGCTAAATAACATTATATAGCGTTTATTCATCTTTAAGGAGATTGAGATGACATCCTTCTGCGTTTCATTTTCTATATACGCTCTTTTGCTTGCACAGCAAACGTTGCGCTACGATACAACTCGGTAAGCAGAATCTTTAAGAAGAGAGATCCGAGAACTGTCCGCTAATTGCTAAAACTATTTAATTGCAATCCACAGCGCTTTTGTGAGAAAACTAGCAGATGGCACGATACTACTAGTTTGTAAAGTTGAGCTTGCAAAGTTTAACTTAACTAATTTGCTAGTCGACGACGACAGAAACAAATTACTTCATTAGCACTTTAAGTTATACTTTCATTAGCACTTTCTTATTAGCCACTGACGTGATAAAATTCTTTTCAATTTTAATTCTTTATATTTTCCATTATTCATACACAAGTGCGTCAGTTTATTTTGATATCATAATATATTATATATTATATAATATTACATAGTATAATTTGTTTTGATATGTTAAAACGTACCCACGACGTTCGATGCTCCTGTTTGTCTTTGCGATAAGACGGCGTCGATCGCGATGAGATTACATCCTGGAGGATCGGTTGGCGCTGAAGCTGCGCCACGTACGCCATGCGGAAAGCATTGCCAACGATGGTGTTCAGCTCTTCCGCCTGCAAGTGAAATAATTCAAGCTTTAACATAAATTTTATTTAATATATGAAAAAATTTTTTGTGCAAAGCTTTCTAATTTTAAAAAATCCCCAAAAGCTCACATCCTCCTCCCCCCCTGTTCATGAAGTAAAATTAATTTACATAAAATTAATTCTTTTGAGAAAAAACTTTTAATATTATTTACAAGACAATTCGATTAATTGTGGGGCAGCTTATAAATTTTTAATTAGCTTACGAATGTGTGCATCACTTTTGATGTTTCATTAAATTAATTAAAAATAGAACCAGTTGTTTATATTATATTGTAATTAAATTTCTGTCGGAAAATTTAAAATATATTTTTAACTTTTTATATAAATATATCTGTGTGTGTATGAAACTTTTATTCGTTACCTTTTTAAATAAAAATCTACAATTGGCTGTTGAAATTATAGTTTAATTAAATATCAAAGGTGATGCACACATTCGTATGCACAAGCCAAACGAGAAAATTACTCGGGAGCAATATTATCAAATGAAGGATTATTAAATAAATTCAGAAAATACCAAAATATAAAAATAATTTCCATTTCATATCGAGCCAATTAGATTTTTTCGGATCCGTAGTAATAAATGAAAAACAAGCGGTCCGAGCAGACGCAGTGGCGCAAACGCGACGTCTGCATACGTAATAAGCACTCGCGGAAAGCCGCAAGCTCAGCTTCGCTCGTACATATGTTTAGAAAGCTCTTGGCTATATACGTTTATTATTTACGCTCGATCGAGGTACAGATGAATGGTGCGAATATATACGCATACAAGGACACGCGTGCGGATGCACAAAAAGCTAGTCGTATATGAATTTACAATAGCGTAAACAATTAAAACAATAAAATTATTCGAGTTATTATTATCGTTATTCGTGAATTGAATAACAATAATAATAAATCGTAGTATTAATTATATTACTGGTTTAATTACTTACGTATTTTAGAATTATATATTTTAATTTAAAAAATACATACACGATGGTCTTTAATGTGCATCAGTGCGCGTTAGTGCATTCAATCAAATTCGCTATTTTTCTTTTTCGAAAACTCACGTGAAAGCCCGATGCATTGTGTGCATTAATGCACGTTGGTCGAGACCGACGAGGGTCTAATAAGAGCACGCATTGTACGCGCATAGAAAACGAGAGCAGCAGATTAACGTTTAGTCCCGCGTCTGGGTCTGCAACTTTTCCTTTCACGGGACGAGTAAAATTCGCGAGGGAGGTATTCAATCGTTTCGCATCGTCGAGTACGTACGTACATCCCGAATTCTAGCTTGCATTCTTCGCTTATGTAGTATATCTGTCTGTGTACCTATCTCTGTGACATTGTTAGGACACTGTTGCAAGCGTTCCGGAAATCCTCGCAAATCCCGACTCCGCGTCGTAGGTGGAAAATATATTTGTCGCAGGCGCGAGCGATAAAAATGCAAACGGAAGATAGAATTGTAAAGCCGAACGCGCTGAGCGTTGTATTTTTCAATGCTGTATTGATTTGCAAGTTCTTGGACTGTATAAAAGATCCTTGACAAAGATATTTTGCCGCTTAAACTGGTCGTTTGCTACGTTGAAAAACGTGAGCGAAGGGGATTACGTAATGTAGGGAGTAATGCGTTTTAATGATACCCTCTCGTGCAAGACAATGGAGGGGCGAGCTTTTAGATTGAAATGCGCAGCATTGCCGTTCTCCCGAATAATTTTACGGTTTGCGGTTTGAGGTCAGGTCGAATGATTCCACTAGGAACGAGATATTTCAATTACGTTTGCGCGCGGAGCAAGGCAATGACTTGAGCTATAATTGCGAACCGGCCGCACGACCGTTCCGTAACTCGCCAAGTCATACCCGAGTAGTCTCCTCCGTCGTTTTACTTACATATAAATCGCCGTTTAGTTACACTACATACTTTTTCACTGCCGTGTATCGTGAAGCGAACATAGAATTTTAATTTAAACAATAGATGTGCTAAATAGAACGTTTTTCTTGAAAATGTCTCCATGTTCGCACATATTCGCTTAGATAGTAGAAATAGATCTTTGTAATATTATTCCATATATAATGCATTTATTGTTTTATATGTTAATTATATTAATTATTCCGTATAAATTATTCCGATCATTAATTTTTAATTCTACCTTCAGCGAATGTGTCAACATGCTGAAACAGCAGGTGTCATCGACAATAGTGCGATTTAGTCACATTCTACAATATGAGAGAATCCGAAGGCTAACATGTAGAGGGAAGTGACGTATGCATCCCTCTTATGAACGCCATACTTTTCAGAAAGGTGAAGAAGAAAACGTTCTGAAAATGAAGCTTGCTCGCAATAGACCAAAAAATGTAGCATGTCATAAGAGAGAATTTATCGCCATTATGGGCGGAACCTGTTCGAGTTCTTTGATTTCGATGCCTCTGGCTGAAATCAAAAATACGGCCCTGTGATTCCCGCCCCGAGATGGAATTTAAACGCGATGAAATCATCACTGGCGACTCTTCTTTCTACCTCTCCGCTCTACCCTGTCCTGGACGTTGACTCGAGCAGGCACTGACCCTCTTCACCACGTTTGGATTCAGATCTATTTGATCGATCAATAACGATCATGCCGCGTTGGTGCCTAAGCAATATCCTCTAGTAACGAATCACAAAAAGATTACATTTCGCGCCAACGATAATTCAAGATAAGATGCTAGAAGATTCAAAAGGATCAGATATCGCGCAACGGAATATTGGCTAGACTAGAGAAGGAAAAATTGTGATTTTTTTGGAGAAGTATTTAATTCATCTTAGTCCATCTTTGATTCATTGTCTGCGCTGATGGTCTTTTTGGCAAAAACACGGGACACGCCAGAATCGAATGGAAAGAGGACCGAAAGGGCGATGGATCGCGCCATGGCTTTGCGCCGGTGCAGCGTGACGGGCTACATTCCAGGCATTCCGCGCGGTCACGGCCATATTTCCAGCTCCTCTAGATTTCCCGTCCCGTGTACCCGGTCTACCACTACCATCGACCATGGTACAAGCCGGTATACTCGCAATAATAGCGTTTGAGGTAGGGATGGTCCTCGTCACACTTCTGAATTTCCCTCACTTCGGTTTCTCTGGTTTACCTCGACGACGCGACGCTCGGCGGCGGATAACGGCTGAAGAGGAAAAGTTCTCTAGAATACGGAGTATAGTAAGGACATTCTCTCTGAAAGCGTCATTATTGCATTGTACCAACGACCACATCGTAGTATATTGCTTCTTTTACCAGTGCAACACTATTGTCATCAATGGCGACACGTAACCATGGTTTCGCATCGTTTCCTTAATGCTACCCTAATTCCCTTGTTTCCTTTTCTACTTCGTTTTGCTATCAAGATTGTACGATCTCCTCTCGTAGATTCCAAACTCACTCGCAAAAAGCTCATAGAGCCATTCAAAATTAACATTGCTAATTATCGCAATCTGTCTCTTATCGCTTCTTTTATTCGCTCGTTCGCGAGCTTTCGTCTGTCTATTTGCAATTAGGTTTGTATTCACTGAGAATGAATCAAATCCCGTTAACTTTGATTACTCCATTTGTATAAAAATGTTAGTTAAAATTAATTTAAAAAAAATTAATTATGATTCTCTCTTCAGTTTTGTTCTCTACAAAGAAAAATGGAATTCAAGATTGTCAATTTCAAAAAAACCATGGATCAAAGTTTTAAACTCCATTCTCGGCATCACGGTCTTCTGCTCATGACGGGTACAGCAGTTTCGAATGTCAAATATTCGATATCTCAAATTTCACCGTTATGCACTATCGTATCAATACGATCTGACTCGTACATCGTATTCACAAAATCGTTAACAAAATAATCATTTTACTACTTTCGTGTCACGATTATATAAATTATTTATTAATGTCAAAATTTACCTTGTAAATTAGATTAAAATAAATTCAAAAGTCTTCCACATTTTTCGAGAAAAAAATATATGCATAATAATGGAAATATACGAAACATAATGTATTTTTCTTTCATTGTGCCCATAAATGTCAGGACTTAATTATATGTATGAAAAGAAATTATTATTCGAATATTGACTATGAAAAGAGACAAAGCGATAATTAATAATGATAATTTCGATGAAAGTTCTATGAGCTTTTGAATTCTGTGAGTGAGTTGGAAACTCGTGAGAGAACTGTACAATCCTGACAGCAGCCGGAATATCGTTTGACCGTGTGGCAAGCACTTTGTTCAGCGTAACGTGAAATCGGTCGAAGATTGGATCGAACATAGTTAGACGGATAAATCGGTCAGGGAACGCAGATGAAGAACAACCGTTGCATAATCTCTTTGATCAGCAATTAACGCCATGACTGAAGTCTGTTGGAGTCATTTCATCTATTTCATACCTAGATGCATGATGTTAAAATATTACTACAATAATGTTGTGATTATTTTGCTTTTCGTTATACGTGGTCAAATTATTTTTTTAACAAATAAAATTTTAAACCGATCCAACACCTTCCCAAGATATTTATTTAATAATAATTCTGTCAAGATTGATAATATTTATATGTATCTGCATTTCAATCTACATTTTTTGCATTTCGATCACTCTAGATTATTTTTTTCCTACAAAATTTATTTTAAAGAGATTTTTTTGGGAAAAATAGTTTCTTTTATTAATATATATATTACTTGAATATTTTTGTTATTGCATATTTATGTTTTGTTTGAATATTTTATCTTTTGAAATCATTAAAAATATTCAAGTAAAAAATTAACAGAAAAATCCTGCTCGTAATAATAGAAAAACTCATCGTGAGAACAACTTAAATTAGCGACGTAACTTGGATTGATTCTACTATTGCGGTTAATCGGCTTATAGCATGAGGGTCCTCGACAATGAGCGGTGAACTTAAAGACGTAGTGATGCGTGAATCGTGCATCATCGTAGGACAATACGCCCACTTTGTGACCCATACAGTTTGCTACTGTACCCTTGAGCATCGTCATTAAACTTATTTCGGCCCCCGGAAATGCACCCTCGAGGACGCATGCGATGCGCGAAGAGGATCGTTTCGTTTCAAATTTCGTGCTTCTTCCTTATCGAATGATGCCAGCAGAGATTCTTAATAATTCGAATACAAAAGTATGTTTGGAAAATTATTTATCATTTTCTAGCATGCAATCATCAAATTAATCCATATCGTAGAGATTATTTTTACAAAAAAATAACGTTCGTAATAAAAAGTTCGTAAATAAAAAAGGTGTAAGATATAAATTGATATTTTTATTAGCATTATTTATCTATTATTTATCTATATCTGTTTTGATATAAGAATACAAAAGATTTTTCGCATTTAAATGTTTGTTCTTTTTGTTATATTAAAATCTTGTACGTTTCTCCTGGCTAGAAATTATATCGGAAATTGTTGGTTAGATTACGACAGACATACATAATGCTAATTTTATGATCGGATTAAGCTCGAATCGATTAAGTCATTACGCACATTGTATTAATCTGCAATACGCATTATACGATGCAGACTTGACTATGGAGTAATCCGTGTGTTCTCTATATATTGTGTAAATCAATCAGATACCATTACCTATTGAGAATGCTATGTAATATTGGCATGTCATTGAAAAAACCAAACCGTGTATCTTTTGACGAACGTCGAAACGTGTATTTTTATTACGAATGCGTAGACTTATTGTCAATGGAAAATGAATTTTCTTCTCTACAACGTTTATTATCTTAATATTCTTATCATATTTTTTTCTTATGAGATATTAACATATATTTAATCATATATATTTAATCCTTTTTCATATATATTTAATCTTTTTTCTTTTTACATATATATTTAATCTTTTTACAATTATTAGTAAAGATATGTTTTAACAATACAAATATATTGTCCGCAGAATTATTTCAATAACAAATGATAATGCGTTTATAACAATAATGAGCAATTGAAAAATGCAAATATATAAGAGCTAATTGAGAATTATATATGTTATTAATCTCAAACAGAAGAAATATAATAAAGATATTAGTAAAAACTTAAAGCGTTAAAATTGATTTTATTCAATTATATGTATTATATAAGATGCAGCATCCTGTACTTTTCTGTGTAAATAATCATGATTATTATTCTTAATTCTTATTATTATTATGATTATTATTCTCTCAATAGTAAGATAAAAGGTAAAACCGGAAGCAGGATTGAATAAAATGATGAAACATAGGACTAGTGCATTGTGTATATATAAAGGGAACGAGCAGTATCGATGTTAAAAATACTTGACATGTGCGTCCAATGCGAGGGGAACGATGCATTCGATGCATTCAATGCGCTCGATTCGAGACACGATGCATGAACATTACATCTCGCGATGTCATTCTTGGTAGGAAGCACGCTTAGTCATTGCAAAATGGCATTTTACGATGGTGTTCTTGCTTGAAATTACCGTAGAAATTTCAAATTGTAAATTGCGTACAAGCAGCCGCATATGTCGTGCACTTGTAGAAAAATATCGCTGCCATTATAGATTTTCTGCGACTGTTTGCTGCTTCTATGCAATTATAGGTACTAACAAAACTGCACATTCATATGACGTGAGAGAAACGTAGGCCTTGATAACAAATTTGCGCATATTTCACTTCTATTTCAAAGTCATTGCGTCAGTTGTTCAATTCAGTTGGCAGATATTATGAGAAAAATGGACATTGTTTCGCAGTAATAAATGTAAAATGTCACATCTGTTTGGAATTGACAAAACCGGAAGGAAATAGCCGATGTGAATGGTACGAGAAATGTATGACTAAACCATTATAAAGTCCTTCACTAAGGGAACTAATGTGTTATTGAGAAGCTACCAGGTATAACTTACGCCTAAATCTCGAGTATATTCATATTGTACCTGAAGTTTCTACGAGAAGTGCTTCGACACGGTAATGGGTCACCTTTTGTGCGAGATGTTCTATTGATGTCGAGAGAAATTTCGTAACGTTTGCGCAACGTGCTAGATGGCTCGTTTTCTCTCCGTCTCTTTCGGTTCTCCTTTTTTCACTGGAAATGTCTTCGTTCTCCAAGACATCAGCTGCGCTAGAATTTAGGGGAGCGATTCATCTTGCGCGGATTCATCTGGATTTCATAAATAGTGAACTCACACGAAACATCATTGAAAACTCGTGAAATTCAGACGGCGTTTTATAAATCCCGCTGCAAAGAATGATCTTTATTCGCGCGGAACGCGATGGGTCGACACGAATTATGGTTTTCTATTGTCAAGTCAAGAAGAACTAGCGGAGGACGGCTTTGGACCGACTTGTCAAAGTCAGCCCAAAGAGATTTTCGTCTGAATCGTTTTGATAAGAATACGAGATGACTCGATGAAACTGATATATATATATATATATATATATATATATATATATATATATATATATATATATAGCATATATTATAGTAGCCAGAATTTCACAAAAGTGCAACAAATAATTATTGCAAACTATATTATGCAAATTATATTAATATGCGCGTTTCTTTTTTAATACTGATTTTTCTTAATGTCTATGACACAGACAAATGCTGGTAAGAATATAAGGACGGATTTATATATCCCTGCTAAAATATCAATGCATACAGACATTCCACCGGTAAAGAGGCAACGAGCGGAGCATCTTGCGCTACAGGCAGCTATATGAAGCCGAGGAATGCGTTCGTCCGATCCCACGGCTTATCCCCCTTCGCTCTCCCTTCTCTCGTTAGCTCTTTTTCTTTCTGGCACGATAGTAGTATTACCTGGCTTAGGCTTTCTCTCTCTCTCTCTTTCGTTCTCTCAGATTCCAGTATGCAATCTACCGACGCGACGTTTCTCTTTTAGCAAATCCTGAAATGTGACTGATCAAACATGTAACTTTCAAATGAAAAAGATACGAGTAAATACATATACTGGTAAATTAGATAACTTTGATAGATATCGAATGAACGAAAATGTTAGAAAATTGAATGACTGAAAGATATGGATAAGCGTAGTTTTAATCGACAGGAATCCAAAAAAATCGATACTTTTGCTATCTGCTAATAATCATATTTCATGCACAATAGCATGGAACAATAGAGAAGACAATTTTCTACTTTTTTTCGTGGCTATTGCACTAGTCATATCTCTGAGGTCATGTTGCGGTACCACGACCTAATCGCGCTCCGTTAATATCGCAAGAGGTAAAGCTGCAAAGCCTAGATGATATTCAAATCATCATTTTATTATGTATATCGAATAACATATTGGTATTTCCAAGATAAGCAATCTGATTCTTCTACTTGAAGTACGACAACATTTGTGAGAATAAACTTGAAATATTCTGCGAGGCAAACTTGCTAGTGATTTGTCGATTGTTTAGACAATTTATATTGCGTTGACATTATACGCGAGATGAATTTTAAAATTAATCAGGATTTCAGGAGAGTACACTTTCCGTGAAAACTTACTCTGAGCTCTTGTGTGTGACCACATCGACAACAGCAATACGACATGTAATCGGGTAGCGCGGGCATGAACTTCAATTGTTCTTGCTGCGAGTATTCGTCCACGAGTTTGCGATAATGCACCCTGAAAATGGGCCTCGTTGAGCTCTGCGAGCCTTTACCAAGGCGTCCCATAATCGCAGAGAATGCGGCCAGGATATTGCGCCTGCGTGCAAACCTCCTCATGCCACAACGATGCCGTTGTACTTGCTCGTCCTTCTGTGAGAATATATGTATCGCGCCTTTACTATACTGCTATCCTTAATTCTCGATAAGGATGTACTTTCTCTCCGACCAAGATGCTTCAACAACAAATGGTCCTTATCTAAATTTAATAGCAAAGGAATAATTCGACATTCGCGTCACGTCATCCGAAAAGACACATGGATTCACGTCGGTTATTCGCACTTTTAACATGAATATCCCACACATTTCTGATCACACATCCACGACACCATACAGCGCACTTTCTAATGCACCAAAGTGCATGCACCGACGTGCCGGTATGTGTCGGCACGTTAAAATATTTGCTGTATCCAACGCCTTTCTCCGAGGAAATATTCCTACAACGAAGTTTCGGCGCCTGTCGCAGACCAAGCGCCTCTTGAAATCCAAATGAAATTCCAATTTACATCTCATAGCAGCAGCAGATGCGCGTCATTCGAGAGAGAAGGAGAGAGAAATCTCCTTGCACAGTTAATGCGATTGGAGATGCTGATATGTATCGTAATGCATACGGTAGCACCAAAGGATAGACATATATTCGAGGAAGTTCTCAAGATTTCTCCTTGTCAGATTATTTCTCTCGCAGGTCTGTCGCAGTAGTCGAATCTCTCGCGACATACGCAGGTATTATTAGCAGACGACGATGGCGACGTTATGAATCGGCGGGACCAGTTCTATCGCGAGCCGTATACGTGTGGCACATGCATGAAGGATCGAGAGTTCCACTTGACGGCGTGTAGCCTTCTCTACGTGTCGCTCTGCATGCCGACCCACGGAAACCGGTTAACGAGTACAGAGTTGCTTCACCGCTTCTTACTCATCGCCTGTCAACTATATACGTAGTCGCTATATATTCTTTTGCACTGCGTTTTCCGACGGATCTTGATGCAGGATGATCTCTATTACCGACATCAGGATGGTATCCGCGTACATTCGAACGCGTAATTCCCTCGTAATTGCACGTACTCCGAAATAATACGTGATATCGGAAAAACTATGGATCTAACAACCATTTTTAAAACTTTGCATCTTTCATTGATTCGTGTTGATAATTGATATGTTATATTATTGATACGTTTCTTTTTCCTTCAACTGAATTCTATTTTTACAAAATACTCCGTTTGCAACTGCACGTATATATCGGTTTTACATGGCATCTTAATGTCACAGCCTTTCATCGTTTCGCCAATCAAATTCGGACCATCGCGGAAACTTGCGAGGGCGGTAAACCGTTCGTTCAATTCGACAGTTTAAAGAGGGTGGAGGTACTTTGGTCCACGTGTATCCTTTCTGTTGTCAATTAGTGAACCTACCGGATGAACTTGATCGGCGCAGATCTCGCTTTCTTCACTCCGTCCGTTCAACGCTCCGACGCACATTGGCGATCCAGGTGCCGTTGCCTTTCGAACGATCGGAATACATAAGTCTGGGTATTACCGTGCTTAACCGGCGATGGCAACATACCTCCCGGTACGTATAGAGAGAGACTGAAGTCCATGAGGAACACGAAGCGAGCCGTTCCGATCCAGCCGGCCCACACTGTTCCATCCCCACCGCGGTCTACGAGGAGCCGAGTGTTGCGACCGACCGCTTTCTTGCTTCAACCGCGGCATTGAACACGTTCAACGGCAGCTGTTGAATACCACGTGTCCCCATTCTCCCTCTTTCCCGCGATCTCTCTTTTTCTATCTTTTTCGCTCGGTCTCTTTCGCTCTACCTGTCGCTTTCTCTTTCTCTCTCCGTCTCTGTCTCCCTCGCAATCTTTTCAACGGTTCGCTTCTTCTTTTTACTCCGCTTCGGCTCGAGAACGCCACTTGGGAGAGCCCAGCGCCACATGTAACGCGTGAGTTTGCGATTCGCGTTCTTTGACCTGCCGTCAGCGCGACATGACGCGCCGCTCCATCGCCGACTTTGACTCCCGGACTTGTATTACGTGTCTGGTGATGTAAAGTACGACTAGATGTAAGGATCTCTTTCTATACCTGCATCTATTTCTTATAACGAACATCTATATACTTCGGTATCTAGGATAAGATTCGCACATCTTCTTTAGAATGTCTATGTGTACCTGCTACAGGTACCTCTGTACCTACTTAAGGTATTTCAAGATAATTCTCCAGGTCGATGCGAAGAAAGGAATCGGAAATGTCAATTAAAAATTTTCGTAAGACCGCGAATATCGATCATAAATTATAAAGATTACCAACTATTGAATGCAGTGCTTTTCGATGCAACAAAAATAGTAAAAAGATAAGAAAATTTACTTTTTATTAAGAAAAAAATAAGTTCAAGCTTCTACACCTTTTCATTTCGAGTTCATATTAACAAATTATTTGACAAAAATGGAAATGGTATGGAAATTGAAATGCAGTATCAATTGCTTCAATGAACGCGGAGAGGATATCTGATGCTAAGATTTTTCATTTTCTATCTATTCTCTCAATCTTCTTTCATACTATTCGAGTAAGCTCCCTTGATCCTTTAGATACGATGACGTTCTTAATTCAGCAAAAGGTATTTAAAGTTTAATCCGAAGAGTGCGCCATTAGGATTGACTAAATGTCAAGGCAATGGCAAAGTGCAAAGTTTCAAGTGCAAAGTCTACTATTCTCAACCCACTAAGGCTCTGCCAACTTACGATGTGTTCTATCCTTTCTGATATCGCCGATGGACCTCGAAGCCTCGAGCGATATTATCTTCCAGACAACAGGAAGAGGCTTTTAGATCTTTTGGGATTCGGTAGATATATATCGATGTTCGACGATATTTTTCATGTATTTGCACGTTCTTTCCTTGGATATTTCACATCCGACTTTCACAATTTTCGAGAATGTCATGATAACAGAGTTTAGATAAGTTGTCGATCATATTAATAAGTTAAAGTAAAAGTAAATAAAAATATTTAGGATTATATGCAAATTCATATTTAAGTCAATCAAAAAGAATTTATCTTTTTATAAGAATTAACAGATTTTCGATTAAAATTATAAATGAAATTACAAGTTAGAATATTTTTAATTTTGTTTAAAAAGATTTTGAGTTAAATTATAGATTTTGTCTAAGTTAATTATTTTAAATGTTTTCTTGTCAACATAGTTTCCTAAATGCCCTGAGAGTTGTCGAGAATAAAGTGAGTGATCCATCGGCTTTAAACGTCAAGACAATTTCCAGTTTCCACTTGAGACACATGCGGTTGTCCACTGCAAGGGGCGACTTGTCACGTATAATATCTTGAGCCAAATCCCGGCATATTTTCGGCGATTTATATTAGCCCGATTATTCGAAATATTTTATTTACTATTATTTTTTATTTTAATTTCTTGAATATAGCTTTCAAATATTGCAATTCTCCCCAGCATCATATTTTATACATTGCAAAAGAAAAAAATAGCATAGAGTTATATTTAAAATTAGATGCATTATACGTAACATTATCATGACAACGTGATATTAAATATTCTTATATAAAATTTAAATGAAAATTTGATTTTATCATGATTAGTAATGTATTTGAGATTTTATATAAGAACATTTGATGTTACGTTGACATGACAGTGACGTTACGTATAATCTAGACTTACTCACCTGTTCTGCAGACTCGGTGATGAAGGAATGGCAGTATTGTAGACTAAAGTGCGCTCTGGGTTCTCGTGCCAGAAAGCTGAATTGGGCGTGCTGCGGCTCACAAGTCGCGTAAGAGATGCGTCTTAACGCGTGCGCCATTTGCACGCACTGCAACAAAAAAAAAGATAATTTTGAGTCTAGAACGATTCTGAAAGGCAGTTGTATATGTAGTTATAATTTAATTAATATTTGCCATTTTATTATATTGCAATATTTGTGACATTGAAGGGATTCAACATTTTAATTAAAATATCTAGCGCAAAAATAAAAAGTGATTTATTTCAACTCTACACACTGACAATTTTCGAAGTAACATATTTTCGAGAATAAGCTTTAGGTTGAATACAAACAAAAATGATTTATGTGAGTTTCATTATTGCTATTATCCTGTTGAATGATTTAATCATTTGAATCAATTTCGTTCTGAAACATTAAGTATGTACATTAAATATTGTCTTAAGACCTGTACAAGAAACTAGCATCCTGATTATACATAAGCAGGATATCATAAATATCACTTATCATGAGTGGTTAGCAACCATCGAGTAAGCAAATTGAAGACGAGAAAATTAAATGATATAAATAGAGCTATAATATTGATGTAAAAATATTTTTTAGCACAAGATTATATATTGTAAAATAGTACAAGGTTACTAAAACAATATCTATAATAATATATATATATATATATATATATATATATATATATATATATAACTTTAGTAATTTTTTATTGCTAATCTATTATTTTATTAAATTTTATTAAAAATGTTATACTAGTTAGACTCAACTAAAAATAATTAATATCACTCTTTATATTTACATAACTCTCAAACAATTATTTGAAATATTTCAAATAATTGAAAAAAAATATCACTAACAAGACAATTAATTCAAATATTGTTACGTCGTTATATAAAGATTCTATTGACACGATAGAAGTTAAAAGGAAAAGTTATCAATTCTTGACCACTCGAAAAACTTGCGATGCTTTAGCTGTTACGTTCTAAAACTTTTAATGACTTACCGGAGCAACAGGCTTCCTTCACGAGATTCGTGATGCGATCTCTACGAGTTTTAACATAAATTTGATCTTTCGAGTTTGTCTTGATCGACTTCGATCGTAATTTCAAAAGAGACGAAGCTTGATTAGAAATTTTAAATATTATTTATTTTTTTCTTTTCAAAGTTATGAGAAAAAAATTGTTATCAGAATAATATACTGATAAGTAAAAATACAAATTTGTTAATTTTAATGCGTTGTTATAATGTATAAATTTTTCTAATAATAAAATAAGCAGTTTATGTTAAATAATATATTATTATTATTGAATTTAACATAATTTGTTGAATTTAAACGCTGTTCTTATTTTGGATGGTACATTTTTAAATTTGATTGTTAAAATTTATAAATAAAGTGCATTTAATAAGTGAGATCTTTTTCTCTTTCTCTAAAAGAGATTTCCAAGATATTTGGCTAATATTTTAGTCAAGAACTTTATATCCTCGAAGCGATTTTATTCGGTTACGATATTTTATCACCAAATGTGGCAATATATTGAGTATGTTTATCTTTATTCAATCTTCATTTTCGCATATTTTAATATTTATCTGCCCATTGTATCGTGATGCTATTATAATTTTGCGCATACTGCACTATAAATGGCAGTACTAATTGTAAAATTTCTTCGACGTATGAGGGAAACTTTGCATTACAACTTGCAATTTTTTCTATAATTAAATTATAGTAATCGCATTATAAAAGTATAAAACAAAATCTTTATATATATTTATAATCAAAATTATTTTCCCAACCAACCTATATATTTGCTAAAATTTTTCATCTTTAAAATTTCATTTTTTCAATTTATTTATTTATTTTTAAATTTATTTTAAATTTAAAAAAACTTAATATAATTCGGCCACACTGGCAATTTATTAGTTAATAATTTGTCACAACGTTTCGACCATGGGTTTTGGTCCTTATCAAGTGGAACTAAAATTCCAAATATAAACAGTAAATAACTTACAATAAGTGTGGGCGGAAAGAGAGAATTTATATACATACAATATCTTAGTAAACTGGCATTATGAGATCACTGTGTCAGAAAGAGTTTTTCCCCGTCATGTCAACCTCTCGATCACACATGCAGAGAAAGACTAAACGGCTTTTATTAGTCTGCTAAAGAGTTAATCTAATAAAGTGTGATCGAATTATATTAAGTTTTTTTAATTTATCTACTGGCGACTTTCAAGAATTTATTATTATTATTTTAAATTTACTTTAAATTTATTTTTGAATTTATTTTTAAATTTATTTTTTCAAAGTAAAATTTTTATCTTAAGCTGTTATTGCACTCAAATCCTCAATCTTAAAGAGAAACACGATTTCATCTTCAAGCTTCCAAGATGATGTACTCACTTAAATTCGTCTCTCGCAGAAATAAGCATGGTAGAGCCCGCGGATGAAGTAGATTGGCAATTGAAAAGATCATCGTTCCCTAGGAGCAAATTTTTTTGGTATGGATACTCTGCGATTCTATCAAGCTTCATACTGAATTTTTCATGATGCCTGCATTTACTCCAAGTAGCAAAGTTCTACGTGAGAAAGATATAAATGATCTGACTCAGTAAAAGGCTGCTTTTACTTACGTCTTCTGGATAAACATTGCTTGAATCGACCTTCTTATTATTACTGTTGTACTATAATATATTCAAAACATAGGACAATTGTTCAGATAAATTATTTGCATGAGTCATATACTTACATTCATAATGAATAATAATCAATGTCAATAATAACTGCTCTTTTATTATCAAACGTATCGATAAATCGTATATACAACATCGTATATAAAGAAACTAAATAAATAATTTTTTTGAAAAATTAATTGATTAACAACTGATGATTAATAACTTATATAATATATAACTGATGTGTAAACATTTCATATCCTAAAAAAATCATCATACATACATATATTTAATGACACGAACCGATTGATCTAATCGGTTTATTTTATGCGATTAGAATTTGATCTGTTTTGCAATTATAAATAAAAAGTACACCGCATAAAATTGCGTAGGCGACTTATATTAGACATCTGTTTGGAAAATTCAATTCGTTAAAAATTCGATTGAAATGCATTGCGCGAAGTTGTACAGACTGAGTCGGTTCACTCGGGCATAGTTGTACAGCAAAGTTGTTATGGTCGAGGATCGCCTCGCAGAACAGAAGTGGACCAACTATCTCGAAGCAACTATGCACGATATCAATCGATGCTCTCAGTACGACAAACGACATTCTAGAGAGAAATTCGTCTGGAGAGAGTTGGTCACATTCTTCTAAGGGAGACAACGTCGTTATTCTTATTTGCTTACCCAATCGTCTTTATTCGCTTTTGCATCTTTGCAGTATATCGTTACATCATTTGCATCGGTTATTTGAACCTTTATCACCCGATCTATTGTTCTGCTTCGAGAATATTCACAAATCAAAGATTCTTACAAATCAGAATCCGATTGCAAAGTATCTTATGCAGCAAGATAATTATCTATTTATTATAAGCCAAGATTTATTTTATGATTTTATAATAATATCAAATAAATATAATAAATAATAGAAATTTTTCTCTTCTTTATTTTCTGATATAATATACAATCCTATAAATAAAAGTACAATTTATTATTATATCTTAGAGCAAACTTTCATTGATAATTTGTTTTTATCATTTATTGCGGAATTATATTTTGCACGTAATTCGATGTAGTTCAGCTCACGTTAAACTGTGGTTCACCTGTGCACGTATGAACATATATCGACGCTCATAAATAGTAACAATGCTTGCCACAGACGGTGCTAAATATATTTTTCAGTCGTATCTGTAGCGCAGATGGGTAACCTATAAATGTTTTAAAAGTTTGATTTTGAGTTCGGCTTCAGTAAAAATTTTAAGGGTTAGGTTAAGCTCTCAGTTGCAATAAAAAACTTTATAGTTTTCGATTTCCGGATGTTACTTCAGCCTTCTTTTCTAAATTATAAATGAATCCAAGATTGCACGTAAGCGCGCGTGAATACGTATTATTGTCATTAATATAATATAATAAATAAATTATTTACTTTGTATATTAATTTTATTTTATATCAAAAATTTATTATTGTCATTAATATAATATAATAAATAAATGATTTACTTTGTATATTAATTTTATTTTATATCAAAAATTTTATTTTATTTTATATTAAAAATTTTGTTAAAAAAGAAAAACGATCAAAATTACATTTTTTGATTATTTTTTTTCATTTAAAAGTTTTAGAGTTAAGCATAAACTTGAAAAATTGCTCTCATCCATGTGTTAATAAGCGATATATTGTCGGTTTACCGACAAATATCGAGGGAAAGTATTCTGTATGGTGAAAGGAAAGGCAGAATATGCAAAAGAGATACGCTCTGTAGCATGAGTGCTGTTTCGTGTATGCGCGAGTAAATCCGCAGGTAAAGGATAAACATATCCTCGCGGCAAATGTATGAGTTCAAAAATTACACGAGCCACTCGTCATTGATCTTCCATATGTGAGTTTTCGCAACCAATTCGATTTATTCTCTAGTTTATCTTACCGGCAGCAAATACAGCGATTTTATTTTGCGATAACAGTCTGCGAACTACGTCGAGAAAATATATATGTGTATATTTACTTTAAAAATTCTTTCGGATATCTGTACATGAAAATTGTTGAAAACGATTGATTACTCGCTGTGTTTTTGAAATAACTTTTTCACTACAGAATTAAATGTATACTAAAAATCGTTAAGCGAAGCGATATACTGCAAAGCAAATGGCGGGATAATTAGTTCGTTTAGTGTATAAAGTGCAAGTTTTGAGCAAAGCCGAAATTGAGTGTTGTAAAATCATGGAAGCGTACGCTTTAGTATACACATTCGGAGGGATCATAGAAATTTTTTAACGCTTGACAAGGCAAAGGCTTTAATGGGGCTAAAGCAATGGAGGATCGTTAGAGGCTGCTCTACCTTCTCGGTGACATCAGTGAAACGTTGCAATGGACATGTTTGGCGTAGGTGAGTGAGAGATGCGGAAGGGACGCATATCATCGCGGAGTGCTGTTTCATGTATGCACGAATAGAGGGTTCACAGATAGAGGGTAAATATCCCTCGTGATCGTGATGGCTCTACCAGCAGTTATTTTCTCTCCCTCTCTTTCTTTCTCGCGTTCGTCAGGATTGGCATCATTCGTCATCGTACGTTTATTTAACAATCACCGTATCCCCCTTGCATGCATTTCATTGATATCTTAGTCCCTCCTAAATCAATGTGTGATCACCAGGATAACATGTCTCTCTTATTTTCTCATTGTCGCGTGTCAAAGAAGAGCGAGGGTGTTTTTCGTGGGCTGTCGATTCTTCTAGCGAATCATACGCACGATCGCGCATCCAACAACAAACTTCTCGTGGTGCATGAACGATTTAGGATAATCGCGACTTTGCGTAACAAGAGTTCGAGCGTGAAGAGATATGCTTGACGGGAAATATACGTCGTGATAGATAAATTTTCGGTAGAGAAAAACAGGACAAAATGCATAATTTATACATGAAAGAAAATTTATGATTTACACATGTATATGTGAAATACAAAAAAGACAATAAGATAATATATAAGTTGAGATGTAGAAAATCTCAGTAATTAAAATTATTATCAATAATAATAATTGTTATGATAATATAACAAGATGAAATTTATTGGAGAAAAGGAGAAAGAATGTTTTGTTCTTCGTTCCCCATGATAAACATTCCACGAGATGCTTTTTTAAGAGGCGCTTACTCCGAAGATCGAGGGAGGAGAAAGTAAGGATTTTTTCAGGTAGAAAATTAAAGTGAGGGCTTATAAGAGAAGCCGTCGAAATAAAACACTAATTCGAAGGATCGATATGTTCTGTACAGTGAACACGGCAAGTATGGATCGCGCGAGGGTGGTTGGGTGCATGCCGAGCCGACTTCGAAATATTACTGGCAGGGATGCGATAAGGATTACGGGCCCCCAATTAAAGTCTGGAAAATAATAAAAGACGAACGCAGAGCGAGATTACTCTCGTTTCGGCCCCCTTTCTCCTCGCGACGCGACGTTTTATATCTAGGTGCATTCAAAGAGAAAGTCTAAATATTTTTAAATTTATTTTTTATATTAAAGAAAAACGTCTGTAAAATTTGGATCTAGAACAATTTTAGATTTTCTCTTATATTTGCGTTATATATTATATATAGTGCAAATTGAAAATGATTAAAATAAATAATCAGTATATCTCGTGATTAGATTGATTCTGTTTCTCTCTTCAAATTCTTCCGCATTTTAATTAATTATCTATTATCAAACATTAATTATTAATTATTTTATTATTAAAAATTATTTTCTTTTTAAATATATTTGCATATATATATATATATATATATATATATATATATATAAAACTCTGTACAAAAATTTCAGAAATATAGTAAGAGTGATTCGCTCAAAAGGATATGGGGGTTCGCTGACTTTTCAGTATTAAAAGATTGACGCCCCAAGGTCGGCTTGAAAGGAAGATCTTACAAAGTATCACGAGGATTATCAAACTCGGCGCTCAAGAATGCGGAAAATTAGGCTTCTCGTAATGTGGGTTTAACTTCCGTCTTACCGTCTTCCGTTTTGTTGTAAAAGCTCACCCCTGTATGTTACCTTTTTTCGTCGCTCGCTCTTTTAACTCATTTTAATGAGAGGATTTTTATATGTTTTTAAATCTTATGTTTATAAATAGATGTGCAGATTGTAAGCAATTTTCCTCTCATTTACATCTCTTCCGAGTTAATTGTGAATTATAATACGTTTCAGCATTATTTCTTTACATTTAAGAACCATAATAAAAAAATATTTAAAATTAAAAGCGATTTAAAATAACAATAATGCAGTTATTTTTTATATTACTTTAATTTCGTTTTGATACTTGAAAGTAATGCGATATAATGCAATAAGATGCAGTCGTGCCTGTTACTAGAAGAGGCAAACTTTTCGCTCAGAGCTTTTATACAAAACTTTGTCTTAGAAAATGCCATGGGCACCGTCAAGCCGGTTTTTCGATAACAATAGACACGTAACAACGCAAAATTTCTTTTTTTCTGCAACAGTAACTACATATACGTCTTTAATACTCACTTTTCCATCTGGACTGCATACTTTAATCCCCGCGAGCGAGACTATCAGGAGAATGGGCGTGAATCGATCGCTATACTGAAACAAATCATCAGAAATAATACATATAATAGTTGAATGAAAATTTCATTTAATGAATAATATAATGAATATAATGAATATAATGAATATAATGAATATAAATGATAATATAATGAATAATATAATAATACTATCTATTTCCTGTTTCGATAAAAACTAGATTCAGCATTGATAAAATTGCGAGTATTTATATTTTTGTACGCGCGACTGGCATATACATGTATCCGATAAAATTTTATTATAATTATTATAAAATATTCTTGAAATTAAAAAAAAAAAACAAAATTAGGTCACCTAAAAGTGCTCATCTTGTATGCGATATCGCAACAGACGCTAAACTGAACTCTATATACACATAAACGGAGTAAAGCGCGATAATACATTTACAATTTAGGCCACGTACTTAGAAGGGGCCAGCAGCCTTTTCATTCGAGTTTTCCATTGGAAAGCTCGAGCCTCCTGCAACTTTGAAGCGGTCGTCCAATTTCGAAATTGAAAAGTTGGCAAGCTACGCGATGTGATTCAGAGTGGCGCGGACTTTACGCAAGAATGTTCTCTGTTTCTGGTTGGAGACACGGTTCATTGTCTTGAAAAGCCAAGGTTGATGTAACTGGAGCCACAAAAGGGGATCTCCGGTATAATTACGGTAACGCACAGGACGGTGTTCAATAAAAGATGCTGGCACAATCTTCTTTCTACAGAAGCAATCCGTAAAAGTATTTCGATGCTCTCGTGATTTTTATAATTATATGTATCGTAAAAAGCCGTATTTTTAAGAAAAAATTTTAAAACTACGTCAAATTATTCTGATAATTATAAATTAATAATAATATATAAATATGTAATATTTACAACTTTAACATTGATGTTATATTTTAATGTCTGCAACACTCTTGTTTGCAAATGCTCATAATAAGATACTTTAATACGACGACTTTAAGGAAGCAAATGACATCGAGGACTTACTTTAATGTACTACACGTAGCTTCAAGCAGTCTAATAGCCTTCGTTTCTCCAGAAACGACAATAATTATGTCTCCTTATTATAAGAATGCTCTACAATAAGGGGAAGGTCCTTTTCGTCAACTGCTTTTGTACTTTTGATATTAAAATTGGCTTTATTTTATAATTAATTGTATAATTAAAAATAAATAGATATAATATTTATAATTATATATTATAATAATTTTTTTGATAATTTTTTATTATAGGCTTTAATTTTGATAAAATATATATTACAATAAAATTAAATGTTTTTTTATATTAAATTGGTCAATTTCTTTTAAATTTCACATATATTTAGCAAAAGCGCAAGCAAAATAACATGTAGCAAAATAATAATAGAAATCAAAATTTGTAATGTAGAAAAATAGAATATTTGTACGTCAAACAGTAATAGAGTGGCGTTCTGTATGGCGTATAAAAACGATCGATTCGTTCGAATCAGCTGCTCGAACGACTTGCCTGAACGATGTTCGTCTTTCCATTCGATAACCATCAAGAGACTACAAATGTAGTATTCATGGTGTGGAAGTTTTTCTCTTTATTACACTTTTTCTCCTCTTTCTCTTCTTTTTCGTCACTGTTGCTGTCATCATCAAGGAATAACCGAAGCGACATTACGACGAAACAAATACGAAATGTCACAGTTTTCTTTGTTGTCAGAAGGATTCTTTTATTTCTTCGTCCACAAGATATATCAAAGATTGTAAGATGTATCAAAGAACATGGAAAATGCATTTAGATGTTGTAAAATATTTGCTAAATTATGATATTGATTTATATAAATTAAATATAAAACTTATATACTTTATTTCAAACAAACTAGAGAATGAATACATTTAATATATAATATTTCTCTCATAAATAGTCATCAATTTTTCAACAAATATAACAGGGTAATTATTTAAATCTATTTAAAAAACCTACAGATATCTAATTTTTTAAAGATATTTTTACACGTAACTTTCCTACTGTTCGATACCTATTTAATGTTTCATATCTGCATATGGATAACATCCGTGGAGGTTGATGTTATTCTCGCTGAAATGCTATTTGTTGAAATTTGAGCGAGGCAAACTTACGGTTTATTTAAGGAAACCACCAGACGTGATTACGAATACGTGGAAAAGGCGTGGTGGAAGATTCATCGACCAACCTTCGGTCCTCCAAGGTCTCAAATCAACCCTCTTTGCCTACATCCGGTGTTACGCACCGACATGGTAGTTGCACCGAACGATTCGATCGAAAGTTCGCATGTAAAATTTATTTCTCTAGCCAATACATATATATAAAATTTATAATATATATATTGGCTAAAGAACAGCGTGCACAATCAAACTGTTTATATTTTAAAGCTTCTTTAGGCCTTTGGTAATCTTCAGCCATCATATCAGACGTTTCTAAAATTTTCTAAACGATTTTTAAATATTTGTTATTTAAATTATTCCTGCTTTTAATTTATTATATTAATAGATTTAGGCAACGACCGATGACTTTTTCCAATAATTATGCCTACCGATAATTTTTGAATCAATTATTTTATTATTATTGATTTGATTTTTTTGTTTTTATTTTGTTGTGTCTTCTCTTCCTTTCCGATTCTCATCTATTACCTCATTTTTCACCCTCAAAGCAATCAAATTACGCTCGACATAAAATTATTATTTAATTATAGAAATCGAACACGCCATAACACCGACATAAGATTATTATTTAATTATCAACGTCCCTTCCGGACGTAGAAAGTAATTTGCGGGCCGTTATTCGATCATCTTTATCACAGGTTGCTATCGGCGTAATTCTTGCGTGCTAATTATGCTTTAGTGACGCATATACATGATGATGACGACAAAAACGACGGCAAAGTATGACAGCGACATTTTGATCTCACGATATTAACTTCAAAAAATTTAAAAATTTGCTCTTGATGAAATGAGATCGAAAGAAATTGAAATAAATAATAAGTTATTAAAAATTTTCTCTTTTTTATCTTTTTATAATACATTCTTTTTACAACTTTATATGTCGCAATAAAAGATTATAGAAATAATCATTTTCACGATTGTTATGTAAAATGTAATATAGTTGAAATAAAATTTTCTTTTTATAACAAAGTGGTTAATAGGATTATAAATAAAATTCACTTAAACAAAATAGATGAAAGTAGAAAATAACAAAAGAAAATGTCAAAGAAAATGCACCGGCTCAGCGTATCTTCCAGCATATTAAAGGAATCAGTCTGAGTATTTGCATGACACAAGCTCTTCTTCTCCTTTGTTGCGTATTTATTTTATCTTACACGATCCTAATTGTCCAGGAAGAATATGTTCCCATATGTCCTCCACTGATACATAATCTTCGATCTCTCTGTGATGTATCTTAAAGGCAATGTCGATATAATACATCTAGAATGCAACAATGTTTTTCGTAACCGCGAAGACGACAATCTTTTCATTTTCTTCATTTTGTTATGTTTATCATTTATTATGTTTTCTATTAAGCTCTATGGCTTTATTATATAAGATTGTTGTATATTTCTATTATATTTTTTTGCATTGAGTTATATTTACCACGTATTTAGCAGTAAAGATTTACTGCTGAGAGATTTAGCACTGAAACTGGCATTATTGATCATCAAAAACCAATCGATCGTTATCCATCGAAGCCAACCAAGTCGGAAGATTTTGATATGACTTCAAAGTAATCGTAGCAGGCAGACGCGATAGGCGGGAGTGGTTCTTTACAGAAGGTAGGCGAGAGCTTTTTTTAGAGGATCATCCAGTTCCAATCGGTCGTCAACGTAATCTGTCTGGCCCCTGAGGCGTGGGCGGCACTGCTACCACTTTGTTTCTGAGAAACAGCATCCGCAAGGTGGATTTTGCGACCGTAGCTAAGCAAATTCGTCTGTTTGATTCATCGACAAAGACACTCTAGATCACCTCGGCCCCACAAACATCAATCATCCGCGCTGTCATTGAAGATTGAATGTCGGTCTTCTCATAATCCGCCAAAAATCGACTGTGTTCCGTTAGATAAAAAACTTTACGTACAAATATTATCTAATATCAATACTTAAAAAGTTCGTGTTATATATTATATTAAACGATATAATAATATTATTTAATAATATTATTTAATAATATTATTTAAACAATAATAAATATATTTTTGATGCATTTTTATTAAAAATTAAAATGATCTCTATCAAAAAGCGTCTGTTATTTTATATACATAAATTGCCGTTTTATAAAACTCTGTACGTTAATATTATACTGCATATGTTACTATATATTATAACAATAAATTCAAGGAATATTAAACAATATTTATACACTGACAGTTTTTTTATACGCATCGAGACGACAATATCTGTTCAGAGAGAAATCAAGAAGAGTGACCTCTCAGGGCGGAAGTTCTTCATCGAATGACAGAGCAATTGACATAATGAATGCAATTTCATTCGAAGTAATATGAAGAGCATTGTTAGCAGTGGTGAACGATTAACAGCGAGAGAGTGTGCGTTACAGAAGCATATAAGAGGAAAGAAAAAACATGAAGCGGAAAGGAAAAAAAGAATGGGTAAAAGAAGGGCCGACCGGTCGATTGCATTCGCATTATTGGAACGTCGCGTTGATGTTATTATTTACGAGACGTCGTTAACTCAGACGTGAAACTTTGCATCCCGCGTGGACGCGCACGCGCGTTAATCTTTCTCTCCATTAATCTTTATCCCGCGTGCGATGGCGTCCTCATAAATATGGATTACGGAAATGCGTATCCCTGCAGTCGCACTTATCTTCGAGGAGAAATAATCGCTTTCGTTTCCTCGGGAATGTTTCCAACATTGATCCCGAATGTCGTATGACTGTTCGATTCGAGCTGCACAATTCGCGTTTTCCCCATAAGAAAGTTCCGGCGTTCACCATTTGTGCCGAACTCCAAGAAATAACTAACGAATCGTGATATTCGGGAAAACTTCGAGGAGATTTTCAAGGACTGACCAGTATTCTCTAGAAGATATATCGAGAAGATACGACGAATTCTATTCTATTTGCAATAGAACCGAAGAGTCAAGAGCTGATCTAATATGCTTTAACTCACCGCCAGCAAACAAGGAGAAACTGATGAAAGGAATCTAAACGGAGACGACCGGGGAGAGAGGAGAGCAAAAAGAGAAGCGCAGGCTGGAAGTCACAAATATTCATATAATAGGAAGCCGAAGAAATAAGCTGATTCTGCAAACAGCTACTCATTGCCATTGACGGGTATTCCGTGCTCGTTAGAAAAGACAGAGAGGCAGGCGGCAGACAGGAGGGCATTGAAGGGGATAGGATTTTTATCTCACCCCTCCAGTTTTCCAGTCTTTCATTGAGCCGATCCCGGGTCGGTCCGAGGATACATTGAGTCTCTCTCTTCACGGGCAAATTTCCGGGGAAACAATACCAAACGTTTATAGTCAATTAACAGACGAGAAGGCGGAGGCTCGCTTTTAATGTACCTTGCTCTTCAGGGAAGCTTCGGGAATTTCACGAGAACGGATAAAAAGGATGAACTGATGTCTCGAGAAGACGTCGTCACAGTAACGACCATTTCAAGGTTTTTCCGAATATTTAATTAAACGAATCTGCTCGTAAAGAAAACGATATAAACAATCACATTCAAATTTAATAGATGAAGAGAGTATTTTGTTTTTACATATGAAATAAAATTTCCAACATAATGCATGTTCTAAAATAGTAATTAAATGGAGATGCGTTTTTTAACACATGGAACTTTTCCATTAAGTAATTTTCTATTGAACGATTTGTGATTGTTATTCGAAGAGGATGGTGATATAAAAGTGTATCGCCTATTTGAGAGTTTAATATAATTAAATAATAAATTATTTAGTTGTGCTTTATTCCTTATTTTAAATAAAATAAAGTAATTCAAATAACATATTCAAATAAATAAATTATCAGCTATGAAATATCGTTAATCTCTGCAAATGTACTGCTGTAATATTTATTCACGGACTATTCGCACTCGTGTATGGGTGATGCAATGGCTATTAAAACTTGGTGAAGAGAGACTAGTTACGCCGGTACATTACATACGTACCGGTGAAGGGAAACACCGAAAGGAATTCCCTCGGAAAGGGGTTGAATACATCCTTTGATTTATCATCCATTCGAGCACAATGATGAAAGATATGCTCTTTGCGGTAATTTGTCAGCGAATACGAAATTCAGATAAACTATAATATTCAAATTGTATTCTTTTGTATACAATCTGTCTTTATTTGCCCTCGCGTATAAACTATGTATATACTTTCAATTGTTGCATCTAATTGTAAGATCCTTCAGTAATTTTTTGTCTGTCTAGTTATTTAGGTCTGTTCACTCATTTAAAACGATTATGATTAAACATAGAGTCTATCACGATATCCAAATAACGCTTGATTACTTACAATAATAATAGATATAGAGGCGACAGAACCATTGTAGGTTCGGAATGTTTTATAGCCGCGATTAGTAATATCGCCATTAACATCTCTCAGCTTATTGGGGTTGATTATCTTCGCGGAAACTTCGTCGCGCGGGTGATGGCCGCACCCTTAGATTTATGATCCTCTTTGTCGAAGTACAATGATGGAGGATCTCCGCTTTCAACGTGCGATTCATCGTGCGATTCGAACTCCGCGGAGGCCGGAAAATAACTCACCTCACCTCACCTATCGTCAATCCACCTATCCCACTTTTTTCTTATGCTTGTTACAAGACACACCCTCGTTTTCTAGAATGGACGACGGTTCATACGCGTTATTTGTCACTCGGCGACAATGTAAAAATCCCAGAAGCTCGCGCATCTTTTTTCCAGATGGAATTTCGTCAAGCAAGCTTGATTTATGAACCTACATGAACCCACCAAGTGACCATAAAGCACTCGATGTCCCGGTTAAATAGCAATGGAAGAGATTCAACATGACAAACGACTATGATCGAAAGTATTAATGCTTTTGTCCTTTCCGATCTATATCGAAAGAAAATAATAAATGCTTTGTGTCCGAGAAAAAAATTAAAGATAAAATAATAATAATTTATCTTATTATCTCATCTAAAAGTATATTAGGTATCTGCACATGTATTTAAAGAATGCGCAAAAATAACTTTATTTATATTCTTTCATCTAGTATCATTTATTATATTTCATGCATTAACAATTGTAAGAAATGCTTGAAAAAAATCAACAAAATAATTTATCAATTTGTAATAGACAATGAATTTATATATTAACGCATTTATAAATCACGATCTGAATCAGAATTCTCGCTTGATTACTTCATTGACTAAGTAGAGCATTATAGAACCCATATATCTTCGATAATCTGTAGGATGTTCTCGATTTAGTCGACACGAGTGCTCCCCTGGGCCACTCTCTTGTCCCTCTGAAACTTCGTCTAATAGTGTGAGACCGCGTCTTGTGATTCATAGTTCATCGCTCCACAAATCAAATATTTGAAGAAACCCGTCACGTCATATGAGATCACGACAAATGAGGGATTGTGGAAAAAAATTCATCTCGTGTGAAATTCGTATTAAACTCTGTCCAAAGTAAACAAAGTTATTTGAAAGAAGAAGTTTATTTTCTGATAAAATTAACAGAAATTTTCTTCCATATTTTAATTCCGTTACAATCTTCGCAAATATTAAAAAATTTTAATTTTTATATATTTATTTATGTAATATAACAATTCCTTTTTTCTTTCTTTTTTTCTGAAAAAATTAGATGGACATGCATTTAGTCTGTATCAATTGAGAAATTATATTAGGTTAATTGTTGGAAAGAATTTTACAACCTTGTTTTCAACAAGGTTTCCTACAAGTTTTCATTTTCACATTTATAAACTGACGATTTTTCTCGAAACCATCGTATATAAAACCGTGGACCGTGGTGTTAATCAAGAGCAGAAACTTTTTATGAGGGTTACGTCGACAAACAATGGTGGACGAGAAGAGGAAGGAGAAGGGTAAGGATAAATAGCAACGGTACTCGGCATGATGGCCGATCTCCATGCGTGGAAAGCAAAGTGACTGTGTCGTGGTATGGTGAATAATAAAACGGAGAGGGATGATCAAGTGAGTGATCGACTCGAATAGAGGATAGAGGGTAGAGTGGTCGATATCTTCTTCCGTCGCCCGTGGCCAGATTAGATTGGCCTACCCTTCGCTGTCGTCGTCGTCATCGTGGTCGTCGTGGTCGTCGTCGGAGATGGCTCCGTTCCCAGCATCCTTCTCCGAGATGCGACATGTCCTTTTTTTCTCGTCGTGTGTGTCAATGAAGCGTCTTGAAGATTACACCTGTGGCTCGTATCACAATGTAAGATATCAACCGAGGAAAACACAGGTCGTTCTTTGCAAGGGTCCGATTTTAATCTACATCTTCATCTTCATAATATATATACATTGCGATCTTCATTTAAATCTCGACAAAATGTCAAAAGAAAGATGAAGTAAAGTGATTTCGGAGAACTATTCTTCTCTTGAGCCGATGGCGAACAATAATTCCAAGCACAATTGGACATTGTCGACAATATGGCACTGTCATTTTCAAAACTCTTCTCTATGACTTTTGTACGAATGCAATTCTATATCAAGCAGTTTCAATGTCCATCAGATTGTCATCGTAATCCGTTAATTTGCGTTAATGCGCTGCGTCAATCAACGTGCCGTTTTCATCAACGCGTCGTTCCCAGTGACTGCCATCGGCGTACCGTTGGATAGAAACGTCGATTGAAAAGTTAGTAATTAATATGCGTATGCGTTTGTTGGAATTTAATATTTTATTTCATGTTTTCTAGATAATAAGGAAATAATTTACGCCATTCTTTAAAAACTTTCCTCAGCAGTCTGTCTTATCTTAAAGGTTTTCGGGTAATAGATGAAAGTTTGAGCATACTAGAACTAAAGTTAGATTTATGCAAAGAGGGGAATATCATGCACATATATCGTATCTTCAGTCGTGATTAGTAGCTTATGCATGATTTGTTGAATTAATAAAATCTTTTTTGTTCTAAATCTGAAGTGATGCATAATGAAAATGCTCTGTAGCACGTTCAACTCGTGACATGAACCGACGGCTTTCGCTTCGTGATCCACGCGCGTGGAGAACAGCGCACATAGGGAACCTATATAAGCTGTGACTGTTTATCGAAACGTCACGTACAGACGACCTATCAAAACCAGAAGCGCGTTGCTTAAGCTCGTTCCCTCTCTCTTCTTCCTGTTTCATTTAGCTCTTTTACGTTTTGGGAAATATATTAAATGTACGCGGTATATTTATATGGGATATTTTTTAGCAGTTGGGCAAAAAAAAAACACAAAAAGTAATTATTTTATTTATGTAAATTGAATTTGGAAGGTTTACATTACGCCGATATATATGAAATATAATGCAGAATATTAAAACGTTATGTTAATTACACATGTATTTGTAATTTTGTAGTAAATAATATTCTTTCTACCATTTGTATTATGTATTTGTAATTTTGTAGTAAATAATATTCTTTCTACATCATTTTGAATCTTTACAACTTTTCCCTATAGAAGCTGTGGCTTTTTGAGTTGTGACAATCCTCCAGGGGTGCGATATGGCGTGATTGCAAAATTGAACGCAATCGCTGTCGAAAGTTTGAAGTGCGTTTGTCGTTTCGACAAAGCAGTTTTATTTTTTTTAACTATGATGCGATATATTTGTTTCACAGGCCGATGGTTACGAAACCAATCAGTGCAATCCGTTTAAATGGAAGAGCAAGTGCACAAAGGATCACATGTTCAAAAAGTAAAAAAAAGAAAAAGGAAATTTTGCTATTCTCGAAAAAGACGATGTTAAAATTAGCTCATTTCACTTGTAACACCTTTCAACAGCAATATCACTAAAATCTGTATTCTTATATTGTAGCTTATATGTTTACGAACAAATCATTCGTATGAGTTATTTGAAATACTAATAGTAATAAAATTGAGCTATTATACTTTGTATCAATATCATAAGAAATATTTATGTGTAATATCCCATGTGTAGTATCCCAATTTAATTGCCAGTAATATTTGTATATATATTTATTTTATTAATTATAAACATCTATGCAATTTTTATATTAAATTTAGTTTCTAAGTTTCTTTTTAATAGCTCTCACGTTGCGTTTAAGTTATATATATAAATTTTTTCTAATAATACTTGGATTTAACAGATTTTACGGATTAATTGAACGAGCGTAGGAAAATTTACGATCAAACAATATTCCATAGCATTATAAGTAGCTTTAAAAGTGAAGTTTCCTTATAAATCTCTTCTTTACAAAATTGATCCTCCTAGATGATATAGTGCATATATTTGCTAAATACTTGAAAACTCGAACATTTGAGATTTAAAAATATGCACTTGCGAATATCACTTTACATAATACGAGTGTAAAATTAAAATTTTGTATCGTTAAACCTCATGCATAAATATATAGATATTTATTTTAATTATATATACAAATATAATAGAATAATCTAATAATAAATATAATAGAATAATCCTTTCTCTTCTCAAGTTCTTGAAAAAAGTATAAAAAATTTATGCATTGCGGCTGAACATCGCTCAAGTCATCTCAAGTAATAAAATATTTTACGGCATAATGCCAATATCACGTAAATTTCATTAACTAAAATTATCTCGCTGTTTTTGCGCTCAAAAATAATTACGGAAATAATATCATCACAAAGAAAGCCGAATAATTAATCTTTATTATGCACGATAAATGCGAGTCACTATATAGACAGTTTCATCGGAAATGAGTTAACGCACAATGTTTGAAGTATTTAATTACACTCAATGCTACGTATTGAAGCAATGGCAATATAAAGCAATTTAAATATAAAACATTTTTTAATTAATCTTTGATAATTTATTAAACTTAAGTTTAATTTAAAGTTTTAAATTTGAAACTCTATTATTCTATTTATTGTACAATAGGTTAACTACAGTTTTGCATAATAATTTTCCAACGTCGTACTTGTTGAAATATTATATATTGATGCATAAACCATATGTAAAAATTTTAATTTATCTCGTTTGATAACTTTGACGTTCGGTCAATGCGCATGTAATGATCGTGATCGAATTACTTATTTTAATGAAATATTAGCAAAAGATAAATTAATTTTCACTGGATATTACATTGCATGCTCGCTTTTCGAGAGAGCAGACAACAGTCATACTAACGAATCGTTAAACGTTTGCGCGGTTCGACGAGCGTGCGAATCTTCCATTTTTAATTGGATTACTTAAACTAATTAATTCTCGAACACATACACAGAGGATCGAACAGAGTGGCTCTCATTAACGCGACACAGAGGAATTAACGGTGAAAAAATTTATTGACAGACGGGAACATGTCAGTAATTTATAGTCCGTGTAAATGCATGACGTGCGTGAAATACTTTCTCTCTCTTTCTTTCTTTCTCTCTCGCTTTTACTATAATGCTTTTTTTTATTTTTGAGCTCCACTTGTGGATATCGATTGATTAGTTTCATTGTCAGTTCTCACGCGCGACGTATTCGTCTCTTTCAAATGCATGGCGTTCTAATAATAGAAGCATCGTTATTTGTGAACATTTTACAAATTACCAGACTTTTTAATAACGCAATAATATAATTCTCAATCCGCAACTATAACAATAGCAATCACCTTTTCTATTGCAAGTTATAGTAATATTCTTTCTACATTTAAATCGTCTATCATATCTTTTTGATGAATCTCTTTTTTCAATAACAAATGGATGAAAAGTATTAATACATATTTCTAGAAAAACAATTATTATCATGCTTCTATATTTCGCATGTTGCGCTAATTTGATAATTATTGTTTGATTAATGTCCTTATGATAAAATATTATGTATATTATAGACAGTTTTTATGCAAAATAATAAGCAAGGAAAATTTTCATTTTAATGTGTGCAAATTTAAACAAAGTTAATATAAAGGAAAACATTATAAAGAGAATATAAACACATTATTATGAGAGAAAATGTATGATAAAAGGAGACTTATGAGAAAATATAAAAGAAGACTTAATTAAAGACATCGCGCGCGTAGATGACGATACAGAGAATAAATTCAGTGTTACGAAATAATTGTTTTGTTTCATTTTATTTATTTTGGGTTTATTGATCAAATTTGCAGTACGAAAAACAATTATAACGTAAAATAAATTAAAAATCGGACACAAATTTATAAGAAATATATATGGAATAATTTTTCAGCAAGTATGCATTTCAATTAAAAAAAAATAAAATATAAAATGAATGTTATATCATTAATATTGCAAATTAATGCAAGATAGGATAAATCATTTGATTGCTCTTGTGATATTAAATTTAATCAATTCTGAGAGATTTAAAATCTATTATTGCAACTTTAATACACAAGAGAGAAATAATCTAACAATTTCGAAATAAAAAAATGTCTCTTACCTCTTTTCTGGAGTATTCCCATATAATCGATAGCGAATGCTGTTGATGAATAGGGATGACAAAAATAACACCGTTATGGGGTGATTATATAATCTCGGTCCTATCCAGAAAAAACGATCGCGTCAAATGAAATTTTTATGGAACGATATGATACGCGTTTCGCTTGTTGGACGCGACTGATAGCACCGTGTTGCGCCACGTGGACCCCAACCACCCCATGAAAAGCTTCGCAAGCGTAGAGGAGGGAAAGAGGATCATGCGCGATGCTTAGCTCCGTCTGCTTCGAATCAATCTCTTCTACTATATTTCTTCTACTCGTTTCGTTTGCTTTGTTTCGCTAAATGCATAATTAATAATATTTCATTGCTCTGCAGTCATTGACATGGGAAATCGTTTTTTCAACTCATACAATACTATTTAACAGATCCGTTAGGAAATAAATTTTAAATGTGATTGAAGGGAAAATTGCAAAGATTGTAGTCGAAATGAAAAAAGTATCGTAGATTGGGATTTCAGGTGCAATTTTTATGAAAGATTATTAATTACCTAGACCTATTGGGACTGTTATATTGAATTTCTCTTCGCTGTAACTCAGACTACAACCAGTAACGGCTTCCTGTCCGATCGTTAGGAAGGACATAAACATAGCCATTATCCTAATTAGGACTTCGTAAACCCAAGTGGCCAATAACTGTCTAGTAACCAATAACTACGCTCCTATTACATTTACTCTATATACGAGCAGCCAAATAATACAGATATTTCGAAACCATTATCATTATTATAATATATTTGACATTTATATTTCATGCAATTATACAAGACGTTCAAAAAGCATAGGCAGAAAGTTTTGATTAACTTTGTTCGAAATTTTAATTTTCTATTTCGAAATTGTTAGATTATTTCTTGTGTATCAAAGTTGCAATAATAGATTTTAATATTTTAATATTTTAAATCTCTCAGAATTGATTAAATTTAATATCACAAGAGTAATCATATGATTTATCCTATCTTGCATTAATTTGCAATATTAATGATATAGCGTTCATTTTATATTTTATTTTTTTCAATTGAAATGCATTCCTCGACATTGTTATTAAAAAAGATCTGATTTTACTTTTGGAAATTACTTGTCGCGCCAATTCCAAGACGTTTTGTACATGTATAAAATATTAATTACAATTTATGTAACATGAAACGATAACACACGTGTACACACACACACACTCACGCCAGTATGCAGTTTCTACTATACGCGGCGCATTCCAGAGATTAATCGTTCCGCTTGTCAGTCTCAACGCGTCAAAACGCACTACGTCTCTCAAAAGCGGAAACGTGCATGTTACATCAGTGCTCGCTTCGAGTCTCTTGGTCGACAATCTCTCCGTTATCTCCTTCTCGGCCTTTTGGTCCCGACATTTGTAAGGCTGAGCCCGCAAACTCATCCCGCATTTCTCTCATCCCGTGCAGGGGTGGATGGCGGCGTGATGTTTACATTTCAATTATCCAACGTTTCACTCTGTGCCATTATTAGTATTTGCATCATTTAGCAGGCGCAGGAAGGAACGTGCCTCAGCACCGACTCGACTGCTTCGTCTGATTTCAGAATTGTTAAAAGGAGAAGGGGTTTGTGCGCGCGCGTGAGTTCACGTCGAGGATACGAATCAGGTGGTTATCCAACCATCCCACGCGAACAATTATTCAGGCGTGAAAGTGAAGCTTGTGCTGAATTTGAACCAATTATTTGCAATCGATACACTTTCGAGTGTAAAACAGTAAAATGCAATCGTAGATCGTTGTCAAATTTTCCGGCCAATTTTTCGATTTGTATTTGATTCGACGTTACTGCAACGATCGAAATAGATGAATATTTTTTTCTTTTTTCAGAAATCATCCAAACCACCCCTAATTTTCTATGAAACCGAGATTGCCAATTGCTTACAATAGGAGTGACAATGCGAAGTAAAATGCGAGGTTGCTCAATATCCCGCTGGGGAACTAAGACTTAAGTCCATGAAACGACCGGAAGAATCTGTAATGGTAGAGAAAGATTGCCTAGTCCGAGAAACTCTAGGGAATATTGGAGAGATAAAAGACACGTTGTTCCCTCTTGTCCTACCGCCGGAAATAAGATCTTCGAAAACGATCGTTAGCCGTCCTATCCGCGAATTTTATTTGATCGCGTTGACGATGTCAACGAGGTCACTGATATTGACCAGTTCTTTATTTCTCGACTCTATTAGTCCATTGTTGAGATAAAATCTTGTCCAGTGTGTCGACGGTTGCTCTAATCTTTTTAGCTTAAATTATTTTTATGATAACATTTTCTTTCTTTCTCGATTTCGTCGAGTAATTTAACTGTCTTTATATACTACGATGTAATAAAATAAATTGCTAAAGAAATGGTACATCGTAAAATAAATATTTATTAGTAGAAATTTATTAGTAGAAATGTGGCGCGATAATTTTGCAAATGATATATTGTTGTGTCACTGAAAAGAGAAAAAGAGAGAAAAATTCTTTTGCTATCTCCGCCAACGTCTCTAAAATTTGTATACGCAAACTTATCCTTCCTTTTCCTGTCATGATTATAGTTAGGTATCTTCTTCTTTGCAACCAGCCATTTCTACACTAACTTCGTGAATATCTGATAATCGAAGAGACGAATCGTCTGGCCATTCGGTTTGCGGGTAACTACACTTTGCGCGGTTCTAGAGTCTGATAAGATGGCAGTCTGGACCAAAAGGAACATATGGAGAGGACGTGTTCGCCAATGCTATCTCTCTACAATACAAGAACGAATCTTCCTGCTGCTTGTTGATATAAATTTGAATTGCAACAAAAGAGATTGTATTAAAAATCAATTTTTTTCTTTACAAAATTTCGTAAAATATTTTTTTATGAAACGAGGAAAAACAAAAAATAAGTATATTGTTAATAAAGTTTATATGTAATAAGAATTTTAATGTATATCGCTTTTAAATTAAAATTTTATTAAAGTAGTCATATAAATAGTAACTACACTTTTTTTCTATAATTACTGGCAGAGAGAAACAAATAATAAAAATATTACGTTTTACGTAAAATTAAGTTTTTCAATATATTATATAATTTAACAATTTTTTGTAATTTATAAACATATCTAATAAAAAACAGAAAAAAGAGAAAATTTAATTTTCCAAAAATTTGTTTTGCAATCATGTTGATTACTATGAAAGATTTTGCTCATCGTGTGAAATACCTTTCGTTTCGTGTTTCAAGGACAATGGACTGCTCTGTTATCACCATTCATCGTGCGATATATATTGCACACCAGCGCTCTTTAAACCTTTTAAGTCAGCAACATGCTGTCGTACCGCCAACTGGAATGGAAAGGCTCTTAGCAGGTGCTTTAGGTGGGCGTGTTCAACCGCGATATAGTACCTTTTAACCGCGGAAACGCAGTAGAAAGCACAACTACGGCCCCGTCGACCCTTTTCCCTTTCTTTTTATTTCCATCTTTCTTTTCTTTCATTGCATCGGCCACCCGAGGAACAAAATTCCCTTTTTAGATCTTTAACAGCATATAAAAAATAATGAAGTTTCAGAATGTTTTACAAACTGATGATAATTGCGGTTCATCTCCAACATTCAAGTATATATTTGATATCGCATATTCTCAGTCTATTTAAATAAGAATGAGAAAGAAAGAGAGGAAATTTGGCGTTTTTAAAAGTCTTATCACATGTCATTCAGCTTATAACGCATGCATAAAAGTTAAGCATATATTCGCTTCTTGAATGCGTGCCAGCTTAAAAGCCGGAAACATTCCGGGAAAGGTCCAAAAGCGAATCGCGTCTAGTCGAAAGAAATTCACGAAAAAGTCGGCGCTCTAAATATTACAATCCCTTTGCTCGAACGCGAACCGTCACGTTGGACCCCTCGCGTGCATACAAGGAGTTCTATCCGCGACGCGCTATGCGCAGAAACCCCATAGCTCGCCATAAAGAAAATCCGTGACGGGTCTAGCTTCCGGCTTTCCTCCAGAAATATCCCCTTCCCTTTTACCACCCCGTTCGTCTTTTTCCAAAAAGTATCGCCCGACACCGACCTGCCGCTATATCAACCCCCTTGCATATGTACATCATCCCTTTCCGCACAGCGGGAAGCGAGATACGCCCTTCGATGAGTCTGTCTTCGCGTTTTAAAAAATATATTTTAAATTTTAACATTTCTCTCAGGATCTATAGCGTAGTGCGGATTTCAGCAAGTCTTTCCACAATTTCCTTGTTTTAAAATTCGTATTCCACGATATTTAAAAAATTTATGAAAAATGATTTTTATTCAATATTATTGGTACAATCCACAGGATTACAATTACATAGTTTTAATTTTAATCATATTATTTTAAGGTGAAATTAAGAGATAATTCTAAATTATTTTATTTGTGAAAAATGATACGATTAGTCATAAAGATACACGATGTTATATTTTATTACAGCGGATAACAGACAAGTTAGCTTTTTACTAATAAGTATTTAATAATATGTTACGTACTCATAATCAATCGATAAGAACTGGTTTAATTATAACGTTGCAAATGAAATGATTATTAACGATGATTGATCTGACCTACAGGGAGATGAATTTGCAATAATTGCTTAAAGCTTATGTAAAATTAAAAAAAAATAGAAAAGCAACTGCAGATACAATACACATTTTATCGGTTTATTGATACCACTTTAATTATCTGAAAATTATCATAATGTTAATTAAACTGCTATTGGGATTAATCAACGTCGTAATCACGGTTGAACTACTAAATAATAATTATACTATTTATCAAACAGTTAAATCGAAAATACAATGCAAGCTTATAACTAAGAATTACAAGATTTTTTTTTTTCTTGGAAATGTTTATGCAATATTTTACTGCTCTCTTTTGCTCTTTTTTATTTCTATAATATATAAAAAAAATAAAAGAAGAGAATAATTATGATATTATAATATTTTCCACAATATTCCAAGGAAAAACAATAGTAACATTTATTTTCACAATACGGAAATTGTAAAATCTCTCTATTGATTTTCTAATAGTTTTAAATTTCATAATTTTTAATTTTTTCTCTTTCAAACTTTTCTTCGTTTCTGAATATATATTTATAAAATACAAAGAACTGCGAATATGTTTGATTAAAGTCACATAAAAAGGTATAAAAATCCGTAATCAAATGTATATATCTTCATAGGACGGATTAATGTAATACAAAATTGTGAATATCAGCTGCAATCCAATTTTACTAATCTATTATTTGAAATTCAATGAATGATAAATCATCCATTTTTGAAAAATCGGATATTGATTATCGCCAATGTAAAATCAAATCATAGTCTGAAAAAGGTATCTGTATCATTGCATACATATACGTGATTCGCTTTCGATATTGGAATAGCATCCGTCGTTTCCCCATTTTCCTTGAAGCTGCCTACACCGTGTGAGAAGTTTTCTCCTCTTCGACAGACTACTCAATATGAGAAACAAGAAGAAAAGTGTGCGGCAGAACGGACACGAATGGAACTGCTCCAACGGCGGGAGAGTTTTACCGTAATATTTGAGATCATTTGAAATACTTTCAAAGAGTGGGCTTGTGTCCAGCAGACGAAAAAGAGAAGGCGAGAGCGAGAGAGAAAAGAAGAAAGAAAAGAGACTGCAGACATCGCGTCCCGATCTCCATTCCGAAGGAAGACCTTCTTGCGCGATAGATCCACGTGCTTTCACCTCTATATCTACATATCTATCTCTCTTTCTACGAGTACAGTATGTTCACAAATCTATAAATTGATAGTTTGATAGCCTTGTTCGAAAAATATCCGTTGGATATCTTTTATGATGCGGTGCTATTATTATATTGCTCGATAAAATAATAATAGCACAAATTATTGACGTGCTTTTGAAATAGATATTTATTTCCTTCACGTATATTTCGGTATATTCGTTATCGGATTCTCAGCGAATTGATTTAATTATAATTTTCTAATATTATATATAGATTATAATTTTAAATTTTCCCAATTTTAAGTATATCTTTGGATTCTTATAATACCGTATATCTTTTTCTTCTCTAAATTTTTCGAGAATTTTATTTTTACAAAAGTAATATAAAGCATTTGAGAAATAATAAAATTATTCACATATTTAAAAACGCAACTATTATAAAAAATTATATAATAAATTAAAATTACAATATGTACTTTATATTTTATCATTTTAAAAGCTTTAAATTTCGCTCTTCTAAACCAGACCATGCTCGTCTCTTTGCCCGGCCTATCGTTTCTCTTTTCGCGTTTGTCAGGGGCAATGACAGGATATTAAAGTAGGAATAACGCGTAGACTGCAGACTGTAAATATCCGGTGGTGCTCGGCTTGCCTGACGTTCACAATGAACAGACGGCTAAGCTGCGCACAGCCAAAAGGATTCCCGAGCCGGACATGAACGGCTGAGAATCTCAACTGTCTGTATGAAAATGCACCGCAAAGTTTATTGCATGCCCGCTATGAAGTGCTGGTCGAGATAATAGCGTTGATGAGAAAGATATAAATTACTTGGTGCTGCGAATAAGTGACAAAGGCAACAAGCTGCTGTTTTCCTCCTTTTGAACTGATGTGTAAATATATATATATTTACACACCAGTTCAAAAGAAGGAAAATATATATATATATATATATTATATATATGTATATATATATATATATATATATATATATATATTGCGCGAATTATTTGGACGAGAGCTTGATTGATCAAATACACGTTTTTATGATAAAACTATATTATTGCAATAACCGATGTAATGACTATTTTTATAATTTTTTTCGTCCCTATTTTTGTGACATTAATTTATATAACATCCTAACGCCCACAAATGCAAATGAATGACAATGAGAAATGAATTGGAATATTTTTGCAAATATAAAATACAGACAAGCAATAGATATGTGTACTAATAGCTATGTATATGTCTTTTTGAGAGAGAACAAAATATGCGCACAGGATGAAAAACATCTCGAAAATTGCATATCTTTTTAGGTGTTATGCTAATCAAAAGTTTTACAAAAATTTTATATTCCTTGCCAGAATAGCTGCGAAAACTGTTATTGAAGTAACTTCTTGAGAATTTAGGGTTCTAATATAGAGGGACTACCGGAGAATTTATGAATTTCAATGACCAAAGGCAATATCATGCAGCTATTCTTTATTGTAGCTAATAAAGAAGACTTTAGGCCAACGTTTATAGGACGGAAGTCATTTTTTTCTTACTCGCAATTAAATCACTTTTCTTCCTCTCGGAGCATTTTAATTGTTGAGATTTAATAGTGGAATATACTTGAATCTTTTTGCACAATTTCTGAAAGAGTGAATGGTTAAAAAAAATTGTTTAACTGGAACTAACTAGAACGTTCATTTTAGATTTTTCTATTGTAATATTATGGTAAAAAGAGAATGGACAATTAAATTTAATCTACGTATCTATGAACGAGTTAATTTTTACCTTAAAATGTTCCAAAAGTAAAATAAAAGAACAGCAATAAATAAATAAAAATAAAATTCTCTCTGATATTTTTTAATTTTGTTATTAATATTTTTAAAAAAATTTTGTTTTCCGAATTTTGAGCTTTTCCTTTTCTTTTCTAGTATCAAAAAATTCACAAGTTAGGTACGTGACTGTAGTGTTTGCGAGAAATCCGTCCCTAAATGTTCTATTTGATAGTAATGGCCATCGAGAAAGACGGTTCTACATCATCGAGCAAAAGACGCGTAACCGACGTTTATCAGAAATAGCTAAAAGTACATCGAGTATGAAAATATTTGAAACCGTCACAAGCTCTTTGACTTTGACCCGAATCGAACATCTCTCGACGCGCGATTTTCTGCATCTGAGGAAACCTAGTTTGCTGCGAAGGAAAGAAAGATAGGACGAATACGAGGGATATGAAAAGACCGTAGGCGAGAGGACGAGAGAAAAAAACCGTAAACGCGATGCGGAGACTCCATCGGTAGTCTGGCGGGTGGATTCTCTCGTAAAAGTGAGCCCGGGAGAGTAATAAAAGGAACGACAGATAAGCCGCTTCGTATTGCCTTTCGATCGATGGCATGTTGCATTGACGTATGTATGTATGTGCCGAGCGAATTCGCGCCGAACACTTTTCGGCGATAATGCTCGAATTCATCGCCAATATATCTCCGTAATCTGCGACGAGAATATCCGTAAGATATATTTCCTTAATAAGATAGATCACAGAGTTAACTTGACAACGCTTCGACGCGAGATTCTGTATTTTAAACTGAATTTACCTAAAACCTTTCGATCGGTCGATCAAATTTTGCATTTACAACACCGTCCATTTCCCGAAGCATTCCTTGGTCAACAGAGTCAACACGTTGCTAAACTCCTTGCGCCAAAAGCCACTCTCGTCGCATTTACATCTACGTCATCAACACGCTTACGCCCGCGCTCACGCTCACGCATTCACGTCTCGGTTCAAGAAACGAAAAAGAGGGGGAGAAGGGCGGTTCGCACACACGACCACGAAGAGGTTCAACGACCTGCGGGAATGCCGGTACACCGGCAAAGGCTATCGTTTTAAACCGTGTTCGGCAATCTCGTAAGACTCTTAGTCGCTGCTGTGCGTAGAAGCGTATCTTTGATAACGGCAACTACGAGGACTTCGATCGGTGGTAAACTGCAACGGGATAAAGAGATGACACGTGTACAAAACTGATGTACTAAACCGTACTATAATTTCGATGACCACGATCCCGGATGCTACAAGAAAAATACTTGATACTCATTATCGCACTTTCCAGCTGCTACGAATAAATATAAAAAAATCTTGCTTATTTGCCTGTCTGTAGCATTGAAATTCGTAGAATCTGTCCAAGTTATACCGGTTTCGCTCATTGCGCGCTACCAGCAGGTATTTATAACCAGAACGGTTAACCAGTTCGCTGCAAATTATACTTGACCTACATGTAGCACGGCGCCGTTCCGATCGTCGTCTTGGGCGATTGTCTGATAATATAACGTCGAAGTCGCAGCGCTATCATGAATGGGAAAACGAAACGTGCGCGAATAGAGATCGATTTTGCACAATTGTCCGAGGATTTCGTGGTGAATCGTAATTCGAAGATGAAGCGGTTAAACGTGATTTTCGTTCTTTGTTCTCGGCGGAACGAGCCAATTTCAACGCGGAAGTTTCGAACTCGAAGGAGTTAAACGCGCGCATTTGCATTTTGTCCTTCCCCTCGTTTTCGTGGCGACGCTTTCACAAATCAATGCCAATCGTGGTAATCGCGAACAACGGCGTTAAGAGATCCCTCGTGATCGGTATGCAGCAGGAAGAAAGATTAAGCTTCCGTCATCTTTCTTTATTTGAACCTTCGTGATAAAAGAGCGAACCACAAAATACCAGAGAGAAAGACAGAGAGAGAGAGAGAGAGCCAGTGGAAAAGGTCGGTGGCTACGCGTCTCCGAAATCAATATGGATACCTACACGTCTACGATATATCCCGCACGTGCTTGTGCGTTTCGGGACCTTTCGACATGTCTATAGGGTGGTCAACGTGTCAAGGGTGGAAAGATGCCCTTCTCCGTGACAAACTGCTCCATTCGTTGTAATCCACGCAAAAGAATTCGCTACTTTTCGTTATTTGCCATCGTGACAAATTTATACTTACATGTATACTCATTATTTATCCTCGTTTTATTAATTTATACGCTGACAATATTATGTATGTGCAACGAGATTCTTCCTCGAACAATTAAAAACTATTATCACAAAAATGTGTCAGCGTCGATAAATTGTCGGGAAATATATATTTAATTGTAGAGATTAATATATATTAATATTTAATATCGAAATCGTTACAATTAATTATACAATCATCCCGCGCAATATTCGAATCCTTAAAAAATAGAAAAATTAATTTATATAAATTTCAATAAATCATATTCGTAAATTATTATTGAGTTTTGTCAAAACGACTTCCGATTATTCGCTGTCATGCACCCTCGGATGCCTACTTCAAGATCGTATTTCTTTGACACGACTACCTTTGTCATAGCTTTAATAACTTAGTAAGACACAGAAACCTGAGAAAAAGAAACCCAAGGTATGCCAATACATCATGCCGCTGTAGAATGCGTTTATTGGATTTTTCCCGATTAAATTACATTCCCCACGATGGTTTATCGACTTGATTTTGAATTTTAAAAGAGCACCGTGATTCTTTTAACGCTCTTATATTATTAGAAAATAAGAGCGTAATTAATAAAAAAAAATGACACACGCAGATAATAAATATAATATAATTTAGAAAAATATATATAAACGGTGAAAATATAGAAATAATGAACGCGGTATTTCAATTCGCAATAGCAATGTGTTTGATGAAAAAAATAATGGATATTTTAAAATCAATACGTAATTTGTAAATAACTGTTTCAAATAAAATGATTTTTTTGATATGATGTATTTCCATTAACCGATAGTATCCATACAATGTATCTCAAATAGATATCTCGTGAAAAAAATTCAAGCCACTGTTTAACACCTTGTGAGAGCATCTCATATAATTGGCAATTAAAGCAGATGGCTTTGACAATCTATCCGCAATACTTGAAATTCCATATGTGTGAAAGAGAATCACTGAATTGTTCGCGGGGAATGTTCCGAATTCGGCAAATAAATTTCCGTTAATTAGCTCGCTGCTATTTTTTTTGTAATACTCTCGAAATAAACGCCATCCAATGATTTCGTTTCAATTTAAACTTGGAACAAAAACTTTGAAAGACCCTTTAAAAGTTTTCCCTGTAAATTTTCATTTTATCATAGCAAAGTGTCCTTTGCACGGGAAAACTAACTATTGCAAGAACCACACGAATCATAACTTGCGCGTTTCAATTGTCATTTTACGCATATCAAATTTTTTCAACCATTATTGTGAAAAATTGTTTCGTTTAAAATGGCGTTTTATAAAAAATTTTATGAGAGATATTGAATTATTCGTATTAAATTTAAAAAATATGTGAAAATAGAAACACATAAATTTAAATAAAATTCTAGAAATTTTCAACAATATATATGATAAAAACAGTTTTTTTTCAATTTAATCGAAGTAAAGTTTTATTGATAACTTGCGTCAAATTTAAAAGTATTTTATAACAGCAAATGTGCAACAAATTATTTTTTTCAGTTTTAAAAGTTAAGGCGATGTACCAAAAAAAATGCACTGCATCTTTCTTTCTTTACTGCTTTAAACTCGTGAGAAATTTATTCACAATAATTATTTAATAATATTTTATTACTTTTGGATTTTTATGATTAATAAAAAAAAGAAAAGGAGAAAGAATCATTCCTCTTAATTCAATTTAATCTTAAGTTAATTTAATCTTCTAATTTCTTAATATCTAATCTTTTTTCATTTTAAGTGCTAAAGTGTTAAGGGATAATGATTTACTTCCTAAATTTTATATCATACTTTTCAGTAATTTTGTAATACAAAACATAACATTAAAAATATCGACACTCGACTGACTACTAGTATAGGCGATTGACGAAGCTTCTCTTAACCAACCGAGCGTGATTTTCGCCTCATTTACGTCGGCCGTATAAATATAAATGTTGCAGGGGCGAGATGAGATATACGCGCATTTACGGTATGTTACACTAAACCCTTCTTTGAAAGTCTGATCTTCTCTACGATGGGATATAACAATGGGGATTTGTGAAAGTGTGCATTAAGTGGGAACGAACTCGCTGAACACAGGAAGGCAAGTGATTCGTCGAATTTACGACTCATTACTTTGGAGATTGCTCATATCCTCCGATTTGCCACGAATCTATAACTTTATCGTATTTATAAATAAAAAAAATTGATAATCGATAATCATATAAAAATGTATGACCGAATTGATTATCAAAAATAATTATTTTTTTTTCTTTAAATATTACATAAAAATTTTTTTTAGTCATAAAGATGTCCAAATCCTACTTTATCCATATGATGTTTCTATAATAAGAGATATAGCGATAAACACGATTACTAGTGTCTTATTGTTCCTGCTTTTCCACAACGTATGTCCTTTCAGGAATGTATAGATGGTACATTAATTAGCATCCTAATTAGCATGGCATGTAATATTCAGGAGGAATCCAGAATATCCTCGCCAAGATCTACTCAAGCTTGCATTGAAGTCTACCAATTAACAATTATAATTGGAAGCATGTTAATAACATACACATTTCTTATCTTTTCTTTTTCTCTAAATTCTCTAATAAATGTATAATTAGCATATATTTAATAATAGAGAACCATCAATTTATGAAAAAGTCGATAATTTTGTGGTAGTTTACACACATCGACAATCATAAGAAAAAAAAAATGATAAAAATATCATACATCTTTATCCATATAAGGTGTAATAATTTCGACATTTCAGAACGATATATAATATTTTACGAAACACACCTTAATAAAGTAGTATCACAGAAAAAATATCATGAGCAGCAATGTATATAGACTTTTCCCATACACATATATATATCGTATGTACGTTGGAGATTAAATAGAAACTTCCTACGAGTTATTCTCGCTCGTAGGTAAATATTCAACTCCGATGAAACTCAAAGTCAAAATTTTACGATCCTTTCATGGTCGAGAGTCATTACTAGATTTACAATAATATCAGAGGTTATAAAAATTGTTTCATTCTCTCCACGTGATATTTAATTTTAGTTAATTATAAAATATATTTTCCTTTGATCGCAAACAATATTAAACATTAGTTAAAAGCAAAATAAGATGATAAATAAAAAAACATCACGAAATTGATAAATCTGAGTCAAATCGACAGTATTTCTTTATGTAAGATATAATTCGGAAAGTCGAATTTATCAGAATAATGGCTTTACACTAATGTTTAAACGTTTTAAAAAGTTGTAAGTATGAATCCATGTAGTCTCATGCTCATCTCGTATACAATTTGAATATAAAACTGCTGGATTCATCATGCATGCAAAACGGGAAAACAAACAAGGTGAAAATGGGACTGCTGGTGTATGGTTGCGTGCCATTATCCTAGGATCTTATTGCTTCTTATTATGCGAGAAGGCGTGCTAGAATAATTCGTCTTGCCGCGCATTACCGGAAGGAACGAGTTTTACTATCGCCGGAAGGGAAACAATGTCACTTCAGACGTATAATTTGCTATCCTCGTAAAATAATAATATCCTTATAAAAACGATGCGAAATTAGAATTAAACTTTAGTGTATGCAGGATCACGAGAAGGTACTTACCCTAAGGATCTCCAATTGGGATCGTACAAAGTCCGCGCGACTGGCAATGTCAGGAATCGCCACAGGAAACGAACCCATGTACTGCGACAGAAAGAATTTCGTGCTAAAGTAATATAGTAGGAAAAAAAATTCCTGCGTAGGTATAGCTTTCGCTTTTACATTTCTCTCTAAAGGAATTTAAAAATATTAAAAAGTGCGACTTTAACTTTAAGTACATTTAATAAAAATGGATGGATGATTTCTCCTAGAAATTTTTCCTGAAGAAAATGTGTCTTTATTATGTGTAATTACAAAAGTAAAATTAAACACTCCATTCTATCCTCGCGTGCTTAATAACGATGTTATACGTGTTCGCATTTTCTGTTTAATATCTATTATACTTTTGCCGAGAAATAATTATCGGCTCGTCGACGTAACTATCGTTCGAAGGGTCGTCAGTCCAGCCCAACGGAAAGCTGCCAGATGGCAAAGTCACATAGCACGACAACTATAACGCCCACGCACATGACGTTGGAAAACAATAAAGGCAGACATCGGCCTAACCTACGACAAGAATTTAATTTCCTTTTTCCGTTTCGAGGACGTTCGCACACCGGAACGTGTGCCCTCTTTCCTAAGCTCGCTATTTCCTTTCAATAGTCAATTTGGCTGGCGATCATTCCTACCCTCGCGCGCATTGAAACGAAATTTGCCAAATTTCGTTTCTACTTTTGATCGATAGGCAACCACTTTCTTTTCAATTTTCAAGAAAAGTTGTTAAAATTTCTCCCAAAAAATTTCTGCGTGGATTTAAAACGTGATTTTTCGTATTTATAACAATCACTAATATTTCTCGAGAAAACTTTTAGACATTAAAAAGTATATTCATTATATGTATATAAGATTTTTATATTTTAAGTACGATGTGATATCTTTCGTTTGGTCAAATATGTCTCGAAACGATTATGTGATCGATAAAAATAGCGACCCTCTCCAAACAACGATAAATAAAAATCTAGGGGTTAGTTTCTAGGACGTAATAAATAACAGTACCTAACGCAATTATGTGCTTATAGAAACCGAACATATTTCTTTCTGTGATTTATAAATCGCAGGAAGAATATCGAAATGTTAGATGTTTTCAACTAATGAGAAAGAGAAAATTATAAAGAAAACTTTATAATTTCAAATATAAAGTGCTAAAAACAAATCAATACATAATAGGGGAAAAGTTTAATAGAAAGAAAATTACAAATTAAATTATGGTGGAAAATATAATACACATGATCTTGCGATTCTTGCGTTTGCAAATGTTTCGTAGCTGCCAGCATTTTGATCGATAGATTTGTATCGCAATATAATCCTGGTTTTAATCCTCCCGGATGATTCTCATTGTTGTGTTTCATCGAACTTGTCTCTGGGAGGATCTTCTCCCGGAATTGCTGGGATTTTCCTGAATTATTATGCCACTGCAGAAGAGCGACTGAAATATCCACCGAGAGAATTCCATAGGGAATGGATGTTTTATAAAAATATCGGGGTGGAATAAGCTGTTATTGTTATGAATACTGAATGTGATATTATCTCTTTTTCCTAACTATTCATAGGTCAATATTGAAGAACAGAAATATAAAATAATTTCAATATATTCGAGATTAAAAAAATACCTTTTCATAAAAGTTTTTAATAAAATAAATGTCTTATTTAAATATGATATATATATATATATATATATATATATATAAAATATAATAAAATAAAAAATATCATATTTAAATATGTTATATATACATACATGTATTTGATAGAAATATTAATTTACGTACGAAAAATAAATGTTTTGTAAATCTTTCTCTCCAGAAATTTTTTTCTCATATTTTCAAACTAATTAAATTTTTTAATGTATCTTTTTAAATACGTTCATTTATAGATTAAAACAGGATTGGTCGACTACAATTTTTCTATTGATCCTTAAAACAGGATATTATCCCGTATACATAATTTCTTCTGTTATAGTCTAGTTGTGTAATAAAAGTCGATTCCGCGCAAACAGTGTTGCTACTGTTATTACAATTATCGCATTTCCACTAGCGCGAGCAATCGGCCGTGTTAATATCTTGTAGGCATTAAAACGAGCATTAAAACGAATCGATTGAACGATCACGACAATCGAAGAATGTAAAAGCCCGTTTCTCCACGACGCTGCCGCATGGTGCTGCTGCCAATGTGAGGGATCGTTACGATTATTACGGCACCATAAATCCACGATATATTTCACGGTGGCGAAATACACTGGTTATTTTATTCGATCGTTCATATCCCGCTTGAACTACGAGGCTCTTCTCCACATGCGTATAAGTACAACCCAGATGATGCAATGACGCTGTCATCCATTTTCTGATTTAATATGCAAAGCTATCTTATATTTTGATATTATATGTATACTTTTTAAAGTCAAATTAATTACTGCACGTAGATAAAAAAAGATGTGTGCGAGTTTTTTCCTCTATTTTAAATTAAAATTTATTCTACCTTTTTTTATGATTTATTTTCCTTAATTATTAGCCAACCTTGCCCTTCGCGAATTCTTGTTTTAATAATTCCTATTTAATCGTCCTTTTAATAGATACATTGTATTAATTGTTCGCCGTTTTGTAGGTCTCAATAACCGGTAGGAAGTCAGACGAAAATAATCGTAACTCTTTCCGCGCTCTCATCGCGTACTGGCAAAATTACGGCATATGAGCGGTTAATGAGCTCGTTGACGGAATTTTCATCACTATAGCACCATGAAGTATCTAATTTGTCCAAATACTGAACCGAGAACACTTGTTCCACTTTCATTGAAGTCGCGGTTGCGCGGAAACCGGCATAATTTGTTCCTTTGTCGAGGAAATTTTAATAGCAATAAAAATCACCTGTTGCAAATTTTTATAAATAAATACACATTTTACATATAGTCAATATCATTTGTAACGCATCATATATTTTTATATTTTAATAACTTATGAATATTATTTACGTGTATGTGTGCATGTTACTTTAATTTCTACTTTAATTTCTACTTTTTGATATATATTATTAGCAAAGTCTGTAACATTAATATTAAATTGATTATATCACAACTATACTAATTATCATCAAACTATAATTATCATATAACTATATGAATTATCATCAAATAACGAAATATCATATTGATTGACGTTTTGATGGATACTAGAATAGTATTCAACAGCTGCCGTAATATTTTACGTGCATTTACTGCGGATGATTGCCGTTTAACAGTAAAATCCGTTTATATCGCGGAAGGAATATCGTGAGAGGTAAATCGCATGGTTGAGATCACTTTCACTCGTTGAATTTTGCGAAATTATGCGGAACTTGAAACAAGAATCGATTAACCATCGCGTGTCAAAGGGTAAGGCATGTCGCATCATTTCGCTTTCGTGCGATTTGACTCGAGTACTTTCACGCCACCGGAGATGTAGATTATTTACATGCAATTTAAAAAAAAATCCATCGACATATATATCACTATTTTTTAAAACAAATATCTGAGCATAATATGTAAAAGTTTTAAAAGATAATTTTTAATTGCTTAATTAATATTTTCTAATTAAAGTTCACTGATTATTTATCATTATAAAAAGCAATATGGCGTTTAATTTCCGCTTATGTTGTGCATCTTTGAACAAAAGCTTTGTGATTCTTATTAGAGGTTCCAGAGCTTATCTCACCGGAAGAGACCAAGGTGAGGTGTCAGTTTCTGTGCGGTGATAATGCCGCATTCGTTACGTTATCGCAAGCGAAATTACATCCGCGCGCAAGTCTGCATAGTTCGTCGCGCTTACCAAGCGTGGTCACGTTGTAACTGTTGACATTTTCGTACGCTCCGTTACTGAAATCGTGACGAAGAATACCGACGCAGGATAGAAAGGACGTTGCGTAAAATGTGCGCAACATTTAAATGATTCCGAGTGCGCCATCGCGAATTGAATTGTCGCTCGTAAAGACCGATAATATTGGAAATCGATCGATGCTTTCTAATTACAGACTATGATTCCTAATTACAGATGATTAAATCATTTATTTTAGAAAGAATATTCTAAAATTCTAAAATTCTAAAATTAGGTAATATCTAGGAATAACTCGTGAATTCGTTCCCTACAAGGAAATCTACAAATAATTGATTATTATCGATTATTTTCCTTTTATAAAGAGAGGTTACGCCGTTTTAAAATTATCTTTCTTCCTCTCAATAAAGTTGGAATTTAAAATTATATCGCATAGTGAAAAATAAAAAATGAAATAATAATCTTCGATAATCATAATATCTTATAAAATGATTGTTAGACCAGTTAATCTCTTTGAATTGAAAAAATAAAAATCAAGCAAAACTGTGGTAAAATAACCTAGATTTTTAACAATAGTGGGATAGAGGGAACCGTATATTTGTTATTTGAGTGGATAAATCTCCGTCCCAATCCGGCTTTTACCATCGACCATGCGCGTCGAGGAGTTTTAAATTACGCCGGCATTGTACGAGTACAATGTGCTGTCAGTGTGTCCAGAAAGACAGGAACAATCGTACGTACCCCGTGGTCAATTTAAAACGGAATCTACCGAGACGGTAATCGCGATTAATAAACTTAAGTGCAAATTAATTTTATCGAATGAAAAAACAAAGTTGAAGTCGGATATTGAACATGTAACGCAATAAAACAATTTCAAGAGAAAATATTTTTACTTTACCTATTATAATTGAAATTAATTTTTCATGTTTCAATAAAATCGGTGCATACGTTGTGTAATATTAAAAAAAAATAAGAATGATTCAAAGAGAAATGGAATATAATATGAAATATCAATTGCGACAAAATTTGATACAGAAATATATGTATCGGACATCATTAGCACACAGTGCTAATAATTTCGAAATCATCGATTTACTTTAGAATCTGCGGAACATTTCTTCTTAAAATATAAAATTCTCAAAGTGTAATATTCGAATCTTTAATTTTCTAGCTTGTTGACTGCGAAGTTCGAGATCATTTTAAACATAATGTAGCCAGTTCGCAAACAGCTAAACGAGGCGAAATACAGAGAGATTTATATCCGTTCGCTTTCTTGAAATACGAGGACGAAAAGGAAGTGCACGAGGAAAGAAATCCTGTATAATATATGTGCATTCTCACATCTTCACGTTTGCACGAAACGAAACGAGACGAGACGAGACGAGACGAGACGAGACGAGACGGATGCATACGATGATGCACACGCGCGAGATTCCGTGCAAAATGCGCGAGTATGTGGCCGCGTGCGTATCATGAGCGTTGCGGCCAGCCGTCTATCGGGGAAAGGAAGAAGAAGAGGAAGAGAGTCGTACATGAAAATTACATACCCCGTTTGTGTGACTTGCGCTTAAAAGGCCTCGGACGAATAACTGTAGTCAGCTAAAAGCCTCTTGTACATCAATGTCACATTTTTACATCTCGTAGCCTACATGAAGCGTAATACTTTTTCATGATTTCGATATTCACTTCGCTTTGTTGCACAATTGTCGCAGAAACGATACGTCAAATTAAAATAGATGCACGTCTTGATAATTATTAAATTAATAATCGAGGTTATTTTCTTATTATTGGAAGATTTATTACTGGAAAATGTATTATTGGAAAGTTATTCCTCTATCACATAATTGTATCGTGATTTATCTTATAAATACCTTAACTATACAATTAATGAATCATGGTAAAATTCACCTTAGCTGCGATGAATCTCTTGGAGAACGTTTCTGCCATAATAAGCATACATCACTTCCCATCTGATCGGCATCGATTATATTTTCTCAAGAATACATTGAATAATTCAGGATAAAACTTGAAGCGGAATATACGAAGAAATCTGTTTTTTTGCCTTTAGTTTACACATCGCCGTGATGCATTTTCACTGCACTTTTATTTTACACCGTGCGATACGAAAAGTTTCACCGTCGCGTTATTTCTATCGTCACTTTTTGAAAAAATCACGAACGATGCATCCAGGAAAAATTTCCAATATAATCCTTTTCAAGTTTAAGCGCACAGCTTCACAATCCATCGACAAAAAAATTTCCAACGTCGATAACATCAAGAAATTTTTAACATATTAAAATGGGTACATCAATTATTTGATTTGATTATTACAGAATTAATATCCATATATTACTTGCCAATTTTAGTGTTCCAAAATTAAATTTTTCAGACACGATTAAAATAAAGTATTTCTTGTCAGTTGGCGAAAAAATAAAGACCGGTCGACCTTTGGATGTTAATATGATAGTCGGGATGACATTTGCATCTGGAATTCCAACTGGTTTGTATCGCCAACCAATTCGAACGCAAGTATATATGAAGAAACGAAAGAATAAATTTGTTTTACGTTATGCACTGGAGAACAAATTTAAATTATAAGTGATAATCAATATTAATTTATCTTTTATTTTAAATCGAAGCTCAGTTACAGAAAGTACAACGCAAAAAAGCAAAGCACATAAGCTTTAATATTGGATTATTCTTTAATATTTTTACTGAAAATTTATCAATTTCGATAATTAAAAATATTAAAAAATAGAATAATAATGATAAAGTGCATATAAATTTGTCTTATTAATCGTAATTTCACTCATTGACAGATTATATTAAAAGCTTATATTAAATGAAAAATATTAAATGAATATTATATTAAATAAAAAGAGAAAATGTAATGTAATGTAATGTAAATTTTTTAAAAGAATATACCTTAAAAGAATATACTTTATAAAATAATGTTTGTGAAAAAAGAATGTTTATGAAATGTTATTTAAATAATGTTTATTTTTTATCACGAAAAAGTAAATGGAAATAAAGAAACTTATTTTTGTAACTCTGCTTCATTATTACACAAAAAATTAATTGTATATTTTATGGTAAAAACAACATTAAAAATCAAACACAATCAATTTTAACAAACGACGTATTTTGAAAAATAACTATTCGAATTGTTGAAATTTGCATCAACTGAATATTTACCGTCCGACCGTATCGATTATACAGAAAAAAATAACATAATGTAAAAAAAACAAGCTCGTAAAACGTATATCTTTCTCTATTAAATTGTTTCAATTTCCGAAATGCGAGCAAACCATTATGAAAATAATGTTAGTAGCGTTAATATTATGAATATAATATTATATGTTAATAGCGTTAATATTATGAATATAATATTACAATTTTAATATAGAGTTTCCAGATACTACGTGAAAAACTACCTTGATTTTAGGTACAGAATTTCGCGAGAACTGTCGCAACTACAGACTACCATTTTATTTGAGTGCTATGTCCTCGTGCGCTATCACACATGTCACAAACATTTTTCAACTCAATTGTAAAAGCGAGTAATGTTAAAAAATTCACTCAATATACGGAATTGCGCGCGACACAATTTTCGGAAAAAAAAACGTGCGATAGACACTATCATTCATTGAACGATCCAATATTTCAAGGTCGAGAGGTCAATTCTTTCAAAATCACGATTCAATCTATAACAATCGCGTCATATTTCTGGGCCAACTATCGATAAATCACCGTAGCACATGCATCTGAAATGTCATCTCCTTGATCGCGCGATTGAATTGGCGAGTCGTTTGTCCGATAGACTCCATGACAAGGAATCCGATGGAAGCGCATGAATTTAATTGACGCGATCGTGTAACGGTGCACTGTTAACAATTATTAATCGGATTATTAGAAGCACGACGATTTGTGCTATGGCGACGGCGAGTTTTTTAATCACGCATTGTATTTTCTTATCACCACGTGATACATTCACAATAACAGATGGACAGTCACTGCAGAAATATGCGTACTCGAGAAAATCATATGGTCCGCGCGATGGAGACGATCGTTTGGAACGCGAGGAAGCCGAAGCACCGGTGAACGCGCGACTGGCCCGAAGGACCCGTAAGAGGTCCCTTTACTGTACCGGGGCCCGATGATACGGCGAACGCACGGCGCGGTCGCTAATGGCCAATGGCGCACGGATAAGAGGAAAGGATGTACAAGATCCTAGGAAGGATCCCCGCGATGTGAAAAAAGAGAAACTGGCCAACTCGTTGTGACGAGTGAGTACGAAGTCAAGGGATGAGAATAAAGAATATGGAAAAGAAAGAGAGAAAAAGAGAAAGAAAGAGAGAGAGAGAGAAAGAGAGAAAGGAAAAGAGGGGGTGGAGGCGAGTTTGGCAGAGGCCGGTCGAGCACCTGGGCGACATTACCTCCTCACATCTTCCGACTGCTCCAGGCATCTTCGTACTCCGATTCGCACTCTCCCTCTCTCTTTCTTTCTCATTCTCATTTTATCAAATGTTTTATTGTGCATGCATCGAATATAATTATATGATATTGATAACGAAAGATTTTTAATTGCGATTTTTTCTCCTCTATTAAGTTGTAATTATTTCATTCACTCAATTTGGTCAATTAATGTTGCTATGAATGAAGCTATTCTTTGCTCTCAAATCGCGTTTATTGAAATCTAAAGTATTTATAATATATTATTCTTCAAAATTTTCATTAATGAATTGAATTGTTATTTTTTTATAATTACTCCATTATTGCGCAAACGAAACCTATAATTTGAAATCGTTATCGAAACACGTTTCCAATAAAAATGGAAAAGACACAGAAGCCTGTTATTTAAATGTATTTCTCAAATAGCATACCTTTCTTAAACTTTCAAACGGATTAACATTGAAAAACAGGCTGAAAAGCTTTGTGTTTGATTTAAATAAAAATTTTATTAGGTCTTTATTAATGGATTTTTTTTAAATATTTGATGATTATGATTGATCTCTACTTGCATTAGCGGATCGCACGTTATATTTATTTCAATTTTAATACAATATCCTGCCACAGGACGTACCTTCCGTCACACACAAACGTATTCATATATATATTAATCGTTACAGAATAAATTAAAAACTCTGTTTTGTATTATTTCGTAAATTTTTATATTTTATTTCGGCATGTTTATTCACTATAACTGCCATACTAGTTTAATATAGATTTTAAAACTAGCAAAAATAGAGTTATACCTAATAATATTCTTATTCAATTGTTGCCATTTAAAAAACAGATAACATGCACAACTAATAAATGCAATTCGAATAAATTTCGTACCAATCATAAATATTATTTGTATGCCATAATAAATTATGACCTGCCATTATGATAAATTATATATATTTTTGCGTGAGAAGTGTAACATAAAAAGTATATTCTGATGCGCGTTTTGTTTTTAAATGCGCAGTCATTTAATCTTTTTAAATTATTTATGATTATAAATATTTCTGTAAAATGGAGCAATTTTCAAAAACTTCACGCTACGAAATTAAACCATTAGAATGAATTCTTTAAAGTTCATGATAGAAATACATACTTGCCGCCTGTTATGTATATTTATAGAATTTAATACAGCTCTACTAAATTACTCTTGACTCTAAGCGATAGATTTTATCTCTCCTAGCCTTATAGCAACTATTAAAGGAAAGGATTAAAGAAAACGAGATATATATCGGAAAGAGGTGATTGTACGTGTCCTGTCTTAGAACCACGGGTAACGAATCCGTACCTGGCGCCATGGTGTGTGCCATGGGACGTGTGTGGTTGCCGGTTGCACATCGGCCGATATCCAGTCTCCAGTCTGGCTGCAGCTGCGAACCGGTTATATACTTTCATCTGGCAGTCTTAGCACGGTCCCTAAAAGAGAATCCGATGACTATAGCTTTGCGGTGCGCGAGACGTGCGAGGAAAAGAGAAAGGAGAGAGAATGGTAGGGAAGGGGTTAATGCCTGAACCAAGGCATGCTTATGCAGCGGAATAAAGGACGTCCAATGTCTCTCTTCCACTCTTTCATTTTTTTTTAATTTTAATTTTACTATATTTCTTCTCATACACCGGCAACATTCTTTTGCGACAAAAAAGAGAAAGAGGGAGAGGGAGAAAAAGAGAGAGAAATAGTTGCATATTTAACTGTAAGTGGACGATCATTCGAAAAACACTGCGCTCGAACTGATACGAGATGATACGAAGGCGATATTTGATGAGATCATATGTGACGATTAATTCCGGCCATAATGAAAAGCATATCCTGTTTGGCTGATAATATTGAATGCATATTTGCAGGCTAATTGATTGTAGACAATAGATCAAAATTTTATAAAATTTTATAAAATATTAAAATATATTTACAATATCGAATTAAGAGTTATTTAAAAAAAGATTAAGTGTATTTTTTACAAATTAATTGTAAGAAATTAAGTTTGCTTTACCACATGCGTTTTATGTAAAATTGAAACTAAAACTTATTTGAAAAAAGTTGTTACTATTACTCAACATATTTTAAGAAATATATAAATCTATAAGAATATAGATTATTTTAGAAATATACAGATTTTTTTGCAGTGTTCAAATTTTTAAATTTAAATTTACTGCAATTATGCATTCCATATCACATCTTAGAATGTTATACAATATAATATTTTACGGAATATTAAATTTTAATCTCCCTCAAAATTTTACAGATTGTAATACATCTCCCTCAAAATTTTATAGATTGTAATACATGGATCTCAGTTAAATTTTAGAAACATTAATATAAGTTTCGCAAATAGCAATCATTAATTTTTTTCATTTTATAAGCTCTTGTCGCAAACAAAAGATAGAGAAAGCAGATTATGCAGTTACAAAGAGACATGGTACGTTAATAATTTATCATCTGTCGCTTAAAAGAACGTACGATAACTGTAATGACATTCTCCGAGGCTGAGAGAACATATGAGATAACAGTAGAGGAAAAGAAAGAATTCAAAAAAATTGATGCATGCACTAAAGTACAGTTCTCTTTTTGTTAAAATACGATTCGTATATCACCACATTTCTTTTAGTGAGTATCAAACCGCATGTGGCAACGATCAATAGCATCATGAAATACAAAGCAGCATAATCTCTAGCAAAGGTTTTTGATGAAATTTCAGAGAGACAATTAAACTTGATGCTAGAATTGGTATTCGTTTATCATAAAAGGACTAGATCATAGAAGGAACAAACGACGTCAAGTACGAATGGAATAAAGAAATAAATTGGATAAATAATATCCTGGAATATATTCTCTTTTATTTTTACAAATAAATATTATATATTTCGGATTTTAAGAAAGCAATATTAGCGATACATGAATTGATACACAGACGTGTAAGTGATAAAAGAAACTTCAACAGCGCGTCTTTGCATTCAATATATTACATCATCCTACGCAATGACATGTTCTTTTAAAATTATTGATATGTTGTCCCAATTTTATTCAAAGAATTTTTCACGCGCTGCCCACTATATAAGCGATTTCAAGGTCTACTAGATCCGATTTCACATTTGTTAAGGACACGTAGGCGATAGACTATCATGAGCTATTAGTACAAAAGAATTGAGACACGAATGGTATTATTATTTAAAAATTATTCTCAATGGAAACAAATTCGAGATAATTGGAAAAAGTATAACTTAAGAAACATACACGCGATAGATTTATGCCCTGAATAAATACATTAATAATGGTCTGATTATTTTTGAAAAAATATAGACTAATCGCAAATCTTCATTTTATGCTATTTTTTCTATATATAAATTGTTTATTTTATATACATCATATTTGTATTATTTTTTATTTTAAAAGCATTATGATATTATCTTTGATCCTATATATAATTATATTGATTGCTAGAAATTATCTTAACAATGTCCTTAATGATTATTTTCTAAATTTTACATTTGCCTCTTTTTTTTAATTCCTATCTAATTATATATTTTTAATTATTTTTAATATATTTAAAAAAAATAACTTTAATAAAATTATAACTTTAATATTTAAAGTATAATAGTAAAACACAATTTCTGACATCTGACATTCAATGTTAAAAGTAAAAGTTAACTTGATCGGTTGATCATATTCAACGAACTTAATTCACTGTTGGTATATTAGGCGGCTTTATAAAGCCCGATAGATTATTACATTCTTCTGCATTTAAATACATATCCTCTATAACAAACTTCTATGAATGCAATACTATTTGTTGTTAATCTTTTGCATATATATAATCGTTTCATTAATAATCGCCCTTTATTTTTAAAGATATTTGTATTTTTTTTGTTTCAAGAGTACGTAATTCTTTACTACGAATAAAAAAAAATGTTTCTTATAAAATGAAAATGTTTAGTATCTTTCACACTATACCGTCGCGCGTAACATTTATATTTGCTAACAAAATGATATTATATTATTACAAAAATAATAATTTACGAAGGAGCATAATAAAAATAGGGAATACAACAATTTTAGATTGTCACACAAGTTTTAAATTGTCAGTGGAAGACGTTTAATATATTATATGCTGACAATACGTGTCGCGAAACTGCTGACAAATTGTTACTGTACAAAAATATTTAGCAGTATTGCCACAAGTTTCATCTGATATCAATTATTGTTCGTCGAAATATGTATAATTGTCGATCATGGATAATTTAATGTCTTCCTTTAAATTAAGTATAAATAAAGTAGGAAGATAGAAAATATTTAATATTAAAATAAATTAATTTTTTTTATTATGCACATTCGTTTTCATGTTAAATATCACCAAGAAATTCGTTGGGCATAAAGCTGATCCTCCCAGTAGAACACTTTATTAGAGAAAATAAAAAATTGCAAAAAATTAATTGTACAAGTCGTGAGCGATTCTAAGTAAATCTGCCATTTTTCCGGCCTTTTCATATTTAAGCGATAAAAAATGTAAGGAAGAATAAAGTAACGTGGTTCTACTAGTAACTGAGGTATCAGAATCATGCATACGCAAATAATATAATTAATCTGTGTAAGAAATCTCAAATGACTGATATTTCGCGATATGGCGAATAGACTCGCGAAGTAAACCGGTATCAACAAATACTTGAACATCGCGTATCGGCCCATGAATCGATTCCATACGTAGAATAAATAATGTCGATTATCGGCCAAAACATAGGGGTGAACGAGTGTTTTAAAATGAATCACCGTGGCCATTAATACAACGACGCAACTGGCGAAAATCCAGTATCGGCGAAGAAAATGCAAACATGTTCGCCAATGAGGCATCACGTACGGCCACGAAAATAGAGAGACGAAAGCCGAAAAATAGAATATCTGACAAACGTGAATCGTTGCGACGTGGGCGGTTCGATCGCCGATTACTATGCCTTTATTCCACACGACGAAGGCGACAAACATCAAGCACACCATTATATAAAGAAATAGACTATGACATTCTTCTACAATAAATTTGATAAAGGATAACGGCCCCTTGCGTAACTCGTACATTATCTGCTTCCATAACAACTAGAAATAATTTAGAAAGAAGTTTGCAGGATTAATTCTTCCAATGCTTGTGATATGTGCATTAAAATTTTTCAATTTTACTTACACGAAAGTGCAATGGAGTATTGAGCACTTGTGGTGAGACTGGCTGTTCCATCTTATTACCAAATATATCTAACGCATGTTCTACAGTAAGGAAGCCAAGCCAAATGATATTTGTTTGACGAACAAGTACAGCTATTAAACCTGTATAATATTACTTTAATTCGTTTCAACTTTAATTTTATTTTCTCTTTCTTATGATTTATATAAATATAATGTAATTACCTGCAAATGCTGTCATTTTTATGTGCTTACGTTGGTGCAGAAACAACATTACGAGTACTATATTTACAGATATAACATCTGTATAATAAAAAAAGCACCAAAAGTATAATGGTGGAAAAAGGGTAATATTGTAGGCCAGCGTAAGTATCAACCAATTATTCCACCGCTCTGTTTCATTAAATTTGCAATTTTCCTTTATAATATTATAAATAAGATAAAGATTTAGGAACGTTCCAAATAAATTTATACATCTTATGTATGTAATATTGCACATATTAAAAGGTGATAATATCACAGTTGTAATAAGATACAATCCTGGCAATGTAGTGATTTTTGGGTCCCACTGAAAATAATTTAACTTGATTTATTTTTGAGAATTGCATGCGATACTTAAGAGCAAATTATTTTTGTGCCATGTATTACCTGCGTAAAATCCCACGCACAGTATTGTATTGTCTGCGGTATATGAAAAGCTTCATCGATGAAATAATGTGGTTGAATACGATTGAGATATAAGAACAGTAATATAGTACTTGTAATAAATAACGTTAATGTGGAATACATAAACATTTTGTAGTTTGATTTCATGTAATTGAGATGAGATATGAGACTCATGATTACTTTAAAAATGTGTCCACAAATGTCATTTAACTTCAATAGCTGCACATTCGTTAAATTAATACTGTTATATTAAATACATCATCACAGCAGCTTATTTTGATTAATTTAATCTAACCTAACCAATTATATTATTTCCTTCTCATTAAAATGCGTAAAACTGTATCACTGCATCGCACATTTAATACGATTATACCATGTAATAAAATGTATTACACTAATGATTAAATATTATTTTTGAAAGCATGGTAAAATCCACGCAGCATATGCTCGTGTTTACATCAACATCTGAAGACAATGAGAGGTTAGGTTAGCTCGAAAAAATTATCATTTGGCAGTTGGCATCCCTACAAGATAGGCCCTGCACGCGCGTATACAAAGTAAACTTCAAATCGTTTCCAGCGTAACCACCTTCACGCGATCGACTTTATTTGAATTGCATCGCGTCGCATCGAATTATGATGCGGCGCGAATTTGCTCGAACGTAATTCAGGACATCGCGATGCTGTACAAGCGTCGAATGAGCACGAATTGTCACGGAAATATGATAAATGAAGTCAACTCACCGGCTGTTACAAGGCCGCTCCATTTGCTCGCCTCGGGACGTCCCATTCCGATTTTGATGCGCACAAAGTCACACGATATCACCAACGCGACGCGCGACACTTTATTCGGCACTCCCGATACTCGCTCGCATCCGATAATCATCATCAAGAGAGCGAATAACGCGACGCAATTTCGCTCCACCTTCGCGATGACGCCATCGCCGAATATCGTTAAATACTGTCAAAAACTGCTCTCCCGCGCTTCCATCGACATACTCTGAAAGTCGGACGATCATCCTTGGACACTTTCAATGCTCGTTCACTCGCGATATTCGTTTATTTGCGGTTAAAAGACGCGAAAAATGCGGACGCGTGCGACGACTGCGTAACTGCGTATGACTCTGATTCACGTGTGACGTCACAGCAATGGCGCGGACTAACATGGCGGCCGAACCAGTGCGCATTCGTTCTGCGCATGGCCATTACTACGCTCGACTTCGCGCAACTTTTGATTTCTGAATATTGTCTACGGCTTTGATTAATATAGTACATAAATATATAAGTAATAGATATATAAGTAATAAATAGATATATATAAATTGATATATAAATAGATATAAATAAATAGATATATAAGTAATAATAAGTAATAAATATATAAGTATATATAAATAAATATATAAGAATCAGGCAAAACTTATTTAAAAAATTAGAATTAAAAATTTACTTTTATTTATATACATAAGCGTCTTGTGTGTGCTATACAACACTTGTGTTATTGATATTTCGTGCACGTAGCGTGGAATACAACCTGGAATTGTGTGTTACCTATTGAAAATAGATTTCTAGATACTGGCTTCGTAGTTCAAGCTCACGTTTTTATGTTTATAGAGGATGCATCGCTTTTAGAATTTACCTAAAAGCGGACCATGACATCTCTCTTTCTTTTCTCTGTTAGACAAATTAATTTAAAAAATCAATTTTTTTTCTTCATATTTCATATATAATATAATGACATATACATATAATATAACGACAAATACAAAAACAAAATACTGTTTACAAATATGTAATTTATATATGTATATTATTGATTAAAATTATTATATAAAAAAATTCTAAAACCAAATGAAAATAATAAAAATAATTGTTTTTGTCTAATTTCTTGTTTCTTTTTATCCCTTTTACATATATAATTATATATATAATTATTTTTTTCAAAATATATTATTAATCTTAAGATGGGCATTTTTTAAAGATCAATTTTTCCTCGGATGATATTATTACTTTTTACAAAAACTACCGTAAAACTGTTGTAAAGTATCCACGATATATAAAGTTTTGAGGGCAATCTTTTTTATACTTTCTAATAATATCTTTGCTCCTACATAATATTTGTAAATATCTTTACATATTATAGTTTGTAATTATTTTACTTTTTGCAAAACTCATTATGCAATCATACATTCTAAAATTAATTAATTGCATCAATAAATATGTTGTCACGATTAGAATATTTCAAGATTATTAATCATCACGCTAATAAACGCACATTATCGTTTCTTTCATTACAACGATCGATGATCCGTACGCAGAGAAAGAGATGGTGTGCCCCACTATCCCTCTGTAAAGTGTATCTTCCCCTGGAGAAGCGGTGAGATGGCACAGGTGACCGGAGGTTGTGACGGGAGGGGGGGGAAGCCCCCTCGTGCACGCCTCAGGGAGCACGATGGGCTGAATTTAACTTGGAACAACCGTACGTTTTGTGGTGTTCTCTGTACACGGTCAGTGCTCACGCCACAGAACGAATGCCAGGCAACGATGTGCGCTCTTTCGACGGGAACCACGCTGACTTCGTTCGAACCTTCAGTTTACTGTCGTAAGCTCACTCGGACAGGTGAGCGCCGCGTTCGCGGCCGATCGGGCAATGACACGATTCCATGAAAATTCGACAGACTCGATACTTTAACTTCGCCATAATAACAGAACTTCAATTTTATTTTACAAATTTATTATAATCTCAGTGTTAGATTCGAGAATAACAATAAATACCATGTGAAAAAAGTGCTACTACAATGTAAAAGAGATCAGTTCAAACAGATTTCACTCATTAAAATAAATTGTGTCAAATTTTTTTCGTTTCTGATTTAACAATGGAATTTTAAAGATGCTTTTAAACTTGAAATATTTTAAATTGAGTGATTATATTATTAAAGTGGATTTTGATTTTCGTAATTATAATGTAATATAACATATAAATAATTTAAATAATTAAATCATAATGGAATCAACAATTTCCACATTACAACATTCTGCAATAAAATACAATGTAATATATGATAAAACTGCGCCATTTAATATTTTACTAATAATTTAAAAAGTGACAATAATGAATAACTCAGTTTAATCTATGAAAAATACACAGTTTACTTATACAGATATATAAATATATTTTCCATTAGTAATTACGCTAACATTAGCGCTGATAAATGTTGAAGTTGCGGTAAAACGATTGTGTGAATAAAGACATTCATTTTCACACTGAATGAATCTCTGTTTTCATCATTATAATAAACGTAAAAATTTGAGTAAGTACAAAGCACTTTTGAAAATAAATATTAAAAATTTCGCATTTGTATTTTATAAAGATTGATCCAAGTCTTTATTTTATTGTAATTAAATTTTTGTATATTCTTATATGTATATTAAATATTCATATTAATAATTTTTAGATTATTAATATTTCTTATAATAATAAAATTTTATAAATATGCGTAACTCTTGTGTAAACAAAAATATAAAACAAAATATATAATTAATTTACATAATTGACTTAAGAAATTTTATAATAGCCTCAATGAGAAAAAATGATATATATTTGACAATAAACAAAAATAAACAAAAATAAATTAAAATATTCGATAAGATATTTTTCTAAATATGTTATATATACAAAATAAATACGCATGGCAATAAATAAATGTCTTTCTAAATTTGTCGATTAGCAGAATTTCAAGATTTTTTATGGAATTCTATCTACCTATTTTTATATTTTAATTAATGATTTTTCTTATCGCTATATTTTATTAGCTGCAGGAGCGTGCACATTTTTTAAGGAAGTTAGAAATGTTTTAAAAGTTCCGCAGAACTTTTAAAACATTGACAGACAGCACGTCTATCACAGTCAACTGATATGAATTATGCCAGTGTGGAATTTCACAAATCTGACATGCAATTAATGCTGATCTGACACTTCCACTGAAGGTTTAATTCGCGGAATCAACGGTATTGTTGGCGAGTCCTCAATAACTAACCTTGCAATCTATAAGACATACGTTTCAATATACTTATTATTATATAATCAATTTTCAACAAACTTCAGTAAGAAGTGAAGATCTGTATGTGTGATTTAAGAACTAAATATTATATTTCAATTACTGTATAAAGTCTATGCTGAAATGAAACTAATTCTTATTTCTAGCGTAAAATTTTATTTTTTAAAACTTTCAAGCAAAAATAAATAAATGTAGAAATAATATATTGCATACTTAAAAAAATACGTACAAAAAAAAATATATACAAAAAAATAAATTAAAACAAGCAGAATATTTATATCTGTTTATAGCGCAATCAATCAAAAGTGTTGCAGCACTCTCAAAATATACAGAAAATGCAAAAATGAATGTTTTTTATCTATGTTTTCCTCTGTTTTTTTCATATTCATAAAATTATTAATTCATAAAGTAGCAATAAAATATAATTTGATAATATATGCTTTTGTCATTAAAATAATTTCCCTCTTTTTATAAATGATGTAATAGTTTTCATCGGTACTATATATATTATATGTGTATCTCTAAATATAATTCATATATTTTTCCTGCGTAATTCACCTTTATTTGCTGTGGCTTCCGTTTATTACGGAATTAAAATTGAACGTTGAAGCAGCTAATCATTAGCGATCGACGATTGTTAGCACTGACACAAATTTTCTTATGACGACATATTAATCATTAAAAGGGGAATGTTTATGATGCAAGAATGCAATAGCGCTTTAACTCAGCTATATGCATCCTCTTATAGTGTTATGAAATATCATATCTTTTCTTCTTTGATAATCATACAACGCCATTGTATTACATCGCGATAATGCTTGCGATGAAATAAGACACTGCTAATTTCTCTCCCACGAATAATGTCTTGTTGTGCTACAGTGTGAAAAGAACATTCGTTTTACTTACATGTGCTATACTCTCGCAGTAACATCTGTCTACTGTTGTAACGCCAGATGTAACCGCAGAGTAATAAAGAGTCTCGGAATTGGCGAATTTTTAGCAACGAATAGCTACAAACTCACGCATTAACAGTTTCAAAATCGTGTTTCGTAGATTAATTTTTACTTGATTCAGGTAATATTAAATAAAAAAAGTTAAATAATGTATTTTTAAATTATTACTTTCTTAATTAAAATTATAGTTAAATTTAAATGTGTGTAAATTTGAAAAAAGTAAAATATTTCTATGGGATTTTTATTGGAAAAATTCTTCGATATTCTTTCCAAATATTACTTCAGTTTTAAAGTGTTGATTGTGAAAAAGAAACGCATATCAATATCAGTCAGCATATTCATACCTACCGAAAGGATCCTTTACACATGGTGTGGGGGAGCTCGTCACGCAAGCAAATTCTATATGGGGTTGGCTGGGTAACAGACAGTATTATATGGGCGTATGTCAATATCCTGGACGTTATCATTCGGAAGCATGCATGGCAGGTGTAGGAAATGACGTCATGTACCTTGTATAATCCCCACTGGAAATGTGACTTTACTGACCCTTTATTCAAACCAGCGTAACATAGAGAAAACTTCCTTTATGTATACACATGTTTCTCTTTTTACGTAGTGAAGGTTTACTATGTGTTCTACCTTTGTACGAATAGCTTGTGTTGAAAGTAAAAATGTAGTTGACACGGTAGTTAAATAATAAAATTATCCTATTTAAAGTATTGATCCATGTTTTCAATATGAAGGACTTCGCGATACGAAGGTGAATGCAGTTGTTATAAGTAGATAGTTTTCAAAGAAAATTTCAGTCACGCGATCTTCATATATGCATTCAAATATTTTCCACTTTTAAATACATAAAAAATTGGGCGAATCAGTGTATGTAATCAATTACGATTGATAGTATTAAGCAACAAAATATCTTTGTGTAACTATCGTAATAACGTGATGCATTAACGTGATTATTAAAAAAAAGAAACATATAAACTGTTTGAAATCAAGTGATTATTACAGATAAAAATTATGTTACTCAATACAATTTTTATCAATATTCATCAGAATAAGAAGAAATTTGTTTCCTGTGTAGAAACAACGGTCTTTATTCGTTGAAAATCAGATAACGCACGTACATCATGCACATTTGAATACACGAGTATCCGCACGAGTATCGAGAAGCTTCGCACTAGCCTGTTATTTAGCAGTCTTAAAAGTCAAGAGCGTGGCCGATACACTCTGTTGGCAAGAAGAGCACCGTTCGGCGTGCTCACTCAGTGTTCTTTAAGTGTCAAACTATCTTAAAGGAGATTCCTTACACATAAACACGGGTCAGTGCAAACATTTCTTCCGCGTTAAATGATATATGCCTTCATTATCAAATATGTTTATAAATCTTTTAAACAATTTAGAATTAAGTTTTTTTTACTAAGAAAATAAAATATACATTTGTTGTATAATTTTCAAATTTTCGATATTCCAAATTATAAAATTATCCAAATTTTTAAAGAATGCAATAAATAAATTTAATATTTACATTAAAATTTAATTAAAATTCAATCCATTAGCAAAATTAATTAATATATATAATTTTTTCATTCATATATATTTTGCCAATGCTTGGTTCGTTTAATATATGTTTTATTGATTATTCTGTAAACTCGATTAAACTTTGCAACAATTTTTACCGACAATTAGTTTGTTTTTAATTGTAACATTTTTCTTTCCGAGAATGCAATATTATATCATCACCTCATTAATTATATAAGATCCTAAAAAGACCGAGCCATTAAGTATACCTTACATAATAGATAGGGGAGATTTCTAGTTGAGAGAATCATTTTTTTAATTATATTACGGTCATACATCGCAGTTTAAGAGTTGTGGGAAAACGTCGTCTCTTCCGGTAAGCTTTCACTCCAATTTAATCTCCGTGATCGTTTGCGACGAGATACTCTTGACATTGCATCAAGACGACGTTTTACCGAGGAGAAAGCAACCAGTCAGCGTGAATATCGGTTTATCAAACTAAATGCAGCAAATAAATAGGCTATGTATGTGCAAATAAAGTATGTCGAAGTCTCTGCGAAACGCATATTAAAGATGTGCAATAAATATCCAAGAGAAACATGCAATATAATATATAATATATATACAATATAATTCTTGCAAATTGTATTTCAATTGTGCATATCAATAATAAATATCACACTTTTATTCTACTTGCCTATTTTTTAAAAACAGTTTAATATAATTCTTATTTGACTATTCAAAATATACCTTTTATTTTTAAGTATAATTTTTTACTTATTTTATTGTTTATTCTTGATATTATTTTTTAATAATATGATATAATAAATAAGATTTAATAATATGATATAATAAAGATTTTAATAATATGATATAATAAGATTTTAATAATATGATATAATATGATATAATAAAGATTTTAATAATATGATATAATAAGATTTTAATAATATGATATTCTTGATATAATTTTTTAATAATTGTATATTTATATGTATTGATTTCAGAACATTAAGAATTGATCTAATCATAGAATATTCTGTGCGAGGAAGATCATGTCGATTACAAAGATCGCTCGATCAAGATGACGTCGAATAAGCAAACGGCATCTTCCTGGCTATTACGATCGTGTAAAAGAAGCCGGTTTAAAATAGAATTGTTATATTTTATATTTGCATATTTGTTACCGCATTGCTTGGCCAGAAATAATCCTCCTAGATTCCTCATAGATGGACAAACAGAAATCGTTCTCAGATTGAAGGAAGGGCCTGAAACGCCAATTGGTAAAGTTTTTTTTCTGAATGTTTTTAAAGTTATAAAATTTCTTATTAATTTTCATTATTTTGAAAAGATTATAACCATTAAAATATTTTCATTATCGTTTGTAATTATTTAACAATAATACATTTACTCCTCTTTAAGAATGTCACATTTTTTATTTATATTAGATATAAATATTAGATATAAATAGTATATTTTTAAATAAAAAAATTGTTGCAGGCAGTTTAATTTACAGACTGAAAGGCATCGACACAGACGGTGATATTCTAACTTTTAGCGTTCGAGATCAGCCTGGTAGTGATGTGATTCGAGTCGAAAATTTTGGTCTAACTGAAGCTAATATTTATTTAAATAAAGTATTGGATAGAGAGGTAATTTTCAAAAAATCTGTATTAATATATTAATTTAATATATTATTACTATTATTAATATATATTATTAATTTAATATATTTCTAACATTTATAAAGAATTATATGTGTTTGCTAAGATTGTGAGTTAAACATATGTCACGCATTTTGACAAAATATTTTTATTAAAAAAGAAGTTATTTACTTATTTAGTTATTTATTTATTTAGTTATCACGTTACATTATCACATTAAAAATTGCAAAACCAAAATTAAATCCTTAGAACAAATTACCCATTTTAAAAACAAAATCTATGCTTTTTCAAATGAGATGTCAATCAATTAATCAATTACCCACGATTAAGGAAATAGAAATAATGTAGAAAGAGACATACCTCGATAATTCTTGCGTTGACCATATCATTGATCACCAACTATTTTTGTTTCGCACGGATGGTTAATGCATCTTAATTTTTTTTGTGAAAATCAGTAATACTGCCAGTCCGACAACATCATAATCATTAAAGAGAAATTTAAGTATCAACGACAGAGACAAACGTAATTTATGATCAATCATCTTCACAAGGATTCACTTTACAAAGCTGTCATTTGTGGCCATCATCGACGCACGCGTGAAATAACGCGAATCTGAAATTAACTTTCTATCGCTCACAGTACCTAGTTATAGTAATCGAGCTATAATTTCATCATTATACGTATAATTTTTAAAATCTACATCGATCGTGCTTGATTTAAATTTTATACATATACTTTAATTTTCATTTTCCTGAATATTGCAAAGCTCTTACGATAAATATTTCCGATAATATGCATTTAATTTTACATTTCATGCAAATTTGTGTTCTATAGGCAAAAGACGAGTATGCCCTCGTGTTAACGCTGACAGATGGAAGATTGGGAGAAGGAAATTTTATCACGCAAAGTCTACTACTTCTGGTTGAGGATATAAACGATAATATACCAGTTTTTCGCCCGCATCCAACCTCATTAACACTTCGGGAGGATGCACGTCCAAGTGTTTTAACAACAGTGGAAGCTACTGATGCCGATTTAGGTGCTCATGGTCAAGTAGTATATTATCTTCAAGAATTGGATGGCGATAACAACGTTTTCAGCATATCGACTATTAATGGCAAAGGTGTTATACGCTTGGTGGGTTCTCTGGATTATGAACGAAAGTATCTATATCAACTGCGAATCTTGGCTATTGACCGCGCCATAAATGAAAAGGTAATCTTTTAAAAATATATATTATTTTTATCATAAATATTCTAATATTTATTTTTACACTTAAATATTGTACAAATTATTTATTTTTACGTTTAAGTATTGACAGTAGAAGAATTTGATTTTAAATTTATTTTATTTTTGTGAATATAAATCCAATATGCATATACATTGATTATTCAGTTGATATACGTTTGTTAAACACTTTAAAAGTTATAGGGGTATTATGTAAAATACGATATGTCATTTTTCATACATACACGTGGATATTCTGTAGATAAAACCCGTATATGACCTATAATTACCGGATAGTTCAATGACTTTTTCCGGCAAAGTCAAGCGCAGTGAAGGATGAACAATGCCAGACATGATTATATCTTATCTACATAGGCATCGTTACAGTTATTTATTATAGTCATTTACTTGAAGCAACTTCCTGTAAAAGATACATTTTACTTATATTTAATTATTTCAAGTAAATATTTAATTATTTCAGGTAAATACAGGAACGACCGCGATTTTGATCAAGGTACAGGATGTGGAAGATCAGCCACCGGAATTCATAGCCATGACGCCTGTCGCAAGAATCAGTGAAAACGTTAAGATTGGTACATCTGTTTTACAAGGTCAGCATTATATTCCGTAATTAAGACGAGAAATACGAAAATTATTATACAATATTATAAAATAAAGATTTTGAAACTATTTCCAATTAAAATTTAATTCTAATAAATTTTTGATAAAAAGTTTTAATTGAATGCGGAAACAGACTAAAAATATATGAATGAGAATTTCTTCATATATTCCTTGAAGAGATATTGCTCAATTAAAATAAGATTAATAATAATGTTTAATTATCAATTTTCAGCTAATTAGTTTGAAATCTTATTCAAATATATAAGCATTAAAGCAAAATATATAATATATTTCATACAATTGCAAGATATCTCTGTATCTAAAATTTTGTAATTCTAATGATCAATAAACGTTACAGTTCGTGCGGTGGACGGTGATAAAGGAATAAATAACAAAGTAACGTATAGTATCACAAAGGGACCGAGATATTTGTTTGAGATTGATGCAGCTTCCGGTCTCGTGTTCACCAGAGCACAATTGGACAGAGAAGCCGAAGAAAATAGCGATGGCACTTTTATCTTAGAAATTACAGTAAAAGAAATGTCAAAAATTAATCCGCCGCCTTCGGTTAGTACCGAGGTGACCATTATTCTTACTGATGTAAATGATGAAACGCCAACATTTCGAAGTATGGTATATCATGCTGAAATAAACGAGAACGCGCCACAAAATACGCCCGTCAATTTTATTGGCGATGCTGTACCAGAAGTTTTCGATCATGACTTGGTAAGTTAAGAATTATGAGGTTTGTGTTGTGACGTATTTTTAATTTTTTTTTCCAAAAATAAATAAATAAATATTCACATAAAAAATACTTAGTGTTTTAAAAATATTATGTACTATTTTACAAAATAATTTTTTTATTAAACTTTGAAAATGCTTTTTATTAATACAATGAATTTTTTTGAAGGGTTCTAATGGTACGTTTCGAATATTTATCGAAGGCGATGGTGGAATATTTGATATAACACCTTTTCGTGGGATTAATGAAGCACCGTTTTTGATACGCGTTAAAAATTCGAGTAAACTCGATTTTGAAAAGATATCAGGTAAAGGCGCAATTTTATATATTTTATTTTCTTGATTAACTAAATGCATTATTACATCAAAGTAAATATTGCATATAAAGTTATTAAAATTTCAATGTGCTATGTATCCATTATTTTACAAGCTAATGTGCATTTTTGATCCAAATTATTTCATATTTATAAATCTATTTTATATTTATAAATCTTATATAGAATATAAAATTTATGTACTTTTTATAGTGGTAAACTTCACACTCGTCGCAAAAGAAATCTCGCCGATTTTGCCAAAATACAGCGCAGTACCAGTTACTGTTTTTATCAAGGATCAAAATGACAATTATCCCGAATTTACGGAAAATGTCTATGAGGTCTCAATCCCGGAAAACTGTGCCAAAGGAACTACCGTGGCTTGGGTACAGGCTTTGGATGAAGACAGCGGTAACTTTGGAACAAATGGAATACGATATACATCTTTAGGCGGTAGCATTGCACATGTGTAAGAGTTAATATATTAATATAAGAAATAATATAAATTAAAATATATGTTACATAATTTTTGATATATCTACTATAAGTTAAAAAAATGTAAGAAAATTCTTTTGTTGTTCAGTATAATTATATGAAGATATTTAATAATAATAAGAATATTTAATAATAAGATATTAACAAAAGTGATACAATTGCAATAGTTTAGTTATTTATCTCTATACTTATCTCTTTTCACACATAGATTGGCAATGGATCCTCTCACCGGCGTGATAACGGTCAAATATCCCGGACCTAGTTTTGATCGCGAATTAGTAGCTCGACATTATCTCACAGTCGAAGCACGAGATGATCTTGGAAAAGGGAATCGCAATGCTGCGCAATTGATAGTCAATGTTAAAGATGTTAATGACAATGCGCCTATATTTCTGCAAAATAAATACGAAGCTATATTGTTGGAAAACAAGGATCAGTTTGAATCACCTCTGATTGTCGAAGCATCTGACAACGATTTAAATGGTTAGACAGCATTTATAATAAACGAAAAGCAAATAATATATGTATTTATATATTTAACATGTGTTTAACACTTTATATATTCGTACACAGGTACACGAAACAGTGAGATATCTTACGCATTAGTATCGAGTGAATTCTCTCGAAATTTTACAATCGATCCAAAACTTGGCCTTGTGACACCCATCCGTCCTTTGGATTACGAAGCTTTGCCTACCAATCAAGGATATAAAGAAAATATTATACGTCAATTAAAATTGACGGTCAGAGCCAGAGATGCAGGTACACCGAGTCTAACTTCCGATGTGCCCTTGATTATTTATTTGAAAGACATTAATGATAATGCGCCAGTTTTCGAAAGAAGTTTATACAGAAGAAGTATAGCTGAAGATTTACCGGGTGGCACGAGTGTTATACAAGTATGTAATTACAATATTGTAAGACAAAATTAAAGATGAAAATTTTAGAATTGTACAAGAAATAAAAACATAAAAAAGCTTATTAATAATTAAAATTATCAATTAAATAAATATTAACTAAGAAATTATATTCGCACAGGTAAAAGCTTCGGACAAAGATTTATCGTCGCCTAATAATAAATTAGTTTATCGGATTCAAAGTGGTGCCGAAGACAAATTTGTTATTGGTTCTGAAACAGGCGTAATTAGAGTGGCACCGGGCTCGAATCTAGATCCAGATCTGACGTCACCGAAAACAACGATGTACAAATTGAATGTTATTGCAATTGACAGTGGTACCGAAATTCAACGAACGGCCGAGGTTCTTGTTAACATTACGATTTTAGATGTTAACAATAAACCGCCCGTCTTTATTGATCCTGGAACTGTCACTATCAGAGAAAACACTCAGGTATATTATCAGAGATATTTATCGCACTGTAAAGGCATGATAAATGAATGAACGAATGAATTAATGATTGCAAAGGCATTGATAAATGAATGAATTAATGATGTTAGGTCGGTGCGTACGTTCATCGCATAATGGCGCAAGATCCGGATGTAGCTCCTATTTTACGTTATCGCGTGGATCCTAACTCATCAGAGGCACGTAACGAGGAAGGCACTTTAATCAAGATACAGGAATATGACTATTTAGCAGCGTTGGAATTAAATCCGTTCGATGGCCTGTTACGTATAGTAAAGTTGTTGGATAGAGAAAGGGTAGAAACTATTAGACTGGGACTTGTGGTTGAGGATTTGGCCGCAGTAAGAAGCTTGCAAACTGCATCCGGTTAGTTTCATTAATTTTCAAAGAAACAAGTGTTATAAGAAGAAGCTTTCTTATGTTTAATATAAAAATAAAAATAATAATGTGCTGAAAATGTTTGCAGCTATACTAAATATAATTATCGAGGATGAGAACGACAACAATCCTAAATTCCGAAGGCCTTTTTATAGACGCTCTGTTACTGAGAATAGTAAAAATGGTATTAATATCGCAAATATCGTCGCGGATGACGCTGATAAAAATCGCAGCATTACCTATTCTCTGCAAGGACCGAAAGAGATCATTGATCTCGTGCATTTAGATCCTGAAACCGGAGAGATGGTCGTTGCTAGCAAAATTGATAGAGAAATGTATTCATGGCTAAATTTAACAGTTAGAGCAACGGATTCTGGAATTCCACCTCGGTAAGAAAATTTTATGCAATTAAAAAAATTATGATATAGATTAAATAATGAAACACATGAAGTTGATAAGGTTTATAATTTCCTTATAGATTATAATTTCCTTAATTTATAATATTTTTATGTACAATTTCGAAAATAATCATTTGTAATATCTGAATAATTAATAATATTTCAACGTTATGTATTTCTACGAATGTTAGATTGATTAAATTTTGTAGGTCAAGCTTATCAGAAGTATATGTTCAAGTGCTAGATGAAAACGACAATAATCCATATTTCGTTTCGAACATCAGTAGTGTTAGTGTCATGGAAAATTCAAAAATTGGCACGGAAATTACTGTTATACAAGCCACAGATTCCGATAGCGGAGATTATGGAAAAATTACTTATCTTTTAGACAGAATGTCATCCCAGGTAAAGTACAAATGACATAAAGCTCGCATTTTATATTTACTGTAATTATGTAATATATATTTGTCTCATTAATATTAATAATTTTATTAATTAATTAAACGCAATGTAATGCAATGTAACGTAATATATAATTACATCAGTTTATATGGATAATTTATTGTTATAATCAAATATTATTTTAAATAGGGAACTTTCGCTATTCATCCAGAAACCGGTTCGTTGACAGTGGCTGATGTTCTTGACTGGGAGACTAAACATAGTTATGTTCTGGTTATTGAAGCTTGGGATAATTATCAATTTGGTTACACTGCGGGGGAATCTCGAAACGCGTTCAAACAAATTCAGTATGTTTATGAAACTTCACAACACAATTTTTTAATTTATAATAGATAGATTTGATTATAAATATAATTTTTTAATTTAATTTTTTGTACCACAAATAATTCAAATAACATTATGATGTAAAATATATTACTTTACTTTAGAGTTACAGTCATCGATGTAAATGACAATGCTCCGAAGATGGATGTACCACAAGGTTGCGTCTCAATATCAGAGTTTCATGACGTACGTGATTTAGTTTATGTCATAAAAGCAAAGGATGCTGATGATCCGACAACGCCAAATGGACGCGTCATAATTAGAATTACTTCTGGCAATGAACAAGGTGCGTAATTAAATTTTTATTAATATTTAATCCAATATTTATTAGCATTAGTATTATGCAAATATAGAAAATTGACGAAATTTTTGGGGATAAGCTATATATATTTTTTTAAATATCATATCTCATCGATTCTGAATAATATTGATCAAATACTGTTCAGCAGGTTTATTCATATTGGAACAAACTGACTATTGGACGGCAAAGATAAAAGCTGCGCGACCATTGAGAGGAAAATTTGGAAATTACACATTAAATATCGAAGCACGTGATCTGGGAACACCGTCCAATAAGGATAATGAAATTTTGGAAATCTGCGTCACGGATTACAACGATAATCCTCCTTTATTCGTCAGTCCTCAACACAATACCACTATCCGAGTTCCAGAGGTTCGTTTTTAGTCAATTTACATAATGCTATATTTTTAATTAATTAATGAAATGACTATATTTAATGATTCAATGCAATAAAATCATTTCAACAGAACATAACAGTAGGAAGTTCGATTATTCAAATTGAAGCAAAAGATGCTGATACAGGATTAAATGGTGATGTACATTATCGTTTAAAGCAAGATCTTGCTGGACATTGGAGAACCTTTCACATTGACGAAAAAAGTGGTATAATATTTTTAAAGGCACCACTTGACAGAGAAACTCAAAAATTGTATGAGGTATGAAAAAAATATAAAGAAGTAAGATCTAAAATAAATTTTATTTTTTTAAATTTAATTAATTTTATTCTTTTAATTCAATTAATTAATTTCTATTAAATGTTTTAATAAGACAGAATAAAACCTAAAATTAATATTAAATATATATGTCTCTAATAATAGATACGAGTCGAAGCATACGATTTGGGTACTCCAACGCCTTTAAGCTCAGATCTCGATTTAATTATTTATGTGCGTAATATCAATGATTTTGAGCCACAATTTTTAGTCAACACTTTTCATATAAATTTTACGGAAGAACAACCTCCTGGATCGGAGATGGTGTTACTTCCAGAAACGATTGATAGAGACGAAGTTGATGATTTGGACGATCCACCTACGCAAGTTTGTTATTTCATAGTTTATGGGAATGAAGACGGACTGTTTGTTTTAGACATCTACAAGCACGAACTTGGTGTAAGTTTCTCATTAAATAATTTATTGTCCAAATACAAATTTTATTTATATTTTTTACTTCTTAATAATTTGAAAATATTTAACATAATTTATCCTTTAGACTGCCAAGATGCTGGACAGAGAACAGCAAGAAGAACACTTATTACTTGTTAAAGCAACAGAAGATTGCGAAACTGTTCCAGATAACGAAATAACGTTCGACGAAGCTAATGATACCTTATTAAAAATCGTCATAAAAGTTGATGATATCAATGACAATGCACCGCAATTTATTAATAAAGTTTTCACGGGTGGTGTCACAACTGATGCTGATTTTGGCACACAATTTATGCACGTAAAGGTAATATAATGTTATAAAAAGCAATACCAATTATTTTTCACATCAGTAAATTGCTATTTAATTCATAATTTATATTTATTGCATATTTTAATATCATTAATGGTAATTAGTTTTAAAAGTTTAGGACAATAAGATTAAATTAATTAGTTTAATTTTAAAATAACCAATTTAATCTTACAAGATTTTAAATATCTATCCAATATATTTGACATGCATTCAATGCGTAAACATATATTGCAGGCAATTGATTTGGACGCTGGTGACAATGCTGTACTTAATTATTATCAAATAGGAAAAATTCACATGACATTAACTGAAGGTTTTGAAGATATGCAATTACAACCTTTTCTTGTAAATAAAGATACTGGAGCAATAAGCCTGAATTTCGATCCTCAACGTGGAATGAAGGGTTATTTTGATTTTATGGTATATATTTATTCTACTAATATATTTTTTATATTTTAACAAAATTTAATGCAAGAAATTATCTTGCAATTTTATTTTTGCACGAGAAATAAAACTGTCATCTTTTATATTATTTATATCTCACTGTAAACGAAAATTTTATTATAATATAAATTGTCTCGTATATAATAAAGTAAACAAAAATATTATTTATATATAATATAGATACTCGTTAACGATACCTATGGCTTACAAGATACTGCGAGAGTCTTCATTTATTTATTACGGGAGGATCAACGAGTTCGTTTTGTTCTTCGTCAACATCCGCCAGAAGTTAGAAGTCGAATTGAGACATTTAGAGAGTAAGCACAATATGTTGATTTATTTTATATTATCAAACAAAAAATTTAAAATTTTTATTAATAAATAAACGAAAAAGCATTATTTATATAAAATATTATTTAAATAATTTTTAAAGATATCTAAATTTTTCACATTTACAGAATTCTAGGTAATGTTACTAGCGCTATTATTAATGTTGACGAATTTAAAGTGCATGAAAATCAAGACGGTTCTGTAGATAGAACTAAAACGGATTTATACTTGCACCTCGTGAATCGTCGAGACAATTCGATCCTCGAGGTATCCGAGGTTCTCGAGTTGGTCGACAGAAATATTGAGAAACTTGACAATTTATTCAAGGAGTTCAATGTCCTCGACACGCAGCCGGCAAAGTCTCAACCGATCGTTCAGTATGAACAAGCAGGAACAACTTTCTGGCTTCTCACATTGACCCTGTTCCTAGGAGCTTTATTGATTCTATGTGTCGCTCTATGTTTGTCTCAAAGAGCGTCTTTTCAAAGGCAATTGAAAGCAGCGAACGCATCACCGTTCGGTAATTTGAATTGCAAATAATTATTTCTATCAATATGTCATTCATCTCTGTGAAATTAATATATTACTTTCTAAGTTTCGATATAATTGACTGACTCTTTACAAAAAAAGTTTAATCTGTGATATATGTATTTTGCAAAAAATTCTGGCAATTAAATGTAAAATATACTTTGTATAATTATTTATTGCAATATTATTAAAATATACTTATTTTGATATTTTTTCAAGGTGCGTCGGACTCGGAATTTATGCGAAGTCCTGGTCGTGTTCCGAATACGAATAAACACAGTGTAGAGGGCTCAAATCCCATATGGATGCACGCTTATGAAAACGAGTGGTTCAAAAACGACGAATCATTCAGCCATACATCCGAAAGAGATTCTCTCGACGAGAACGCGCTTAATAACGAAGAGATGATGAATGAAGCTAATACAAACCAAAGAGCTGAAGACAAACCATATTATATAGAGCCAAGAGTTTCAACTATTTCTAGGTATAAAACCATGTTTTCCTTATATTACTGCTTATTCGTAATCGTTAATTAAAATTATTAATTATAATTTTCATGAATTGAAAAGTATAATATGTACATTCATGATGCTTGTGACATTAATGTATTAAGTCTAAATGCAAATTTTATTCTATTTTATTTATACAATATTATATCTATATACAATTTAATTTTATTTTCCTATTACAGTGCTGAAAGTATCGACATCCAAAATGATTTTAGCAGAAATTCATCGATTTACGCAGGACACAATGTAATTGTGAATCCTTTGGGGAAAAAAATCGAAACAACCGAATTGTAGGACATCGATTAATTTGATTAAGATAGAATTTGATTAAGATAGAATATAAATTTATATATAATATAAAATTATTTTGTAAATAATTCATAAATACTCATAAATAATTTATCATTGACTATCGTAATTTTAAATATAATATATTCGTAAGTTATTTATTGTACTTATGTAAGCGAACTTAATATATAAGAAATTATAAATATTTAATACATATTGTGAATAATGTGCAAGAGATGTGTTATTAATGAATGCTGAGTTTTGATAAACAATTTAATCTATAATGTGTTAATGTTGAACTCCAGCGAGACAAGTATCTGCACAACGATCTATTGTACAATAAATTTTTGTACATCTTTGTATTTTTTATAAATAAATAAATAATTTTTTTCAATAAAGTTCTTATTTTTTCTTCTAGTTAAAAATTTTTTTACTTACGAAGAAAGAGATTAGATTAAATTAGAGATTAGATAATACGGACGACAAAGTTAGTCGAGTCCGTATTACATTTGTGGCGTCTAATAGTTCACATACGACAAAAAATGAGCGACTTCCAACAATGATCGAGGTTGTGTTATACATAGCAGGTCACGGGTTGAAAAGTTAGGTAGTCGAGGAAACGGTTACCTATTCCCTTATCGTCTTCCTGAACGTCGGGATTGCGTGCAACCTCATGCTAATCTAAGGTGGCTATATAAACTGACCGGTCAGTGGTCGACTTTACCAGAGTTACAAACCCAGGGGGCATTATAGCGTCTTTCATCCTTTCCATATATATCTGCAATTATGGCGTATATTCGGTAATAACAAATTATCCTTCCTCGATGATAATATTTTTAAAATGCAAATGAAACGTTTCTGAAATCCTTAAGATGCATACGCGAAAAATCTCATAACTATATTTATTTAATCGAAATCTTTCCCGTTTCATAATAAAAATTTTTTAATCAAACAATAAATACAAATTATAAGTACTTATAGTAATTACTTTAAGAACTTAATATTGTTCTATATGTATCTTAAATTTCATTATTATCATTTAAATTGTTGAATTAATGCATGTTAAAGTTCACAACTGTGACCCTCAGAAATTAGGTTTGCGATATTTATCGGTATTCTTTTATCAATAAACACGCAAACTGATGTTAAAAAATTCTTTATATTAGAGAGCCGCAATTATTTAAATGCTATTATCTCACTTATCAAGAACCTAAATCATTTGAGTTACACAAAAATTATTCTTTTATCTTATATTAAAAACAGACTTTTATATACGTATAATTTATAATATAATAATTATATATAATAAATTCATAAACTGTTTTACATAATATTTCACCAAATTATCAAAATATTCAATGCAATAGAGAACCAACTCATTGTTTAAAAAGCTTAAGAAAATTAAGTTTCAAGAAAGTAATAAGAAATATTACATATTTCATCATATATTTATTATGAAATTTTTGTAAAATTATCTGCAAACTATTATTTTCATGAAATATATACTTAATTTGTAAAATTTCATAATAATTAGAGAAAGAGAGCGAGAGAGATTAAGCGATAATATATCTACATCTTTGGAAAAATTTATCTATATTTTTATAAAATTATAAGAAAAATATTTATCATTATATTATCATTTACAAGCATGGCCAATCATAATTAATTTATCTGATTAAAAAATTGTATTGGTTTTCCATAGCCGTTACTAGTTACAGGTAGTAAGTATACCTTCGGAATTGTAATGGAGGGGATAGTCGCCGATTGTGATGTACACGTGACTCGTACAGCCACATCAACGTAGGGGACGAACAGTACAACCCCTTTCACACGCGCGGCATACGCGGCCGCGTGAAGTATGCTTCTACACGAACCTCGAGAATGTTGTCTCTAGACTACTATTGTTAAATGATTATCTCCAGTGGAATTTTCGAAAAAAAGTAACAAGCACAAAAAATTAAAATCGTCGCGCGAATATAATTACTTAAGAGAAAAACAAACAGTGAAAAATATAATGTTGAAAATATCGAAACGAAGGTTAACTTATTCTCAAGGATCGTTTTTAGACGAAGAAGGAATCGCGAATTTTTTTATTTCGAAAATTTGTGCATTACTGCATTGCCAAAAGATTCACTCAACCTGTGATCTATGGGTATTCTTATAAACATGAAATATTTGACGATTTCGTGATTCTGTGTGTTCAGGTAAGTTTAGATGTTTTTAATAGCTTTTGTCTAATATCGGTTTGTGAATTAATTATTCAGTAAGTATATTGAATTATTAATAATTATAATTAATTATTTAGTAATTATAATATAATACAAAATAAATGAAAATTTATAACAAAATTTTATATTATTAATAAAACTTTATCATCAGTGTTTTATCTTTATAAGTTTCAAGCAAACATATATAATATGATACATGATATCATATTTGATTTATATTTCTCTATCGTAGTAAGATAATCATCTCAAAGTTTTTTAATTATTAATCATAATAATATTTGCAAGAATTATATTTAATATTCACATTTATCTATTATATTAATATCAATATTAATATTATTATTATTATATTTTTCTTTACTATATTTTCTTTAATATTTTTCTTTACTATATTTTCTTTTATGAGTAATTTGATGTATCATCATAAATAACATAAATTTTTTAAAATTGAAAATTAATCTTGTAATGTTACGGAGGATATTATCAAGAAGAGTTTTGGAAGGTTAATGACTCTTCTATTCATTTGCAATGAGATATCGGCATTATATATACATGATACGAAATGTCGATGTAGTCGACATATCGACATCCTTCACGTGCATTGAAACTTGGCGGCAGCGCAATATACGAAGTGATTATTTATTTACTATATATTTATAAGCAATTCGGTGAAAGTTCACGGTAGGATTTTCAATCGCGATCATGAATATCGATTTCTTTTCTCAAGTATCCAATAATGTCGACACAGCTTGCAAATACGATGAGAAAAAGGAAAAGCTTATCGATCGCTCTAGCATGGACACTGACCGGTAAAAATATGTTAGCGACACAGTATGCGTGTGGACGGGTTAGAGCCCATTTCATCGAGAGACAAACAAGACTCTTATTATGGATCTACGTGTAGAAAGATACTAAATATTTCATTAAATTCCTTATGTCTGTTATATGATAAAATATTGATGCAATGTCAAGGCACAGGACATTGACAGAAAGTATCCATTGTAAATAGGAATAAAGTAGATATAAATTATACAAGCTGAAATATAAATGTTTTCGATGGAAAAGAATTCTGTTTGAAACTTCATACATATGTATATATGTATATGTAAATAACATTTATTTATAATGTTGTAAAATGTTTTTTTAATTCTACATTATCAGTTCATCAAATTCTGCTTCTCTGATCTTGTGATAATAATGCAATTAATGCATCAATTAAAAATGTCACACATAAAAAGAGAAAAAGTTTTGCCCAAAAAATTGCTCAAGGAATGTTTTTATAAATTTTATTATCTTGAATATGAAATGAAAGAACTTTTATATTATAGTTTATATTTTGTTCATTTAAAGATAAAGAGGGAGTAAGATCTGACAAGCTATCTGATGTATAATAAAATATATCATCATACAATTTATCTGCCTACTGAAATGAATGATGTGTAGACACATTATTATTTGTAAAGAAGTAGTCGATGACCCACATTTGCACTTTTTTTAATGATCACGCATATATTATTGACACTCGTAAAAAATTCATACCTAAGTAAAATTATGCACATGAGAATTACATGTTTTATAGAGTACCTTAGAATTGTATATAGTGTAAAATTAGTTAAAAATATATATTAATATATATATATATATATATATATATATATATATATAAATGCACATAGAAGAAATTTGCAATATTGTTTTATCGTTATTTTATAATAATTTAATTTATGTAAAAATATTTATAAAATATTGAAAGGAAAAAAAAGATACTTTACATGTAATAATAATAATTCGTAATTATATATTTCCACGTTTCCATGTTTTATCACGAATCAAAACTGTGACGTTGAACAATTGATATACTGTTTTAAGACGCAACAATGAGTATTCGCGACCTCATTTTATGATCATAAAATCGATGTGTGTACGATCGTATCAAAACTCGCTATCTTTTCGCTATTAATGTCGATTACGTGCGGATTATAGAGATACAGTATTATCGATTTGCTTATTTTATATTTAACGGAAAAAGATTTTGTAAATTAAAAGTTCAACGCTCTTTAAATGCTTTATCCTCTTCTCTTGAATATTTTCATTCAATATATTATAGAAAAGCATAAAAAAAAAGAGAATTATGTTTTAGCATTTTTCTCTTTTAGAATGCCCTTAGTAGAAGCATGGTTCAAAGTGTGGGTTTATTTTGGACTCATTTACGGTTGGGGTGAAAGTCATCGACCACGCTTTGACACATCTACGGATATGGGACTGGTACTGGTTCCAGCCGATGCTGAAGTCGATTCCGTAATTTTTCGATTACGCGCTACCGATCAGGATGCGGATTATCCTCTTGTTTTCGAAATAACTGGTAATTAGAAAAAAAAATTTGCAAAAATCGTTACTTAAATCATTTTTTACAAAAACATAAAACATAATAAATTCTATATTTCGTTTAGCAACAATTACACCCGTTGTAAGAATCGACAACCTGCCGTGTACGTTGTACAACAAAGTTTGCCAAGCCAATGTAATCTTAACGAAACGACTTATACCCGGACGTCTTCACGATTTTGCAGTCAGGGTTCGGGATACCAAGGGAGACTCAAATTCAATGCAGGCTACTATTTCCGCAACGAATGCGACGACGTCGCGTGATAAAATATTTCCTCACATTCCTTCTTTAATAATGGTACCTGAGGTAATTATCGGTGTTTTATCTAATAACACTAATTAGCGCTCCAATTCAAATATAATAGACGAACTTTATTTTGCACGTTATTATCTAATTATCTATTTAATATTAGTACCAAGTCTATTATTATAGCATGTAATATTTAATTATAACATTAAAAATTAATGCAATATCTCGTTAAAAGGACACTAAACCAGGCAAGGAATTAGATTATATTCTTGTACGAGCAAATTCTTGGAGCGGCAAAACCGCTTATATTGAATTATGGGTACACATTTAATGATTATTTTGTATTTGCATATAATTATATTAACAAAACATAATGTAAAATGTAATATTGTTTTAAATCCGTTTTAGCAACCAAAAGAACTTTTTACTATTCGGCAATGGCAAACATCAACGCAAACGCGTGGAGTTATTACGTTAATAGGTGAATTGGATTTCGAAACCCAATCAATGTATACCCTCACTATTTATGCGACGGTACGCATAATTGTTTTTACGAGTGAATAGGAAATATAATATTACACATATCGATCTATGTTTCCAATTAGGATCCTTATACGGAACCTGGGAAAGACACTAGGAATATCGCAGGCTTGAATATTGTTATTATTGTTCAAGATGTACAGGACGTACCACCAATTTTTACTTTAGCACCACCTTTAACTAGGCTTAATAATTCTGTGCAAACTGTAAGTTAAATATGTTACAATTTAATTTGTTTTGATGCTAAATCGATCAGATCATAAAAATGATAGATTAAATAGAAAAATATCATATAATTTTGTGTGAATTATCATTATATTTTCCTATAAAAATTAATGAAATTTTTCTAAGCCAAACTTGTATAATTTCTTGTATAATTGTATAATTTCTAGGGAGACGTAATATTACGTGTTCACGCGGAAGATGGAGATAAAGGGGTGCCGCGTGAAATTACATATGGCTTGGTATCCGAAGGCAATCCTTTCATACCATTTTTTAACATCACAGAAATGACTGGTAAGAAATGTGTTAAGTATTTAACTAATATTAGTTTGCACGCGCTGAGATTATTTCAAGAAGTTGATTATTTCAAGTTGAGAGAATTAAAAAAAATTATTCTTCGACCATCGATTTATATATATGTTATGAATCGGGCGTGATAAAGGATTAAAAGATTTTTATTGCGCACAAATGCAAACTAAAAATGTACTGTGTAATTAATTTACTCGAGTTGAGTCATCGTTAATTCTCTAATTTATCGCACGTCACGCGTTATTTCTCTGACAGTTTCGATCCCGGGAAAAAGTAACGACGGCGTTGATTCATATTCTCCTTTACTATTCAAAGCTGACCTCATTCTGCGAAAAGCACCGGACAATGATTAAGCATAGAAATTTGTTTGCCATCCCGACGCTGCCGATCTCTCATTTCTTGATATTGAAACGATTTTTCTACGTATAAAATTCACATTCGTAGAAAAAATCACATATATATATGATTGTATGATTCCCACATTTTCTAAAATAAATAAGTAGGTTCAAATAAAAATTATTTTACTATACTAAAATTATACAATATATATAAAAATTTTAAAGATAAATTTTAAAATATACAAATTATAAACTATACAGAATATAATCTAGAGATTTATGTATTGAAGTGTATTATAAACTGAAACGTGTTATCTTCGGTAGACATATAACATTTTGTTAAAAATATAATTAACGCGTATTTTGTGGAGTAAAATTAATAAAATTTTCTTTTTAAATAAGCAACCCACGCATCTATTTTCAAGTTTATGCGAACATATAAATATTAATGAAATCCTTGTTATCTGTGAATATTGAAATATCAGATTTTTTTTCGTAAAAGTTCAAATAAATCAGGCAAGAACGCGAAAAATTGGCGAATAGTAAACAGAAGGCGCTAAAGGTGGTCGGAATAAGTCTGGACAGTCTACGGCCAAGTATCGATCGTTCTTAGGGGTCAGTCTCTGCTTTTCAACTTGCGATGCTTATCATTCCATGGCAAGGAGCATGCGATACGTACTATGGGTCCTTGCGTGTGTAGGAGTTCCACCTACATTTAACGATATATACATCCATCTATCGCTACGAAGGATTTCTTACGTCGATTCCACCAACACATTATGTAAAATTATTGCCGGTCAGCGTGCGTGTACAAGTCAAGACGAAGAAATAACAAGGATAAGAGAATTCACGCGTTCATTATCCGTGATGTTTTATTCATAGTAAAAATAATTCAGATAGCCTCTGCTACAGTGTTCTCCAAGAAATAACAAATCATCCCATGTAAAAATATATCTTTCTTTTGAAAGGAAAATTTATTAATTATTAATAGATATTACAAATTTTGCAATGTTTAGGTGAGATTATTCTCGCTAGGCCTTTAGAGGAACTCATGCAAATCACTCACGTTGGTGCGCCGGTCGTGCTCACTGTGGTAGCTGAGGAAATACGAAAATCTAGGGACGAGCCGCCAGCTCAGGCGACAGTCGTTGAAGTCGGATTTCTTCTTGGAGAACCAGGCAACAATCCGCCATATTTCGAAAGTGATAAGTTGGTACCGAATGATTTTAATAACGAGCACGAAAAAGTCAGAATAATATTTTTTTTCATGAATTTTTTATCTAACAAATAAAATGGTTATTTTTCATATTGTCTTTTTATAAATTATTGGTATTATTATATCTTTCTAACGTTTATAATTCTAAGCTAAACCCATGTAATAATGCTTATATTATTTATTAATCTTTTATTAACAAATATCTTATTATACTACATACACATATTTATGATGTTTATTTATACTTAACGTATGAATATTACTTTCTAACTTTATAGCTACATTACATCAATACCAGAAAATTTGGAGCCAGGTTCCGTAATAATATTTCCTGAGCAATACTCGACTAAAATCCGCGATGAAGATATTGGCAAAGCTGGGGTGTTTGCGTTAAAATTACGAAATAATAATGGTACTTTCGAGATAAATCCAACTGTTGCTGAACGTACAGCAGATTTTACTCTCACAGTACGAGACAATACACTTATCGATTATGAGATGTACAAAAGTTTATCCTTTAAGGTATGTATTTCTAATATAAAAATTTGGATTTTTATTACATAAAAGTAATTAAATAATTATTTATTTTTTTCAATAAATAAATAATAAACAATGTTGTCTGATTTATATGTTTTTTTAAATATAAATATATTATGTATGATATAGATTGTTGCTCAAGAGGTTGGTCCAGCGACAAATCTATCAGCAACAGCAGCGGTTGTGATATTTATAGAAGATGTTAACGATAATTCACCGATATTCGACGAAGAATCTTATGAAGTTACATTATCAGAAAACGTCACCGTTGAAACACGAGTTATCCAAGTAATTTTTATATCATTTTCCTTTAATAAATCCAATACCGAATATTTTTTTTTCTAAAATTACCATTGTTTCGATATATACTCATAAATCGTTAACTAATTAATTGTAACGAATAACAGAATGATGGTGGCATGCCTGTGAACAATATTATTATACTATACAAGAAATGAGTCAGTTAATTTATTGTTAAGATATTTATAAAATATTTAATTTATTATACCATTAAATAACTATATGTCATATATATATATATATATATATATATATATTGTTTTTTTATCAAATATTTTATCAAATTATTTTAGATAAACAAACCGCTTATTTTAAATTTAATGTTTATTTAAAGAATTAAATTTATTTTCTAATTAAAAAAATATTATATATAAGATGTTTTTAATAAGAAAACAGAATATCGTAATTTTCTTATATTGTTATATATAAATAAATTTCATATTTGCATATGTGTAAATATATGTGCTTTTATATGTTTATCTTATATTATCTATATTATTAATAAGAATTTATTTACTGTCGTGTTTACTTTGAAAAAAAGAATCGCATTTTTATTGACACACAGGTGCATGCAACTGATAAAGATACCGGTCTCTTTGGCAGCATTCAATATACAGATATAATCGGAGAAGGAAGCGACGCTTTCACGATAGACTCCGATACAGGTTTGATCACAGTTTCGATGGGATCGATTCTAGATCGCGAAATGGCAGCACAACTGCAATTAACTATACATGCGCGCGACGAGAACGGTAAAGGTAACACGGGTGTAGCATCTTTAATAGTGAATTTACTGGACGTAAATGATAATGCACCGATTTTCGAGAAAAATGCCTACGAATTTATATTAAATTCCGATTTATCGAATTTCACAACACCAGCCATCATAAAGGTAAGCTTTGATTTTAGATTTTTATTTGGATTACATTGATTTACAATCCTAGTGCTTTCAATATTGATATTTTTAATATTTTTCTATCATTTTATTTGATGTGCATAGGCTACCGATGCCGACGCCGAACCACCGAACAATGAAATTCGTTACGAATTGATTCATGGAAATTATGAAAATAAATTTTATCTAAATGAAATCACTGGAGAATTAATATTACGTTCGCCCATCACAAAGTTTAGACGAAAAAAACAAAGCAACAATTATGACAAATTTTCCAAAAAATTACACAAAGAATTTTTTCAATCGGAACACACTATACGGGAAAGTGTATCGAAAACAGCAATGTTCTCTACAGATACAATAAATTCAACCGAAAGTATTCTAAACGAAACCGGATTGAAACATAAAGTTGACGAAATAAAAATATATCGAAGAAAACGAGCGGACACTGATATTCTATACACTTTAACTGCCAGAGCATATGATCTTGGTAAATATATTTATAAAAATATAACTTTTATATGGCACAATAAAAATAAATTTTAAACTAGGATTAGTTTAATGTAACCAAGTGGAAAATGTATTTCTTTATTTCTTCATGATATTTTTAGGTGTACCTCATCTATCGAGCGAGACAGAGATTTCGATCGTCAGAGGATCTGCCATGGAAGCTCGCATAATGATGTTCGTAGTGCCAGGAGAACATCCAAATTTAACGAGGACTGCTGAGACATTAGCCACTATTACTGGTGGACGAATTACCGTATTGGACACACGTCCTTACGTGCCGAATAATAAATCAGGCGTTACAGACAATGCTGTACCAATGGAAGGAAAAAGGTTGATAGAAATTCATAAAATCATCTGATTTTCTGACAGACATTGTTAACAAGAAGCATATAAATTTAAACATTTGAAGAAAAGTATTTAACTCTGCTAAAAATAACGAAATCTTTAATTAGCATTGATGAGTTTATTAATTGAGATCAGAAATCCTTCATATTTATATTTCATTATCTGTTGCTAGAACGATCGTGATAGCTCGCGTCGAGCAAACCGAAGTCGGCACACCCCTGGTGGATGTAGAAAGAATTCGTAATACGTTAGCTGCGAATGGGGTGGGAATTATCGGCGGCACAGGCACTACCAATGTATCTATAACGTATAACGACGGGACTACCACGAAACTGCCAATCGATGGGGTAATTCACAAAGGGGGAGATACACAGACCTACGTAAACAAAACAATCACCAACGTTCACGAGGAAGTAGTGAGTTAATTAATCCATATTTGTTTCAATCTCATCGCGCGTATTTCATTCGTCTCGATATTCTTTCTAATTTAGCACCAATTTAACATCTTGTAAAATATCGTTGAACAGATTTTTATTAAAATAAATCATATTTTTTTCTAATTTTGTTGGCAATCTTTTAGAGAAATGAGAGATCAGAGTTCTTTTTCAGACTGTGTATAAAGCGGAGAATAAATTGCTATTTTGGTTACTGATTATTCTGGGCCTACTGATGCTCTTGGCAATTGCAGCGCTCATTATCTGCTGCATCTGTCCAGGTTGTCCATTTTACATGGCACCTAGAAAGCGCAGGGTATACTCGTCGGAAACGCTTATCACTCGATCTAACGGTCGACCGAAACGGCATCTTCATCGGAAACCAATGGCTACAATCGATAGTAATTATCCCTACACAATTATATGATAAAAACGCTTAAATATATTTCTCTCGAGGCAGTTTTTGCAATTGATGTTTCAATTGCATGGAATTATTTAACGCATATTTTGTAATTTATGAAGCTATCGCTATTTATATAAAAGATATTTTAACTTATTAAAAGAGTAATAATATATACAAATATGCAGTTACTTCAAACGGAAAAAAGCAAGCTTGGAGTGCAGATCCAGCTCGAAGAAACTGGCAATTTAACCGTCGGAACACCAAGAATGGTGGTTTAGCATCGCTTCCCGGTGACGTCGTGTATATTTCGGAGCATCCTCCCATTGATCAAGCGAACGTAGAGTCATTGAGGCTACGTGATGGCCCGGCATATGATCCTTCGAGAAGGAGAAGGATTGACGAGCAGGAGAGAATGTATATGGAGGATGTCGAGGAAAGGAAGGCTAGAGATTACGCCACAGATGTGGAGTCTTCACATCGACATGAAATCGAAGCTGGTGCGGATACTTTGCATCAAGCTTATAGAGAAAGGTGGATAGAATATATGCTCATTAATAACAATTTTACAATAATTTTTAATAATTTCTAAATGATAAAGTTTCTCCTGCACAACAAAATTAAATAATTATAAAAAGAAAAAAAATATTTATATACTTTTCTATATATTTTTCTTCTATAAATTTAAAAAAGTTATAGTTGTGGCATTAATATTGTCTTTTATATAGTAATCTGATTTATTTAAATATAACTTTAATCAAAATTTTTTGTATTATTTAAAATAATTATTATTAAAATTAAATTATTGTTAAAAATGTTTCTCTCCTTTTTTAAAACTTCTTTCTAAAATTTCCATGGAAATTTGAAACACATTCTTATAGTAAAATTTTTCTTTTAATTGACAAGATAGAATTATTTCCTTTTTGAATTCCATTACAGATATATCGATCCTGAATCAAACAACGAGCAGACGGTAAGAGAGCAACATTTTTACCGCGAGGGAAACGCAGAAGTGTTGCAACTAGTAACGCGGGGACAAGTAGAGGATACGAGTCAACATCATTATCCGACGACTTTTATAGTAGACGGCAAAGATGTACTTCTGCAACGCTTTATGCAAGATCAGAAAACGCGACAAGAGCTGTCAATGCAAGAACCCGAAGTACTGCGCACGGTCGAGTCTCATCAACACCCGAGAAATTTATATCAACACAAGCAGGAGATTCTTCTCTTGCCGGAAGAATTGGAAGTTGTTAGACGTCGACGAGCAGAGGAATTAGATTCTAACGCGCAAAAACTGGCGATGGATGATGGATATACAACTCAAAAAATGGATCTAGAATCACAAATGCGAGACGTTCATCGTCAAGAGATCTCAATAAATATACCCGGGATATCGGATAAAACGTCAGTCCCTCTCAAGGATCAAACGATGCAATCTACAACGATGCAACCGTATGCATTTCATGATCTAGAGCTAGCGAGACAGAACGTCTTGCTGACGCGATTACTTTTAGAGAGAGAATCCAGGCATGCTGGCGGCATCACGATGGATGCCGTGAGTTACTTAGAGACCCAAAGTCTTCCTGGACAAGCAGTCATCGCCACACAGACTGACAGAGTCGCTGCAACTCAAACGGAACGACATATCCGAAGCAGAAGCGACAACGATGAATCTGACGAAGATACTCGAAAAAACCGAAAAAAGATGAAGTCGAAGAAACGCTACGATGAGGACAAATTGAAGAGAACGCGAATTTTATGGATGAAATCGCCTATCGAAGAAGAGGAGAGCCCGTGCTTCGACAAACGACTGAACATCTTGAGAAAGAAAGTAAAAGAAGTAAAAGAGGGACGAAAGGTATCCTTGCAGCCGGGAGTATTGCGAGAAATATCAGATTCTCTCGACGAGAACGGAAGCATTTATCGCAAGAGAGAAGAGAAGTTGCCGGAAACTTGTCAACAGCCCATTGAAGAAACTGGCGTCGCATATAAAATATTGTGCGAAGAAAAAAATGGCTCCTCCTCGTCTATAGAAGTAAATAGACAACAAGATGAGAAAACTTTCGATGAGAAAAGAACAGAGAGCCTGTCATCACCAGAAATAAGTGTCGATAATAGAAAATATATCCATCACACCATGGAGAAAAAGAGTTCGAGAAAAGAAAGCAAAATAAAAAAACAAAAAAAGATAGAATCCGTGATAAAACCTAGTTTTCGAGTTTTAGAAAAAGAAATTACAATGTTGACAAAGAAACTAAGTAAACTCGCTGATAAAAAGGTACAAGAAGCCGCAGGCGACGAAAGTACGAGTCAGGAAAAATCAAAGACATCGGAAGACTCCAAAAAAGATTTGGATCATAAGAAGAAAATAGATGATTCAAAAAAACGCAAACAGTCTGAAATTTCTCCAGTAAAACAAGAGACGAAAACTGAAAAATTTATTTATCATCAACCACAGATTATGAGTCCTGGCAGTACCGAATACGAAGATCCATTCGAAAAACCGATGAAATCGAAAGCGGAATCTCGTCAAAAAGTTGCAAAGCATAAACAAACAAGTAGCCATGTGAGAGCAAAAAAACAGACGCAGAAAGAACGCAAAAAACAAATCGTACAGGATCCAGAGCTCGAAAAACGCAAGGATGCCGCAAGTAAGGAAAGCAGCAGATCAAAAATCGAGAAGGCTGCTAAATTATCATCACGTACGTATAAATTAGCAGCCATTGGCCGTAAAAAGCATGTTTCGGAGGAACTCAGCACGAGTACAAGTTCCGATCGAATAAACGGTAAAAAGGATTCATTCGTTAGTCGAGATCCTGACAAGAGAAGCGCAGGATCTTCAGAGATTTCATCGAATCACGTGGATCAACGAAAATCAAAACAAAAACTAGATCATGTGAGTGAAAGATTCTCTGACGATTTTGTAACAGAACCACAGAGGAGAGACATCGATCAACAAATTGCGTTTCATTCAACGATGGATATAAGCACACATGAAAAGGACACTACAAGCGATAAAAAAGACATCAAAATAATACAATTTTCAGATGATTTTACAACGGAAACACAAACGAAAGACATGGAACATCAAACTGCTATTGAAAGTGAAATTGGACACAGTGCATCTTCCGATATTGACAAAGATCATGTAACATTGAAAGAAATCGTCGAAGATATCACATTTATTCAAGATCTAAAATATACACAACTAGATAGTGATATTATATTAGATGCAAAGAAACAACAATTTGAAACGTCTGATATAGAAGATTTGGATGACAGCAAAAAGAGTACGATGCCTTTAGATTCTTCTGCCTCAGAAACATTAAAAGAACAACAAATAGAGAAGCCTTCACATATTGATAAAAGTGATATCGAAGAAAAAATAGCTTACGTGACTGAAAGACATGAGAAAGAAGCAGAAAAATCTTTGCATGAAATTGAAAGAGAAATGTTAGAAAAAGAAAAAATTACGGTAGAAAATGATACAAATGAATTAAAGATGTTAGAAGATACCGAAAAAGCTACGAAGAAGGAAGATACATCGGAACAATATATAAAAGATGCGAAAGTATCGAGTGATGTAATAGAGCATCACGTAGAACAAATAGAAGAATATAAGAAAGACGAATTGTATAGCGACACTATCGCACCATTATCGAAAATGGAAAAAGATTTAAAAGATATTAAAGATGTTACACATCCAAAAGAAGAAGAGAAAACTGTATGTGAACATGAAAATGATCAAAAAGAAGAATTAAGTCATGAGCCTATAAAAGAACAGAGTGAAGAGAAAATGCCTTTAGCAGAAATTACAAGCGATACTGAACAAAAAATGAAAAAATTAATACCGAAAGAGAATGGAAAAGATTCATCACATGAAATTAAAAGTGATGAGAAAATGAAAATTATAAAATCAGATACTGAGGAATATCAAAGTGTTGTGGAGAAATCGGAAGAAATTCCACAAGAACATACGACTCAAGATTCAGAGAGAATAGGTAAAGATATAGAACCAACTGAAACATTTGAAAAATCATTCGATGTTAAACAATCATCTCAATATGATTCCGTAAATTTAACTGATATTCCCTGCGCATTTTCAATTGATGATAAAACATTAAAGTATATTGACGAGTCTACTAGTCAAGAGGATGATTTAAGTCAATCTGAATCTGGTGAAATAACATGTATTGTAAAGGAAGACACCGAGATGGACAAACTGAAGCACTTTGATGACGATCTTAAAGCAAAGACAGAGATTAAACGCCAAGAAATTGAAAAAGAATCGCATGGACTCTCTCAAGAAATATCCACTTTGCAAGAAATAAAATTAAAAAAAACTATTGAAGACGAGTCTCCCACATCTTTAACAAAATTAACTACTTCCAAAGAGGAAATTACAGCTGAAGAACAATTACAAATTGAATCTGCAAAAGGAAAAGAAAAATCATTTCTCGAACAATATGAAGAAAAAGCGGAAGAAATCTCTGCAGTAAAGGAGAGACCTGATGAAGAAATAAAAAAGGTACTTGATAAAGAACTTTCTACTGATCAATTGCCGAAAGATACGGATCTAGAAAAGTCAACTGCCAGTAAATCAGAAAAATTGGATAAATCTGCGACAGCTACCGAGAATATAGACGTTGCAGAATCACGAGGCAATGGAGAGCACCAAACAGACGTAAGCGTTCCAATTTTTAGAAGCTTAATTGATGATACAATCGATGTTTCGGAGGAGAGCGACTCATCCAGTGATATTTCCAGGAAAACAACGCTGACCATGAGACCCTATGATACTCCGCGCCATCGGCAAAAGTGGCAACAACAGGAAAGCCTTGAAATAGCCGGTATGTCTGAAATAAGAACTTTTAAAGATGGAGAAGATGCAAGAATGGAAACAGAAGAAGAGGATACAGGCAGTAACGTATCGCTCGATGAAATTGAAAATGTAGAAGATTCGATCGCGACGATCAGTGACTCACAGGAAGATAAAGAGGTAACGATCAGTGAATCACAGGAAGATAATAAGAATAAAAAGGATAGAAATATTGAGATTACTACTACATCCGACAAAATTTCTTTCAACGGTGAAAAAATTTTACCCGTATATGATTTGGAAAAAGTAAATGAGAATAAAATGGACAAAAATATTGAGTCAAGGTTTGAAGAATCGGAAGCTAATATAAAATCAGATATAAAAGATTTATTAACAACAATTCAAGATAAGGTTCTTTTAACTATAAGTGTTAAAGAATTAAACGACACGTTAAAAGAAAATGTTAAAGATGAAATCGTTCCGATAACAAAAGAAGATGAGGAATGTAAAAGTGAGATTGCTACACCTCTTAAAAAGATTGAAAAAGTTTTACAACAAAATGGCAAAAGTGAAATTAGATCGTCTTTGAAGCAAACCGAGCAAATAGATTTTACAGAAGATAGAAGAAGAGCCGAAGATACCAAAGTAAATAAAACAAGAGAAAAAAGTTCTCTGGATAAAATCAAAACTAAAGACATCGAAGTAGACAAAATAAAAAATAAAGACAGTAAAAGCGGCACTTTGGAAAAGTATGCTGGAAAAACGGAACTTTTCGAAGACTCTGCGAAGAAAAAAAGGAAACCTGAGCGACCGAAGATGCCTTCGCCCGGAGAGAGAAAACGCATTCTTGACGAAAAGACAAAAGAAAAAGCTACACCAAGTCATTCTCATCATCGATCTCGTAAATCCATCGATTCAGAAAAGAAATTTAGAGATGACGGATCGCAGAAACAACCATCACGAAGCGAAGAGGAGCATCTGCAAAAACAAGCGTTGCCTTCAAAATCCAAATTCAAGAAGGACAAGAAATCTACAATTCCCCCGAAAACTGGTGAGATCGACACGAGTAAAACGCAATCGAAATACATGGCCTGGTATAATAAGAAACGCGACGAGGCCGAGAAGAAGAGACTGGAAAAGAAGACGGAAGACGAGGACCAGTTACCGCGTTGGGTAAGTAGAGGTTTGAAACAAACAGCGAAGCAAAAAGAAAAGAAAGACATAGAACACAAGACTCCAGAGATGACTCCGCGTACGAGACGCAAGATTAAGCCTTTAATAAACGTCGAGTCCGAGCAGCTGAAGGCCATCGTGCGCCAAGGACGACGCTTAAGAAAAGCCGAGGGTAATCTCGAGGAGGATCCGCCGATCCAGATATTCGCCCGAACACCGCCGATTTCTACGGACACCCAGCATCGTTTGCTGCAACACTCGGAGTATAAATATGAGAGGATACCGCCGCCCTTTTACCTTCATCCACCCCCGCCAGCGCCGCATCCATCGCCGCAACTATCGCCGGAGATATCCCTTGAAACACAACCATCCACATCGCAATATGAGCAACCTGAAGAGCTGCGTTCGGAGAGCATCGTTGCACCGGTCCAAAGTGGCACTCGTCTACGTCATCAACAGCTTCTTGAAAAAAAAAGCGTTTTCGATATTGCATACAGTGAAGCCGCGCCATCGCAACTCCGATCCGACAGTGCAACTCCACCGTCTTAATTCTCTTGAACCTGTGAACATTAATATTATTATTTTTTTCATACATAAAAAGATATATATATGTATAAAATAATTATACATGCAATATAGTATATATAATTATTTATTTGTGTAACAATTATATACAGAATTATTTCTCAATCTTTGATCGCGCAATTAGGATTAAAGTTAACATTTTATATATACATATTTCTATATGTGATGTGCAGAATATAGCAAAATTATGTGTCTTGTACATATATTTTATAGCATCTGTTTTTTAAATATTTTTTGATTACTTCGTTGTTGCAAATTCAAAAATGTTTCGTATGAACAATACTTACGATTATTTAATAATCATAAAAAGTAATCGTCATAATCTTTTTTAACCTCGAGGTTTATAGTATATAAAATATTTCCTGCAAAGAGCAAGAAATATATTTAACTGTTCGTAGCATAGTATAGTTTATTTACGTTACTGCCAATAAATAATAATATCAATGTATCTTTAAGTAAATGCAATACAAATTAGAGCAATCAATTTTATATATTATTACTTCATTATAATAATGTTTATATAATATATGAATTCTTGTAAATAGATATATGTATAAAAATAAAATATTCTATGTAATTAATATCCTTCCTTAATTTTGTTTTCTTTGTTTCTCGATAATTTAAAATAAAATTAGAGTATCTAACTTTTTCTCATAGCTTAGTTTTCATTTCATATTCAGATATATTTAAAATATTATCAAATCCAAGAGATGTATACACACAGTATAAAGTTTGCATAAATTTTTCTCTAAAATTGCCAACAAAATAGCATTGTTTAAAGAAAACTTGATATTCCTCTCTGAATAAATCATAAAGAACGTGGCTGTAGAATTTAGCAATTTAAAAATCGATTTGCATTCTTTCGCATCAACATTCTAACAAAAATTTCTATCATTTAACTAAACTCGTGTGTGCGAGATATATCGTCGCGACGCCACTGACATTGCAATATCATATGCATAGATATCAGGTAAAGTCTAGCTTCTGCCACTTCTGTTTTGCTGCTACAAAAATATCCTTCATGTCGACTTTACCAACTCGCTATCTTTTGCCAACCAATTTATCTGCACTCGATGTGTTGACTGCAATGAATATACAATCAGCCATTATCAGCGGAATAACGAGTCGACGTAATAACATTCTTCATTATCTAACTGCAATATCACAAAAAAGATAATTAAATATCATTATCATCATCAGACAATATTAACATCATTCAGAATATTAAGAAAAATATTCTGTTACATTAAATCTTACAAAATATTTCCAAATTTATTATATAATTTAACATATTGAAGAGAAAGATATAGGATTCTCTTGAGTAATCAAAAAATATTTCATATAATCTTAATTTAATTGCAATATTATATTATATGTATTATATATTACATTATATTATATTTTATACTGTACAAGATAAAAGGAAATTGAAACACAAGAGAAAAGAAGCAATTGCATTATGCATTTTTGAATTTTCTGACACCGGAAAAAAATAATGTTAAATCAACAACATCAATGTAATTGGAATTTATTTTATTAATTCAGTAATATTATCAGTCAAATCAATATGCCACGTATTGATTTGATTAATAATATTATTGAGTTGATAAAATAAATTTCAATTATATTAATATCTTAATATTTTTTGAGTTGAAATTTTACATTTTTGCAATATCAGCTGTTATTAATTATTAATTAACTTTATACTGGAACTAAATAGAATAAGAGAAAGGCTATCTTTTCGTTTTACGAATGATGATAAACGCGTATCAAGCATTTTCCATTATTGCGTGCATCGAGGAACGGCGTTACCGATGACGTGCATGTTCCCACGCAACGCGAATGATTACGTGTTTCGCCGGCTTTGACGTGCTGCTGACGACAAAGATGACGTTACCGATGCAACTAACCTACCGTAATCGAAAACATAATGGTGCATCAAACATAACCGGAGACTGGTAAATCTTTGGATCGGGATAACACGATCGACAAGTTGGTCGCGCCGCTTGTTCTTGCAGTCTCGAGACTCGAGGTCGCCCCCACCCATCGCCCAGTGAGCGTCTCGTATCTTGCTACAACGTATACTCGCCTGCTACCCGCGAACCTTATCAGTCGGCCGTTCGCGACACATTCGGTCCCGCCATTCGCAAACTCGCCATGAATTGACAGTTGGTCGTTCATACGGTAAGCAGGCAGATTTTTAAAAGGCCTGCCCCGTTCATTCATTACCGCGACGAGATGGAGAATCAGCTTGGCCTAAGAGAGAAAAGAAATTATCTTGTTGATTACCAATGAAAAAAATATATTATAAAATGTATTATTGTTTATGAATTATTTTTTATTTATTGTCTATTGTATTATTAAACAATTGTATTATTAAGATATCTTTTAAACAATAATAAGAAACTTCCAAAATTAAATACATTTCTAAAGGAATTATCAATATTCATAGACACTTTTTATAAAATAGGAATTTACTTAAGAGAAAGCGAATTAGTATATATCGAAAAAAATATATAATGTTATAAATAATATAAATAAATATATTAAAATATTTATTTCTCTTAACATTTTGTTAATTATTAGTTTCATTCTCAATTTACTGTAATTCAATGTAGTTTCTATTGTTGTGTAATATTTATTGTTATACGCCATATCAGAAATGATTTATGTGCTACACGATCATTATTTTGCAATGAAAATATTATACTTTATCGCTATAACAATCTTGCAAATTTTCATCAAGATCACGTCTGATTTCCTCGATGCCACTTGATCATAACCGCGTCAGAGCAGAATAGAATGACGCTATTTCAGCTGCGACAGACGAGCGATGTTACGCGTTGTCGACAAAAGATATCTTCGTATGAACAATAGACTAAATGTTAATTGTTGTTAATAAAGAGTCATGTATGTTGCTGTTGCAACGGCGAGCAGAGCCGCGGAAGAGGCTGCACCTGTACCAGCCGTGCGCAAACACACCTGAAACCTTTGACCTTTTCATCGATTCGCTCGCTTCTCTTGTTGGCGAGCATCGATCTCCCTTTCATCCTCCCCTTCAAACCCTTCGTCAACTGTAATTCCATCGAGTACCGCTGCTGCACCGAACGCAACGATGTTTCTGAAAGCGAAGCCGCAATCGATGCACTTTAATTTGATTACTCCAAGAGAAATACACAACGATCGTGCAATTCAGCTTTTAAGCTTCCGAATACGAGCGGAAGGAAATACATATTGAATTCCACTGGAATGGAATAACATCGATATACACAAGAATTAAAATTTAAAATTAAATTACTACAACAATCTCTGTAATTAATTTGTATTAAATAATTTATAATGTTATAAAGGTACTATCATCTTCATATTACACTGTCCATTTCGAACACGCATATTCAGTTGATTTTGATTTTTATCGATGTGATTTGATATATTTTTTTTTGTTTGCTGTAAAAAATATTTTAAATCGACATTATTTCTGAAAAATTATTTCACATTTTTGCTATCGCGATATTCTGACGGGTACTCGTGAATGTTGGTCCAGCCCTGGAGTCACGCTACGCACACTATTTTCACTTTAATTACGATCCCAAATATAGCATGTGAGTTTGTATATCGTGTGCCGTGAAAAAGTTCGGCGCGTGTACATAAGCGGAACGGGTTTAGCCCGGTCCTTAATAGCCATCAATCATTGCCAAAATTCGGCAACGTGTCGGACAACACGGGCGGCAGGATACCATCACCAAAGTAGAGTTCTCCGGGACCAAAAGGACGAGGGGAGCACGGGAACAGGGGAAGGGACCGAGTGAGACATGGAACCCGTTCGATACTTCCGAAAACTCGGCCCGACCATTCCGATTATGTTCACATGAATTCATCGTATCACCAACACAAACTCGAGTCCACTCGAATATAAGCAGTAACATAAAGCGATCAAGAAGGAGGGAGCGCGAGCGGAATGAATATAAAATACGTAGAAACTTGTTCATTCTCCGTGTAATAAACTTTAAAACTATGATAAGAAAAATAATATATCTCTTTCTAATTGTCAAAGTTGGCAAACGAGAAAGTTTCCTCGCGTATAAAAATGAATTTTTAAAACTCATTAACCCAGGAAAATTGACTCTAAAGATTGATGAAGCTTTCCTTTTTCTTCTTTAAATAAATAATAAATTAAATGTATAATTTTATTACGTTTGATTTATACTTTTCGAGATTACATTTCTAATTTTAACGTTCTCTGATTAAAGCGAGGTGTATTTATGGATTAAAAACTGGCGTTTGATATCTCGATCGTTTTTCTTGACCGTTCGTTTATCGAAGATAAATATAGATTGAAAGTGGATAAAAAGTACTCACGGATACGCCAACACTATATATTTCAATTAAATTAAGAGCGAAACGCGTCCTCGTATCCGATGCAACGACTGATGCAATTGACGCGATACTGTCGGCGACCAGGAAGCGAGCGAGTTTAAGGTCCGAAGATTAACCAGAGAGTCAGGGAAACCGGCAACTTCACTTCCGGTGGCGGCTCGAGGGAGCGTGTAATTTGATATCGAGTTTCACGCTCGTCTTTCTCTCTATGTCCGGCGAGAATCTATATCCGGACATCAAAGCGCTTGCGAACTTGCCGCCCGGGCCACGGGAAAAGTTTGCGCGGACACTTAATTGAAGAGTGTATCCGGATGCGCGCTGCAAATGCTATTTGCATTTCAAACGAACCGGTCTAATGACACGTCTCAGTGACATTTATTTGCTTGCATAAATCATGCCCGGAGCGGGAGGGGGACCGAGATGCGCGCGTTGCAAGAAACGCCGAGAAACGGTTCCGGAACTTTGGGCATAAGTACAAGGTGGCTGTACGTGCGGGACGAAAATTAATTCTATGCGTGAACACAGCACGAATGCATCCGTTCTCGTATGCGTAGAAAATTATTATACGTGGAGAGAGAGGAGGAAATTGCAAGGAATTGATATTTCCATATCGCAGGCCTGTTCAATCTGTACTAAAGTGTAATCGACACTTTTATTCAGTTTCCAAGATGGAAAGCTTATTGCATCAAAAACAAACAAGTACTAGTGCTGTACAATTTATTTTTTTTTTAACCTTACAAAAGTTTTTTGCACTCTTCTCCTATTTTCATATGATAGTTATACTTGCATATTATCTGTTAAAAGTTGAAAATTAATTGATTAATGTGTGATGTGTATAACAGCTAATCTTATTGAATCTTTCATTTCACTGCATGTTCTTTAGCTAAATATCACCTCATGATCAGTTAAGAATTATACCGCGATTCATCAGTCGATCGAGATCCATGAGTTGGATAGGCTTGTCATATATATCGCAAATTGACAAATTATTTAATATATTATTCATATTTATATCGATGAGCTGTTAACGTCTACGCATGCTTACGACAAAATTTTATCGTACATACATATATATTATAGTTTCAAAGTTGATCGAATTCACGATCACCATAAAAGTCATTCAAAGTTGGTCGCATTCACGACCACCATAAAAGTCATTCAAAATTGATCGCATTCACGATCATCGTAAAAGTCTCTGTTCGATTTTTCCACGTTAAAAATTTAGCAACTTTAAAAATTCTTCACTTGGATGCTTTCCAACAGCCAGTCGGTTCGATAAACGTAATATTTTTAAAGTGCATCCTTGGAGGATTTCACGCGTTGTTAATTGAAATATTAAATTAATACAACAATATATCATACTGTTTTCTGATAATGCATTTATAGAATTTATATGTTATTATAACGCGTGTTATAATAGTCGGATAATATGAATAATAATGCAAGCTAGCTAATAATCGTCAAGATTCGAAAAATCTTACATGCAAGTCCTTTATCGCTACACATGGCGAGTCGACGTTTATCTTTCGTGACGAAATAAATAAATATAAATATTTTTCACTCGAATTTAGAAGCTTTTATCTCTTTTGTTTGTCGATGACAAGCTTACATAATCCAACGATAAAGCTGCATCGCGCCGATATCTTGGCCGGACCGTGTATGTATGTACATATATGTACATGCGCGATTCTCAGGTCGTCTGACGTAACGTACGTAATTGTCCGGTGTACATGTATCCGGGGAATATGCGAAACAAGAGTCGAATACTCCAAGCGTACTTGCGCGTAACCATTGTATCTTTTTTGCGCGAATGCATTGGAGCTGGACATAAGATTTCACTCGAATTTTTTTAAATTTTTGGCCTTTTCCTCCTCTCTTTCTTTTTCTCTCTTAGACATGAATCGAAAGAGTAACGATGATCAGACAGAGATCAAGAGAAAAGACATGACATCTTTGGAATATTACATCTCGTTCTTACTTTTAATACTTGGATATGCCCGAATTTGGTCCGTCGACTCATTTCCGTTATGTAAAGTGGTGCTTTCAATCGGAGCAACGAGTATCTTTATTTTGGGAAATTCTCTGCTTTTACTCTCGGAAATTGTGGAACTTATAATGACAAACGAGCTAAAATTATTTGCCAATCTCGTCGGAGTAATCTGCTTGCATCTGATAGGTTTAATAAAATGGTGCTACTGTATAAAAGAAAATCGCCAAATCATCGATATTGCGATGAAATTGGAAAAATGCCACATACTTTGCCAACAAATCGATAACAGCGAAGAAGGTACATAATTATTATGCATATTTAATTTATTTCTATCCGAATGTAAAATTTTTTAAATATTACTGAAAATGTTAAACATATGAGGACAGAAAGGATCATATTATTAATTATATTACAAGTATATTGCACATGATTTTGATATGTTTCCAAAGTGTTTATAAATATTCTTGAAATAATTTTCTATGATTAGAGAATTCGAATTGCGTGTTTCAATTACATATTTTTTGCAAGTCAATCCTTTATTTGTATGCACTAAAAAAATTTTTTTATCAGGATATCGAATATATAAGAACGAAATGGAATACGCACATCGATATTCCAATTATTTCATATACGGATGGGTATGTGCGTGTGTTTATGGTGTTTTACATTGGTGTGCCAATCCATTTCTTCTAGGAACTTGGGCATTAGAGCAGATGAATTCGGCAAATCATACATTTATCAAAAGAAATTTGCCGTTTATCGGATGGTATCCTTTTAACACCGATGACATTTATAATTATATTTATCTGTATCTTATACAAATAATCGGCAGTGTGTCTTCTGCGTTTGGAAGTGTTTGCTATGATACTTTTTATGTTACGATGCTAATGATCATCTGTGCGCAATTTCAACACATCAATATAATATTGACAAGAATCAATTTTGATAAGTATGATCAATCTTTGTATTAATCAGTGCTTTATAAAACTCTCTTCGATGGAATATATTATTGTACTTGCAGCGTGCCAGAAGCAACATTTATTCTCGAAAGAAAATTAAAGAATTGCGTGGATTGCCATGCAGAGATTATAAAGTAATATTTTTATTAAATAATGTATTAAATAATAGTGAAATTATAATGTATATTGCGTTATATCTATCTCATGAATCTATCGAGATATTTTCATCAAAATTCATTACATAATTTGAATTTTTCTAATCAGATCTCTAATGTCAATATATCAAATTTTGATGTAATTTTTCTTTTGTAAGAAAAGAAATATTATATTTATTTATATTATATTTAAAAGAGATAAATTTTTTAGATTTTTAAAAACATTGCAAACTTTTTGCGGTCCGGCAATGTTCGTGCAATGTGTCGTTACATCAATTATTATTTGTTTAGTCTCATTCGAAGCATCAACGATTAAAATTGCGGTATAAATTATTTTACACAAAGTGTTCAATGATATGTGTATTAAAAAAAAATATTTTGTACATTAATTTTTAGAAAGACTTAAATTATTTTTGCATCTCGACAGATGGATACGGAGTCCATCTTCAAATTATGGGCTCTGCTCGAATATTTTTTATGTGCCAATATTCAATTATATTTCTTCTGTTTCTTAGCCACTCAACTTCAATATTTGGTTTGTTTTGTGCTAAATTTTTAAAATCTTTATCTATTGTATTCTTAGGAATTTTTAAATTAAGACAATACAGAAATTTTATTGACTAATTCGCTAAACATGTTATATTAATTTATATTTTAGGTTTTGTATCATTTCAGGGTTTGCAAATTGCGCATTCAGTATATTGCTGCGGATGGGAACTCATGATTTTTCAGGAGAAAAGAAATCAATCGAAAAACAATTTTGAAAAACAATTAAAACATTACAATATTAATCGACTAGTGCAAATGATTATGGTGCAAGCACAGAAACCGATTGTTTTAACCGGTGGTCCATTTTATATACTTTCGTTGGAAACTTTCAGAGTTGTAAGCAATATATTACACACGGGGAATTTAGACGTTCATCTGCAAACATTATTATATTTTATCCTTAAACATCAATATGGAATTATATTACAGATAATTAGTTTGGCAATGTCAAATTCTATAATGTTGCGTACAATCTCTGATACGATGTCAGATGAATGATAAAATCGATAGACATTTATGTATATATTTTCTTTAACGTAAGAGCTTATTTAACTGAATATACTATAATAATCTGATGATGAAGAAAATATGTGTATATGGTAATTGATAATAAATTGAATTAAAAATTGAAAGAATAAATTTAAGTCATATCTTGCAATACTACAATTAGCCAAAAAAAATCTTATGCAAAAGGTAAGGCAATTTTTCCACAAAATAATTTTTTGTTTATAAAAATTGAAACAGATCAGATGCGTGTAAAGTAAATCTATAATCGAATTATTATTAGTCATTAGTATACCAGATAAAAATACCGACCATAAAAACTTATATGTATGTGTTTGTTTTTTTTAATGGGACGACTATCTCTTATATCGTAGCATTAGCATTTCTAAATCTCTTTCTTGCGCTCATTGTAAGCACTCTTCATGCTTTCATATCTCATCGAGATGTAGAACGAGCGGAAAAAGAAGGAGGAAGAATATAGGTAGCTAGTGTGGGAGAGCTTGTCGATAGAGTGGGGACAAAGAGAGAGGATGCTATCCACCTACAACCGTATAAGAAGCCCGCGCTTCTACCAGGAGAGCATGAATAACACGAACGTCGCGGCTTACTAACTCATTCGCATGTTATCTTATCACGGATGCTACGTGTCCCAACGAGGCAGCTTCGATTTCGCGAGTGGACTCGTCGCGACAGCGCACCTCTTGCTGCGTCGTGCGTGCCTGGCATATGAAAGTTGAGATTAGAATGCACGTGGTCACTCTTCTGGAATCTCGGTCGTCCTATACTGACGAAGACGAGATGATCGACTAGTAGTTTCTCTCGCTGATACACGGCCGAGAATGATGCGGCTCCCCGAGGTCAGACTTTGCTCACCGTTCTTTATATGCATCTCGCCACAGTTGTTGATACTCAACATCGAGATTTTTTATTTCACACATATCGATATCTGTCGAATCAATACAAATGCGCAGATACATATGTATTTGTATATTTTATTATCTCTGAAAATTATTAATAATAAAGATGTGTGTTTGTGTGTGTGTGTGTGTGTGTGTGTGTGTGTGTGTGTGTACCGCACACATACGTATATAAATCAGAATGGGTTCTTGGAAATACTAGGAACAATCTTTGATTATCGAAGAAAACAGTCAATTAATTTACTCGCACATGTGTTTTATGCAAGTAAATTTAATATTATATTTATATTTAATAATAATAATTGTATGTTATTATTGCATATACCAAAGTCCGAGGCTTCGTACAATATATTTCGTGACTAGGTTCCGGCTAGGTTTTTCATTCTTAGCCTGGCATGATCCCCTGATCGTACATCCGCGAGTCGCGAAGTCCTTGCGGCGACATTATGTGTCGTTCCGCGATCGGTGATGCCGTCGAAGGTGGTATTGAAAAAGGTGGGAGTTGGTCTTTCGTCGCGCGATTACGTCTCGATGCACACGTACGTATCGTTAACACTCGCCAAGACTCCTCACCTGCCCATCAAAAGACGTAAAGTCATCCACATTGGCCAACCATCGAGCCGGGATGCACGTGATCGAGGAGGTAGTCGCTCAACGTGCCGCAATCTCGAGCGGGACGAACGCTTGGTGATCACATGACCCGGACCCCGCTCGAGGGAGACCAGCCTTGCCAGCCGGCACTACCGCGCTCGCATGTTCTCTTCGTCGTTACTTGGCGAAATGTGGACGCCTTTCGGGAACTGTTTTTCTTGGCACCCTGAAGTGTACCCCGGATGAAACCGATTGTCCCGTAAGAGCGTCGTGGAACCTTGACGAAACTTACAACATATAGTACACGAGACCTCGTTCCAGCACTCGTTGATAAAGTCCATACCTGTAAGAGTGCCTCACGCATCGCAGATTCAAGCTTCCCAACTGAAGTTAACAATGCTAAAGTATATTTTTCAAAAATTATAAAGAAATTTGTATTTTTTTATAAATGATAACATATTGTGTTAATGATGATTCTTCAAAACTGAATATCTACCTCCTTTTATTTTTACAACTTTTAATTTCAGTGATGAATATTTTTCACAGAGATGATTCTTTGAATCGATAAAATGTGTTTAACTTTGATTAAAATTTAAAAAAGCACTAAAATAATATATAGTATATACTTTCTCTATGTCTATATAACATTTTGAATATGTAAGAACACTTTGAATATTTAAAATTAGATGAATAAATACATGTTACTTTTTAATCTTCTTCATCACTGATTATTATGCGAGATAATTTAGGTCGCTCAGATGGCACATTAGACAACGATTCTTCGTCATCGCTAATTATTACGTGAAAATCATTTGTCTTGTTTGCATCGTCATCTTTTAACGATTCTACTTCCTCGTCGCTATCAAGTAATCGGCGTTTCTTATTAGATGGTTTATCTATATCGGAAGAATCGGATCTATCCCTCTTTGTATCATCTGTAAAATGAAAATTTATATTAACATTATTCTATAAAAAGGTCGGAGATCGATCAATTATCTTTTATCAGCATATGCTACTGACCGTTTTTACCATCAATGTTCCTTTGAATTTCTATTTCCGAGTCAGAGGAATCATTAAACATTCTTATGCGATTTCTCGTATTGCCTATGCCATCTGAAATTTTACATCATTGCACATGTTACCAAATTATTGTTTGAAAATTAAACTTAATAAATGACAAAAATACATTTGTCGGTAAATTCATGAAAGAGGAATATCAGTCTATTGGTTTGAATAACAGAGGGCGAGAAAATGTATTCTATTCTTCATTTCGTACATAGCAAAGCTTAATTAATTGATAATGACATACCTTCATTAATTTTTTCTACTACTTCTACTGCTTCATCGCTTTCTTCATTTAAATGCGATAGTGTTCTAGATTCCTGTGATAACTGAGTGTGCGGTTCCGATTGTTTGGAAGTTGATGGCTCCGAAACTAATTGAATGGTTTCTGAAAATAATTGGACAGATTTACAAACTTTATATATATCATATGTGGGGAGAATTGAGAATCGTATCATATCTTTTAATACTTTAATCTTTAAATAATCTGATAAACCTTATTTAAAAAATTATTTTAAAAATCTTGGAATTTAAGAAAGTAATTCGTAAACTTTAATTTCCATAAAAACTAATCACTTATAAATATTATAATCTTATAGATGAAAGCTCCTTATATTTTGAAAACATTTTTCATAATAATAGACAAAGTTATGCTAACGTTAATATAATTCCTTTCAATATACTTTTAGTTCGACAAAATTATTACATTATAAAAATGCATAGTTTTACTAACCTGTGGGTACAAAGAATTTTTTAACATTCTCAAATACGTCGACATCGTCTCCACTGTCGTCCATCTTTTCGTCAGTGTCAGAATGATCTTTATGCGATTCTGGTCGCGTTTCTACAAAACGTTTCGATAAATGATTCTCACTTGAAAGTTTCTTATCCAGTGTATATGTATGTACGTGTATATATATGTGTGTGTGTGTGTGTGTGTGTGTGTGTGTGTGTGTGTGGTGTGTGTGTGTGTGTGTGGTGTGTGTGTGTGTGTGTGTGTGTTGGACATTGCCAAAATTCACTTACCCTCGGCGACAAATTTGCCGGCTAAAGCGTCTTCGATCAATTTGTAGCGCTTCTGAATCGTGATTGTAAGCATATTCGCCGGAATACGCCAATAAGATTCCTGGGCATCAGCCGGTGGCATAAATCCCAGGCCACGGAGAAGCTTTTGAAAACTCGGTGAATCCATCGCGGTCGACGAGTAATCTGTCAGCGGCACCAAGGGTATGCCCTCGGAGCTTTCCTCGTCACGATCGTCCAGAATGTCTTGCAGAGATTCCTTGATCCATTCCAACGCCTCTCTCATGTCTGATTTATCGAGATTTTTTTTCAACAAATTTTCCACATTAGTCTCTTTTCGTTAATAATTTAATTCGCTAATAAGGATTAATCACGTTAGTTTTTACATTACTTTAAAGATGTTCGTTTGTAAAGATATACTTGTGTTGGATCTTATAAATATTGCGAATTGCTGCATTTTATGTGGCGAAAATGAATTAAACTGATAAGCTTGGAAGAAAAGAATCTTATAAATATTGCGAATTGCTGGATCTTATAAATATTGCGAATTGCTGCAATTTATGTGGCGAAAATGAATTAAACTGATAAGCTTGGAAGAAAAGAATCGCTTTCTTAAAATTTGCGGAGCGTGATTCGCATCCGACCATAGACATGTATCCCACAAAGTGACCTGAGAAGTCACTTTTTTGACAAGTCATCATTTTTTCCCTCCCGTAATGGTTTCTGCAAATCATCGCCTTCGTCCCTTTTTTCCAGAGAAACATTTATCCTGCGTGAAGGAAACGAGGGTCGCAGGCCATTCTAGCGACAAGTGCGCTTTCATTAATCACAAAAACGCGGATGCACGTCGAGGGAGAGAAGAAAAAAAACACGAGAGGGCAGCGATACTCACCCTTGTCGATGACGTCCTTCAAGAGACCGGATAATTGTGCATCCGTGTAAACGATCGTCGGTAGCTTCCGCCTGTTCCGTTGCTTCTTTTTCGTCGACTCCTCGCTCCGACGAAGCGCGCCGCCGCGCTTCGAGGATTTTCGAGTTTCTTCGTCGTCTTCGTCGTCGGTGGCTGAACTTTCGTTCCCATCAGAATTACTGGCAGCTTGCGTTTCCCACGACGATTTACCTTTGCGCACAATGCATGGAAACGATGTGAACCTTTCTCGAGCGAGTGTTCATCAGCGTATGTAAAGTACACTGCGTAGTATCGCGTATGTGTGTGTATGTATGCAGAAGACATTTCATGTAACATCGGGTAAATCTCGAGCGTGATAAATATTAAAGTATACGTATAAAATCCATAATACTCTGAATGACAAATTTCTTTTCTTTCGTTCTCGCGCTGAAAGTCTCAGACGTAATCTCGCGTGCGCTCTAAATTTACATCTGCCTTGAATCTTTATCCACACATCGTACACAACTTTTTAAAACACGTTACATTCTAATAAATAGATTAGATACGATAGATCCGTTTCAGAATATCTTGGGTAAATATTAATTGCATATACGCTATGTGTCACCGAAAACTAGAAAAACAATAGGATAACTCTATATGGATAGCGAAATTGCATCAAAACATGATGTTGAAGGAAAATATTATTTCAAAGGCACATAAGGTGAACCGAAACTTCTCAGCAATGCTTCATCTCACAGCTATATATCTATGATATGAGTTATCTCAATGCATTGAATACAAATAAGGCATGAGAGAGGAAAACAATATCCATGATAAATATGAAATTCCTTCCGGCGCCATAATAAGAAGCTAAAGCGACTGATATTGGTCCAAGAGCGGCGAAAGTGCGTCTGGAATTCGCAGTTGCCGAATATTAAATAACAAGATTGCGATATTCCATGATGATATCATTACGGACTTTGAATATTCAAATATGTTGGAAAAAGAACATATACGAGCGTAAATATTATTTCAAATAACTGAAAAATTGGATGATACAAATTTGCTGAAAAGATTAATGACATTTCGCATTCAAATAAAAAAATGTAAAGATATTAGATATGTAGATTTTTACATTTTGCATTAAAAAAAAATAATTATATGTAACATTAAATATTTACTATAATTTTTATTTTATTTCTCATAATTATTTTTCACTTTGTAATCGTAATAAAAAAGCTGTGCATTGAATTTTGAACAATTGATATAAAGAATTAATTCAACAATTTGTTAATATTAATTTTAAAATATTAAATCGCTCTACATAAATCGTGTTATTGTTTCAGTCGAAAGTTTATGCGAATATTTAAAAAAAATTATTATAAATGCATTTATTATTATTTATTTTTATTTTTCATGAAATGATTATTTTTCATGAAATTACAAATAATTATATATATAACTGTATCGAACTACCAATATATCTATATATATATCGATACAGTTAAACCACTAGAATAATATCTGATTCAAAGCGCGATTCTATATAATTTCTACAATGCAAATTATTGCACAACATTATATAAACTAGGGAAAGAGAAGAGGAGAATTTAATAATATAATAATATAATAATATTTAAATAATTTGATAAAAATACACACAAATATGCATATACCGCGATTTTTTAAATAACCCAATATCTGTGTCATATATGTGAATTGAAAATTCATGAAAATTATAACTTTATACATACGCATTCCTTTTGTTCACTGTTGAAATATTTTCTCATAAAATCGATATTTTCGTGGAAATATTAATTAAATATGTCACTCGTTCTACCTGTGCAGCTTGACGATAGTATTTCGTTCTCTTCATAATATTGAAATCAAAGACCGGAATAATTCGCGTAGAGACTCAAGAACATTTCACAGAACCGCGTTTGCTTCGCTCTTGAGGAATAACGAAGAGAAACAGAAACGATATCGCAAACATACGAGCGAACTTGTCTCGGTTGGTGATATCGACGAAAGGTTTTTTTTTCTTCACGGTCCGTAAGAAATCGGGATAGGAGAGCGAGAAGAATCCTGTACAAATTGATCTTTGCTCCTTCTCACTTTTTCGCTCTTTTTCGCGCTTTCTTTCTCTACGTCGTCGTTTCGCTCTCCCCGTTGAAAGCGAGCCGCTCTATGCAGTCGCCGGCAATCGCGTTACTAGAAGACTGATCGAATGGGAATAGTCGCGGAATCGGAGGATAGTAAGAAAGACAGATGCGAATGGAATGGGATGGGATTGGCCGGAACAAGGGATATGCTCCAGACTGGATTGTGATGAGGGAGGAAGAACGAATAGCTATACTCACCTTGGTTGCTTTTTCTGGCCCGTTTTTTGCGCAGCTCCTTGCGATCCTGCGCCAATCCTAATTCCAAAAGCTTTTCCTTGATCTTCGACTTCGGCCGCTTTATTCTAAGACCGGTGAAAATCAAATCCACGGGATCTATCGGAAACATAAGTGTAGTTTCGATTTTTATAGCGTCGTCAAGAAACGATATGACATGGATGATAGGAAGACTTTGTGAGAGAATCATCATGGATGATAGGAAGAAAAGATCGAGATGATTGTTAGAGATTTCAAAGAGATTTAAAGTTGAAATCAATTAAAGCTTACAAAGAGAAACGCAAGCGTTCTCTTTATTCCACGAAATGTATTTATACGTCAAGTGGATGTCGATCTTTACGGACTTTTGACTCATGGATAATTTAATTTTTTCGAAAGATTATAATATAATTTTACATTTAAATGTAATTTTCTTATTATATGAACTGCTCGTGATTCGATTTATATTATGTGACATAAATTTAATTTTATAAAAAATTGTACATGACATCTTTGCGAATGTTTTCCGTTTGTTGGTTGGGAATTCTAGAGTTAACAACTGCGGAGTGAAAATACGATAGAATAAAACACTTTGCGGAGATTTTTGAAAGAAACGTGAAGAAAAATGCCCTTGACATTTCGCGGACATCTGAGAATTACGCCTGGCGTAGAAGCGACTTCGAAGATTAAAAGTTATGGAGAGCGGCGGATTCGTATGAAAATGAAACAAGTTTTACAAGACTTCTCTGAAAATGTCTCTGTCAGGAAGGATATTATTCTTCGTTCGTCCCAGAGGATTCGAAATTATTACTACAAGCAGCCAAGCGTGTCCGATGTTCGGAGCTTAATTAAATCCTAGGAATCGTTCCGGTGTTAACGAATTCTCGCACGAATTTCGCATTCACGAAATAATTCAACACTTTCGGAACGCGAATAACCGGTTAGAATTAACGCGAAAATTTATGGCAAATTTCTATCGAACAAATTTCTATCGAGAATTGGGTTAAGGCCATTTTCAGTGCATATATAATATTCGTAGATAAATTGCAAATTACGATAAATGACAGTTACTACAATATATCGCCAGATTTTCGTGAAAAATTTATATTATATTAAATTATAAACTTTGCTCTTTACTTCACATTTTCATGATTAATAATCACAATTAATTATGAATGTGATAGTTTAATCGAGTTATAAATTAACTCAGAAATGCGCTAAATAAATGAATAATGGAAATATGTTAGTCAATATCGATTAATCAGATTTATACTTTAAGAAAGTGAAAAATTTAAAAAGGAAAAATTATAAAAAACATATCAATGAGAAAGTAACTTAAAGAAAATAAATTTTAAAAATTACCGTCATCGTCCTTGAACTGTGTCCAAAGTTCCGTAAGCTGGGTAATTTCTTCCTCGGACCATTCCTTAGGCAACCTCTTTTGTACCTCAGCTCGCACGTTCTAATTAATTACAAGATTTAAGATAACAAATCAAGCCGTGTGCGTAATGAAAAAAAAAATTAAAAATATTTTTAAAATCTCTAAAAATACTTATATATAAGTCGCAATATTAAATATTATTATAATCATTGCCTAATATCTTTAAGATATTAATCACATTTACATATAAGCAAATTACATGAATACAAAATGTAATAACATTATACTTTGCAACTTTCAATAGTGGTTCGGAGATTGAATAATCGAATAATTATAATAGAATATCGATATTTGAAAAGAATATAAATATATCTTTCTAAATATATTTTTTTTTTTTTTTTTTTTTGTAATTCGATTTGATAAGCATATATACTTGAATAGCTGTAATCGAGTCGAGAGATGCAATCCATTATAACAGAACAGTTTCTAAGTCAGTAGGCGTATTTAAAAAGGAAAAGCCGGGATCGCTCGTTTTCCAGCGATTACGTTCCACCCTCGACAGAACGAGGTTTCTGCGAGCATCCCTAAATGGCCGTCGGAGCAATATCGTACGACTTCCATGAACTAAATGAACGTCAAATGAATACTCGGCCTTGTAGTCTCTGATTCGGCCCGATTTTCCCTCTCTTTCTCTCTTTTTTCTCTCTCTTCTTCCATGCTCGAAGAGACGAAATGTACTCACGCATGAAATTATTTAAATGAAACGTTTCCGCGGCTAAGCCTTTCCCCCGGAAGACCTTACCAAGAAATCGATAATACGTTGGAGGAAACATTTCCGCTGACGTAGCAACCCTCGTCAATGATTGCATGCTTATGATTAATAGCAAATTAAAGGCGGAAGAGAAACGAATCTTTCTTTCTTCTCTCCAAGATCGTTAACATCAAGAGTCATTATAAAAAAATTTATTATATTTCTCGCGCACTTTATTCTCATTAAACAAAAAAATTACTCATGTCAGATGTATTTTAGGAAAATAAAAGTTTAGAAATTTTAAACGAAAAATGTGTGCGATTTTAAGAATAAAAATTGTAAATGACCAATCAGCATTTTGTTTTAAAATAATTATTAAAAAAAGTGCTGGCAAAAAATTGCTGACATTCTTCCGAGCGAATGAAATTTTTTGCTGAATCTCTTATACATCGCGCTTCATATCTATAAAAAGCACAGGAGAGTAAGATCCGGTATTGTGTATTGCATCGCTTATTCTCCGCTACGTGCTTTTTTCCCTTGTTAGAAGCTTCTCTACAAACTCAATTAATTTCAAGTTTTAAATAAGCCGGTAACTAGTTAGTAACTCCTCTGCCGCAATAAGAAGCTTGATTAACGCATTCCCATGCTTTATCACCGTATTGCACCGTGTATTTTCAGAAGAAAAGAGTTATAATGAAGAAAAAAAGAAACGCGCTTCCAAGCTTAGCGGGATTAATATATATACATCTCGGAAAATATTCTTTAGAAAATATTAATAATGTCAGAAAAAAAATAATGCACTTTTGGTTTCGAAATTAATTAAATACGAAATATTAATAATATACATTAAGAGGATTACAAATAAAGCGTATATTATATTATAATCGCATTGTGTTGAAAAGTTACCTACATATAACATACACAGTTACCCACATGTAACATATACAGTCATACTTCGACAAACTCGTCGAAGCAGTTGGGTCACGTTTCCTTTGCGTTTTCGTGCCCCGAAGGGTGATGCAAATGTTTATACGTATGTCGTAAGGCAGAAAGCAAACAAAACGATAGCTTTTCTCGAGGAGGCGCCAGTTTTAGGGCCGCGACTTGACGAGGGGACGCACAGATATTTCCATGCTCGGAGAAAGAAACTACCAGTTGGTGGAAAGAACACGCAGCTCACGTCGGGAGCCTCACGCAAACGCTTGGTAGAAATCGTGGAAGTAAGAGAAACGAAGAAATGAGGGTGGAAAGCCTCGCCCCGTAGGTATTGTCTCCGGAGAATTTACAGTTCCTGTAGCAATTCCCGGCTCCATTTTTTGCATATGTTCGTCCCGTCAGGCAGTCTAGAAACTTATTTTCGAGGCCGGGCGAACAACCCCTCTTCCCTCTCCCTTTCTTTCAAGCTTCTCGTAAATCATTGATCTTGTCAGACGGAGCGCGACTAGGATTGCCGTGGGGGCATATGAAAGGACCGAGTACATTTTTGATGGGAAAAATCTCTTCAAAATCTTTTTAAACTATTTTCTTACTCTTGCGAAAAAATAATTAGCTTAAAATAAATAAATTATAATTGATATGAAATTCAAGAGAGAGAGAAAGAGATTGTTTGCTCATTTTGATATTCTTAAAAAAATCGTGCCTTTAGAAAAAAATATAACTAACCTTGGAATTGACAATCAAACTCATTTCTTTGAGTTTTTTAATGATGGTACGTCGCGTTCTATTTTCGTTGATGATGTGCTCCAAAAGCCAATCTATCAGGTCTATAAATTTACGATATTATAATTATTGTAATATATAAATAATTCAATTTGCTTTATAGTTTTTTCTTTGGACTAAATATTTAAAGATAAGTAATATATTTCTGGTCATTCAAGCAATAATAATAAAATATCAAAATATCAAAGATAAAATTACATTAAGCTATACGCATTTATATTTCTTATAAATGTTTTACGTTAAGAAAATGTTCGTTCCAAATGTTTCTTCATATTATAGGAAAAGTTAATTTATTCAACGACGTAGGCACAAAATTCTTTCACGAAAAATATGTGGTATAGAGAGTTTACCTTGAGGGTATTTGTTAGTCTGATGCTCCATGAAGAGGGTACGCAGTTCGTCCTCTTCCGCCTCCGTCCAGACTGCTCGTGAAACTTTCTTGCTACTCGTTTCCGCGTTGTAGCCATCCACGATTTCTGTCGCGTCACGGGTGGTCTTCCAGAAGAGCAGCTCCATGTACGACTTCCGATTCTTCTCGGCGACTTCGATGAAACGGCGGATTATGAAAACCGCGAACTTTTGGAGCTCCTGAAGCAAGAATCGATTTTTCGCTGTTCGACAAGTCCACTTCCGTGTGGGTCATTAAGCTCGATACAAGGATGAAATAAAAACCTCGGTGGTGGAATTTATCGCGCGGCATAAGAAAGGGGAGTTTTATCGTTGAGAAACACAGTGAAAGTCTTATCTATGCTTTCATTATGTGCAAAGAATGATGATAAAGTGTTATGTTAAGGAAAAAAAATTTATACATTCGACTAGACAATAATTAGATGCCATCAAAATTGTATAACGTTATTAATAATATTCACACTATTAGAAAATATAAAAATATTATAGTTTACGCGATTTATTTTGTGTATCTTATTACCTTGTATCCAGGATCCTTTGATTCAAGGAGTCTTTGAAAGATCCGAAATATAGACGCTTGGAATATCATGGCCGGCATTTTACAATTCCAAGCAATTCGATGTAGCATTTTTATTACATAGTGATTTACCTCGACCGTATTGTTCTCGAATTGCTGCAGTAGCAGTGTTAAAGCTTTAACAACCTTTACGTTGGCGAACCTTTGAATGGGATATTACGTTTTTTTAATAAATACATATTGCATTACTTTATCGTATTGATATTATATACGATATTTTATCGTGTATTTTATATTTTTGAATTGAAACTTTTGTTTTAACTGATAGCGGCAAGTTGCTACAAAGTATATAAACATTTTATCTTTTGTTGAAACACAAAGAGAAAAAAGAATAAGACTTTAAAGAATGAATTTTAACAAAATTTTGCTCCGGGGTTTAATTATAAAATTAAATAATATTTTTTTAAAAATTGCTAAAAATATGGTCTAATAATTTTTGTAGATAAATTGATAAATCGATATATCTGAAATATTTTGTCTTGTCTATACCTTTGAAGAAATTCGTCCAATTTAAAATCAGTCTCGTGAACAGTTTCTATTTCTTCTTCTTCATTCTCTTCTTCGTCTATTAAAAAGATTATTTATGTATATACATATATTATTGATTAAATGTAAAAAGCTTTAAATCAAGAAATTTGATATTTATTTACCTGTTTCATTTGCAGAATTTTCAATATTTTCATTCTCATTTATTTCTTCAACAGGCTGGTCTTCTACTACTAAAAACATATATAAACATATAAAAAAATAAAATAAACTTGAAACAGTTAATCCACACAAGATTTACATAAAACATTAACTATTGATTTAAACCAAAAAATGTTAAATTAAATTAAAAATAATTAGTTCAGAAGTTTAAAAATAATTATTTTTAGTTTTCGAATTAAACTTGATAATTTAATAATTTAATTATTTCTCTCGATTTAAATATATTTCTATTATAAATTTTTGAGATAATAACGATCTCAATATATAGATCATAATACATAAATACCCCTAAAGGGATTGATGATACGTTTTAAATCATCCCGAAAAGTTTTCTTTGAGCGAGTTGTTGCTTCAACTAAAGAAAGCTTTCCACCGTTCAAAGAATTCAGTTTGCCCAAGTGACGGTGACGGTGGTGCTATTTCAGTTTAAAGTTTTAATTGTCTCTTCTCCGCGGTCTGCTCAACTCGAAACAGTAATTCGAGATAAAATAAAGCGCTCGTCTGACTCGCGGTGTTTTTATCTCGGATTTTTAAATGCTTCATCCCCGTTGATGTATTAAAAGTGTTAACCGGAACTTTTGCTTTCTCAGCATGGAGTACGATTCCGAGTATTTTCGTAGATTTCTTAAGAAACTTTTCTTCCATTCTTAGAGAAATTTTTCTCCAAGTTCCTGGATAGAGTTATACAGGATGACTTGCAATGAGATAAAAATTTTTTATTTTAAGAATATTGAACGAGATTTATGCGCTTTTAAATTTAAGATTTTTTTTTTTTTATTACAAAATGATCCTTTGTTTCCTTTCTTGCATAGATTTAAAAATTTCAAAAATAAATAAAGTCCGCTTACGAGCCTAACGGAAACTAGGAACTGCATAAAAATGCATCGTTCGCTTTTTGCATCGTTTTGTGAAGAAGGGAAAGTAATCTCCATATTTATGCATCCTTAGCGTAATCTAGTTCAACAGAGAAGGCAGATAATTCATTCTGTGATTATAGATCTCCAAATATATGCAAAAGATTGTGTATTTAATGGCAGAGAGTTATCGGTTCGAGAAGAGCCAACGCGAAAAGTTGCGTAGATATTTGCGATAGCTCGTTGCGTTCAACTATCGATCGTCTCTCCGCAATTTCTCAGCGATACGTTCCCACGCACAATGTATTCTGCGAGAATGCATATTGTGTATGTAAATACGTATGTGTATATATAAGCACTCGAATGCATGTGCAAAAGAGATCGACAACACGTGGTACGGTCGCACGAGCTTATTAAGCAGCTAATACTCACGTTTCAATACTCTTCAAGCATGTAATTTGCATATTTCGTAATTAATTACATATTTATATGATATACGCGAAAAATAAGAAAGGTTACACTTCAGATTTTTAAAAATACAGACATATAATAATAATTATTATTATTATATTCTATAACATGGTTAAATTTTGCAGTCATATCTCCTGCAATCGATTTTTTACTCTCTAAATTCGTTTTTAGCCCGTAACGAAAGATAGAAAGTTACATGTTAGAGCTAAACTATTCTGCGCATTTGTACAAAGTTTTTTCGAATTTACAGGCTGCCGAACTTTCCTCGTTAGTCATTCTGTCATCAATCTTTTACGTCGTTTTTATCGCGTTGAAATAGATACCTTACAATGATTGATATTATATTACACACGTGTTATAAAATAATAAGTCTATAATATAAAATAATATATAAAATATATATAAAAAATATATATAATAATATATAAAATAACAAGTACCATATAAATAAGTTAATTGAAGTGAAATCTTGATTTAAAAATTTAGATTTCTAATTACAAGGTTTTTCTATGAATAAAAAATGTGAAACATTGCATACACATTATTTGTCATTTATTTTAAAGCAAAGTTTAAAATGAATAAATTGCTTACAACTTGAGTTTCAGCGTAAACCTCTTTCAACTATTCAAGTGTATAATTCAATATAGATTCATATTTCGAAAACAAGGAATATCGCTCGGACAAGCGATATCGTTATAATCGTAATTGTAATATTAATTTGATCGACAGCGCGTAACATCCGGATAACAATCTCTCGTTAAACTAGAGATTGCGATGCTCCTCCTTGCCATTAAATTAGACATTATCGTGGGTGCAAAGACGAGGGACGCATTATGCGATTGTATTACCTGGATAATAAGTGTTGTCTAACGCGTACATAGAGTAGCTAGGTAAATGGGGTTGCAGGTGGTATATCAGAAGTTGGGCGGTTGAAAATAATAGAGACAGAGGACGCGGGGAAACAAGGGCGGAGGAAAGCATGGCGAAGGATAGGAGTGGATGGGTTTATCACGGCTGAGACCAAAAGCCCTGGTGCGCTACCTCGATGTAATTTGTGAAGAGATAATAACCGTCGTCCACGAGAACACTGCCGCGGTGTTTGTATACGTATTTGTATGTTGGAGAATTTTTTTATATTTATATTATGTATTGCATTTAAAAAAGGTAGTGTCTGATGGAATTAAGATCCGTATCCATGAGCAAATTTTGCCGAGGTCGCGAGGATTCGATGGTTACAAGTATTGTATACTACATCGAGAATTAAATGTTATTGAGCTAAAAAATTCTTCTCATTTTATTAATATCCTATTGAATATTATATTTTTGGAAAACAGATTTTTTGCTCACATTGAAAGCTATATTTGTAAACTATTTTTATGAGAGATTATAATTCAATGCTTGTAAGCGCTTTAATTTTAGGATGGTCGAAACCTGAATGCTAAAATTTAAGAGAGAAAAAGAAAAGATGAACAATCTTAGAAAGAAATCTTTGTGGCATTCTATAAATTTTTTTCTTGTAAATCTTCTTTACAGTATCATCGCTTTTGCATAATTTTCACAATTGCAAATACAAAGTGATCTCTTTTCTCTTCCGCGTTTATCAAAAGTATAATTTTTCTCATGAAAGATAGAAAGTTAGAAAATGGAAAATTAAAAGATAAAGTTTTCAACGATGGATGTAAAGCAACTTTCTGAATAGAAAAAGTTTAAAATTTAAAAGAAGTGTAAAGCAGTCTTGTAAACCATAGTTACTTGTAGTTTGATAAGACTCGTAACCCACTAAATGAATCAACCACGGAGAGTAACTTACTCCTGAAATCAAGAAAGAGCTATTCCAGTGTTTTACCAGTTCACGACAAATTCATTATTGCGAAGAAATTTCACGTCCATGGGATTTAGGACAGCGTGAATATCGCGGAAATTGTAACCTTGATAACCTGCGTCTCGTTTCTCTCTCGCACGGAAATTCACTGATATTTTTGAACGAAGGAACGTCCAGCACGTTCATTTTTCTGTAATTTCGAGAGAAGGAAAAAGGGAAGATGCTGACATTTCCTCTTATCCTACATTGCGTTCAATGCCTTGTTTCCTACTCGTCTTGGTTGGATCGGTGAAGTAGAAAAAATTGAGGCGATGCGACGACTGGAAAAAAGCACGCGAGCAAAAATCATGTTTAAAGAGAAAAGTATTTGTGAAATTAAACTGTTAATATTTTATTCATTAAACGTTGAAATAGAACGGTAATTGCTTCTTCAAGTATTCCGCAAAATAAAAACTTTAAGTGCATTTATCTCGAAAAACACGATTTTCACTCTTTCTCCAATAAACCGTTTCAAAACGTATCGTGCACAGAATACAGTTGGTCATCGTGATAGGGATTCCGTGATTAAATTAGTTAAATATAGAAAGCTGCAAAAGCTGTATGCAATATGATTGCACGAATAAAATATCGTTTCTCACGAATAAAAACCAGGTGGAAGATCAATCTAGTAGTTTTTATACGAATTGAGGTCATCTGTGCGGTGTACATTTCAAAGGTTATTTCGATATACGTGCTGAACAAGGAAAAAACTGACAATTGAAGAGGACGATGACCAGAATCAAAAGGGGGAAAAAACGGCTTTATATCCAACGGCCGCGTATATGAGACAGTTACGTGGAATCATCTCGTGGAGGGCGATCGACGTGTTTATGGCGATTTGATGTCGTAGACCTAAACTAAGTCCGCAAGCTGTGCGAGCAACTCGAGCAACCCGAGCAACCCGAGCAACCCTCCCGAGTTTGCCCCTTCTTTAACCAATCTGCTCGTAGCTCGACGACGTGTCTGGCCGAAATTTCGGTATTCAACGATCGTCACAGTCCGGTACTACTATTAGGCCGGTAACTACTTATTCAAACCGGATCGCTCGAAACGCCCCAGCTTTCTCGGCGGTTGTTGTTAACGCGATCACGTCCTCCTGGCCCCCTCGCCACAATCTCCTCTCCCCATCCTGACCCGACCTTTTTCTGTAACGATGCAAGCTCGAATCTCTCCTCTCTCTTCCCTTTTCCTTTCTTTCCTCTCCTCTTCTTCATCTTTTTCCATTCCGCTCGCTCACGTTGTTTAGATGCAGTTTTATTGTGCCCCCAGGGTTCGTTGCCGCAAAAGCGGTATGACATACGCCGAGCAATTCCTGGACCGGACGAATGGCGGATGAGATGGCAAACGTAGCTTTGGACTATGTATCTCTTGCGTATTTCGAGAGACCGATTTATCTCGCGGCGAGGAATAAAAGATGACGAGGAGGAAGGAGAAACTGAGAACTTGCCGACTTCATAGTCCACAGCATTAATATCTTATTATTTATTAAAATACTATGACATTTTTATAAATATTTTTCAATTATTATTTAAAATTAATAATAATTAAGAAAAATATTCGAGAAACACTTTAGACCTTGAATAAATTTTTAAAAATCACAATGCAATTTTATACGTAATTGAAACAAATTTTTTGTAAAATTTTCAAATTTAATACAATGTTAGATATGCAAATAAAATATTTTGTGAAGAAGAAAAACATCACGTAAGCAAATCAAGCAAAGAATATTACATTGTATAATGATAAACGTATGGATATAAAAATAAAAATGATATAGATTGAGAAATCAATTTCCTACGGCGTGTTTCCGTACGATAAATGATCATATTAGCTCAATTGAGCTTTTATTTTATCGATATAAATCCGGCAGAAAATTGGAATAGCCAGAAGGTTATGCGGCACGCATAGGAGCCACCTATTAATTATTTATAGTAATGTGATATTGATCCGTCTGGCTACCTTCCACCGGACTGACCGTTGCTAAGCTCCATATTCCAACATCTCCGAAACGGATATACATATACATGTATTGCTAGTAATGTCGGTGGTGTCTTTAGCGGCAGTGTCTACGATCATCTATTATTAAATCGACTTAGCTGTTCGTATATAAACACAAACAGTTTATCGACTATTTAGCATAACGATCTCAAGGCTAAAACGAAATACACCCTATTACTAATTTTAGGAAATGAAACAGAAATGGTTTGAAATTATATGTTAAAAATTATAAAACTATTTCGTAATCAAAACTTATTAAATTTGTTATTTTAATCTACTTTCAAGTGAAAAAAATTCTTGAAAAATTTACGTTTTTACGTAACAATATTTCTAAAAAAATATTTAACTTACTTAAGGATAAATCTATAATACTTTAAAAAAGCAAGGAGATGGTAATTTCACTTTCGTTTTATATTAATATTGAATAAGTATATGAAATAATTAATTATGCTGTACAAATAGATTTTAATTTCAATTAGCTACACAAAAGGTGATTCTGAGGTAGATCGCGCGTTGAACTTTGCGGTTGTACTCTTTGAATCCAATCTGGAGCCGATACTCCGCAGTTTCGCATTTCGAATTGTGACTTTCATTTCTGTTGTTGCAGGTGCATTTTATCGTTGAATGTTTTTATATGAAAAGTAAAAGCAGCCGGGATTACGGCAAGCGATTTTAACGAGGACGTTTCTGCTACTATACATAGCCGCTAAGTAATCACGCGCCGTTGCAAAGCCCCCCTTTCGCTTTTATCTCGAATTAAAACTTCAGACAGCACACCAAATTGATGCGTCAATGTTGTCGTTTACATAACAATTTTATATTTTCTCCTCTTTTTGCAATATTTTTTTAAAATCCCGAATAAACGAAAATACAAATTTTTCTTGGAAATCATCAGAGATAGAGATAAAATTCTATTTTTGATATTTTAAGCGTTTGTAAAGCTTTTTATAGGAACAAATAGGATATTAATGCGCTCCTTACAGGATTGAAGGTATAATTTTTCTCATGTTTTATGAAATCGTCTTTTTCTTACATAAATCGATTTATTACAAAATCGATATATAAGAATATTAAGATGAGATTGTCGAAAAAATGAATAGAAGATGTTTTGTATACATTTTTATAGACATATTCTGATGTGACATATAAAATATGCAATAATATAAAATATTGTAAAATATTTATTTTTCGATGATCTTATTTTATTTTTATATATAAAATGAATTAATTCTTTCTTTTAGTATTCTTCAAGAAGGTAATAATTTTTTTACTTTAATCAGAATCTCGATTTAAATCGTAATTTTCTATCGAATTATTGAGAGACTTTAAAGAAAATGTTAAATTTATGAAAAATCTTTCTTTTATTTCAATTTTCTAAAAATGAGAAATCGAAATAAAGATAGCGTACATTAAAGCATAATCAATTGTCCGCAATTTACACGGTAGTTTTCAGTCGCTAACGAGATACTTAAAACAGCGTGATACAAACGTGAAACTAGACGGAAAATAAGTTTGCGAAAGAAGAAATACCCGAGAATGCTCCATAGTAAATACTGCCGCCATCTCGTCTCACCTTCCCATCCCGCATCTCGATAATGACCATGGCGTGTTGTACCGTTCGCCGTAGGAATTTCTTGAAAGCTTCTTTACGACTTCCGGTATGTTTACTGCTATATTAACAGCGGTTTGCGATCGTTGCGCAACAGCAAATTAACTTTCCATAACGTGTCATTTTTCACTATTAAGAAAAGATTTATGAGAGTTCTCTTACATGCTTTCTCTTACGAAGCATCTATATAATACTTGCTTTGTATTACGTTATTAAAAGCATAATTCAGAATGGTCGTGTTTCAAAAATGATACGAGTGAAAAAACGAGTTTTTGCGTATTACTTTAGTAGTCATAAAAATGTATTGCACCTATAAGAGAGATCAGAGGTGGCACACATACGCGTAAACACAAGCACACGTCATCGTTATTTAAAAATAACTTTTACCATGAATGTTGATTGTCATGAATGTTTGCTTTTGCACTACTGAAATTTCACATTTTTCGATTTGTTGCGCCAGTCCTATGTTGCCGGAAGATCGATAGTAATTAGTGGCGTATGTTATTTCAGAGCTGGGGAAAAAATGGCAAAAATTCCATATTAAAAAGTTACTTATCTCTTTGTCAATTCGAGCACATATCTCTTTCATAGTTTATTACGGATTGGAAAACACAGTGAGATCGCTAATGAAACGAGCAATTTCGCGTTAATTAAAAACTTCGCGAAAACCCGAACATCTACCAACGCGTGTTATTAAAACCTATACGCGTTATCCTTTGTTACAACGTCGACGGTTATTTAATTCCATTTTTTTTACATTATTCATTCTTCGTATATTCAACATGATCATTATGCTACAACAATGCCGACTTTTTTTACATTATGTGCGCATTTAGAGGGTGATAATATTTTCACGGCGAGCGACTGTTGACATACGGCAATCAAGAATAATGCAATTTTTTACGCTACGTAAAAAAGTTTCCGCGCAACTTCCTGCAACATATGCAAAGTCTATGATAAATTGCCATTGAGTTCGGCGCATTTGCTTGAGCAAGAGGAAAGGATGGAAATAAGAGTTGATTGCTCTTGCACAATGACATTTTATGTTGACGGAAGTAATTTTGGACGATACTCTCGTCCTAGGCTAATTTTGGAGTCGATCCAAAAACGGACGAGACCGATAATGTCATTTTAGTAACACGAAATAATATAAAATGTCCATTATGGCGACTATGCGAAAATAAACTTTGAACCAAATCCAAGTACTGCAATAAAAAGTGTGGAAATTGGCAACAACTGTTTATCTCTTTTCCCGCCTCCGAGTCGACGTATCCACAAAGTAAATGTCAAAAGTCCATTATACTCATTCTTTTTTCTTTTTTTTACGTGTATTTCAGATTTCGTATATCAAGACATTCATAAAATAAAAGTTTCCGCTGACTGTAATTTACTTTATAACTGTAGGTACCACTATAAATCATCAATATATCTCTCTTAATCTTTTTTTGATTTAGATTCATTGACACGCTAAAGCAAAGCATCAGCCGATCGGCTAGAAGCACGGGAAAAGCAGTTTCCTTCCCAAAACCACTGGAACGTAAAACGGAGGAGGAACAGTCGCCGCGTAACCTCGATCACTTGGAGAGACTATCGAGTTACGACGGCGCTCCTCGTGTCCAGCATAATCCCCGCCAAATCCTGATACTGTATGCCGAACGTAAAAGGGGTCTCTGCGGTGTCGCGGTTCCGGAGTACGGGCGTAGGGGTGAAATTGACCGCCGTCGTTGCCACTTGAGGACCGCTCGGCAATTACGAGCTATCCCTACGGCCCATTGCTATTGCTAGCTGTAGGTTGGCGTCCACGTTGGTTGGTCGCCCGGTTGTCTGCTCATAGATATACACACCTCAGCATTGTTCTTGCAGCACCACTCTCTCGACTGGATGCTCTCTCTTTCTCCCTGTCTCTTTATTTTCCTCTCTCTTTTACCGTAATTTGCCCTCTCCTCACCATCTCACGTGCGTCCTGCGCGCAACGTTAAATCACAGCTATCTCTTTGCTTAACTAACAATACGCCCAGCGACACCGCGTTCATGCGCTCGTTCGCTTATTATCTTCGGACCTGCTTTATCTATGTCCGCATAAATGGAAAATTTTCATTGCACCGTGCAATTCTCCCAGATTGTTGAGGGAGAATGTGCAAGAATGCGCGGGCTATCCGGCACTACAGTTTCATCATCGCCAAAAATGTGCTTTTATCATTTAGACCGTTTCACGAAGTGATGTATGAGTCAACCTATAAATTAGTTTGTCCAAGATATACGAAGAATCTGAAGGGAGAAAACAGGATTCTGTAAACTTTTCAGTAGAAATTTCAAAATTTAAAAATATCGTTACTTAATATGATTTTATTCTTCTTCAAAGATTATTGTTATTTAGAATTTGTTTTATTATATTTGGACATTTATAAAGAGATCTATTATTGGCATCAAGAAAAGATGCAAGAGCGGAGAGGAGGGAAGACTATAATAAAAATAAAATTTATCTATACATAATTTATCCTAGGAAACAATTTTTTCGTAACGTTTTCAACATTTTTAAAGGATATAATATCAACATAATAAAAATAGGCTTAATAATAATAGGAATTTACGTCATAAATATCGTCCCCTTTTTATATAAAACAACATAATATCACAAAAGGGAGGAAGCTAAAGCTTTGTAAGGGTATCGCGTCCTGTGCGATATACGGGCCATGGTAGACAAAGAACGCATACAAGACGTACTACAACGAGATTACCTGCTTATCCGTATCCCAGCAGCTCCCAGCAGCTACTAACCAGCACAACATAGATCTCCAAGTACCTGATATATTTGAGCCAGCCAAATTCACCCTAAATAGTACGCAACGGTCGACAAACTCGGGAATATTATGTACCTTAATATTAGATAAATTTTACGAGCACTATTTCCAGCGATGTATAGAAGTGAGAATTGTGTCTATAAATTGTAACGATCAAGAAAATTATCCAAATTTGTTGCGTTTATGGTAACAAATCTTGTTCTGTCTAACATTCAAATGTAATATTCAAATTCCACTTTATTACAACAAACAAAATCGAAAATTAGATTTTATCGACCGACAAAACAATCGTAAGTATAATTGTTGCTTATATAATATTAATCCTCGTTTTATTCTGTCCATTACTTTAAATAATAGCAGCGTTTCTATGGTAACCGACGCATTCAAAGTAATTGGACCGCATAATATTGTTAATTACGCCGCTTTAATAACAGTTATCAATCGTTTAAATTATTTGCTCAACATGGGCGGATATTTCAAAGCGAGCGATTTCAAAATGTTGAAAAGTTATGCCTATCAATTACAATAACAATACGGTCAGATAACACGGGGAGGGGCGCTTAATGTTCTCAATTAATCAAATGATCAAACATACGAATAAGTGATAAAGAAACGGCGATTATCGGTCCATGAGCGAAATTGTTATACATCATAGTGAAAATGAAGGACACGATGGGAAAATCCGAATCCTAAACGATGTATGTTTCCGTCGGATTTCTTAGACAAGAACAAATAACGTCGATCCTATCGTGCGACCCAAGTCGAACGAGGTTTACCATCTCAGTAAATGGCTGATGGATAAGACTACTTAGGCCGCCGTCGTAGATCAAGGAAACGCTCTTCCGGAGCGGAAGAAAGTTTGGATAAAAGGTTTCTAACAGGGCCTTTAGGACACGGTTACCCCGCGACCTGTAAAAGAAAACGCGAGACGATCGGCATATCTTCAAAAGCCATTTCAACAATTTTCCATCACTTTTAAACCTTCAAAATTTATATCCATTTTTTTATAAATGTCCTACTATCCGAATACGCTCTAAACGAGCTTTAAATCTTGCAATCACATCGTTATTAAATAGTTTTTCCATACTATCAGTGATTAAAATTATAAACAACATTAATTTTTTCTTTATTTTTATTATATAACATTAGTTGTTAATTTGCCGTACAGGTTTTCAATCATTTTTATTTCGTATAAAATGATCAAAAGCGATAATATATTAATGAAATGCCTTATCATACGCACATTTCATCGAATTAATAAGCCGTTACCGGCACACAATTCAAGCTGCATCGTATGCTATCTTCGTTCCTGTAGTTGCACAATTTCGCACGCAACGTTTCATGGTATATACATTTAATTATTGACGCTTTTAGCGAATATATGGCATGACTAATGAAACGATAAGTGCGCCGAAAATTCAATCGACCATAACTTCCAGCTGCGTCAATTTGAGTTTTGCCTTTGAATCGTTATTAATTGTTGTGACTGATCGACGAAGTACCGCAGTAACCGGCACATCATGTGTCTCTAAAAATATCGATTCCCACTAATGAACGTCAAAGTTTCTTTTTTTTTCATAGCTTGCGATTGTATAATATTTTAATGTATAAAAATATATTAAATATATATATAATATATATATAATAATAATATATTTATAATAATATAATATATTAAATATGTTAAATATTTATTTATTTTTTAAAATATAATATTATTTGTACAAAAGGGAGAACATAGAGTTCAATAAACTTGAAAACGAGAGTCAATCGATCCATAATTTACGTATATATCCTGAAATCATTCTATTTTATTTAATTGATCTATTTTGCATTTCAGACTAATCTTTCTTCGAGTTTTAAAAGCGTGCCGATAAATTTTTATTGCTATTTTATGATGATAACATCCCGCGAATCTCGGTGAACCGATTTAGCATAATGGCATCATAAATCACATTTTGTGAAAACCAGACAGTATCATGATCCAATGTCTTCAATATAATTGGCAATGTCACACTGATGGATTTTTGTCTATAATAATGTATCGTTGCTTTTCTAAATCATGTCTAAACAAAGAAGATTATGCGTCATAAAGACGAATTAATAAATTCTTCATACTGTAAGAATATGGAGAATCCGTGTTTTAAAACCATTCGATTCAGCATAATTAAATCAATTGTTTCAATCTAAAGATTACAACTTTAGTTTTTCTTGTTAGAAAAGGAGTTTCGTCATAGAAACTGTGTCATTAGAACAAACTCATTAATTCACACAGAAAGGCTTTAAGTTGAAGTAAAACAGATTCCTGTGCAACTTTAAAGTTCTCGTTCTTTACGGAAAAGACAATGACTCATGCTCAATCTGCAAAGAGTAGAAATGGAAGGAAACAAGATCATTAAAGAAGGACAAAGGAAGTTTCTTCTTCTGATAAGTTTTAATGAGTCATAAACCATAAAATATATATTGTACACGCATTTGATCTGTTTTAATATTAAATATATGAAAACGTTTTATGTTTAAAATTGTTGTTAAATAATTTATTACGTAATCTAGATTATTTTATGCCACCATTATTATTATTTTACGAATGCATTAAAATCCCAAAACGGAACAATAAAACAGCGTGTATTTACACATTCGACAACATCTTGATCATTTCCAATTTGAAATGCTGAAAGTGTATGTGTTTACAATAACGAAGCATCGGGACACATTTCATGATAAAGTTAAATCCGTCTCGCTATCCGGGACGAATTTTATTTCAAAACCATCCCATATGTAGCAATTTAACTCCCCAACGTGCCGATATCGCCATTTTGAGCCAACTGCTTCGACGTTTGTAATCACGAACAGTAAAGCGTATACTCGGCCGATCGTTTTAAAATACACTTTTTTTTACGATATCGCCTCGCGATTTTGATTACCAGGACCGACGGGGCTTTTTTTCGATTGTATGGAATTTTATTTATTGGCAAAATGCCGCCATATTATGCTTTTTTTTGTACAACGCGCAGTCCGTTTTTTTTTACTGATGCTCGTTAAATCGGATTATGGCTATCATTGCTGGACGTTGAATTTAATCCACCACAGGTTTACACAGCTGCGCTTAATCAGTTTCTCTTTTTTTTCCAACGAATACATTCACGTTTAAGTAGCGTAAGTGAATCGGCCGCTCGTTGATATAACGAGAGCTCTGTAGCATAATACCGCGCATGATTATATATGACTGCTTTAGAAAAGACTGCTTTATTCCTTGAAGCTTTGATTTTAAATTGATTTGTGACTATTACGATATGATATGACATATTCCTCGAAAATAGATATTATATTGGGTCGAAGTGTTGGATATAAAATGCTACTTTAATAATATCAATTTTCTATTCCGTACTTTGAATAATTAATATCTAATCTTGATTGAATTGTGTAATTTTCTAAACATATATTTCTAAATATAAATATTTTTTGCAAATATATATTTGTTTACATTGCACTTTCTTCTTATAATTTCCGCAATTTACTATAAAATTAATTTTTCGATACATTTATATTTTGTCGTATAAAGTTGAAATAAATAATTAATTGTCTTTCTTTTGCTTCCTCTCTCTTTTACACATACATATATGTATATGTGTAATAATATAAATAACTACAGTCAACAAATACAATTTATCAAATATAATTTGCTTTTTAATAAACTCATTTATCATTCCACTAGTGAATATTATTTATTTACAATATGTACAAGTTAAACATATAATAATTATATATGTTCTTCATATATTTGATGATACATAAATAACCCAAATAAATCATGCTGTGTATCATTAAAGCAACGTCACCCGTATATCCACTATTTTCTGAAACTATTATTTTAAAAGCATCGTCTCTTTTAAATAATCATTAAAAATTTTTATTCAAAATGTATTGAGCGTCTGACAATTTCTCGAGAAAGTCCAAAAATGTTGTGTATAATTATTTATCATTTATTTATTGAGAAATATTGCGAAATATTAATTGGAATTATAAATTTCCGAGGTCCAGAAATTGGGTAATCGGTGATCTAGCAATAGCAACTATCAACAGGAAGTTATTTGCATTGAGAATTACATAGCAGAGAGCCTTAGCCCTTTAGGTATTGTGATGCAAAGTGTCCACTGCGAAGTCGAGGGTGATCCCTGGTATGTACGTGTCCCTGTCCTCGTCTACGTTCATGCATGTGCATGCGAATGTGTGCGATTAATATGCGTAGAGTGGTACATGGGTTCTACTCAGTATGCGGGACATCATCGCTTCTATGATAGTATGATTGTCGGGCCACTCGCGGCTCAATCTAACGTTCTCGTGTTCTATTGCTCTATCTCTTTCCCTGTCTCTCATCGTTTCTCTCCCTTCGTTCCTCTTCGTTCGTCTCTGTCATTCCCCTTTTCTCTCGGACGAGGACGGCAGTCAAACCCATCCGGTTAATCCCAGAAGGATTCTACTCTCCATCCCTTATCAGTATTCAATGCCCCTAAACTGCTTTTTGACACGGTCAGGACCTCGAGAATTCTATTTTATAACTTGATTCTGACCTCACCGTTCTATAAATGTATTAGTAAGCATGACCACGCAACGTGGATAGAAAAGTAAAAATATTTTTTATTCTCTTCGTATGTGTATTAGATATGAATAGATAAAATTGAATCACTGCATATTTTAATGCAAATAGAAGAGAGTTTAAAGATTGTATAAAGCATTGAAATACATATATTTTTTAACTGTAATGAATTTTAATTGACTAATATAATTATCAAAATATTGCAAATAAAAAATAAATTTTAATCAATAATTTCACTAATATATCTATTTGAAATATTTGAAAAATGATATCGAACTATGATATCGGAATCGAAAAGAAGACTGTTACAAATAAAAAATTAAATTATAGATTTTTGTATCCTTATAAGTGTTTTCGCAATCATGAACAATGTGCACCATTTATTATTTTGAAAGAATACATACCTATGTATATATAAAATATTATATATAATTATTGACATGTGTCTCTTCTGACATATGTGAAAACTTAATTTATTAAAGATTATTCAATAAATCATCTAATTTTTGCATAATATACAGTATGTTAATAAATGATAATAATAATAATACACTTTGATATCAAAAAGGTTAATGAATTAATATTAATTTGCGAGAGAAAAGCATTACGCGTGACGTCAAATTTTATAAAATCAAGTCGCCAACCAAACAACATCGACTTCACGAGATCGCCTCGGTTTAATTCATTTAAATGCTTTATCGTACAGGCGAAACAGAATGGCGGCTGGTGAATCAGACCATTTATTCCGCAGACCACGATGAACTATTCTGTCCCATCCCATGCTGCCCCTCCCTCCCTCTCTCTCTCTCTCTTCAGTTGTTCGCAACCATACATATCCCTACCCATACTCCATACCTGACTCTTGCATGTGAACTGCTTCCTGATGCTGCAATGACAATTTGTAACGAGAATGCGTGCGTTTGAGTGTATATGTGTATATGTATGAGAATCGACTGAAAATTTAAACGTGAATAGGCGTGCGTGCAGAGAGACCGATAGCATTATCGTAATTAATAAATTCGATGTGATAATCGTTTATTTTGAAATGTCATTCAAATATTGATAGCTAATGTACTCTGTTTATTAATATCATTTGATATCATCGATGTAGTTAATATATTAACATTAACGGGAATGTGATTTTGCCACAAAATTGCAAACTTTGGTACGACTCGAATATGTTTTACATTCGCAATGATATTTATATCTGAACTGCATAACTTTATAATGCAGATACATTTTACAGAAAACAAAATAACAGAGATTATTATTATATTTTCGAGAAACATTTGCCAAATATTGCAAAAAAGATTTAAAGCTAATTTGAAAATTACTTAGTAGAAAAATAAAAATACAATTTATATTATAATACGTATATTGAAAAATCTCAAATATTGTTTCATATATCTTGTACATTTAAAGTTATGATTTTTGTCTACTATTGTATAGAATGATTTCTTCTATTGGATTTCTTTGTGCAATTTTCATAAAAGATTAAAAAATTATAATAAAGTCATGATTTAAATCAAGATCGAAGAATTTACTGTTTAAAAATGTCATCTATTTATTGGCATTTCAAAAAGAAGCAAAAATATTTAAAACTAGAAAGACATGGCAATGTACTTTGCATAATTTCATTCAAAAGATTCGTTTAGTGTGCACTATGTGATCTTTTCATTCTAAACACAATTCAATCAATTTTCAATTCCAGAATTATTTCCGTTAGACAAACTGTTAATAAAAATTTGTAAAAAAATAATAAGTAGTATAAATAGTATCTAAATAGCAAGTATGGTGCGTGATAAGTAATTCACTTATTAGTAAGATTGATAAAAGATTGGCAAGAGTCGAATAGCTGTTAAAAGTTTTCATTTTTATAATTTGACAAAATTAAATAAAATGTTTAAAGAGTGAAAATACAAAAGTTATACGTTCACTTGGAAACAATAATCTAATTTATTCGTGTGCACGTAGTAAATCTATATACAATTTAAAATATAAAGATACACATATGCGTTATGTATGCAGTATAAAACGATACTATATATAATATATATAGTTCATGGTGCTTTCTGTGCACATGTCGCAAACAATCATACAGCAGTCTTTTCGCGTTGCGTGTGTGAACATTCTTCCAATAAATAAATAATTATAATACCGGCAGTTTTCAAGTGTGGATGGTCCTGGATGTTTCAGGTACGATGCTCGTCGAGCAGCACACCGTGCTCTTAAATATTTCAAGATACAACTGGTACGACCTTCACATGAATTCTTACAGTTCGTCAGCGACAAATTCTCGAAAAAGCTTTGAAAAAGATATACGAGGATTACGAATGCTCGAGCAATCACTCGATTTGACGCGATGTAACTCACATTTCGGGAACGCATTCGTCAAAAATAGAGATAAATGTATCGGAAAGTATAACAATAAATCTCCTTATTTATTGTAATTTTATAACTTGTAAAAAAGTAAACAGAACAGTTTCTAAAAAATTAAAAATTTTCAGGAAAGATATCCTATTTCTTCAGGAAAAAAAAATATTTTAACGTGAAGACAATTTTTGTTGAATATTTTCAAAAGGATCTATAATTCTCTTCATCAATACAATAATAAAAAGATATCGCACATCAATATAAAAGTATATTGATTATTTTGAAAGCATTAGCTAAAAGAATTTATAGAATTTTCATCAGACCAGATATTATCGTGACTCGGCTTTAATAAAATCCCAAGAAAAAAAGAACATTGCTTCATCATTATCGAATGAATCAGTTCACTCACTCGTTCATGATAATGAGCTTTTAATGAGAACGGGATTGGTTAGGTTGGCGAAAAGTTGCTGTAATTATTAATACGTACGCCTGAATAGAGTTTAATGGAAAGCAATATCGAAAGCAATAGCGAAAATTCGATAGACTCTCAGGGATGCAGCCTTGCGTCGCAAGAAGCGAGGTGAGAAAAATATTGATAAAGGCTGGCTATGAATAAAGTAGTTTAGGAGTTTATAAATATAATAGTTGATAAGTTTCGAATAAATTTGAAACTTGTGTCTAATTTGTTTAATAAACACAAATATGTTATTCAATGATAGATTTACAGGACAAAAACCGTATTTCATTACTCATACTCTAGCGATAGTATTATTTAATTAATTTTAAAATAATTTAAGAGACTATTGTGATACACTCGCTCTTGTTATAGCTCCTCTTCGAGAAGAGGACCTTAATTTATTGTACAATTGGAAATAACCAATGGTCAATTTTCGATATTTAAATATTGATCTTCTTTCTTTCGTCTCATACATAAATAAAGCATTGATTGCCAGCAGACACAAAGTGCCGCGTCTTATAAATTACATAACGCTTTAGGAAGAGCATTTTCCTTTATCGAAAGCATTAAAACACAGCACACAGCCAATTATACGCTTATAGCGAATTCCAAAGGTATCGCGCCTCAAAGGGTAAGATCTTAAAAAGCTTTATTGCCGGCAAACGTCCTTCCGTGCAACGGTCCTTTATAATTTCACTCTTCAATTATTTGTGAGTTCCCCAAAGCTCAGCGACTCGTTGAACGACGCTTCCTGCGAAGCTGATTAAAAGTTTCTCATCTTTAACGATACTTGTTGCAAAAAAGCAGAAGACGATTGTCGTAAAGTTTCTCACGGGAAAGATCACATGCAATTACTTGCTAGAGAAAAAACAAATTTAGTTTAGTTCGAAAAGTAGCCTAATCATATGGTAATATGTAAAGTAAAAAATATAATATTCGATCATTTCGATCCCTAAATAATATTAAACAGGTGGCTCTAAACAAATAAAATTGCGTGATTTCGTATTAAAAAGGTTCATCCCTAAACTCGTATACTTTAATTGAAAGAATTCGAAAAGAAATCCTTCTGTAAGTTCTTAAAATTCAATATTTTTTGTATGATGAATAATTTATGTATAATAAATATCTAAATAAATTTAACTTTGTTACAAATCTTGGCAAATGAAAAATGCAATTTTTACTCCTATCGTTTATTTTTATTATTTTAAATCTTTAATATTTTTTATAGAAACGCGAAGATCACTTTTTGAGTTGTATGGCGATTTCTCTTACTCAAGAATCATCCCTAAGATTAAGGATAAATGCGTGTACACGCAACAAAATATTAACAAAATGCTTAGAATAATCGATGCATCGACACTTTGTACTTAGTGAATATGTAATGAGCGTTTCTCGTGCTACCTTATACCTGCTTTCTTTCCATCTCTCTAGAGTAATCTACTTCCTAGAGTAGCTTCTCTTTCTTCTCTTCTAGTTGCTCCTTAAGCTGCACGTACACCGAAGCATTTTAATCGCTTTATCGCCCGTGTGGAATATAATCGCTCAGTTAAGAGAAGCACTACCATGCTTCCTCGAAGGGTATCCACCCGACTCTTACAGAGTCCTTCCCTCTTTGCGAGGAATCTTCGAGGCTCATCCGAGGGATCCTCATACGGTCTATCGGGAATACTCTAAGAATCTATGGTATCTGAGATATTCTCACGTCTCAAGATATCGCGGTCTCATCAGTTTCACATGATACCATAAGAAGAAGAGTTTTAAAAGTTATAAGCGATCAAGTGAAGGAGAAGCTCTTGAAAATTACAATTAATATATTTTATTAATTTCATGATTATGACGCGCTTATACGATTATAACATCGTAGAATAAATCTTCATCTGTCGACTGCGCGATTCTAATACATGATTTAATATTGCAATCTTCCTCTTAAAATGTATTGCAACAAGTGAACTCACAAGTACGTCTAGATTTTACGATGACTAGTACGAATCCCCAATCTTGACAGAGAGAAGTGCACGATTCATCACGTAGGATTTAGCATGACTATTTTTTTTTGCGCATAGTTTAAGCGACGTGAAAATATGTGCTCCACTCGTAGAACGTACTAAGCGAAAAATGGGAGCTTTTTCGTAAATAGTAAAATAGCAATACAAAATTGTCTTTATCTATCGAGAATACATACACAGTACATTGGTTATATTCGTACATTAGAATATTGCGAAGTGCTATTCAAGTTTCATAAAAAGATTGCTGGTACATTTTTGCTTATTCCCAATGCAATAGACCAAAAATCTTTTGCTTTTCGAAGAAGACAACCATTGAAACTGAATAAATCAATATTTATTTGTAGAGAAGTTGGATGTTTCTCTGTGCACTTATCATACAAGGCTCGTTTTATTTATGAAATATATAAAATAGATAAGCTAACATAAGCAAGATGCAACTAAAATAAATGTTTTTTCAAAATTTCCTTTCCTATTCATATAACTTTATAATATTAATAGCTTATTAAAATTATTTTATTATTTTATTTAAATTTTAAAAGTAAAAAAACAATTACATATGTCGAATAAAAACATGTGCTAAATATTTTTGTCTTTTTCAAAAATTCAATAATACACATTAGTAATACACATTAGTAATACATATTACATTAGTAAGAAAAAGCGCGTAATTATTTATTTGTCCATTAAAAGCTTAAATGCTTCGCTTTAAAAGTTTAATTATAGATGTAACTTCGAACGAAAACGAAAACTTTTTATAGGAAGAAACGATGAATCAACATATATAATAGAAGAAAATTAAATGTTCTCGTTTTCAGTCGCACGTTGTATATTCGCAGATCACTAATGGACGCCTAGTTCTTGCGACTTTATATCGCTAAACTTCTACAAAATGTCAGACGTAGAGGGAGAAAATATCCAAAACTTAAAGCAAGATCTCGGAAAGGGATTGAATAATTAAAGGAAGACAGTTGAAACGGCAGCAGTCATCTTTTGCTCGGAATATGGTAAGAATTCACAGCACGCTATGTATTCTTTCGGAGGCGCTCTTTTACCTTGGTAAGATTCACTGAATAGTCGTGGAAATAGGTCACTGCATTCGCATACATGGCGAACCACTCGGGTCACGCAGCGGATGCGCAATTAATTATACAAAGAAAATAAATATCAGCGAGAAGAAATCAGCGAGAAGAAATGTACAGACGTCAAATGCAGAAGGAAATTGAAAAACGCTTTCGTGAAACTCGACATCTCTACAAAACTAAAAAGTTTCAGAAGATATATTCTCGAGTTATATTTCTCCCTGGATGACATCAGCGATTTAAATGTAAAAGCAATGATATGTATGAGAAAATAATCATTAAAATATATCATACTTTAACGCAGCTACAGGAAAAAGCGATATCGATTATACTTCAAATATGAATCTTCTTGAAAATAAAATTCTTTCACGCAAACAGATACGAATTGTATCTAACCATATGTTTCTCGTCTAATATCCGATGTTTGAAGAGAACAAGTTTCATTGACAGTAATTGGAAATTTAAGTTGGAAGTTTAATTTTTATAACTGCCGGAAAAAAAATTCAAAATCGAGTACTTTTAAAGAGACCGAATAATCAATAACATATTTCTCATCGTTAATAAGAGAAGAAATATTTATACATAAATTGACAAATAAAATTATATGTCATCTGTATATATATGATTCGTAGTATTATTAAGATATTTAGAGTTGCATTTATTTCAAAGTGTTTGCGGAATAAAGATAAAATCGCATAATTAAATAGATGTAGCGATTGATAAATTTCCAAGGTTTAATGCAAAATTTATCAACTTTTTGAATCTGCCAATTCAGTGTTCAATAAAAAGGGCCGTTTTTCGGTTTACCCTATTATTGCACTCCATTCTACCGTTATCAACGTAAAGCACGGTACATGCACGAGCGAACTATTAGTTGCAGAATGTTCGCGCTAGGGTGACCTCGTCGTATAGTGACGCAGGGATTGTACTACTATCCCGGGCGAAATTCTCCTCTCCTCTTCGTTTCGGGAGCGGATTGATGGTTTTCATTGTTCACCAGGATAGGCGGATTTCAGTGCGGTGCGAGCACGGTAACACCGGCAAACGCGCCCTTCGCGTCACACAGAAGCCCTTTGACTATCCTTTGCATTCGGGATTCCGGAATGAAGGAAATAGAGCGCCGTAATACCGCGATAGCGTGGCTGCGTTCTACGATACAGACGGCCGTTACCGCAAAATACTACGGACTGTGCATGCAGCTGAAGAATTTTAACAGCATACTGCGAGCCCCAGCAAACTGCATTATAGAGACTGATAATAGATGTAATCGCTTTGATATGGAAATGGGAAACACAAGAATTTTCGGTTTGAGTAGGCCTTCTGCTTTCGCAGATTTCAATTAATCCAAAACTTGCAATTGTTTTCAAAAAGCATTTGAACAGCGATAATTTTAACGAGATTATATATATGTACGATGTAAATCACCTATTTATTCGTCGCTTGCTCAAAGATTTTGCTATATATTAGAAATAAAAAATCTAGTGCGAATTCCGTCCGTTATTACACGATTTCAAAAAGGATATAACGAAATATAAAAAGAAAACAATTAATTAACGATGACGTCTCACCTTATTTTTCCCCCTTTAAATCTCAGCAATAGATACGCAAAAACACGCATTCGTGTATATCTTTACGTTCACCGCACACTTCGTATATAATATATTCGCATAGCACTCTATAAAACCAGATTATGGCTATCCAAAGAAGAAAAAAAACAAAAAGTCTGTTAACGTTATTAGATTTTCTTTTATCCCCGAGGACGAGACGATACGCGGCGGGTAAGCGAAGAGATGGATAGAAATAAAAGAGGGATGAGCACGTTGGTATATAGCAAATTCTGTCTGCTCCTCGATTCCGGCAAAACAGGGACATTTATCAGGATTCGCCTGATAAAATAAATAGACAGGAGGAAGAGTGACATTTTAATTATAAAGACGGACGGTAATGCATGTTCGCTAAGTTACTGACAGTGTTGTGACATGGGAATGGCATTGTTGTTTAAATATATATCGTCGCATTCTCTCTCATCCCTAAATATATTTATAATATAACTCTTTAAAATAGCTTCAAGAATATGGAAATGATAATTATCTGATTCAAAATCTCAATCTTCCTTTAAATCTACAAATAAAAATAAATTTATGTCTCGAATATTTCGTCTAATAAATTGTGGACTTTAATAACAATTAAAAAAAAATCATTAACATTAGTAAAAAAATAATAAAAATTTTATAAATATATTTTTATAAAAAATTTTATAAAAATATAAAAAAGAGCTATAGGTGTACTTGATTGAAGAGCAAATTTTTAATATTTTTTAATTTCAAAAACTACATACTATAATAGCTCAACAGTGATTTAACTTTTTCGAAATTTATCGAGACGATTCATTTCGAAATTGGCCAATTGTGAAAATGGCGCAGAGACATTTGTACGGATTATGACTGCATATACTATCGAATAGTGAACAGCACTAGAAAAGGCAAATTTGAAATTCAAATTCTTGAATTCTTGAATGCCATTTCGCGTTGCAGAAATATCTATACAATACGAAATAACGGATTTCGATTAAGGTAAATGCACCAATAATACAGCACATTTAGACTAATATTCCAATTTTAATTAAAGTTTCCATATAGAAATGTCTTGTATATACGGCGTTTCAAATATGACGTTTAATTATAAAAATATTTAATGTTGAAAATTTAAAAGATGAAATAAAATTTACGTTAAGGAAAACTCAACTTAAGAAGATGATCAAACTATCAAAAAAAATATCCAACTATTCAAAATTTATATTTTCATGCTGCATATAAACATAATAAATGCATATATTTATTCTTTTATGAATTGGTTTAGCATAACTGCCGTAGATGTAAAAGCATTGGCTGTATTGAGAGCTATAACGCGATGATTATTGTGTCAGAGGATTTCCTTGGTTATCGATCTTCAGAATGTTATCTGAACATTCCCCAAGCTTAAGAGCTAATCCTCGTGATATGTGACGGACATTTGTCTCTCTTCCGAACACAAGCATAACTGTCGCGCAGCGTCTTTACGACATGCAATAAATACTTGACGAAATTGTTGGATGAGACGTTAGGCGAATGTCGTCTAGAATGAAGAGACTAAGGAGGGAAGAAGCATTTTGTCTCAACAGGAAATGGTTAACTGGAAAATAACGCGATAAAAACAAGTTTTATCATCGCTTATTTGAGTTATTTTACAGTCTTGCCTATACATGAATTTTGTAACAATAAAATAATAATTTCCAAATAAATATATGTGTGTATGTATGTATGCAAAAGTGGAAGCAAATTTTCCACTTTTAAAAATATATTTTAAATCGTATCGCGCGTGTTATATTGATCATTTAACAATCTATATGAGTTTGAAAATAGAGCAAAATTCGCGGATGATGGAACTCGAATAGCAAAAGCTCTCATATTTATTTAATAATCTGCTCGAATATATTCTCTTGTATTTAAAATTTTGAACGCGCAGCTTTATTTTAAACTGTAATTTGCGCGATCGTACATTTTCCATATTAATTTTGATGTTTTGCATTATTGATGAATGATTGGGAACATTCCGATATATCTTATGGAATTCGTGAAAATGTATCGATTACAAAAAAAAATCTAAATCTAAATAAATGGCAAAACTTTAAATTGATAAAAAATTCATTAATTTTGCGGAATAGTTTTCACAACATTGGATAAACGAAAAAGATGAGATCAGTTTCATATCGGCGTTATATCACGGAATATCGTAGGATAAGTTTGAAGCGCAGCTTGAGAGATTCCAAAGTGGTCCATCCGGATTCCGCGCCAGCAGCGCTTTTGAAATTGATCCAGATTTGCGTACATTCTCAATCGCGCTAAGGAGCACCGGCTAGAAATCGAGCGAGGAATTTCATCATACCACTTTTAATGGAGCCGAACGAAAACAAGCGCCATTAACCGTTATCAAATTTCCTTCGACCGTTTTCCCTCTAGTTTATTATCCAACTTTTCCATTATCCCGCGTGCGCGACGCGAAGAGCGGAGGAAAACGAAGGAGAGAGGAGACGAAGAGAGGAAAAAAAAGAGGAAGCGGGGATATTTTACTCGTGAATTCAAGTCAAACTATAATCCGTACTTTAAGTCTATGACTCCCCGGCAAGCAGCAGCAGGCGAGGGCTCGAGAGGAGAAAACGAGAAGCGACATCACGCGGTCCGAACTTTTCCGAGGCAATGAGGGCTGCTCGAGAACCGCTCCGTAAATCGGACGATAAATCTGAAAGTTCTGGCTCCCTATGCTCCCGAAAAACCGTCGGAATCGGCTCTTTCTGAGAGAGCATCCATCGACAGGTTTCTATCGGGATGGCGAGAGACCGCCGCGCGACGAGATACGGTCAAGAAAAGGAGGGGAATCAATATAAAAGTCAGCAACCTCCCACACACTAACCAGGTATTTACGGCGGGTAAATACTAAAAGGGACACCCCATGTTCGTTCTTTTACTTCCCGAAAGTCCATGATTCAAAAGAGTGCCGTCGCTTTCAGATGCAAATTTATCTCGTGGCTCCAATACATATACAGGGTGATTCGCAACTAATGTACATAATAACATAAATCTGAAGCGAAAATGTTTATCGAAAATGTTTTCTATATTGAGATACAAGTAGTTTCATGAATTATAAATAAAGAAGTATAAGAGAGCGATGAAGATAAGCGAAAAATCAATAATAAAAAGATAAAGCGAATTCAATTTTAGCGAATTCAATTTTAGCGAATTCAATTTTAAAGATATAAATAGGTACAATCTCATTTGAATTAAAATCACATAAATTTTATTTTAACATAATTGAAATTTTATACTTAAATATTAATATATCTAATACGGAAAAATACATAAATAAACAACAAATTTTTATTTCTAATGTAAACAATTTATCTTTAAATCATTTTACGAAATAGAATTGCGTATCACCGTCTATATATCTATATATAGGTCCACACCTCTCTCTCTATATCCGTATATCGACTCAGGCGAAATCACCTTATTTGGCGATTCGCAGCTCGAAAGAGTCGTGTGGAGAATTGGAAAAATGAGTCGCGTATATTACGAATTTGATGGAAGTCGGGTTAAATGCGTTCTCCTGACGGTTGAACGGAATTAATTTGATTATGCCAGTTACCTTTCCATCTAGAGATGCGGGTACCTCAATAAATTTAAATAGCTATACATAGAAATCTGAATAAAAAGAGAGAAAGAAATAACTATGAGAGATTGAACTTAGCTCTTATCAATTTTTCATTTATACAACTTCTCTAACTTTCTCGTATTTTCTCATCATTTTTTTGTTCTATTAAATAATTATAAATAGCTTTACAGTTATATATATTCATTTGTTATTAAAATAATATGTGAATAACAAAGGGATTTATTTTTGTACTCAATGCAATATCATGCGATATACGCTTACACAAAAAATAAAAGATTTGCGTTTTTGCCAATAAATTTCAGCATCATATATGCGTGATATAGTTGTTATAATAAAATATAAGTATTTATACGTCTCTCTTCGAATGTTTCAATAGTCTCTTATTCGTTTCAATATGCTAGACATAATATGCCATATGCGCCAGGAAAGTTATTCCACTTCCTCATATCGCGATATTTTTATGCGCTCGTCCTACCGTTATATACAATTGCGATATCACGTTGGTTATGTCGTAAACTAAATGGGATTTTATGAAAGTAACAGAAGAATAAAAGATAGAATGTCAAAGAAAAAATATGACTGTCAAAATAATTGAAATTTAAAAAAAAAATATGTCAGCTTATCTTAAAATGGAATAAATAATTTGACTCACAACGAATAGCGTAAAAATAATGATACATTTATGATGAATATTCATTTTTCATCCCGAAGAAAAAATTCTATCTTTAGAAGCGATTTATCAAAAAATAAACTCGTAATGTCGACACAACCGAAACAATTTCCAACTTGAGATATTCGTTTAACGCTGACGTTATTGCTCTGCGCCGAAGATGCGGCGATAATTTTTCCGCATATTTTGTCGCACATTTATTTGTCGTTAAAACTCGCTTACCACAAGAGTACAAGTGGAAAAGAGAGGCTACTGATAATTAACGGTTCTTTTGCCCCGATAAAGTCGGGAAAGGATTCAAAGCGCATCAATTTCGTTTCGTACGTGCGGAATTGCCGAGGTGCCGCTAGTCAGCGCCGGCTGTCACAATGAATCCAACGGCTGACAGTTTCCACCGCATTTAGTCACCCGCATTTCATCCGCGCCGTCGCTTATATAGTGTCGTCGAGATGAAGCTATGGGGTTATATCGCCATGGTTAGACACGTGCTAAAATAGTTTTCACTATCCTGTCATCCGACCGTTTTTATGCCTGTCTAAATTAATTATCTTTTTAAAACAAATAAAAATATCAGACTTTCATCTCTAAAAATAATATTTAAAATTATATGTAATTATATCAATGTGAAGTGTTGCAAAATTTTTGTTTATAAAACATTATACATGTATATATTTTTTCTCTCTCTCTCTCATAAGTTATTTCGCAATCATACAAAATTATGCAAAACTATACGCAAATGTCACGCAGGTGAATTTCATGAATAATTTTATCGACTGCTAAGTAAATATTTGTACTTATAAATATGGATTTGTGTATATCCTCGAGAGTATTGGCATCAAATTAGCACATAAAGTTATTTATAAGGGAATGTGTTCCGTATCACACGGATCCGTGACGCGATCAATCGCGGCTTTAGGTGAATTTAAATCGACACAAAATGAGCACGGTATCGAGCTATCCCCAAGTTCTCGCCGGTGTGATTTCATTCGAGTCTCTTTCTCTCTTTTCCTTCTCCGCTCGCGTTACTCCATCCACCGTCGTCGGCGTCCATCCGTACCGACGCTTCTCAAATGAGTTTGCCATCCGGCGTATTTCCAGCCGGGGCATCGGCCGGATTTGAATAATCCGTTTCTCCGGGCTTTAAGTGTTTTTCAAGATTAGACGGGCACCGCTTTATAGGCAGCTTCAAGAGTCAAGAAGTAATTTATCTTCGTTTGAATGACTCGCGTGTTAGTGACTAAAGAGGAACAACGAGCATCTAGAAGTTATACAATGAGAATTCACTTCATTGATTGCTCGAGAGACATCATATTATTCGGAAAAATTGATATTAATATCTTTCAATAAAGAGATAAATATGTGGTACATGTTGGCCAATAATGTTCACATTTGAATCTATTTATGTATCTGTTTTGTTTTGGAATTTATTTGTCAACTTTTTAACAAGGAAAAGATGGTAGAGCATTTCCATATTCCAAGCAAAATTCCTTTTCCAAAAAGTTAGGCGCTTATAATATACTATAGGGTATATTATAGTATAAAATAGTTTAAAATATGTATTTATTTTTTGCCAATATTTTTAATATATTTCTTAATATATTAATTTTAAGATATTTAATATTGTTAGATCGTATTTCTATTTTTTTTTTCTAGATATATTTTTTTAATCATAGATATTATTTTTTAAATAGAAATAAAATATAAATAATTCGCATCTGTTATATAATATTCATTTTCCGATCACGTGTCAATTACTTTTAAAATATACACTGTTTTTAATTTCGATCCTTTCTTATAATAGTATTGTTTTATTTTCCGAACAATTCAGTTCAGTTTAAAAAACTCTTGGCTATAGGTGCAGAATGTAAAAGGCAGAAGTTTCGACGATATTTTCTTCTAAACGGTTTTGCTCCAAAGCTTTACTTTTCCATCAAATCTATCTAATGGCAACTCAGGCACACTGTTCACATCTTCTGTGATTTTCTCTCGCTCTCCGTGTTATTTATCAACAAGTTATAACCGTCCATTTTCTCATTGGCAGACTCGATATCGATACTCTATAAGTGAACTAAGTCTCTTCGTCAACTTTGTCTGTCTTCGTAAATCAACGCAACTCTTTTTTGGTTCCATCAACGTACGATTTTTATATAAATATGAAGATATTTATCGCGTGAAAACAGATTAATGTGAGATAAAAATCATGGTAAAATATAAGCACGCTGCTGATAATATGCGGACAACGGAGGAAGTTTCGTTTGATTTATAGGAACACGGACGTGCTTCTAGTTCGCTGGTGAACGCTTATTCTTCCGTGTTTTGACATTTTTCGATCAAAAAGTTGATGGAAAATATGAAACGGCGCCTGAAGGCTCCAAAGAGTTATAATTCAATCGCAAAACGAGGACTACGTGTCATAGAGAAATAATGTCGATAGGAGCAGTTACAGCCAAGTTCGATTTTATTTCCTTTCGAACCGATCTTAAGCACTGCTACCACATGTATTATACAGAGAAACCGCGATTGTCTACCCGCACCGAATGGCCACCATTGCAGTTTCTGGCGTACCACATTGTCGACAATTTATATCTTCTCACGAGACCATCGAAAAAGAATGTAACTTCTTGAACGGAAGTTGCAAAAATTCTTAAAATAAGAAACGTTTTAAATTACAATGAAAAAAAAAATCTTATCCCATAAATCTTGGAGTCACATTTTCTCTTCTGGGAGATAAAATAATATGTTAAATTTTAATTTTCTTTTATCATATTAATATGAATATTAAATAATTAAAAAAATGCATACATTTATAGATAGCGTTATTTAACTTCTTTTATCTCATTATAAGCCGTGGCTTAAATTTTTATCTATTAAAAACTGCAAAATATAAATTGAAAAGGAACCGATGTGACCGATATTTTCTAAGATATTCACATATTTGAAATTCTTCGATATAAAACATTTAAGTCAAACTTGAATAAAATAATAAATGATTGGGCGCTTCGTTTTGAATCAATTTCCTTATTATCGCGATCACAGTTTTATCGATATAACAATACTCACAGATTTTATCAAAACCTGTCATACGCAGAGATGGCAGATGCTGTAACGAGTATCGCGTCTCAGAGTCGTCTAAACTTTACGAAGATACAAGTTTAGTAGAATCCTGTCTGTTTACAAGTGTCAATAGTCGAGAACTCTCGATGGATGTTATTGATGACGCCGGTGTCAAACCGATAAATCGTCAGCTAACATCAAATAGCTTCCCATGAGTAAATAGTTGAAAATTAACTGATACAAGTATAAAACGCAACTAGTGATTTTAATATGTTATAATTGTAATATAATTTTAATTACAGTCGAAACGTTATATTAAATTTATAATCTCTCTAATCGCATTCCGTGTTTAAAACGTGGCAGTTTATGTAATTAAAATGTGAAATAATCTGAGAAAATTGCTCGACAGAATCTGAAATAAATGCTGCTTTACTCATACATACATATACGTACAAATCCAGCTTTGAGATACCCTGCCTTAAGCTTTAATTGAAAAAGCAGACCTAATTGTGAAAAATGGTTACGTCTGACTCCCTCTTATTTAGAGCGACTCATTTTCCCTGCCATACCCGTGGTATTTCTTTGTCGACTGGCAGGGAAGAAACGACGAGCAAAAACGCGCGCTTCTGGGACAGAAAGGAAAGATTTAACGATTTTTAAGCATTAAGGAAATCCGAGACTAAAGCACAAAAAACAAAACGTTTGTAGATAATAACGATATAATTTTGTGTTTAGATATATAAAGTGTGTCTAAATTTTTAATAATTATATAATAATATCAATACACATATGTATATGTAATTTAAAATATTTATATAAAATATTTTTCTTTTAGACTTTTCCCTAAGTATATATTTATATCTAATATAATATCTGAAAGTAGATAAATTTTTATCTGTCCAGATAAAGGATTTTGTAGCGGATACGTACGCTATATGTAGGTAAAATATTCGCATCTGTATCCTAGGCTAACGAAAATAAAATAGCTTTCGCTAGATACTACCTATGAATTCTCCATACACGATGGCGAATCGACTGGTCTCAGTGATGGAACAGGAAAGTGCGCAACTTTAAAAAGAAAGCACTAGAGATCAAGAATCGAACAGCTTTTTCCTTTGCAATAAAGGTGCGGCAGGCTGTTTTTCAGAAATAAGGATCGTAGATTGTTCATTGTTACGAAGAGATGCGTTTCAATACCCAGGTGAATTTCCTGATCCCCATATAATAACGCCAGCATCTTTTTGCCGATTGTACAAACACATAGAATGAAGCGTATCCATGGAGTCTCAAGGAGTCGAGAGATCGTATACTGCCCATATTCTCCTCCTTCGTTCTCGCACGTCATCTCGCCATCGTATACTTTCGTTACCCCTGCACGCAGTGTCTTCGAGTTATCTTTCGTTTATGAGTTGGTGTACTTTATTGCAGGGACGTGTTTTCCTCGTAAATTTCAAACTTCCTAACGTATCGCTGGCAGACAAGATGACGGACTTATTACGCGCCCGGATAATTGCGTCCCTGTAATCCTTCCTCTATTTAAAGGGACTAGTTTGACGACGTAGATTGCCTCGACAATGCTTAAATGACAACTACTAGAATATTCGAAAGGATCATGTACCGAAGCACAATTACATTATTTTGGTTTTACTTTTACATATAATTATATAATCTAATGTAACAATGCTGCAATAAATGCTTGATAAAATGTTAATAAGATTTTTTAATCTTGTACATATTTAAAAAGTTATATATTTTCATTAAAAAATATACAAAAAAATTGAAACTTGAGCGACATATGATTGTAAGCTTATCGATTTATTTTATATATGTAATCAATATCGCACGCTGTAAAGTGAAAATCATGATTTGTAAAAAGAATCAAAGATTCTTAAATAAATTATTTTAAAATAATTTTAATCTTCTTTGTAAATTATATCATAAATTATATAATAATAATTAAATTTTCTATTAATTCAGTTGTACTGTTTTCTACATAAGAAATGTAAATAGTTGTTCAGATTCTCAGTTTCTATTAAAGATGATAAATTAATGATTAAATTAATGATTTAAGATTTAAGATTTTATGGCATACACATCATTAATACTTGCAATAGATTTATATTTTTTCGGTTTTAATTGTTATAATTTAAATTATTACACCAACTATATATAAATTTACTCTCAAATAAAGATTTTCTTTAAAATTAATTTACATTACAAAACTAATAAAATTTTTATTATCAGTGACAAAGAAATTAAGAGAAGAGTAGAAATTTCTAAAAGCTAATCAACTTTATTTTTCATATTTTTATAAAATTCAGAGAAATATTGCAGCAAAAATTTGGAGATATATTTGTACGCTTTTTCATTAATTTATAGAAAGATTTACTATCACGTTTTGTTACATGTATGCTTACATACACATACAATAGGAAATATTAAATAATATAATAAATAAAAAGCTACATTAAGTAACGATTTAATCATTTTATATATGTCAATTTCGAAAAGGAGCATTGCATAATTTTCTACAAAGTGTGTAATAAAATGCATTTTTCACGGCAATGTCGATATCGTAACAAACTCGCAAAAGCATCACCAATTTTGCGATGTATGACAAGTGTTTCGCGTAACTTTTATAGGACAGTTTATAGGACACTTTTCAGCGACGTCATAAAGTTGCGAAGGTAATGCGCTTTTCTCGAGCCTGCCAGGTAACATACCGTAACTACGTTGAATATTTTCACTTCTTATTTGCGAGATACATAAACGTTAGAAATATGTAATATTGATGTTATCGCGACGATACCGATAATATCCGAACGTCAGAGTGTTACTAAATTATTTCGCACCATCGATTTCATATTCCCTTTTTACATTCGGCCAAACTTATATCAGGATATTGATAGAATAAACATAGCAATTTCAAACCATTTCTACGGGCTATTCAAAAATGTGTTGGTGAGATAGTCTCATTTTGGATTGCTTGATAACCGTCGATTGAATAAAGCAAGTCATTGTGTACTTTGAAAGGGCAAGCATTTCCACATATAAGTTGATACGACCCCTTCTTTCTTCCCGATTGCTGTAGGCAATTCGCTCTTGAGGTTTATCCAAGCGTATTAGTAATACCCTGTATATTCGTCCATAGGGTAACGCTTCGCGTCGCGAGAAAAGCGATACGCGTTTCGTGCGATATTCCTCGCTCTCTCGGCCCTGTCATTCAATTATCTCGCATGGATGCCGCCTCAGTGTGGCGTTCGTCCCGGGGTGTCGAGCGCAGTACCGCGTGCACGCACAACAGCGCGAATATAATTTATCATAAATTATGAAAATGTCGCACACAAATATTCTCACGGCACTTGATTTAAATACAATTTATTATTTGACATTTATGCTTAACGATCAATACAAGGCGCGATCGAGGAAAAAGCCACGTATATATATATATGCATCCGATTTTTTCACTTTTTATTTTCATACCCCTCCAAAAAAAAATTCAGGCAAAAGTAACGCGTTGTTTACGTTCGATAGTCATTTGAAACGAGTGGCTGTTGTTACAAAAATGGCAAAAAAAAACGAAAATTGGGAAAATTACACGAATTGGGTTTCAAATTAATTCCTCATCCACCCTATTCTCCAGATTTGGTTCCGCGACGATTTCCTGTTCCCAAATTTGAAAATTTGGCTCGGTGGAAAGAAATTCTCGTCAAATGAGGAAATCATCGCAGTTACCGAGTATATTTTGCAGGGTTCGAGACAGCCTACTTTTCCGACTGTATTAAAAAATTGGAAACTCGTTGCACCAAGAGTATAAACCTTGATGGAGATTACGTGAGAAATAATGTAGATTTTTCCAAAAAAATGTGTTTTTTACTTGCTTTTTTACTAAACTTATCAAACGACCCACATGATCCATATTGTGGGAAAATAACTTTAAATATCTTTCTTTATAGCATTCTTTCAATACTTTAATTTGCAATAACGAAAGAAACGAAAATGATCCTATTCAGATAAGTTTGCATTTTTAAATTTCTCTCGCAGACATTCCCTTTACCCACAAAAAGACTGTTCTCGGACCGGGCTAAAAACGGGTAGACTATTTCGTCGTATTCGAAAGAAATAGTACAGCGAGAGTACAAAGAGGGAGCGTGAGCTTTTCACTTAAAAAGTTTCGCTTAAGGAGAGTCTAGGGACGTAGAAATCGGCAGGTGGAAAGCGGAAAGGCGACACTGTCAAAATTAGATTTTGGACGAGGTATCGTTTTCCTGGTGGGGGAGAAGAAGAGACTCGTACGAAAATAAAATAGCGAATATCGAAGGTAAGAGTGAAGAAGATATTTCAACGATACATAGTCGTACGAATAAGGCTTGCTCGAACAAATCGATGGATAAGCAACTCTACGCATACACATGGTGTTGTGGAATTACTCAGCTGCATTCTTGGACTCTTAGTTACATAACTTTGATTGAACGTCAACTTTTCTTCACGCCCTGTTTAAACTAAATCGGTAAAAAAATATTCTTACAGTAAAGTCTTGAGATTAAATAAAAAACAAGATTTTCTTGAAAACTCAATTCACAAGAAATTTCCCATTTTCAATGGTTTACTTAAAACCTATTAACGTCTCGATTTTTATTCAGGCAAAATAGACTCCAAATCGTGAATTCGCTTTCAAAGTTTTGCGACCTACTTCGGGATCACGTTGTATAAACAACTGCACATACCCGTGCATACGTAGCCGAATGTATTGGTAAACCGCCGGTGAAAACCTCGAGGAAGCTGTTAAGCTCCTGATCTCCTTTTCGCCCGACTAAGTGGATACACCTGGTCGAATGGGCTCGTTTCGGATACAGCAGACCTTTTAAGTTAAGCTCTACCTACAGCTTCATTGTGCCAGAGGAAGGCTAAAGGAGAGGAAGAGAAGCGGGTAGAGATGAGGCCGGCGTGAAAGGGGAAAATGGAAGAGATGTTGGGGGACATGGTACACGAAAATCTACTATACCAACAAAAACCGCGCGTGACTCTTTCTGAAGTTACGGCGTTTTAAAACGGCAACTCTGGAAGACTGGTAAAAAATTCCGAAAGAAAGAAATCCACTCTCGGGAAATGCCACGATGTCGCGTAAAACACTCGAAACCTCATTGTCGACTTCGACTACTTAACTTCCAGCCATTGTGGTATAACAAAGTAAAGTTTATAGCAGGAATTCCTACATCAGGTTTAGTTAAAAGACTCACACGCGACCGCTTGCTTCATAAATTTATATAGTTAATAACTATAATTTTCATCGAAAAGTGAATATAAGCATTCTCCAGAAATAATCGATTTAATTGTAGGTACTATCATAATTTTGCGAGTAAAATACGCGGATTTAAATTGTCGCAATTCTCCCATGGTTTAATATTTTGTCACAATATACCTGCAATCTCGGATAACAACCGGCAAAAAAGCATTTAAAAACACGCGTACTCAGTCCAATTTGATGTCGTTAAATCCATGATATATTCAAACGGTTGGTTTGTAGTAAATCCATGAACAGATGTGATCCGGGATACGAAGCTCTAGATGAATCCATAGACAGATTTACTTTATGAGACAGCGAGATGTGTCCACCTGCGGCCACGTGCGTAACCTTCCTGCGGAAGATAGCCGTAAATGAAATTCCCGATTCCGCGTTAATTAAAGCACAAAATGTAACCGCATAAAACGGTATGCGCGACAAAGTACGCGTCTGAAGGATGGACATTGGCTTTCATTTGTCACAAGATTTAATTGTAGCCTGCCAGAGACAGTTTCTGTATGCAGATCAGGTCGATCAGCATGACATAGCCGACACTACGTGTAAACTGGTATAAACTCGGTATCGCGCATCGTTTGCCTGTTGTTGTTACGAAAAAAAAAACACGCTGGTGTATGTGTGGTGGACATTTGGCCTATTTTACATATCCCCCTCGATCTCTTGTTGCGCGAATAACAATCGACATCAACCTGCCAAACGAAAATATCTGTACTATAGCAATTGCAAGCTAGCATGTTCATAAAACATGCGATCGAAATTTCCACGGGAGAAAGTGGTACGTAAAAAAAAGTAACTGTAAATATAAATCTCGGAAAATTGAAAGAAAAACTATTGTCGCGTTATAAAATCTTCAAGTTTCAATTTGCAGCCTCTTTCTTAATATTAGAAACTATGATAAAAAATATTATTTTGATATTATCCTAACAGATTATATATTAAATTCATATTTATGTAGAAGAAATAAATGAATTCATTCTCGCAAGATTCTCTGGACATCAAATCTCCTTTTGAAAAAGGAAATTTGTAAATTAAATTTTATGAAGAAAAACGTCGTATTTTTCTACGAAGATGAAAACTTAAGCATAGAGATAAACGAAACAATGATTTATTTTATAATCTAACATATATCTAACTGATATTATAAATTAGTGTAAAATTGAGACCTCTCTGATTTACAACACATTTATTTAATATATGTGTTCAATATATATACATACATTTATTGAAATAATCAATGTTTCAATAAATTTATTATAAATTTACGATCTAAATTTTTTCAAAAATTAAAACATCGTTTCATGACAGAATTATGATATTGTCACAATAATTTGATTGAATTAAAAGATTTACCTCATAAAAATACAAGCTTTTCAAATTTGAAATTTTTTATATATAATTAGCAATGTAATAATAATAGTATAAATTTATTATTATATTAAGCTCTTTTCAATAAATTTGCTCTAAAATATTACTAATATAATCTCACGAATATTGGCTTACATTTGAATCAAATCATAAACATAAGATGATAATAAATATAAATTATATCATAATTTGAATCATAATAACGCGAAAACGTTATACTGCAACATTATGTCGCAAGATAATTCGCAAAATATTTTGAGGTACAAATCAAGCAAGCATGACTTTGTAATAGTATCCCGCAGCAATGGCACCTCGTTAACAATTGACGCGTTTCCCTGAAGAACCAATTGACGGTTCTGTGGCATACTCCGACGAACTTCGACGTAACCGCAATCAAGCCTAGGGCATGTACATGTGTCGATTGCAATAGAAACGAATGACCCATGCAACAGAGAAACATGTGACCCATTTATTTCCACATGCCAAAACTTGCATCCATTTCGCCAATCCCTTGCACAATGCAAAACTAGTGGGTAATTTTTAAGAAAAAAAATTTTGAAATAATTAAAGAATTGCAATTAAACTTGCAAAATTTGTCCAAAAATATTTTATATATAACTTCTATAAACACATTATTTGAAAATTGTTTCTTCCTGAAAATTTAATATCTAATTTCACCATAAAGTGATAAATTAGTATATTACCGTGTTACAAGCTCAATTATACTACATTTCTCGTGCAATTTAAATGGGGCAATACGTTCTAGCTAAAGTTGTCCTGTGCTACAAGACGATAACGGGACGAAACATATATAGATAACGCGATGAAAATGAGTATCATCTGTACATAAAGTCGTAACTAGGGCGTAGAATGAATTAATTTCAACTTTGCATGTCCCGTCCAGAAAAGCTCGGCGAAAGTCGATGTCATATCTGTATACTGCCGTGGAAACTTACGCATCTAAGCGCATTTATTATATATGTATATTATCCTGTCGAGTACCGGATATATCTTACGATAATTACACGAACGGTTGCGTCTTTGTCTCAAAGTTACAGTAGAGATCGTAAAAATTTATGAAATTCCTTTGAAATAAATATTATGTGCTTGCATAATTATTAAAATATTAATAAAGAAAAGTATAAATGTAATTAATTCATAATAATTGTTAATAATTTTATCTTATTTTTCATTAATAATAATTATTAATTGCCTAATTTGATGATTGATACTATAGTTATTGTTACTTGACTTCATTATTAATTAATAATAAATTAAAAAATTATTAATCTATCTTTTCATCGATCTATTAATAATAATTATTATTACTATATCAAATACAAAAACAAAAATATAAGTAAGGCAAGTTTTAAAATACAGAAAAATACTTTGAAATGTGTAATATATTCAAGAAGAATAATGAATAAGATGTTTTAGAATATGGCAAATATGTAAAGAGCGTTTAGTGTCTTATTAAGTTTTCACTTCATGTGTACCCTCACAGATAAGGTTAGATATATTATAAATGATTACGCTGAGAAACAGGAAATTGCTATAACGTTGCAACGAAATCCTATTGCAAGGGTGCGCGTCTTTGCTTTAAGCTGAGTCCTGAGGTTTGGCGGTAGGATTTACATAAGGGCGAGGGTAGATGTAACGCCGTACAATTTTCGTTTCATCGTGGGTGTTTACGTATTCTATAACTCCACCCAGAAACTTCCTCCGTGTGAAATTATGATCAGCTGCAGGCTTGGATTCACTAGCGGTATTCTGTATAAATATTCATATAGAGGCGAGTGTAAAACATATTTGATTCTGCATTCTCCATATTCAAGAACGACAGTCACGTGTTTTAATTTTTCAATTACTTAATCTACCACGTTTATATACTAAACAAACACATACACATATACATTTAGTATATTTTTAAATTAAGTATACTGCTTTATGCGAATCTAGAAATAAAAACAATATTTAAAGAACATTCGTGGTATAAACGAGTTAAAAACGTTAATATAAAAACATTTTACGAAATTTGGAAAAATAGAATATAATTAAGCTCCGTTTAAATCATCTAATTTACATTTCGTGCATTTAAATTGCTTTTCAATCTTGTGTAACAATCTCTCATATATACATATATTAAATTATTCTAGAAGACTGTATATATCGTAGCGTATCGACTGGCGTTCTATTAACTAACGGACAAGTATCCAATTGCATTACGCGTAGGATTTCCAATATCTGCCGGCATATCGGATACATATGTTGATCGAGTAAGTTGTGCTAAATATACTTACTGAAAGCACTGGAAACTAGGTTGGCATTTGGGCAGGTAGATAATAAACAACCATCTACCTGCGTAAACTGCACCACTGACTGTCTGACCATATGAAATTGTTATTATTGCCCAGGGAAAATGCTCGTTATACCTTAGACAAAGCAGCGTGCTGTGTTAAACGAATACTGTGTCCAATACGATTGATATAGCACGAAGTTATGATCAAAGAGATATAAACACCCGCATACTTATTAATTTATATTGCGTATTAAAATAACCACATATTTGTACATAGAAAGTAGTATTAATCATCTCTCAGATTACTCTGAAATTAATTAAATTAAACAAGAGCATATATTTTTATAGACGTGTGTGTACATTTTATACATTTTAAAAATAAATTTTAAAAATAAAAATTGAAAGACTGTAGGACAATATCGATGTATGATAATGTCAACTCATATAATTAAATACTTGTGTTACGTTAAATATTAAAAAATATACAGTTTTGTAAAAATATTTAATTTTATAAAAATGTCAAGTTTTATAAATTTTAATCTTTTTTCCAATTACGCCTGAATAATTTTATACATTTCATACTCTAGTAATTTTTATTTTATATAAGCTTTCTAATATTCATATAATTAATCGCATTGGACTCCTCGAAGCATGGCGTGAAAAATATCGGTATCTCGTTTAACGCGCTTTAATTTAAACTCGCCAATGTTCTTTCAACGATCGACCAGATAATTAAAAAAGCTTAACGTTTCTTTCCTCTTTTTTGCGAGCGCCACGATCTCTCGCGGTATACGTTATATTAAAAAAAAATTTAATTAAAAATTTGACCCGTTTGGATGGATTATAGATGAACAAAACATCTTCGTCAATTAATTACAAGCACCGACAAGTTGACGTAAAAAAAAGCTTATGCATCAGATAGTCCGTCAGCGTGTCATTTGTCCAAAAAAAGTAATATATCGCGGAGATGGCTGCAAACTGACAAGGAGGATGCAGAACCAAGTACGTTAAAATTAATGGTCGGCGAAACTTCATCTTCTAGTACGTCGGAAAATATGCGTAACAAAACCATGAGCGCGGCTGCATTCCTGTTCATCGCCGCGTAAAGTTAGCTATATATTAATATCGTAATTTATTAAATTGTAACTCGGAAGATATATTTTATCTCATATGCACACGATATTGTCTGAGTGATTATATCAAGAAATCTCCGATGTGCAGCAACACAAATGTACGACCGTTTCATTGCTATAAAACGCGTGAAATAAAATAAACGTAACCTGAAACATTGAAAATTATGTCCCAATTCAATTTTTTGTTGTTTCGTTCTACATCTATCTCCGGCTAATATTTAAAAATATCACCGACCGGATTCTCCCTCGTAAAATTACATTTATGCATATAAAATACGATGCAATATTATGCGCTATCAAATATTTCTTTCCGCTTCTTTTTTTCCTTCTCTTTGAGAGAGAAATGTTATAATCAAATATTTCTTTCTCTCTTCCAAACAGAACAGAGATACGATTGTGCGAGAGAATCGCATCAGAGTTATTACCCGGCCGCGTTATCTTATTGTTCATATTTGCAAAATTGCGCTTGACAACTCAATGATATTGTTTCAAAGAAGGACTCGATAATTATGCAAACTCGAATCAATTTCCAAAATCATGTGTAATAATATTACCTCTGTGGCAAAGAAAAAAATATTTGATAAAAATATGAATTATTAATCGGCACAAAATCTCGAACTAATTGATTACATCGATTGTTTTCTATATGTTTCCGAATATTGTTGTTTCGCAGTATCTGCCTTCTAAGCACTTGTGTGAGTCACTTAAAGCTAAGATTTATCTGACGCACGAACAATTCACCATACTCGCCTATTCGAGGACTAACAATGCAGATGTTACTATTGCCAAGCGAATTGCAATGTAGTAACGACATTTAGTTACAACATTCTCGATGTGAGTTGGTTTCGCTATCTGCGTTCCCAGCAACTACCGATAATGCTTTCTCGGAATGTATTAAATGCGATGTGTACTGCATTTGGCGAATGCACACTCCCTACATTACATGGCATATTGCACTACTACTGCGTTATATCTTAACGGCAAAATCTTCGACTAGGATTAAATCGATTTCTCGTCTTAATATATATTACATATTCAGAAATAGGAAGAAACTCGAGTTATAAAAAAAATATCATATCATTTGCCTAAAATTCTTGAAAAAAAATATTTTCTCTCATTTCTCATGTGTAATAAACAAAAGTTGATAAGAAAAAGTGGCGCAATAAAATTACAAAATAAAATTATCGCACAAACTTGACGCATAGATTGTTTGAACGGAACAGAATGAAATTTTCGTATAAACATAAACGATCGATGTGCAATACATTCATTGATAATTTGTTTTCCGTCTTCAATCGGTCGCACTACGAAATACAAGGCAATGCAAATAGCGCAATCTATGTAAATGCGTGAGAACAATGTTACGCGTATTTCCATTTGCTGTACTATTTGCACACTGCCAGGTAACCACCAATGACGCTTTCTCCAAATTGTTCTCAACGTAGCAATTACGCAGCGCCAAACATCACGTTTATATTGTAATTTCCTGCCTATGCACGTAATGGTATAGTAAGAGATACATGTTTGGATTAAGTAAAAGTAATATTTCATCATTAAATTTTGCTTAGGATAAACGCTCAAATTTGTTCAATACTGGATTTTTAGAGAAACATAAAAAGACATACATGTAATATAAAAACAGAGTTATTCTTTGCAAAAAAGGGATAAGATTATTTATTATTAAACAAAAAAATTATGTTTTAATCGGAAGATCGTAGATATAATTTTTGAATGAAGCAACAATAACGTATAAACATTATAACATTATAGCACTGCATCATATAACTTAGGAATCAAGTGAGATTGGCGTGCTAGGTACAAGCTCAAACCACTGGAAACGTGTCCCAAAAGATCCATCAAGTACCCAACGGCCGCGAAATGGCTCTCGACCAATCTACTGCTAAAATCAGGAAACACTCGAATAAGAAGAACAAGCCAACGGTAAAATCTTCCTTACAATTGCATGAATATATTGCAATAATAGAAATATATAATAATATATTACACAAACTACTTCTTCTAGATTTTTATCTGAATATATAACAAAATATAATTATCTTCTACACATATTTATATAAAAGAGCATTTCTCAAACATTTCTAATCTAATCAGATGTAGACATTTTTTTAAGTTTTCTCGCGATATATCGTACACATTCTACATGTAATTGTCCTTTTAATAAAGTAACATTTGATAAAGTAATATTTTAATGAAAAGCTTTTCAAAGTTACAATTTTTTTTAAATGTAAAATTTTAAAGTAAATTTAATTGAAATGCGATATCTTTTAACACAACAATTCAGGATGCATTGTAAAAACAAACTATGGTTTCTTTTTCACAGAATATCGAGCTATGTTCTCATATTAAAAAAAAATAAAGATCATATGCTCGATTCCCTTCACAAAATATTTAATCTCTCTAAAATTTAGTACACTGTAATTATATATTTTTGTTGCTAAACATTTTTCTTTTTTTCTTTCTATATTTATATAATTTGAATAATTATTATATTATAATCATAGTGTTATTTTATAATAATTATTGTTGTACGAATCTCATCGATTAAATTCGAGAATACCGATCAATGAATAAATAACACAAAGTTGTGATTCGACAGAAGTGGGCAAATATATATGTATGTATATTAAAAACGATCAGGAGTTAAGTGCATTTTATACATGGGCCAGAAATATAGCGTCGTTAAAGTCTACTCTAGAGTTTACTGGACGTAATATTCGACCATGTAAAGAGCCAAAAGAAAATGCCTCGGTGCACAGCAAATGGGCGCGGCAATACGAAACGGGAATAATACCCTGTCGTGAGAATTCGATGCCAGCGGCAGCGTTGCATTCAATAGCATGATTCATCCGGTGCTCTCAATTCTACAGATTCTGCTAACGATTGCGGGAGCCGCAAAAATGTAAAATACCAGAAACAGCGAATGCTTGCGAATGAAGAAAAAGAGAAGTCACGAGGCCAGAAAGAGTAGAAACAGTGATTATTACTCGCATGAGAATAGAACTGTGGATGAATAATTAATATAATTTTATATAATATACGTTGAATAATTTTTATGCATGTAAATATAATTTTTATATGAAAAACAATATAAGAATAAAACAAAATAATTGATAAATATTACATAATATAAAATATTCACGATTTTAAAAATTTAAAATACCCTATAACACAAAGTAGAAAGAAATAAGATAATTTTAACGCGTATAAAAATTTTATTTTTGAAATTTAATATTAATATCGTTTTACGTTCAATGAAATATAGAGCTCGATTCATATATCTCTAATACACGGAGGAAATTTAATTTAAAATATTCTTTATTATTTGCATTATTTTAAATAAATATACATTTATAAGACTTATTACTCTTTATCAGACTTTCTGCAACTATGTAGATGCTGCGCATCCCTTACACTGACGTGTCTTCGCGAAACATAGAGAAGAAAGATTCAACTTGTATGCGCGCGTACACGTTTAGCTCTGCAAGAACAGCCCCATACCTTCTGACACACATTTCTCTACGCGACTCGCAGTTTTCCTTTTACCTTCGCCTTTATCTCTGGACCATTCTGCCGGTCCTATTTTATCTAGAGATATCAAATGACCCCCCAGACACCTTTGTTCTCTCTTACTCATCTCCAACCACATTTGTATCTGTCTCGCATTCCGACTGCTCCGAATCGCCCGTATTGCACGTCCTAAAATCTGGACACGCGTTTACTCACAGTTACGTAACAATGTTACATTTATTAATGCTGAGGTTTACTAATTGCCTATTGAGGACATTTATTAATGCTGAGGTTTACTAATTGCCTAATTGAGGTTTACTAACGCCAATATGAGAGACGTCGTAACATTGATTAGATAGAAATTCAAGATATCATGAACCTATCTTGTCCAATTCTTAATATTTTATACTCGATTAATGTTTTTTGAATCAATCTTACAATTAATTTCTGCATTAATAAAAAAGGTATTAATAAATAAAGTATTGATAAATTAATTAACTTTTAAGATAATAAACAGTTTTCAGAATGTAAACAACATTTTTCTTACAATTTAATAACAATCCGGAGATGTCAGTATACGTTACATAAAACAACGATCATCGCCATATTCTAATATTAGACACATTTAATTTTACAAGGTTAATTTGCAAGTTGCGACTTGCCATTCGTCGTTATCTTTTTTTCTACTTGACTTTGTACACCGAGATAGTAGAAATTGCTTCTTGTCCTGTAAAATACACATTAAAATTCCATTTTGGTTACGAAAGTCTGTACGCGCCATATCTCGTTCGAACGAGATCGCGAGGCTACTCTAAAGAAGGATACATCAAAGATACATCTACCCCCACGATAGCAGATTGCAATGGTCATTCGCATTTTCTTCATCCTTAGAAACGACCGAGCGGCTCGATTTCGAGCGGGAGACTAGAAGTTGTATGAACGCGAATAACTACAGCGGGTATAAAAGGATGTGTTATACGGGAGTCAACGTTTACGAGTCAACCCGTTATCGTCCTTGGTCGTGACTTCCTGCCACCACGGTAAACCCTACCTAAAAAAGAGACCTCGACGTGTTCGCCAGCACGTTCTCGTTCCTTTCGTTCCTGTCCAACCGCGTCCTACTTTGAGACCAGGAATTTTCTATTTCCTTGGGTATCGCAAGATCAACGCGAATTCCTGGCATTGATGCCCGAGGAAAAAGAATGCTCTCGACTCTTAAATTGTCTTTATCAATCTTTCAGTAGGTGAGGCGCGTGAGAAATTGACATCGAAAAAACGATCAATGGCGGCGAGCGAAAGCGTGCGTCGCATTTGAATGCTGGACTGCAAAATTAATCATATTTTCGACCTTCAACTTTTTATATGTTATTCGGGATAGATGCTTACGATATAAGTATTCCTTTAAACTTGTGGCGGATTAAATACTCGAGCAAAACAGGAGAAAGACATTGTCTTTCGAATTGTGATTAATTGTGTGTAAATATCCTGAAGACAACTTTCTTGGAAAACTTTCTTTTTTTCTTAAATGTTCCATCGAGAACTTTGAATATTTATAAGAAAGTTGGCTTTGCAGCATTCTTATTGACTGATATTTCCGTTTAAAATATAAATTTATTTGCGAAAACACGCTAAAAATGAAATATATTTGCGATTGTACAGAGAAAGAGCACGCAAGGATTCTATAAAAGGATATGTGCAACATATGTGTAACATATAAACTTTATATTGCATGTATATTCTATTAAATTTTATATAAATTTTGTGAAAAACATAATATTAAAAATCTATATAATTCTGTGAAATTATAGTAAAATATATCATATATAATTTCATCAGTTTGATTATTTGTATTATTAGCAGAATAATATAAATTTATTTCAAATAATTTGTTTCTTATCAAAGTTTTCAAGATTTTTCATTTTTTATTTTTTAAATAAAAACACTAATCAAGATAATTAAATTACACAATTGACTTGTGAAAAACATTACAAAAGTATTCAATAGTAACTCAATAATAGCTCAATTAATAATGTAAACGAGGAACGAAAATAATGCATTTCTCTATAAAAAAAAATTCATGAATAAATCAAAGATTAAATCAAAGTTTCCCTTTTCTTTCACTTTATGTTGTAAAACCGCACCTGAATGCAAAGAGAAAAAATTTAGTGATCCTCGAACAATATTTTCGGGAAAATAACGATCACAATATACCTGTATAAATTTCAATGTTATCTATATCGATAAAAACAGTCTCTCCAACAATCAACCTTAACGAAGACATAAAATACACTGAAAGTGACGGTTATAAAAATATGATACGTGGATTCAATTAACGATAACTTTTTGAAAAAAAAAACTAAAATAAACTTTCTTTTCAAGAAGAACACGTATCAATTTTTTGATATTGAGGGAGAATTATTATTATTTCGCACTTGTCTATCATATATTAATGAGAATCGAGAATAAATAACTTTCATTTTAATCTTGTAGGTCTATATTTTTAAGAATGGATTGATTAATCTCCAGGACTTTCGCAATATTCCAAGGTAAAGAAATGTCAATTGGGGAAGGAACGAGCACACAAAATCAGTGGCGGAAAAAACGGTGGGACTCCACGTGTCTCCAGCACTCTCAATGTCTCTTCGAGTACTTTTCCAGCGTCTCTCGTTTCTTTCTTTCTCTCTCTCTCTCTCTCTTTCCTTCTTCTCTAACAAGAAGAGACATTTGGTGCAGACCATTACCCCAGTCCTGGGTGCCATCGGCCATCAGCAGCGCGTTAAAGCCGCTGCAATTACAAACTCCGACAGTCTCATCCCCTTTATTCCATCCTGTACTCCTTCGTCCTCCTCTCACCATCCATCCCCACGTTCCTTCCACTCTTTCTCTCATTTTCCCTTTTCGAACCCTCGCTCGCTTTTCTCGCTTCGCTCGCGCTACGCCGCCGCTCGCCGGCCCCATTTACATTTGCCCACTACTCTCGTAAAAGTAACTTTGTAACCCGTGCGGGCAGTAGTATCCGAGCCAGGATTCCGTCCTCTATTCCAAGGAAATTACATGTCGGTCGGCACCGCAGGCTCGAAAGAAGATTTCCCTTATCAAGCGCTGCTTCCTTCACCACCCCGACTCGTTCTCCACCGCATACTGAATGTCCACTTACACCTAGCAATCAACCCCTTCTCCGTACAATGATACGCACATAAATAACATACAAAATTTCTAATATGTTTTGTAGATAAATTGCTAGTTTTATGTCTCATTTAGGGCTAATGTCCTTTATCAACGACAATATTATTCGATATTGTGGACAAAAACGAAAAATACATACAACAAACACGAAAAATTCAAACCATGCTAGAATGCTATAATGAAAGATATAGAATATATGTATATTCTTGCACGATTTTATGTTGATGACAAAATTATCCTTCTTTATTTCTCTTAATTTTTAATTGTTGAAATATAAAGAAAAAAATATAATATTATATTTTCTATTATATATTTATATTATAAAAATATATTAAATAATTCTACATATTTCTCTTTCAACAGTTACAACTGCATTATAACCACTTATTGACATATAAAAAATATAATATTAAGTTTATTTAATAATATAAATTATTAAAATAATTATATTCTGCAAGAATATGTTATGCGATGTGTTTCAAATCTTATCTGAACTTTCTAATCGAATGCATCGATTTTCGATATGCTTGAAATGCACTGAGTATTTTAAAATATCAAAAAAAAATGTAGAAATACAAATACACACAGATACACACTTAAATGAGCGAAGAAGTTTGAACATCGCAGCGCATCAGCTAGAGTGCTCCGCGAAAATCGTTTGAAAAGTATTGGAATGGCTGCATGATCACAATGTTTACTCGTACCTCTTGAATGCGACGTATCAACCACTCTGGAAAGTTGGAAATTTCTGGTATTTGGTGAAATTGTCGCATCGCAAATGTCGATCCATCGATATTCTATGGCCGCTTAGAGCGATTAAATCATCGCATGCAACTGCCTGCACCGAAGCGACGTCAGATTTTTCAGGTCAATTTACAGAGCACTTAATCGAGGACGAGCATATGTAGAGTCGATGGTGACACGCGTAATGAATCGTTTACGTATATGAACGAAACAACACGTTTTCAGATAAGCTTTAACTTCTTCGTAAAAAATTTTTATATCCGAAGTATATTAAGAGTGTATTAAATGTAAACTCTTAAGATCGATCTATAAAAATAATGAGCCAAAAATTAAACTGATGAGAATATTATTAACGACAATATAATCATTGATAATTAATTAACAAGATAAATATTATTAATTTATATTATTTAATTTCTTTAATATTATTAATATTATTAATTTCTTTAATATTTGTTTCACATATAACTTATATAATAATTTAAAAATCTAATTAAAATTTAAAGCACGAGATTTGTCTCTCCTACTCATTTTCGCGGTATAATCGCATTTTGTTTTCACGGAATGCAATATTTAAATTTATCACAGCGAAATGCTACGAACTAAAAATCTGTATCATATTTGTGCACGCCAGACACGTTCATTCCAAATCCATCCATGAAATGGACCAGCACATATTTTTCCAGAAGACAGGTGATGATTGTTATTCCGTTCGAGAAGACTCTCTTTAATCGATGATTTATCTCGCGAGGTCAAGTAGATAACCGTTTTAGTTTTTATACTTCTTTCGCGCCAATATCCCACGGTAGCCACGATTACCGTTTCATCGAGCACCGTGGAATCTCTCTTTAAGTCCAGCGGCTCAAACATTTAACTTCCGCGATAATGGTAACGGTGTCAGTGTGATCGGCGATTCGATATAGCATATCGAAAACCGGGTTATACACAGAGATCATTGGTGGTTCGATTGCTAGGTTCAGCAAGTAATACGATGATACCGCAGGGATTACAAACAGAGAGCTACGAATTTATGGTAGTCGAAAACATTCGTATCCTCGACAAACTAGTTAGACTTGGCGTACGTTCATATATGTATGCGTTTTATTTTATAAAGCACGGTGCATTTTTATATAAATGTAAACCGTAATCTTCTTTTACTCGAAATATCGGATGTAATCAGATCGTTCGAGCAGAATCAATGCTTGAAGAAAATATCGGAAATGAAATATTTTCAAAAACACGCTGATATTAAAATATGATTATCCTGCGAAAATGTTAATGAAAGAGGAAACTTGGACTGTTATCCTCTTAAATGTTAAAATAAATTAATCTGGCGAATACAAAAAATTCATGTGAAAAAATATGAGATAAATAAATACCATATTATATACCATAAAATAATATCGCGCTTGGTGTTCAGGATAAGGAGATTTGACCTTCCACCTTATCTCGTGAGAATTGCATCTTTGTACCTCCGTAACCTCGGCACGCGAATCGAATCTAAGAAAACCGACTAGCGACTAAAACTCATGAAACTGCCGGCAAAGTTTTAGTTGGATTAGTAACTTAGTGCGTGCTTATTGTCTTAACGAGTATCTATAATATTTCCGAGAACGTGACCTCTTTGCGGTTGTTCTAAGGATGAGGGTAAGCCACATGCGCTGGCTACTTGGCTAATTGCATTAAATATCCAAGTAAGCGAAACTATATAAGATAACAATTAATTTCTTATTTGCCCTGATACGTGTTCTATTTTATCTCATTATCGTGAGCTATCGACTAGCATGTACAGTAAAATATTTTATCGGTTAAAAAAATCACAAAGGAAGAGAAGGAACTTCTTTCGCAAGAATATTAGGCATTTGTCTATTTCTGACTTCGTTAAAAAGAACGTTAAGAGCAATATGTGCGAAATAGTTGCAATAGAAAAACGATATAATAGATATACTAGATCAAAAAATAAATCCAAATTTCACAGAGAGCACGATTGTAAAAAGCGAGGAAGCCTCGCTAGGCAGTTAGTGAGTTGGCTGATAGCAAGGATAGTTGGTGAAATCGTAGAATACCGGCTCTACGCGTCAGTACGCTGTCAGAGGACGCAAGCGCGCTCGCGCCTCTTATCGAGTTCGAGAGCAAAAGCGACGGCTGCCGGTAGTGGTGGCGAGGGCAATAGTGGTGGTAGTGGTGGTAGTTACATATCCGTACACAGGACTGATATATATATAGAAAGAGAGGGAATATACGTACGGCAAAGAGGGTGAAATGGTTGTAGGTGGCGGCACACAGCCGAGTGTCGGAAGATAGAGGGGAACGAGATGAGGGTGCGAGAGGGAGAGAAGCCAGCGGAAGGGTAGGTAGGTAGGAAGATGAAACGCAGGACAGAGGGGAGGGGAGGAAAGGAGCGACGCGCGGAGGGTGGCGGGTGCAGCTACGAGTCGCGAGCGCCGCAGTGTTTGTCAGTCCTTCGTATGGACATCACGTTCGATGAGACCGATAGTACTTGCCGGTATTGGCATTTCGTATATATATATATATATATATATCGTATATATATATATACATATATATATAATCTATACGTCGCTTTTGGCGGCATCCATCATTGTCGATAGCTACCAACGTCGATCGTGCAACGTCAATTCCGTCCCGTAGATGAACCCGCGGCACGCGTTGTCGCGATTCCCGATATCGTCGTCGTCTCGTCACTTTGCCCGTGAGCAGACGAGCGACGTCGTGAGATCCTCCTGGACAGCGGACGAGATGTGAAGACGTCGCCTTGGAAGCGATGTGGCTTCCGTTAGTGCTGCTCGCCTTGATGGCGAGCGGTTCCGCCTGTCCGGACCTTTGCGAGTGTCATCATCAGAATGGTATCAAGAGCGATTATGCGCCGATTTTGTTAGACGTAACGTGTCGTGGACGCGTACCCGGTCTATCGGAAATACCCATGGGAGTAAGAAGTTTCTCGGTAAACAGCGTCGAGGGAAAGGACATCGGTCTTCTTCTGGACGAACTGGAGAGCGCCGATCTAGTGAACAATTTCGGGATGATCGGTAGTCCGGGTAATAATCTAAAGATGAATGACACATCGGGGAACGATACATCGTCGGAGAAACTTGCGGACTTAGCAACGGCAGAAGCACTGCCGTATCTAATCGAATTTGCGGTGACAAATTGTTCGTTAGTGTCATTTAACACGTCGTGGCGCGGTCTTGAACGCTTGAGGTCGCTGAATTTATCGTGCAACAATTTACCGCGAATAAAGGACACGCTAATGATTCACGTGATGAATCTAAGCGAGCTGACATGCCTGGATTTATCGGACAATTCTTTATCGGATATTAGTGACGATTCTTTTAGGACGCTCATCGGTCTCGTGCGTTTGAGCTTACGTAAAAACGCGATCGGCATGGTGGACGAGAACGCGTTTTGCGGTTTGGACCGGCTGGAATTTCTCGATCTGTCGGACAACAGGTTGGCAGACTTGCCGGATAGCGCGCTCACGCCGTTATATTCCCTGCAGAAACTCGATTTAAGCGGTAACCAGTTACAAGTTTTGGGCGCCAGGTGGTTCGAAAGTCTCGACAGATTGAGAGAACTCGACGTTTCGCGAAATGGATTGGCCAGAGCGGCCTCAGGAACGCTGCAACCGTTACCGGGACTATCTGTTTTGAAACTCGCGGAAAATCCGCTAAAAGAGAGGGATGTATCTCTATTATTGGGTACTGGAAGAAGATTGGAGACGGTAGACGCATCTCGAACTGGACTGGCGAGAGTTCCAGCCGCTTTAACGAGATCAGTCAGGGCGCTCAGACTTGCCGGTAACAAACTGACTACCATTCGCAGCGGCGACTTGGACAGTTATCCCTTGCTACGCATGCTAGATATTGCCGACAATCGTTTGACGGATATCGAAAACGATGCTTTAGGACGATTGGAGGTTTTAGAGGAGCTCGATCTGTCTGGAAACGCACTTTCGAAAGTACCAGGAAGCTTGCCAAGTAGTCTCATGATGCTTAAGCTTCAACGAAACGTGATAACCGCGCTAAAGCTTGACGATCTCAATGGATTGTATAACTTGCAATCGCTAACATTGAACGATAATGACATTAGCGAGATCGAAGTAGGCGCATTCGGTCAACTGCCTCTGCTCACCGAACTGGATCTATCCGATAATCCTATCAAAGCGTTATCAACTAATACTCTAAGTGGGCCGAGTAATCTGGCCAAGCTCCGGATGTCGGGTCTCACATCGCTTCATCGACATCAGGAAGAACAAAGTGATATGGCATTCCCTGTCCCGACCCCGGAGAGACTAATAATGTTAGACGTGTCGCGTAGTCCGGTTCTTGCGGAACAATTATTGGCGGATGACGCTGCACTGTCCGCCTGCAAGAGTCTGGTCGAACTAAATCTTTCGGCGACCAACATCGGTACCGTTAGATCCGATCTCGCGTTTATGCTGCCGCAACTGCGCGTTCTTAAGCTCGGCAAAAACAATTGGAATTGCACGGCGGATCTCTACTGGCTGGGCGAATGGATTAGACAGCACCGCGAATCGAATCAACAATCGAACCAGCCGGCTCGATGTTTCAGTCCGCGGAAATTGGCGGGATTATTTTTGCACGAGCTGCCACCACCGCCGAATTCCATTTCCACGATCACGGAAACCGTCGCGACGACGAGAACTTCGATTACCGTATCTGTCATCTTCACGCTCGAACGTACATCGCCTACTGATCAGTCAAACGTCACAATGTCTTCCAATATTAAAGGTGCGAATTTTCGTCGCAACATCACGGATTCTCCAGAGTTATTTCCCATAAACGCGAAAATGGAATCAAAAATTGAAGGTGACTCGAATGTTCTCTCGTCCACGAAAACCTCCATTACGTCAAAAATGCCAAAAAAGCCACGAATCTACGAGGCGCCGACGTCCTTCCGTAACGTAACGTCGTCAATCACGACGCGAACGAGCAGGGAACCGGGTCGAAAGAGCGATAAAACAAATCGTACCTCGATGGATCAGAATTTAATCAAGCACGTCGTCATCCCCTCGGCTTCTCAAGCACCGCAGGACCCCAAGCTATCCATTATGGGAATGGAAGACGCGGAATCGCATCCGCAAACTTTCGATAATCGGGCCGATGGCGAGACGCGAAAAAACGAAACGAGAAAACTTGCCGCGTCAGGCGTCAGTGAGATTCCTTCGTCGGCGGCGACTTCGCACGTGGAAGGAAAAACGATCGAGAGGTACTCGGACAGAATGGATAATTCGACGAAGGAGAGCGCGGTATCGGACGATTCGAAAACGATAGCGGAGGAATTGAATAGCCGGGCGACCGATTCAGCCGGCGCCAGAGTATCCGAGGCTCTATCCGGTGCTCATCCTGGGATGTTGGTGCTGGTCGGTGCAGCTCTCGGCGCTGTCGCGGCGTTGACCGTCGTCCTTTCGCGAAGAGCAAACGTGCATCGGACGGATCGGTATCATCGCCACGAAAACATCGAGGTGCACACTCTCACACCTACCGCAGAGCTTTGGTGACCCGAGTCGGAATATGTTCGTCTGTTCGAAAGGGACAGGCAATTGGACATCGAGAATCGCGATCGAGAAACATCGTCGACGCTGCCTCAACAATCACGAAGAAAGTCACAGCTGATCGACGTGTGTTTGAAAAAAATTTTCAAGTAACAAGCGCAATATGTCGCTGATGAAAAGTGTGCATCTTGTTATTGTGACGGGATCTAAATGGATCTGCCGAGCACGATAACTGAAGTGTTAATCAGAAAGTTGGAAGCATCGTCCTGACTGCGGAAACCACTGAGAAGAGAACGGGCGACTAAACGTCGAAGTTGGGAACGAGATACTCCGCCGAGTTAATCCGTATCGCTTCGGAAACCGCCAATATGTTGCGGATCACGAGGTGCAATATCTAAAAATAATAAATTATTCAATCGATAATTTAAATCTTCTGTAAATAATAAAGAGAAAGGCAGATAATATTGTCGAGAGATTACCGAGAATTTAAAATTCATAATCGGAGAAAGATATTCATACACAGATATAAATAAAAAATAGTGTTATTTACAAAATCAGTTTCTGTAATCATGTATCTGGCTTATTTTTTGTAAATCATGAATAACCAAGTAAATTCATCTCAATGTCGATATCGGTATAGTTTATCGGTGAAAATTATCCGACGATAGCACTATACAAACTTCATCAACAGCGGAGATACAAGCGTCAAGCGTTGTAACCAAGACGTTAAAAGCACGAACGAGGATCACCGCGCCGTTTCATATAGATTTTGACATGTATAAACACATCCAGAGCTGCAAATACACATATGCGAAAAATACAGGACACGTACTATAAACTAAAAACTCGGGGAAAAAGCTGCGTGCGAAAAATTCGACACAATTTTGAATCATACATCGCGGCTGATCAATGCCGCGTGAGACTTTCTTGATAATAAATGCCAATTATAAAAAAAAACGCACAAATGCGAAAATAACTAAATGAGGTAATATGCGCGAAAAATCGTAATCCAAAATTCTCGACATTAGTGTTTAATGTTTTCTGACATCTTCGGTATCGCACACGTGTCATAATCGAGTGACAATATTCACGAGTAAGCGGGCTTATCGATTTAAATAATTGGCTTAATCAGACCGATAAATTGGACATAGTGACAATAATAATGGTTACATGCCGCGTTTCGAGAGCTTGACTCTTCGCGGCACGCTCAATTCCTGAGAAGACTATATTGTGACTGAAATAAAAAATAAAGTGCGAGTGTAATAAAAATAGGAAGAGAGCATAAGGTTAGCAAAAGATAGAAAAACGTGAACGTGGTAGAGAAACAGGTAGGCCAGCGCCAAAATAATGCAGAATGTAGGAGAAGGTGGGAAAAGAGTGCGAAAAATTTGCGGTTTCAAATAGTATGCTTGAACGATAAAACTAGATGCCGGAAGCGAGAGCGAAACTGTTAAGCGAAAGAACTTTTATCGAACGATATGTGTGTGTGTGTGTGTGTGTGTGTATGTGCGAAAAATCGAGTGTGTAAGAGAACGAGAGAAAGAAAAAGAAAGAATGATAATCCAAAAAACCATTCTTGAAACGATGCAGCCAAACGGGATGTACAGAAATATTGCTTCCATACTTAATTCCACTAAGCTTGGTAAGCTGTCAAGACTTCTTAATAAATACAAAAAAGAAGAAAGAATACATACGAGAGAAAGAGAGAGATATAGAGAGTGTGTGTGTGTGTGAGAGAGAGAGAGAGAAAGAACGAAAGAACAGATAGACAAATAGCGAAGAAGCTAAATATTATCTTTCTTAAAATAACCAGTGTCAAAATACCGCTATAATAATAAACCGATGTACAAAGATGCATCTTCGTCTTCCTCTTTACCTACGTATATTTTTTTGTTTTTGATATTTTTTGCACATAAAAGAATGATATATAATGCAATATTTCATAATATACAAAAGAATATTCATATAAATATTCTTGAGAAACTATGCTGGAGAAAAAGAGAGATATACATTTTATTTTATATAATAATGGGCACACACACATATATTATAAAAATATATATATTATTTTCTTGCTACTATAAACAGCATAAACGTAATTTTAAAAAATAATTCTAGCCATAATATATTCTTTTATGTTGATTTTCAATGAGTTAGGCGATATATATACATATTAATTCCTATTATTTCTTTAGTTTTCATGAAAGATAAATATCGAGGTACCACCGGTCTATAATTGGAACTATCAATACATCCAGTAGGTAAGTACAATAAATTAATGTTAATTATTTTATATGTAATACATATATTTCTATATTACAATCTCAAATATGTCATATTTTATCTCGACTAATAAAGTTGTCAAAATTATGTTCCTCCGCGTTTCAATGTCAGAAATATTATTGTCGTGCCTGACATTTTTTTGTTTTAAAACATTCAATTGAAATATTTGTTAAAAATAAAATTATTCTTAATTATTTATTCTTAAATCAACATATCAAAACAAATTAATTAAAAAAGACTTTCGTAATAATTAAAAAAGTATTATTTTTTCTATTAGAAAATAAATGTTATTTCCAAGTCTTTTTTCTGCTTTATTAAATTAAATTTTAATTGTTTAATAAAGCTATTATTAGATAGATATATATAAATAATATTCTGAATAAATATTTATTGTTCTCTCTGGAAAGATAAACAAAACCGCCTGCATATATAGTGTTTATCTTTTTTTTTGCAAGATTTTGATTTTAATCAGATCCATGTCAGATTCCCTACAACTTATCGTACACTTATCGTACATACTTATCGTACGTTAATTAAAGCAAAATAAACACTCTTATATCGTATTCATTATAATCTCATTAATTCCAATGATAACTAGCAAAAATTTCTTTTGTTCGTAATTAATTCTTCCATGATACAGAAATTCAAATACAACGAAAAAAATAATCAATTAAATATAAATAAAATAATTTTAATAATTTTTTATAACTACAAGATGAGCCAGAAAAGTGATCGTTTTTTAAAATATTAATAGATTTTACTGCAGAATTATCTAAGGCGCTAAAGATCCGTTGCTAAATTGCAAGATCTCGAATTTACACAAATGTAATTTTGTAGATAATTTAAAGCATTGCCCTTTTACCATAGCCGGCGGGAAAATTTCCGAACAACGATAATAATAACGAGTCGAGATGGCAATAAGGAAAAACGATACCTAAGAAGTATATTGAGTACGATTCTGTAAGATGGGCAACCTTGGGCCTCAGTTTAAATTTTCTATAAAACAACTCATCGTGCAACTAGGAAATTTAATCACCGTATAGCGACCCTCGGTTCACCCCGAAGCTACGGAATTGGCAAATTCAGTAACATCTTGCAGAAGTTCGTTATCCCTTGCTCTCCTCTGTGCAAGTCGGTTTACCAAGACGCCTGTACTATTTCGTAATATTAACTTCATCGATGAAAAATAGAATTCAGTTTGGAACTCATCTGCATATATCGATTCTAGTACAATTGTTCTCTTTATATGCGAATACTGTATGGTGCATGTTATTGCACTCAAATGGCCAGTGATTGAGCAGAAAAATCATCAAAAATAAAAAAAAGGAGTAGAGAAAAATATATCGCAAATTAACCTATGCGTATAGATAATACTGACAACAGCATAGACAATATTACAGTTTCTCGTAAAAAACATTAAACAAGTAAATTTGTAAAAATAAAGCAAATATCTCTCAAATAGAATACTGCTAAAATAAAATAAAAAATAAAAGCAGTAAAAATTTATCCAATAACATATAATTATAATGCTATATTATATATATGCTCTCCGAAATAATAAATACATTATAAAAAATTATATACATATAGAAAATTATATAAATAAAGAAATATATATATGTATATATATCTTTATTTATTTATTTATTAAATTATAATTATAATTATATAATTTGATATTTTTTAACAACATTTCGTATTTTAAATCTTGAACTTGGTTAGAATTTTAATTGCACTTGTACCGCATCACTTTGTATTGACATATGCAATAAAAAGTATATTGCAATTTCGAACTCAATTGCACATCGATCCCAACACAATTACTCTTTTCCCATCGGGAGATTGCAAGCTACATTGTTACAATGCAATATATGCCAATCATTATAGTACAGAAGTGCGCACGTGAAAAGATTAGTACTCATCTTCTACATGAATAATAGCAGAAATGTGAAATATGCAATGAATAAGATTATTTTGCATACAAATAAAAAAATTATTCTAATTTTTCAGATGTTCTGTAATACATGTGAAATAATAAAAAAAATTACATATATATATTTTTTTCTTATAATGTATTTATTATTTCGGAGAGCATCTCTCTTTCTTATTTATCTCTTATTTTTAAATTATTTACAGCAAATTTCCGAAATTGCTTAATAACGGAAACAAATTTTTTTGTTTTTAATAATCTTAACAAATACTTGACTACGTATAAAATGTTTCGTAGGTGAATATGGTGTAAAGCACTTTGTACACAAGTACCTTTGATTAAATGTACATAATTATGTACGCTGTGGTAACGCAGTAGCGTTTCCCACAAACAGAAAGATATTTTGTTACGCAAATTGGTCTACGAATTCATTTGTAGAATTGTTTCGTAAATGGCAAATTCGATCAACCTACTTACCGTCCTTTGCGTTCTAATTTATTATTCATAAATTCAACAGCTTGATAAACATGCATTTTCTAAATTTATGCGTACACTGTCTATCTGTTTTATCTTTTAACTATTCAACAATTATTTGCAACAAAAAGACAAATTATTAATTGTCCCATAATCCAAATTAACTTTAACAAACTTTGCTAAATTTAAACTACGTTTTCTCAGAATGAAATATGTGGCGAAATACACAAAGCATTCCTCGTAACATTAATTCTAATAGAATCGAAATTAATATCAAAATAATGTAAAAATAAAAAATTCTAGAAGCAAACGCGAAAGATTCTAGAAGTCTTAAAAATATATATTACATTGAAAAGCGTTAAAAATATTGTATTTTTTCAAAATATACATTTCAAAACATACATTTTTAATAAAACATATATATTTTTATATTTTTTAATATTTATTAATATTTGTGAAACTTGTATTATAAATATTATTTTCATGAATAATTAATACTTAAAAATCATGAAAGATATTTTGTATATAAATACAACAAAAAGTACCTGACTCGAATCAATTATCCATTATTAGAGATAGAGTTAGCTGAACTAATCCTTACGACCGACACAGAAGCACGAATGTTTGCCGTTTCAGCTAGATAGTAAGAGAAACGTAACTCTCTCTCTGAACACAGTAGCATTGATCGAGAGCCACGTCCTCTATGACACTTTCTGTACAAAGGAGAGAGCACCGACACGACGCTAAGGTAAACTAGGTCTTCATGGTAGGAGAAGCAGAGATCCTCTTCATCTCCGATCACCGCAAACCGCCACCCTTCTCGTTGTGCTCTTTCCGATCGTACGTTCCGCAAGCTTTGTGGTCGTTTTATTTGTTTTCAGTCTCATCCTGTGTTTCTTTCCACGGAATTTTACAATGATCTAATATTAACTAACATTTACATAATTAGTACGTCAAAAATATATCTCTAATTTTTATTAACAGAAGGAGCGTAGGCCTCAAAATGATTAACAATCTTCATTCAATTTAGAAACAACTTCTAATTATTCTAATATTCGAATCTATCTAAAAAAAAACAATACGATATATTGTATATACAGAATTCATATATAATAATAAAAAAAAAGTTTTTGAAATAAACTAGAAAAAAAATATTTAGCAATAAAATACGAAAATATATATTTTATACAATAATACTTCTGCAAATGCGTCTCATTCAGAAAATTTATAGGGATACATTTGAAATAAAATACGAGTAAGACAATTGGAGAAAAAAAAGAGGATTTTTGCGCTGGCCATGTAGAAAGAAAATTCCTACTACAATACTGGAACTTTATGTTAGTTTTACTAATTTCGCAAACGTTTATTTCGTTTTAAAACTTTTTTTAGTTAGTAAAAGTTTTTTTTATGGCTTCACTATTTTTTTTTAATATAAAAATATGCAAGTTAATCATACAAGCCAATAGTACGCCTTAGATAAAAATTATTGAAGTAACTTTTATCTTCTCTAACTTGTTCTAAAGAGAAACACAAAAAAGTAAGCGCGCTAATAATAATAATAATAACAAAGAGAGATATCCACGATAGCGATGCTCCGTTTCGATGAAAAATATTGCATGAAAAATTTTGATATATTATAATTTAGATATATATTAATTATCGCAATATTTTATCACAATTATCCAGCAAGAGTCGAAAAATCGAAATTCAGATTTTTACATTTATAGTACTGTAGGAAATTTTATTAATTAAATAAATGTACGCGTAATAGTCAATAGCATTTTGTATGCATATTTTAATCGCATATATGTCAACCGCGTGTGTGACAGATAAATGTAAATTCCTCCTTCCTGAATATGCAATGTTTCAAAAGCTTGCCTGCGCCAACGATCGTTACTTTCTACTATACTTTTTAGAAATGATTGACGAGCTCAAGCGCCGAGGCTCTGGAAAATAATTAGCTATACTAATTGACTCCATTATTTACACGGAAATAATCTTACCATCCCCGACTAAAAATTTAAATTACAATGACGGCTTCAAAGGGAGACTCGCATAGATACATAGACGTTCATATTCGTACGTAGTGATGGTAAAATTGCTCTGTTGACTGTTAGAATAATTGAAATGAATCGTTGTGGAAATACCTTTTTTATATCTTTTTGTTTCACCTGTCTTTTAACTAGTATCGAGAATTATAGGTATAGAGATAAATCCCGTTTCGCTAATGTTTAAAAGGTTCAAATTGCTTGATTAATGCGCGCATTTTGTTTCATATAGTGCTAAAAATATATATTCATTTATTTTAAGGAATTATTTCATTATCTTTATCTTTATTGCAACTTTTTTATGTTATTATTTATTCCAATATTATATTAGTTTATTTATTACTTATTCTAATAGTAGTTTAATAGTACGTTATTGTTAATATATTATATTTTTTTCAACAGAACGATATATCAGTACAAATAAAAAAATATTTCTCTTTTTTCGATTTATGCTACAATATATTAAAAATTCATCAAAATCGGAAAAGAACATTTACAATATTTTTCTTATCAGTTAATAAAATTAATGATTTCATACCTTTTTACAGAAACATTTATTACATCCAGATTAAGCAGCCCGATTTTTCACCACTTTATTAATGGATTATTAGCATTACTATGAAAAAAAGATGATTGTAACGAGCATTTCAACATATATTGTTCCATATATGCCTGTAATTTAAATAGCGACTACGCTTACAACAGTGATTCCATTAACCACAGATTTACTGTCACGTACACGATTTTATCGGATAGAGTATTCGAAACACTTTATGCTTTTGACCTTTGTATACTACATACTAAAACACATTTGTGTTTTTATTACACTTTTCACATTGTGACGTAAATTGCTGCTATGAATTAGCAGTAATGCAATTTTGGAATATTAATAACTGTATTGGAGTAAATGATTTATATTTTAGAAAAGAGAATAATAACAATTTCAATTGAATTTTAGATATAGATATTTAAATTTGAAATAACAATCTCTCAAAAAATTTTCTGATACATATTGTCCAGCACTATCAGAATAATTTCACGCCTTCGTGCTGAGATTTGATCCGGCGTTTTTTTCGCAGTGAATGCAACTGCTGCCGTCTGTTAAATTGCGGCGAGCCACGAAAAATACGCACGGTCAATCGATTTATTCCCTCGTATATTTCAGGATTACGAAAGTCCGAGGTCGGAATCTCCAGGAATATTTACGACCTGACCTGCCCAACGATACATCAAGTGATAAAACCAGGCGAATCGACTTTTTTTTTAATATCGAGCACTGAAGAGTGCCGAATACAAATAAAGATTGCACCAAATTCCAAAATGATACACATGATTCATATACCATATGTACTTATATGTCGTTTAAAATAAATCACAGATTGTTGTATGCATAAAACAAAAAAAGGCAGTAATATTGATTCATTTATTTTTAAGAAACAAGGTGCGCATGCACATTATATAAGATTTTCGTTTTTATTTCTATTGTACTACTTTACTGCCATGCTTAAAAAAATAAATATATATAAAAGTTATTCGCAGAAATCTATTTTCTTTTTTTTTTTTTTTGGAACTATAAGGATTATAAAAACTCGCAAAAATTATATAATTTTTAAAATAAAGTTAAATTTATATATATATATATATATATATATATATATATATAACACATATGTATATAAAAGTATACATACATAATATTTCGTTTTGTGAAAAAAGATAAGAACATAATTAAATATGATAGCTATCACACACAAATTTCCGTTTTTCGGGCTTATAGAACTTGCGATTATTGCCTTAATAGTGAAATGCTCGAAATGGTTATTCTCGTACATCTAAAGTACTTTCTCGATTTAAGTACCTAGGATTATATGAATGGTTTTACTGCATTTATAACTCTATATTTCAGATTAGAATATGCATAAAGAAGAAAGTTCGAAATTGAAGATAATGCATAGAATATTCGCAGATACAATTGATTTTTTAACTAATTATATAATTACGTGAATCAATTAAAGAAATTATTAAAGAAAGATATTGCATTAATTTCATAAATAAGTTATTATTTCTCAGATATTTTTAATCTAATGTTTTTTTGACTTTAATATTATTATATGAATTTAGCAAACAACTCATTTTTTAGAGCTGAAAAAATTCTCTCTTAGATAATATATTGCTCTATTAAATTCATAAAACAAAAAATTCATGAAATATATGTTTATACCAGCAAAAACGTACAACATTTAACACAAAACATTTGTAGTTTACTGTTAGATTATAAAAATCATTTGTATATTTGAAGAAAATGTATCACACACATTTTCATTATTATTAAGATATTGTAAAACAATTAAAGTTTGCGAAAATTTTTTAATATGTCGTATAATTTAACAATAAAACGAATAAAAACGAATCATTTTATTTTGATGTAAGACTTAATGCATGTTACGAAAATGAAAGAAAGATATTAAATCTTATCCAATTATTCTATTAATGTGAAAAAGTTTACATTCGTTTCTTAAAAAGAAATAGAAAATGTTATTTGTTATTAGAATCGGTATTGGCGTGGAGATATTATTCGCTCGCGCATCCCTTGCGACAAAAACGAGTCTGCAGGGGACGAGTATAAATTCGACGCAGACACTGCGAAAACAGGGCACGAAAAAAGTATACAAAATATTCGTGTATATGTTATAAATATAACTTCCACGATACATTAGGTAAACTCGAGGAGATGCAACTGTATTTCCCAAAGTAGAGAAATAAGAGGCACAGAAATTTCATAATAACGAAAGTTTTTTCGCAACTCACCACCCATACGATAAGTTTGAAACTAATTTTAATGAAAATATAATAAAATGGTAAAGTTCTACAAGGAAATAGCATTTGCAGTATTTTTCTTCATAAAAAATTTAAACTATAAAATATTATAATATTATTTATAAAAAATTATATATATGAAGTATTAATTCAAACACTAAATCGATCTATTATATATAAAATGACGCTCCCTCTTTTTATTAATTCATTCACTTGAAACAGTAATTTATATTGTATTAGTATATGACAAAAGGATGAAAATAATATTTTACTTTTATTTTAACAAATAAATTACGGATAATACTCTTTTCATTCTTTCTCTCTTCCATCTTCTTTTAGTTTCATCATTAAAAGATATCCCTCATTTATCCCGTACCACAATTATCCGGATTGACTTTGTGTACGCTCACATGTGCCATAAAAGTTTATAGTTTCTAAGCCACGAGGAATAGCCCTGGCAATGAAGAAATATGAGATAGAATCTTGTCAAGAAGAATTTTCCGTAATGGGTGAAACGGAAAATCGCAAAGCTTCATCCGAGACTTCGTAACTCCCTCACGTCTCTGTTTTAAGCCATCTTCATGGTGGACGGTCTTTACAATTTCCCGAATTGTGGATCAGATTAAAGTAAAGCTCTGCAATAGTTTTGCAGTTTTTTTTTTCATGTCGTGATATATATATATTTTTTGCCCTCAAGCACTTACTCATAATAAAAGATTACATAAACATTTTATGCACTCTCGAAGTCTCATCAATTGTAGCGTAGCTTTGATTGTTGTTTAAATCATTGCAAAAATCCAATCGTTGCGAGTAAGAGGTGCGATGTGGCTGTCCAATTAATACTTTGCACGCTGGAGAGCGACAAATTTCAATTTGAAAGCGTCTCTTTGATTCTGTATTCGATTATAGAAAACCTTTAGAGTACGAAGCTGATACGCGGACAAACAGCTATTGAAGAAAATGGTGGATGAATGGCATATACTCGTAGAATTTCCAGAAAGATCCTTTGTCAAGGAGACCCCGCCGCTGTTTGGCGCAAACATCCGCGAAAGGTGGGCGACATCAAAGGCAACACAGATAATTGGTTCGAGCTGTGCCAAAGCGGCACGGTGCGACAGGTGAAGATTGCGGGATTACGTAGGTGCAGTCTACAAACGCATCACGAAGGAGAAATTTCGTCCTGGTAACTGGCGATATCGTGTGCACGTGTATGTGTGCGTGCGTGTGTATGTTTATTTATAGGATTTTGCTCTTAGCCGGCGCCGAATATCTGATCTCGCTGATTCCGGATAGCGCGGCGAAAACAGTTACAAAGGATAATTGAAACGGTAATAAAAAAATCAATTTTTTCGATCGCGCTTCAGGTATTATCATATTAATTATCGTGTCTTTTGAGCGGATAAATCGAGAAAGTCGATAGCGGAAGTTTTCCCGACAAGTTTTTTCGAAGTCACGTCATCAATTAAACTTTTTGAGCTTAGCTCTTAAAACTCCAAGTATACGATTAAAATCCTTCAAAATGCGAATATTCAATAAGTAATTTGATAAACTATTTGAAAATTCTAAATCGCATGATATTTAATCGCTATTATAAAGTATTATCTAAGATAAAAACTTCGTTTTTTAATCCAATTCAGATAAAGATTCGAATGGATTAAGAAGATCTTCTACTTAAAAGCACAATTACAAGCGTAAAATTATCACTCTTTGCCGTTTTTACCACGAAAACCATTCTCTCCCGGAAAAGAGGGATTATCTAACCAAATCTAGACCAAATGAGTTTCTTTTTCACCTCTTTTCGTTATTGCGTTACCACACACACATTTCGCCAGCCTTGACTTCTAATGGGACTTTCTAAGTCGCTCGTTCAATCTTAAGATCTCGGCGCCAATCCGTCCGTCCCCCAAAAACCATAATAACATTTTTTACATCCCTCTGAGGTTTCCTCTTTTCTTTTTAATTTACATACAATTTCGCAGTGAACCTACCGTTCAGTGTACAACTTCTTTCAGCTTCTGGACATAATCAAGGATCCCAAGGATAAGTAACGTCAAAAGAAGTGCTTGGCTTCAATATTCAGAGTAATTCTCTCATAAAAGCGAAAATATATATATACATGTAATGAAAAAGTAGATTTAATATTATTTTTTAACCGTTTACATATTAAATTTTTATTTAAATAAATAATCTGTCAAAGTGTAACGAGAAATGCATTACTTTAAATGCAAAAAGATTTATCTGGTATATTTATATATATAAGAAATATCAGCATTTAATAACTTGTCAGATGCAGAGCTCTCTCTTAAAAACTCTCTGTCTCAGCAAAGTGAACATTTTCAAATATTTGTAAGTCATAAACGTTTAATGGAAAAAAAATATACTTATTCTTGAAATTTCAAATATGAAAACAATTCGTAAAAAAGAATCTTCAGATGATACACCGATACGCTTGCTATGCAAATAATAATATTTTCGATGCACCAAACGCAATATCAGGATATTTCACGATTCCGTCGCGAATACAGCCTGGATGAAATTTTAGGAGAGACAACTGTGCGTCTGTGCCAGATTTTATCAGATTCTCTCTTTCCATCTATATTCTATAAAAAAAGGGAGCCACGCTTTATTCGACCCGCCGCACGAAGATTATGGGGGATAGAAGCGGAAAGCAGACGTCTGCTTATTGACAGCTCGTCATTGATTTTCTGCCAAATCGGACGAATCACCGTTCGTCGGCTTAACGAGTTGCCCTGGTGACTTTCGCTGACATCTCTTCACGGTTCACAAAAGCGTCATTTTCCTTCTTTTTAATGCCGTTTGCGAAAATCGCCAATATTTTAATGATTTACAAAGCAGAGAGTCTGTGAGAGAGAAGCGTTTAAAAAAAATAATCAATGTAAAATTATGTACTTCTGGAGATATATGAGACAAAAATTTAATCTTTATAAAAAAAAGATTCATTTTTATATTATTTTATATATAATTTTTCTATATATTTCTGTATTGTATTAACTATATTATACGATTTTAATTACTGTTGCACTCAGATAGAGTCGCGTCGACTTAACTACAATTTCCAGCTAATGAAATTATTCCCGTGAGAAATGAGGGAGAAGGAGGTACACACGTAAAGAAAGTGAAATTACTGTGCCAAGGATGCGCCTATCGGAGATTTCTTACTTTATGGATCAGGTCGCGTACTTTCCGGAAATTTATTCCATGCAGTAAAACTGCTCCCGCGCTAAAGTCCCACGATGGCAAGTATCCAAGATCGGAAAGTCGTTATTCAGCCCATAAATTAACATTCGCGGTTACTTACATGCGATGCATCGTACTTTTCGAAGAACGGGAATTCTTCGCAGATAAGGCAATACCGCCTTGCTTATGAAAATATATGATCGCGTTATCCGATAGTTAATGATAAAGCTTACCAATGTAACGTGAGTTTCCTTAGAAATTGCATTTATATATAAAAAAGTAACAAAATAGTATCATAATGTCTTATATATTTCTAATATATGCAAGAAAATAAACAAAGAAAATAAAAGTATAGTTATAGCATTAATATATATCTAGAAGATACATATTAATATTTGGATTAATCAATATATTTTTTATAAAAAGTTCCTAATCTTTTACTAATTTAAATATCAATTAATACAATTAATAAATCAAATTTAAATAGACATTACATTTAAAAATGACTCTATTTTTAGTTTGATTTTATTTAACATTATTTTCTAACATCAGAATATTTGATCAATTTAATTTAGTATCTTTTATGCGTTATCAGCATTTCATAAAAATATTCGAATTGAAAATATTACGTGCGGTTATTTGAGATTCACAAAGAAGAACCAATTTCTCATATTGACTCAAATGAATTTCTCCAGGATATCATTAACTACGCAAATGTCTTTAGAAAATAATGTTAGTCGCATCTACGCTCAAAAGGAGTGCATTATCTCTCTGCAATGTAATTCCGTTTCAATATAGATCATCCAGGATGGTGACCTACATTATCATTTATCCTTTGCTTTTATTACAAGACGGTGGATCGTGATAAAAAAAGCACTGTTTCATTCTCGTATCAGAATTTTAACTTTGTCCTCTCATCTTAGTATCCTTTCAACGAAATAGTATTGCGTTGGACAAAGATATGCATTTAAATTTATCTCACGTTGTTTCGCGAAGATGAGAACATAATTCTGTCGAGAAGTCATTAAGATGTACTTCCTTTCAAGGCACGCCAGCTAATAACGTAGTTTAAATAACACCGCGCGGTATTCTGTAATAAGTTCAGTTAAAGGTGTAATATGTCCAACGAATGATTCTAATTAATACAATCTACAAGCGTAATACTGTAACATATCACACAATTTTAATCTTCTAAAATATAAGAAAATTGCAAAAAAGTAATAATATATGAAATTTTCATAAACATTTTTCCATTTAAAATTAAAAAGAAAACTTTAATTTTCAAGTAAAAAGCTAAATTTAATAATTTTTTAAACAATAACTTTAGACACTAATTAATTAAGCTTTAATTTTAAAAAATTGTGAGTAATAATTAAAATTTCCTAATAATACATATCAGCTGATATTGATTTACAGTGATATTTGCACATAAAAAATCATTTAAAAAAATAACTATCATATATTGAAAAAAAGGAAGATTTTATTTGAATATGTGAATTTAAAAATTTACTAAAAATTAATACTTTTTAAATTAATTCATTTTCGTACTTTATTTTTTAATAAGAACTTTTCTGCGTTGTAAAATAATCTCGATAACGCATCAATGAATAATATCAATAACAAAAAATTGTCACCAAAATTCCAAGCATAGTTTATGATTTGCCAATTCGAAAGATTAAGCTTTGCGCCAATTTGCATGTACATAATCAATCACTCCCGTGTCACGATAAAATATTTCGGTTGCAAATCGTAAAAAAAAAACGATAATTGATTATTGCGTTCATTGATTTTCGAGAAAAGGGAGAATCGTCCATCTATTCGTCCTCTCTTTCTCATCCCTTCAGCCTCGTGCATACGGCTCATCATGAAATAAATAAATCCGACGCGCATTCAGCATAGCGCCAATCCGAATTCAATTTTCTGGCGAGGTCCCGTAAGGGGAGAAGTATTATCTGTCGGGGTGCTGCAAAAATGGCAAGAGGGATGGCTTTGGTAGCAGTGATAGTTCTATCCCACAGTCACGAACGAACTAAATGCTCGCAGAAAATTTTTTTAGAAAAAAATATACAATAGAAAGTTTACACATGCAAATTTTTCTATTTTTATATTTTATTTTTATATTTTATCATTTCTGAATATTTTTTTCAATACAAACTAAATGTTTTTTTTTCGATATTAATACTGTTATTAAAATAAAAACAAACTTCATAGATAATAACATAAAATCATACTCGTATTTGAAAAAAATATTAATCAAAAAAATTAATTTCTTGCAACAGAAGTACGTAAACATATATGTTAATTAAAATTATTAAATGTTAATTAAAATAGTGCATCCTTCTCGGCAAATATTTTTCGTAAATAATTTACATTCTAAAGGGTTGAAAGCAGAAAATTCTTAATTGTTCAATTTTCCATAATATTCTTTACAATATGTAAACGTGTGATAAACTTGCATTTCCATGTTTAATGAGCGAGACACATACAAGGGTAGAGAAGACTGATGATAAAACACCATCGCGGCTTGGCATGATCTCTCGAATTTCAGTGGCAATCGAATAACCCATCGCGAAATCCGTTAAGCAGTTATTAAAGCTTCCGAGAACTTGCTCGTCTCCCGTGGTTCCGTACCCTGCAGAAATTTCAGTTATTTCTAGTAGGGTACGCAAATCCGATTTAGATATTCCGCTGGAACGTCCGGGTGCCTAAAACGGCCGCTTCGGGCGCGCAAGTTAAAAGCGTACACGATGGAACACCGGTGTCCCATACGTCGTAGAGCGACCGCGATTACTCTGTGTTTCGCGGAACATTACGTTCGCATTAGCTCGAAGGAATATATTCAGCCCGGAATGCCAATTGCGAGGGGCCTAAACGATGTATGTACGATTGTCAGATACGTGCAATTTACGGAGTTCGTATTAAGGCTTGAAGATATCCAACAATCACATTATTCGAATAAATGTTAATAGAGAATCTTTTTATTTAAAAATATATCTTCGTCACAGCTATTCGCGTACAAAGATTTCATGGGATCTCGAGTATCCAATTTATGTTTTACAAGTGCTAAGATATGCTCAAACGGAGAAAAGAAGCGAGCGACGAAGGAAATCGAACGGCGAAGAAATCTGAAGTCTCGGTGATAAAAGATACTACACGTAGAGAATGTAACGGAGCACGAGAGAGAATGTCTCTGGCGCTACACGGTGGGAAGAAAAGCCGGATAAAAGGATTCGTACAAACAATAAAACACAGAATCATGGAAAATACTTAACGAGCGCATAAAACGGGAACCCCCGTCGCGTAGGCGAACATGAAAGGCAAACAGTACGAAAAAGCAAAGAGGAGGAACTTGGACGCTCGTAAGAATAGGTGCAGGTAAAAGCCGATGAATGGAATACGAAAGAAGAGACGGTATATAGAGAGAAAGTGAGACGCGCACCTGGCGCGGAGAGAGATTCGGAGCGCACCGGAGTTACAATATAAATGATCCCGTCGTCCGCGCCCATCCTCCCCCGTCGAGATCTCGACCCCAGCCCGACCACCATTCCCGGCCCATTTACATATCTGTATTATTCAAGCACGACTGTTATTCAATTTCTACGCAACTCGTAAATGCATTATTATTTAATCGAGTCGCACGCTGCCGGGCGGGATTTGCCGTGCGACGCGTTCGCGTTCGCGTACAAAGGGTACATAGGACGAGAACAACTAATAAGTGCAGAGAAACGAAACATCAATCAGCAATTTACGCGAAAGTGATTTTTTCCTAATAATATTAATAATTGTCGTATCTGAAATATCTTTGTGAATATTATATGAAATATTATATCATAAAATTTGTGAATACATTTGTATATTACAGAATAATTTGAAGACTTGAAGATTTGTATATAATTAGAATTAAACTTTTCAAATAATTCAATTAATACTGTGTTTTTTCTTAATTTTATACGCACAATATATTTATTAAATCTCTGACGTGTTTACGAGACCAATTTGTTGTGTGCTGTTGTATTTGTTTGAAAAATGTAAATTCCAATGTTAGTGTATGCTAAATATTCAAATATTCAAGTATTATAATTTCAATTATCGTGATAAAATTTCCTAACCGCGCAGCGACAAAACGCATTACAAAAATGTCAAGCTTTATTACTTATTACACAACGATTACTTATACGCTAAATTTTTAATATTGATTTGCATTCATGGCGAGGAGCATAACCGAGGCAATTTCATGGAATTTAACCTTCGATCGTAACTTCATTAACTGCTACCGAGGGAGAGACACTGTAAGAGCTTACGTAAGGCTAAAATGGCCTCAGTGTACCTCATGAATATCATTTGTATAGCTATAACAGCTTCAGATAGAGCTCAGAGTTGACGTTTATCTTCCCTCTTTTGGTTATCTTTCTTTTTTTTTTAACTACTGATTCTTTTCACGATGGCTCTAGAGAACCGGAAGAAAGAAAAGCCAGCGGATATATTTCACATGAATATCTCCCAAGGTATATCCGAACAAGAATGGCAAAGATAAAATATCTACCGCCAATGAAGAAAGGGAAAGGGAGAACGAGCGATAGGGGAAAACATGATGAAATGAATGAACTCGTTGAGTACCGCTTTTGCATATTAATGGTTATGCGTCGTTAGGGAAGAGGCTATCATATCGTTGGCAGGAGAAAGAGAACATGACAAAAAAGAAACATTAACGCGCCGCGGTTGTCTCCTCGATACCGGAACGCCGTTAAATGTCGAGCTGAAGCACCCTCTGAACGCTCCACTCAATACTTGGGTGTTACTCGAGTACAAGCGTTTATATCTCTTCACAAGAAAGTCGTTTGAGGAATTTTTAAATTCGTATAAAATATTTATTTTCTGGAAGATGCCATACTATTCATAAAATAGCAAACAGATGTGAGTAAATTAGTAACCATTGTAATTAATGATTTAATATTTAATTAATAATTAACATAATGATATAATCATAACATTGTTATAACATGAAGATTTTCAAAAAGGCAAATTTTAAAAATATTTCGATAAATATACTACTGGATAATAAAATAAAATTATATACCACTAGATAATAAAAGAAACTTTTTTCACAAATGACTTTTCTTCCAAGAGAGAAATTACAGATTTGAAAGAAAATTGATGTACTTTTAAAAATACCGACATTTTACGAAATATATAAAAATAAAAGAAAAAAAAATCTTATATAAAATCAGCAAATCCAACGGTAGAAGACATTGGCTTACTCCGAAATCGCAAGAGGTAACACGATGCATCGCAATTTGATCGGAGAAAAGCGAACGTGGCGGACCGATTTTGGCCGAACTATCTCACGGACCGATGTCCTGGAAAGAGGAAGGACATTACGAGAATGCAAACATATGGTAGCGATCGCTCGAGTAAACGTAGGATGTAAATATCAGCTCTCGCTTTGCTTCAAATCCCCCGGAACGTCGATTCAATCTGATTATTGTTCACCTACGTTGCCCGGTGAAATAAAAAGAATAATGCCACAATGCGAAAATATAATGCGAAAAAAAATATGTAGTCAATTGAATTTAGTGCCTCTGTAAAGGATTCAGATATATAAGTTTGTAGGATTTGCACCTTAAATGTCAATCCGTTATTACGCATTAACTTCAATTCCAATCGATAAGCAGCGCAAAGTGTAAGCTGATTGCAAATAATGCACATTTTCCGATAACATTTCTGCTAAGAGGAGAGATAGTCGGAGGTCGTTTCAGAGAGAAGCGCAAAAAAAGGAATAAAACTCGGAACAAATGTTGGTAGTAGATCTGTTGTTTACCCTGCGTCTTGTACTAAATAATTCTCGTTCGTTCCTATGGTTTCACACCGCTCGCAAGGAAGACGAAGTTTTCACCCCGATAAAAGTTCTTTCATACCTCTCGAAGCTACTTCTCTACTTCCTCGACATATAGTCAAAATCCGGCGCCGCCAATCTACGTATTTTAGATACACGGTACATTTCCAGGAAATATTAGAGATGACTTTCTTCCGTATTACGTAAATAAGCAAAATTATTATAGTAGTACAAATTCAATGACGAGGAACGGTGAAAAAACTTCGTATTTGCAAAATTTAAGAAATCATATGAACGTATCAGCGCTACATTCTTGTAATAAAATATTCTCCTGAAATATAAATGAAATAATTTTTATGTTAAAATTTAATATATACTTTTTATAGTAAAAATTAATTTTATTTTTATTGAAATAATAGAAGAATCATAGATATGAATAAATATAAGGAGAAGAAAAGTTTGATGTTAAAATGCATTAGTTAAACATGTACAAATGGAATAAACGTAAAGGAAAAATCGCTCGTACGATCTTGGCATGCAAATTTCGTCACTGCGCTTCACCGTTCCAAGACTTTTCAATTCGACCTTCATTCATCAAACCTTCGACTTAGAGGAGAAAAGAACACATGGGCTGACTCTACGCGAGCATCCATCACCCATTCGGTCTAACAAGTTGGAATCGAGCGAGGAGAAGAGAAAAATCGCGCCCAAGCGCACATCTTCCTCTACATCCTATTCTCATACTTCAGTCCGAGTAAGTCGATGAAACGTATACTTTATACATGGCTGTACAGTACCATTCTACTCGCAGACAGACATGAATAAGTAAAACCTTTCGGTATGCTAGGCAACCTCCTCAATATCGATCGCGATTATTTATAAATGCTGTTGATGAAGTATCCTTGTCACGGATGACAAATAATCGTTTGTTCTCGCGATCTGACCTGTCTGACGAAGTCGTCGAAGTTATTTTCTACAGAAATCTTTAACAAGTTTAAGAGAAGCAGTTTATTCGAAGAATATTTAATTGTCCAAGTTGTTGACTCAAAATATGATATTATAAGCAAGATTGCCATCGTTATTTCAATCTAATATCGAGCAGGATTTAAAAGCAAAAAATTAATTTTCATAGAAAGAGATTGTTCATAAGATTTTTTTACATTCGATTTCAATTATGAAACCAAAAAGTTGTAATAATGATATATAAATATTTATGCGTATATTGTGTATGTAAGTACACTGAGAAAAAAAAGTTGTTAACTTGACCAAATCATTTAACTAAATTATTATTTTTTTAATTAATTAAATTAATTTTTAATTAATTAAAATATTTAAATATTTAAATTAAATAGATGTCATGCTAGATTTAATATGTATTATTTAATTTAAATAGTTAAATAATTCAATTAAAAAAATAATAATTTAGTTAAATGGTTTAGTCAAATTAACAACTTTTTTCTCAGTATATATTAAACATATTTTAATAATTTTCATATTTCTCGATGTAAACGTAGTATTAGCTAGGAAAAGCTTGTTTCGCAAAGCACACTCACCATTTCCGCAATGTGCTTTATCAACGCGAAACAGATACTCTATTATATATAGTTTATGCAAAACTATCAGGATACGATCGAGCAAGTATAGCCATCCAGACGCGTAAAGTGTGTGCGGAAGCAACTGAAACGAAAAAACAAACTCCAATCGATGAAGCCAATGTGCACTTCGGATCGACTATGATTCCGTTTCCCTCCGACAAAATCTGTACACATATTGCGCCATATAGACACTAAAATATTTAAATGCATCTATATAAATGATTCCTTTCATTAGCATCTTGAAATTATTTGTTATCGTGTTTATAATAATAGATGAAAATTATCATTATCTACTACATATATATAATAAAGATACTTTTTTATAAAAATAATTAAATATAGAGCATTTCGAAGATCTTAGCAATCTACATCTTTATGAATTTCTTGATAAAATTGATATTTTTAGCGTGTTTAGTTTTGAAAATAATTACCATACATATAGATACCAAATTTTTGTTATCATCAAATATTTATATAAATAATTTCCAAATTTCACAAGTCAATCAACTAAAGTGAATTTAAAAGTGCATAAAAAAAGAATTTTTGAGAATCTTTTGTCTAGGAAAAAAATAAATGTTTCAGATGACGTAAGGATTACGGGTAAAATTATGATAGTGGAGATAATAGATCTCAAACTATTTACATCGTGAAATAAAACAGATATATATTTTAGAACTGAGTGTGAGAGAAATATTTTATATAAATATTCTCTGAGTAAATAATGCATGACGCCTACACATGAATGACAGCCTGCTGTCACATCTATATATATGTATATATATATAACGAGATGTACATGACAGCTATAATCATAATGTTATAAGCTGTGAAATTCAGTGTATGTAATGTGAATTTTAATCCATATATTGTGAAATGCGACAAAAAGAAATTGAATGCGTGATCGACAACCGTATAATGAGACATTACTATAATATATTCATAATAAATAGAGAGAAAAAGAGACGTCTCTAAATTTTGTTAAAAAATACATATTAAAAAAATACATATAAAATAAAATAAAATAATAAAATATAATATAATAAACTTAAATTGTTTTTTTGCCAAAAAGCTTTCATTATGAAAAAGAATCTAATTTGTGTGTGTGTGTGTGTGTGTGCTTTATCTCAACCTGTATGTTCAATAATGTTCAATAATACACAAAAATGGCTTTTATAAAATAAAATGGTTCAAATTTTACATATAATGATAAAGAAGAAATTTAAATTAATTTATTTAAATAATTTAATTTAAAAAAGACACATACACACATGCACACAAACACAACACAATAATTTTTTTCATTAAAATAAACCGCTTTTATTTGTAGTAGCATAACAACAAAATTAAAGGATTTAAAACGTCTACAGCAGCTATTATTGTGTTGGTAATAAACAGAGATAAATACGTGGCGGGCCCGGATCGTCGCGAAATCTCGGTACTGAATAGCGTAGTTATTCACACATAAATTAGACGCGTGAAATGAATACCAACGGCGCGTTTAATTAAATTTGCGTCATGATATACGCGCCAGTTATTACAAATCGTCCCTGCAAGGGAAGAGCACCTTGAATGAATTTATGTATTTATATATCTTTCTTTTCCCCCTTTGATACTTTCTTAACATAAAATACATGATGTTATTACATCTCGCGTATATTCGGCGCGCTCACTTTTCTTCCAAATGTTTTTGAGTAAACTTCATAATTCAATAAATTAGCAGACGTAACGAACTCTTCTCCGTAAAGGAAGGAAAACAGCTCATTACTTTCGTGCTTTAACCTAATAACAGACTTTGCTCTTTATAATTAGGCGGACGCAAAACAGGAACTACTCTTTTCTCACAGGGTTACGTATGCAAAGAGGATATAAGTTTCTCGTGATAGAAGTTGCACTGGCAATTCTCAAGAAAGTAAAAAATGTTAATGACCTATACTTTGAAAGGACCAAGTTTTAACTTTATTTCAGACGAGTTATCGGAGATTGTCAATATATGATGTTTCGTTTTCCGCTTACTATCACGGATTTTATTAAAATAATTGTATTATAAAAACGGCACTGAGAGAGAAGCGCCAAACGTTTTTAAATCCTAAATATGAAATCAAAAAAGAAATTTTGAAGATTACTCACCGCCCAGATCCGCAAAGAAAATTTCTCGAAGAGCTAGAAATTCTTCCTCGGGAGGTATATCCGTTCTTCCAAAGCAGTCATTCTCGGGCCAGATTACTCTATAACAATTTGATTCAAATATTTATTTTTAATGTATAATGACAACAATGCTAATGACAACAATGCTAATGTATAATAGAATTAATGTTAAAACGAAAAATTCGAAACAACGGCTTAATAACATGATGTTAAACGATCTTAAGAGGAAACAGCTTTTAATGCACTGTAATATACATAATATACATTACACTATAATATACAGCAATATAACATATCGTAGCGTTAACATAATTCACAGTAAAATTGCAAAACTTTCATGTTTCATAAAGTTTCGAATTATATGATATCATATATTGAATATTATATTATTTATAACTTGTATTTTATGTGCATTTTATGAATCAAATATTAACTATATCGCATTTCAGAAAGAACTATTGTCACGACTAAAACAAAAAATAATGTTTAGAAAATAAAATTGCAAATTCTAACGCTGATAAAATTAGGCAAAATTCTTTCCCTTCTTGTAAAAATTTTTAAGAATTGCAATGTATAACATTATTCTTTCCAAAATGCATTTCAAAAAAATCATTTAATAAATTTCTAATATAAATAATATAAATATCATAATATAAATCATATATATCATCTAATATAAATCATATATAATATCATACGAGAATAATAATTGATTCGTCAACTGTAAGAAAATAAGATCGATGTAATTAAATAAAACAAGTTCATTATTTCGAGTCACACGATTAGAAAAGAATTGGACATGATTAGATTAGAAATTCGTTCAAGTATCGCTGAAAAACGACGCGATGAGAAATTCGAGTGACAAACTCAACGAGTCTCGTAGAAGGTTCCTTTGAGCATGAAAATCTCACCACGATCTACATCAACATCGAGCTACTTGCGTCAAGTACTCACAGCTCACCTTCATTCTTCGTCCACCCTTAGTTGACCTACGCTAGTCTATCATTGATGCCGACACACATGCATCCTCTTTACATCTTAGGGTCACAATGCGAAAAGTACTATCGCCAATATCGCACAAAGGAAAGAGCAAGTGTGAGGGCAGTAAAATTTTCAAAGATGAAAGCAGCTTCAATCTATTTAAATTCACTTCATACATTTGAAGCAAAAATTTAACATAATAGTTTGAAAAAAAAAATTTTATCAAATTCTCATTAAGTTAAAATACTTGAAAATCGTATGAATTACATATTTCAATACAAGAAAAATTAATTTTATTGTAATTACAATTTGTTAAAATTTTTTATAATTCTTTATTTAATTTTTTCTAAGTAATTATTTTTTTATCGCTCATAAATTTTTGATTTTTTAATATTTTTGTTACAAAAAAGTTGCATCTAAGATAAATAGGAAAACTTGGTTTAACAAGTCCAACATAGCTTGTATGCTTTAGAGGAACTTAGAAAAAAGGAAACAGCTGCTCATGCGCGAACGTGACTAAAGGACAAGGGTGAAGTCACGTCTGCAGAAACATTCCGAAAAAGAATATAACTAATGATGAAACACTTTTAACCTTGTATTACATGGCGAAATAGCTTTCAAATATCACTTTATTTTCTTTAGATTTTCACTAAAAAAAATCTATTCATTTTCTAATTATATACATTTCCAGGAAAAGAAAAAATTTACATTGTCATCTAATTTTAAATTCATTTTTGAAATAAATATTATATTGTGTATACATACACACACACACATATATATATATAAAATTTTCTGTTTATCTCTGTTATATAAAATGTTATCTTTTATAAAAATAACTTTTACTTCTCTCTAAATTTGCAATTACAAAAAACTATCATAAAATAGAAAAATGTAAATTTTATAATTGAAAATATATAATTTGGAACATACAAAAACCAAAGAATTGCGAGAGAAAATACATAAAAATTATATTACATGAAAAATTTTTCTATACTTCTATGATATAATTATAATCTTTCAATAGTAAAAAAGTGACAATAAAAATCTTTTCTATTTTATTCTATTGTCGCTGCACGATTGGTAATGAAAATCATTTCTATTTTCTGTCATCCTAATAGCGCCAGAATCGCATTAAAATCCGAGAATTGGATTTGGTCACTTGACACGAAATCGCACTTAGTTGCAATTCTACCATATAAAAGCGAAACGTACGGACGATTCTAACGCAGACACATGTATATGAACAATGTGTTTCGTTTTATGCGTATAGACACGACACACATTCGTACGTTTTACAATATACGATTCCGATCGGATTCAAGTCCCGGACATGATCCCTTCTCGTTTATACACGAGCAGAGAGGTAATCCACACATCGAATGAATCGTAACTGCCGTATATAAAACGAATTTTTTTCTCCATTAGAAAGGAATTTCTTCTTTTAATCTAAGACAAAAATCGTTAGATTGAAAGAATGTTGATCAAAGTCATTTGACTTATCATAATACTTTCAAATATATCAAATTAAATGAAACTTAAAATCGGACTGGAATGAAAATTTTATTCAAGTAACGTTTATTTAAATTGAATGAATAATTTCTCGATAATTTATCGACTTATGAATCAAAGCTCGATTTATAAAAAATGTTCATTCAATTACTTTTAATTCGAGATTCTATCTAACAATAAGAAATGTGATTTTATCATTTTATAGTTAGTTAATGCCATATACGACATTTCAGAATTGCGGGTCAAGGAAGTCTAATCCACCTTCGAAAGCTTTCCGAAAATTTCCCCGCTAGAGATGAATCCAATAAGCAAACGCGAGGGTGAAAACGCAAAAGAAGAGGAAGGGTGCTGTCCTCCGAGCGGAAGAAGTGGCTCGTATGGCGCGGCTGCTGGCTGCCTGAATAGAAATTCAGCAGCATACAATTCCCATTATCCCCCGATTTGAAGTTCCGTGACAATGGAATCTCTCAGACGCGCTGTGCCCGTCGTCGTCGTCATCGTCGTCGTCGTCGTCGTCGTCGTCGTCGTCGTCGTCGTCGTCGTCGTCGTCGTCGTCGTCGTCGTTGTCGCCGTCGTCGTCGTCGTCGTCGTCATCTCTCGACTCGAACGTTCCGACATACAAGCCGATACCGCTTTGCCAGACACGAAATGGATAATTTCGACACGTTCATTCTTATGCTTGGCAAAGTAATAAATCAGCTTCACTCTTCGTGATTTTTAATATTAAATTGTCGCGGAAAAGGTCTTCAAAGAATGTAATGTCATCTTAGAAACAATCTATATATTTTCAATATTCCTGCGAATAAATCTAAGAATCTGTTTCTGCACATTAATTGCGAATCAATGTTTCAAAGTAAATAGAAAAACAAAAGAAAGCTAACGATTTCTTTTGATGATCGATAAAATAATTACTGCAGTACTTATTCACATAAGGAACAAAAAGAAAGAAATGCTAAATCGATACAATTCGTCTCGTCAAAATCATTCTCTGTATTCTTTTTTAATTATGCGATTTTTAAAGATTAAAATCACTGTAAAAGGATGCAATGTAAACAGTGCAAGTGGAAAATTAGGAGGTTCAAAATCAGTAGCCAGACGACGGAATATTTGCTAGGCAAACGAAACACGATTACCAGAAGCACTATTCGTAATCGCGAAACCAAGACGTGTACGCGAAAAGGATAGGAGATATTAGACTGTTTGCCTTACGTACCTACGTACTGCCATAAGTGTCTTATTAATAATATTGTCTAGGCCCAGACATAGTCTATATATGACGTAGTCAACAGTCTGCTACTTTTATCCCCTTGTGTGCACAAGGTCGGCATGATCCTGCAGACTCCCATTGTGTACCGGCCATAGTAAACATTACTCCCCACTATAAAATGGACGATAGAATATTACGTACAATCTCCCAAAGTAGTTCGCAACGACGATACCGCGTAAAGAAAAATCACGGGAAGGACTATAATTTCATAGCTTTATGATAGAAGAAGGCAGCGACGATAAAAACCGCTTCTACTTCCACGGTTATATGGTACTCTAATCTGACAGAACTAATAAAATTAAAGATTTATAACATTACGTATCATATATTTTCAGTTGAAATTATATTTTATAATGCAACTATATATTATTTTGAGAAAGGTCAGTAGTTAAAGTTTGGCAAGCTCTCGTTTCACATTGTGAACGTTATTCTTCAATGGTATTTGCAAATATTTGCAAATATTTTTTATTAAAAAAAAATAGAGCTCGAAATGTTCGCGATGGTTGCGCGAATCTGCGTTTAGCATAGAGCTTTGCGAAAAAGCTTTGAGATGAAGAGACGTAAAGAGAAATCTATTTACACGTCGACGAGTTTATCAACGAGGGTGTATCGAATCTCGCGGAAGCGGCGATTAAGCCTTAGAGCGAGAAGGTTTGACGAGGTGGAACGCAGAAACAAGTTGACGGAGGGACATGACTCATAGGCACATTTAGAGGTGGAACACTTCAAAGAGTTGGTTGGGTACCCGTTCACCTCGGTGAACCGGTGTATACCGACGCGCGTTACAAGAGAGCGCGGCAGATCCCTTTCAGATTTAATGTAATGTAAATATCCGCCGCAGTGCAAACGCCTGGCTTTTCGCCAGTTAATTGGCCGTATGACTGGTCGGTGCACAAAACCGAAAAAAATTCCAACAGATCGATAAGTATAATTAATATGTATTATATTAACAGAATTGTAATAAAATATAATCTCCATAAGAGTTGCGAGATAATTATACAAAGTTTTTCATTAAGAATTTCTTTGTCAAAGTTTTTAAAGTCGCCATTAATTTCTCTTAAGCAGAAGTAATCCAATTGCGAAACTTATTTTATATCATACAATATACGTAAGAGAATGTCAAATTATAATTGTTATATGATTAAAAACTGTATTATTATCTCGTAAAATTATATATTTTATGTATATTGTATCTTCTTTAGTTCCAAGTAAACATTCGAGTTTATGAATAAATTCCAGTTCTTACTGACTGTCCAGTCCTAACGTAATAAACATTTTTTTAAAATAAAGTTCTCAAAACTTCCATAATTAATATTACCTTGAGATTATCTTTTGTATCGTTGGAAAATTTATTATATTTCGCTATAAAAATCGCAACAAAATATATGAAAAAAAAGGAACAAAATAAAGGTCCCTTCATATTAATCTAAAATATTAATATGAATTAAAAATTAATAAATTAAAAATAAAAAATAAAATATGGAAACATAAGTACACTGTACAAAAGCACCCTATATAAAAGCGAATTTTTTATCGCGACAGAACCAATAAAATTTTCATAAAAATGTATTTAACGCGGTGTATTAAATTTAATGTAGTATAGACTGAAAATTACATGTAATTTTTCGTATAGTTTAAATAATTTCTCGTATATTTTATTCCAATAAAGCAGTAAGAAAATTAAAATTGTTTGTTAGAATTTCGTTGCATTCCCTGTTGACGGTTTAGATGTAAAATTGACTTTCAAAATAAATAACAATAAGCGACATTGTCACTTCGGCATAAAAAGTTTCATGAAACGAATTACTTTTCAGCATCCGGTTTTTTAAAACAAATAAATATGTTACCTTGCAGTACGTAAGAGACCAAGCGCCTGTTCCAAGTTGCTCTGTCGCATTAATTTCTGTATTTTCTTCATAGCATCTGATCTAAATAAGAAAAATATAAGAATAAATAAAAATAAATAAAAATAAATAAAACTAAATAAGAAAAACATAAAACATAGACGCATAGTTTCAATTGCACTTTAAAAATATCAATAATAACGTAATAATTGAGAGTAACATAAATTATTTCAGTTATATCTATCATATAAATCTACGTACTTCTGATCGTCAATAGGCATATCTAAGGTTGCATCAAATGGCACCACTTCTGGTATGATACCATCTTGCATTACAGCAGATAATTCAGAACTAATAATGTCCCAACGTTCTTCCAAAGTAGGAACCGGAGTTACAATCCTCTGATGAGCAGGTTCTGCTTAAACAATTTTTTCACTATCAAATTTAACTTATATTTTTCTAAACATTTTTCAACGATCACTATATAAATAAATCTTACTTTTTTGTCTTTTAGCTTTTTTTCGCTTTGGCTTTGTTTGTTGAACCATGAGGTGTCGTTGACCTTTCTGGCAAAAATGTTCGAGCATTTTCAAAAATATATGAACAGTCGTGACAAGATCCACTAAGTATTGCCTAAAAATATAATGCACATATTTATATAAATAATTCTATGTATGTGTATAATTATATGTATATAAATATATATGTATTATAAGAATAACGATAAACTTAAACCGTCTTCTCTTTCCTTGTGACAAGAAATTAATTTAATCTCGTTACCCGCGCATTAATTTGTCAATTTAGTTCCGGTAACGTTACTACTATGAAAACCAAAGTTTGACGTCGTCCTGTTTTCGTCAGCATTGCCGTATAACGTCAAAGTAGCAGCAACGTGGCATTGCGGTACGTCGCGCCGCCCTTACATTTCCGTCGTGGAAATCCGCGCAAAACCCGTCAAACTCGTAGCAAGTTGAACGCCCACCGCCTTTTCCCATTTCGCCGGCCGGAAGGTCGATAAAAGTTGTTTATTCCGCCAAGGAATCGCGCAGAAGGGAGGAAGAAACGGGGCGGGTGTGTACGAGAAGCTAGCGAAGAGACCCAGCCGAAGAAGAGAAATAGTCGAAATGGCGTCGGAGGCAGCCCGAGTAGCTTCCTAGCTGGTCGAACCGATTGATCCGAAAGTGAATCAATCTGTCTGCGGTAGATAAAACTTTTGGTAAAGAGTTCTTTCTCTCTCCACAAGACGCGACGCGGATTCGTCCGGTATAGATGCGATTGTTCGGTGACGCATCGCGTAACTTTTCGCGATACTTGCATTATTTTTATTACGATTTGCTGAAAATTCACGACAGATTCGCGGTTTATTCTATCGAATTAAATAGGAATAGTTACCGATTATAAAAGTTATAATGAGATATAATTTAAGTCTTGTTTTTTTCTGCTTTTAAGATAATTTTTTAAATTATTCTTTCTTGCAAAATTTTCTGCATGAGATTTTGTTCATTTTTTATGTGCTTATTCACTTACCGTGACATTTTAGTCTCATCGAAACACAAAAACTGAGAGAGTATCGTTTCCCGATATTCCGGAACATAAAAGATGTTGTTTTTAATTATTTTGCTGGATTCTTTGACACCGCGATCTATGCTCTTATCCATTGCCATAAGAGTATTAAGAAGCTCCTAAAATGTGATACATATTTTCACCAACTTTTCTAAATATACCGTATGCAATGTTGATTATCTGTGTACAAATTCCTACCTGATATGCTTTCAATGCTAAATGCAATCTGCGAGACCAAAGCGGTATCTTTTTCTTATCAGTTATCATCATCTCATAGTAGTGTTCCATTTGTCTTTGTACTAAATAAAATACTTCTGTAGATATCGTTTCGCTAATAAAAATAATAAATTAATAAATTAATGGATCAATAAATAATAAAATAAAATAATAAACTGCGACAGATAATTATTTTTATTAATAATATAAAATAGAGTTTAAACTTATAAAATTAATAAAACAAATATATATATATATATATATATATATATATATATATATAATTGAAACAATCTTTTCTATATGCTTATGATTATAAAAATATCAATATAAATCTCACAATCTATCACTAAAATTTAATCGAAATACATATATATATATTTTTTGTACACGTTGGTGCTAGATGCTCTACAAATAATGAATCGTAAATAAAATTCGACTAAATAAAATCACAGAATTTATATATTTTAGTACAAAAGAAAAAATAATTAAATGTTTATATGCCATCGACATTGAAACAATATTCTGTAAAACTTTATTGACAATTTAATAATTTTCATTAAAAATTATTGTAAATATTATTTCATACTATAAAATTAGATTTATCTCGTATACGTTAGAAAAATTCTTTAGACCTCTTTTAGACAAGATCCAAAAGAAAGCGACGATGCGTAAAACGAGTTCGGAAACTGTCTCGTTTTCTGTCTTTTAGTGGAATATGTACTCGACAACAATGTAAATTTTGTTATAGGAAAGTTAAAAAGTGCCAAGATTTACCTCACGTATTTCACTTCAAACTTGTAATGGCGATTGAATTCCATAAAAAAACGCAAAGCCCATAAATAAGAAGTTATTTCGGATGCTTCACCATGAGTAACATTAATGATACAAGATCTGGCGAATTTCATTACGGGATTGTATGCTGCACTAAGAAATTCCACGCAAAATTCTTTTAGAAAAAGTCGTACACTGAGGACAGATGTACGTTCCACTTTAGCGTCCTGTACCCTCATTTTATCTTTGCGTCGTTTCACTCTTTTCTGTTATAGAAGATACGTATGCTTTTTTTAATTATTTATTTACTAATTTCACTTCATATAATTCATATAAAATTAAGACTATTTTGAAATTTTAGTTGCTTTCGAAAATCATAACAAGATAAAGAAAAATCATGCATTACTAATCGATTTTGTAAATTTACCTTATTATGACCAAATTCCAGAGTTTCGATTTTTTTATACGGTCTATGACATATCATTTGATTTTCTCCAGTTGCTTTCATATTTTGGACAATGTAAGTACCGCCAAATCGTGAATGTCTAATTAATTGAATAAAAATATACTTTCAGACATTAAATCTATTCTTCAAACAAAATTATTTAAAAAAAAATGCAAATATATATCTTAGAATATACAAAATATCGGACAAGTCTATAATATGAAAAATTAAATTTTGTTTCGATTTCGCGTCTCTTTCTCATTCGGTTTTATGCACAAGTTGAAAAGGAAAAATAATACGTTCCCTCTAATGGCTACTACAAAAAGGAGCAGATCATTCAAATTCAATTTCAACCATGACTCCCGAAAATCCAATCAATGGAATAAAAGGCAGCTGTCAAGAACAGACAGTTTTCTAAATGACGAAGATGCACACTCCCTTCCATTTTTTCTGATCTTTTTTTGCTTAAAAATATTTGAAGAAAAGTGATGGAATCAAGTTTCTTGATCCATCATTTTCCTTCAAATATTTTTAAACAAGCAGTTAACTTTCCGAAAAGTTTGCTGAAGACGAGCACTTTTCATTATAAAAAAAATTAAAATGATAATTTATAATTTCTATTAATTAAATTCTTTAATTTCTATTTAGAAAAGTAATGTTGTAAAGTTGTAATTTCGAAAACAATTTTTTCAAATAAAATATTTTTTATAAAAATAATTTCTCATAAATTAGAAATATATAATAATTATCTGAAATATATAATAAAATAAATATTTTAATAATATTTTAAATAAAATAAATATTTTATTTTATCATCATAAATAAAATAAAAATTTTATATAAAAAAAATATAATGTAGAAAATAATTTAAAAGCTAAAATTATATATATATATATATATACAATATATTATTGTATTACGATAAATGCGTATATGACACAGCCATCCAATTTCGTTACTATATTTACTTGTTGCTATCAAAAGGAGATCTGTGTTCGTGACACAGCTAGGCGCTGCTTTATCGTTTTCCGATCAAATTATCTTTCCATCGATCGATAGAAAACATGAGGAAGGCGAAGGGATCTTTTCATCGAGACTTCCAGTCCCTTTCAACTCGTAAAAAGCCTTTCGCAAAGACGGGAGAGATGCGCGCATCCACGGGCTTCTGGAACGCGCGCTCGTTACAAGAATATGGCTCGCTTCTCTCCAACAAGTGGATAAAAGCTTCTATTCATGCTTCGGGTAGTCCTGTTTTAAAAACTAGGTCATATTCATTATACGCGTATCGCATCGCCGCGTCGTCACGAAAATCCGCAAAGGCGTTCGTCAAGTAGCAATCGGTGCTTTTTAGTCATTCTATTTTTCCGATCGCGTGCTTTTAGCTGTAGTCGCTCATTAAAAGGATAATTATGTGGTAGCTATTTGCGAAACATACATTTCCGTACAATTCCCGTGTTTCATAAAACTGAATAACATAGCTAACGTATAAATAAATCTGTATAAATGAAGCTCTTACTCTATACAGCATTTTCCGCGTGCACTGATATCGAATAAAATATCCATGAACAGAGTGCATGTTTAAAGAGTTGTTTTAAATTTTGAAAGCAATTCAATCAGGATAAATCTTTTCAATTATTCAAGTAAATTTTATATTTCCTTTTCTTGTGCATTTATTTTAAACAATTATATTATTTAGAAAAATGCCTTCGCCCTCCGTTTTATACCCTAGATATTTTTAATTTCTTACAAATTTAAAAATATTTAATTTAGATATACAATGGTTCTTTCCTTTTTAACTTGCACAACAGATCTCTCTCTCTCTCTCTCTCTCTCTCTCATAATCTCATTATTTTTTATTAATATTTCTTATTATTTTCTTATTATTTCTTATTATTTTATTAATATAACTTTATTAATCAAATAACGTAATAATTATTTAATGTATGGTATAAACTCACCTAGATCCGGCATATTTTTTTACTTTGTCCATCTTTTCGTGCAATTCCTTTTTGCGTAAGGCTACAAGTTTAGCCTCATCGTTTTCTTTTTCGGCAGTATTGCGTTGTAAACCAGATGCAGCCAATTGGCTTGCATTTTGCTCACGTAACATCAAAGATATAATCTAAAAAAATATATATGAAAATAATATCGTTTTTTATTCTCAAATATTAAATTGTTATAAATAACACACAGTATTATTTCCATAATTATTCTCAAATATAAAAATAAAAAGAAAATAAAATGTGATATATATTTTTATATACCTCTAAAATTTGCATGTGATATTGCTGTTCTTTATTATTACTGACAATAAACAACAGTATATCCACTATTCCTGACGCATGAAACGCAAACAATATCTAAAAAGAAAAATTCTTTGTAACATAAAATAATATTCAATATACTATATGTTTCAAAATATGTAAAAAATTTATTTTAATATAGCAATTCGCACCTCATCATGAATAGTAGCATCATTATCACCTCTTTTATCATTATCATTAGGTGGCACTTGCAATACATTTCTAATAAAAATAAGTATTCTTTCAATTGTTAATTCATTTTCCTCTTCCCTTTCTGTACTATCCTATAAAGTAAAAATTATTCTATAGGATAACACACATTCTCTATAAGATAACATACGCTATATATATATATATATATATATATATATATATATATCAATACATACACATATGCACTGATTAGACAACATAAAGATTTTTACCACTTACAATCTTAAGTAATCCTCCCAATCGCCCAGCTACTGTTAACCATACATTGTCATCGGTTAATGCTGCCTTATAATCTTGTAAATGTAAATTTATTTGTTGATACAAACTATATGTTGTTTTCTCGGTTGGTATCTGCTCATTATAAATTACAAATGCAGAACTTGTTAAATTAATAAGTAATCTGTTACGTGGAAAAAAACAATAAATTTTAAAAGAAATGTTGAATAATTTTTTTCATACACAATGTTTCTCAGCTAATAATTAATACTACATACCGTAATAAAACATCCCAAAGTTCAGTATATTTAACATGATGTATAAGAATCTTTACAAGATCTGTTTGAAGTAATTTTGTTTGACCAAGAAAGCGTCTTATAGTATGCGTATCATCATCTCTCCTGAGATATCTGATAAGATCTTTTATTACATCTATCAATAAATTAATTATATTTAATTAATTATTTTTCTCAATTGTAATCCTTTAAACATATATATGTATAAATTAAATATTTTTACCTAAGCAATTTTTATCTAAATGGTAATCAGTTCCATCAAAGTATCCAAGTACAGCGCAAGTGGCTGTAAGCTCAGCAGAAAGATAATCTGCCATATTTAAATAATAAATATTCCAAAATCTTCAATATGGCGTATTTATGTTCCAAACTGTTGATAATTTTTATGCACATTTATCATAGTAAATAACAATGTGCATAATTTATGTGCATAATTATCCACTGTCAAAAATAATAAGATCAAATAAATATGCAAAATAATTAAAGCTTTTAATCACAAAAGCATCCTAATAACTATTCATTCTTATAAAATGTGCATCATGAAAACAGACGCAAAAATTGTCATTCATCAATTTTTAAAGATTTAACTGTTATAAGGATCTAATCTTAACAGAAAACATTAACCTTAATCAAGCCTTATTTAGATATTTAGACGTACGCACGTTAGATAATTTCTATTCTGAAAGTACTCAACGAAAAGACGATTTAACGACGATAATAATATCAGTTTAACGACGACTATGCAATCAGTACCGCCACACTTCGTAATTATAAATATTTTCCGCGCCGGCGTCAACTTCACTCTCTAGGTTGAATTTTAGGTTATATTATGCACGAGCGATAATTACGCATACGTAAAATAACCACTTCGCATACTTTAAACACCGAAATACACTCTCGAAATATACTCTCGACACTCTTGAAACACTTCTGCAAACAATGCGTAATAGCTCGCGTTAAATTGTCACTTTTGCCGTTTCTCGGAGCAAACCGAACAATTGTACACACGCGCGTGTTGTCAAACGCAACAGGTAAAGAAAGAGCGCGCGTAGCGATCTGACCTTGCCGCTATGCGTCATCGTCATGACGTCGGACACGTTCGGGTTTTTCCGCCTCAGTTCGGATGAATCGGTCGCGGCGGCTGTTACATGTACGCAGATACGTCGAACGGCACGGAACATTAGAGGTAAATTACCGTTTATTTAATTGTTTAGTGTGTCTATTCTCGTCACTCTCGATCGCGTTACGTGCGTGAAATGAAATATGTATCGCGTACAATCGGAGTGAGCGACGAAAGAGGAGCAAAAACGAAATATATGTGTGACGCATCAGTGGTGGTACGTATAATTATAAACATGGCGCATTTAACGCGCGAAATAATTCTTGTCGCAAAATTGTAACGATTTTTTAAAAAAATGTCGAAATATTATAGATTTTGCGTTCTGCAACCTTGTTTACAAACTTGTCTTTGCTCTTTGCAAGTATGTAAATAGGGAACGAGAGAGAAAGAAATATATATATAATCATTTTTTAAGAAATATATATATAATCATTTTTTAATTGATTTTTAAAGTAGGTTCTACTTAACAATCCTTTAATAATTACCAATATGTAACATCTATATTTTAATAGAGATCATTTTAAATTTTAATCTTCAAAAACACAAGCTTTTTTTGCAGAAAATATCAAAATATCTATTATAAAATATCGTATATATGTGTTAAGGTTTCTCGTTTACGACACGAAGGGGACTATGGACTCCATTATTTCGTCGTAATAACGGAGCAGCGCTTTTTCGGCGTGCAATCTGCCGATAAATGTTGTCCACAAAGGAGGAAAATAAAGCCATAAATCCAATTTCGTCGTGGAAGGTAACGGGAAAGAACATCGCGTGTGGCAGGTAAGCGAAATCGGGTAAGTGCGAAGGATACAAGATCAAGTAATGGTAGAGAGAGCGAAGGACAAAGGGTCGGACGACGGTCAAGTCGGGGCCGGGGAGGATCGGAGGGGAAGATGTACGAGGTGCTGACGCGTTTGACGTTTGCGGTTGCACAGACATTCAATGGCCTAATCAATATCATCGAAGGTATCTGGGTCATCGGGTTATCGGCCAGTCGTCCGCACCTGTCCGCTTATTTCGTCAGTATCGTTCCATGACAGCGCACGCTCTATACATTTTGCGCTTTGTGACGTGCACGCCCGGCGGTTTTCGCGCTGTGAACGCCCGGAAAATTGCCCGAATACAGTCGGTTGCTCTTTTCGAATCGATTGGCGCGACATAGAATGCGTGATCTGATATTTTTTCCCCTGCGCGCAACACAGTATGCACATCAGGCTCATTTAATGAAAATATTAAAAGGAATATTTAATTCGAATATGATATATATTATAAAAATGTTAGTACAAAAAATGATATAAATATTGTATAAATATACATGACATAATGAAAATACGTTAATAAATATTGCGTACTAAAAAAAGAATTGAACTGTGTGGAATCATTTAAATATTATTACTCTCGTGTACGCAATATTAATGCATATGAACTTATTTATATTATTTATAAAAATAATCGTTACATGATAAAATTAATTAAATTGAGAGTATTGAATTGCGATAATATTATAAAAAGATAATGCCCAAAATTTAATTCAAATGAATTGAAACAAAAAGAAAATAACTATAATATAATATAATTTCATAAAACACATGTGATTTTACAAATGTAATTGATTTTTTAAATTTAATAATCGGGAGCAAATGATATATTTTATAACTGTGTAAACAATAATGTTTAATTGCAAACCCTTTTGATTTCTTGATGTATTGGATGAAATATATTAATATTTAATAAAGTCAAAAATTCGGTCAAACGCGCGTATGTATATTTTTATTTATTTACTTACTTATTTATTTATTTATTTATATACGTATTTATTGTTACACGATAATAGAAGAACTGGTTTTATATGATATACTAATAAGCAATAACAGCGCAGTATATGAATAAAAACGAGTTTATTATTGTTTATCTGAAGTATTGTTTGAAAACACAATTGTTATTTCATCTCGATACGAATGAATTCATATTAAAGAAACAACAGATATTGGATTATCGATATCTTGATTATATGATCCAAATTTATTATATGCATATTGAAATAACACTTAAAGAGATTTCAAAATTATTGTTTTTTATCAAAGATTTGTATATTTCTGAAAATTTCTATAGTACTTTTCTCTTAAATTTAAAATTCATACATTTACAATTTATATTGTTCAAAATCTTTAAAAATAAATATTAAATTAATATTATTCAATGTAAATTTATAATAAAATAATATTAAAAATTATATAAATTAACAATAAATAATTAATTTAGAAAATTCAATTCTCTCAATCTTCTCAAATTCAATTTTAAACATGCTTTTTTACTATTGTACAATTTCCCTTCTACGAATATTTTTCAGAAAATTATTCTGGGTTTTTTATAAAAAAAAATACATAACACGCAAAAATATCACAAAGAAAGGGCTTGTTTTTTATAACCGCGTACCAGTAATAATTCGTCATGGACTGATGCTGGCAATTGTTGATGATTTATATTACTGCCTGTATTATGAAACATAGCGGCAACATGACTATAATAATTAAATAAATAAATTCGCAAAATATATCGCATTTTTTGCGCGTGTGCGGAGTACATGATGTATTTGTTAATATGAAATGAGTATATTTTCTTTTTAATAGTTGGAAAAATTTTATTTTCTTTACTTTGCACCATTTTTTATATAATATATTTTAATTCAGATATACTTTTCCAAATAACATCAATATTCTGATTGAAATGTGAAAGGAAACAATGATAATAATAAAATATCTCAATCTTTTCCAACAGAATATCACATCCGTAATTTTTTCACAATAAAAAATGATTTTAGCTGCTTGCTTTAGGGTAAAATATGTACAGCTTGTTATTTCACGGATCTCATTATTTATATATTTTTATACTGGCAAAGATTAATACAAAATTAATTACATATCTCTGCCTTTCATAACGGTTCATAACTTTGCTTTCAATTTGAAATTCCACGCGTTTTTCTATTTTGATATGAAAAATTACAAGTCAATCCAACTCGCAAAAAGTACATGTCGTGTGCATAATTTACTTGTTAATTAGTTAATTTAGTTATGTTTTGTAAGTTCCTTCATGCGTAAACATAACTGTCTAAAGACGAGTTGGGGAAGCGGTAAATTTAATCAAGCCAAAATAAAGCGATCGCATTTCGCGCTATAAATTACAACCTCAGACTACTCTTCGCGACTTCTTGGCAAATGCAAACTTGAAAATTTGTTACATTTGGTGTCTTTAAAACAATTCTTGGTACGACAGATCACTGCGCAAATCCTAATGAAAATGATCATCTATGTCAATAATCTTTCATGATGCGGAAAATTAATTATTTTCTGTTAAATTTTAAAATAATGTTTAATTTTTTAAATATTGTCTTATTAAATCAATTGATAGGTAAATAATTTTTGATCGTTTCACAATTACATATATTTATATAAATGTCTATTTTTCAACAAATAAATTATTGTCAAGCATAATTTATTAATTAGAATATTTATTAGACATAATAATATAAAAGATATTCCAAAATGAGGGAAATAAAAAGTAGAGGCTTGTCTACTAAGCTTAGTAAATAATTCGGAAATGATATAAAAATTTATTTGCCTGCCAATCGATTTAGCGTTATCCTATACTTATACTGCGGTAATAAGACCTTCAATTAACATTTTCAATTACTAATGAGACTTTTAATTAAAGGGATTTATTCGGAAATCGGCTTAAATGCGGTCGCGTACGCGGATCAAATCGTGACAGACAAAAAGGATTAAGCGATAGGAATTAAACTCTTGATTATTTAATTTTTCTACTTTATATGAAGAACTCTCTATCAATAATTATTTTCGCTTGTTAAAGGTAGAGCAATTTGCAATGCCAATAACGACAATATCTTTGTGTGATGTTGTTCTTTAACAAGAAACGTGACAAGAATAGTTTCTGCATAACTCGCGATAATATAGGATTCCCAATTTATGTTACAGAAATGTTTTGCGATAAACTTAGATTTATTACACGTACAAAATGTTCCCCATTTATTTCTCATTCTTTCCTTCCAGTACTATAAATACTTTTTAACTTTATTGGATGTCTAATTTTGACGTTACGTTTTAGTTCTTTAGTTCTTATATTAGAGAGTCATCGTTAGAGATATTCGATATTCGATTTGACCTGGCTTGTCACGGTGTGGAATAGTCGACCACAAAGTCATATATTTGAACTTTTATACAGATAGGTGTACGGGAGAAACAAATCTCCATGACCATCCTGTTTCGTGGTGCTTAGATTTATTAAAAAATCATGCGATCTTTCCGAATTATCGGCATCAATAATACGCATGAAAAATCATTTTTATTTATATATTGCACCTATTTGTATCTTCGCGCGCAATATCGCAGTGGTCTGCATCGCACATTCGGCGTTGTATTTCGTCGGAGCCGGCCGGCTCTATTGATTTTCCTCGAGTTTCGTCACGATGTTCCCGACTGAATGAGGTGACTGATTTTCAATGGCTTGCAACCACCGCGAATGACCGGCGCGCTCGCTCTCTTAGCGAATTCTACATTAAACTTGCATTCAAGCGTCATCAAACGCGCGACTACGTTCGAAACTCTAGGCTTCTCTCGAGCAGTCGCAAAGAAGAACGAATATTATGAACAGAACGCTCCCTATAGTTCTGAGTTTGTTAAATCTTAAATTGTTAGGATACAATATGAATCTGATAAAAAACGCAAAATTTTTCACACAGGATTATGATATATAAATACGATATTATTTTCATCGTGCAAATATCTCAATATTTCATAATATATTATTACAATCGTAATAATATTCGCGCATCTTTCAAATAATAATCTAAACATAATCCAATTATCTTCTGTGATTTATCGTATTTATTAATATATAATTCATTGATTAAAACCAGTGTGAACGTAATATTTATAAAATAGAATTACACGTTACATTATTTCTACACTTTCATTTATTATGATAATCAATCAATACTTTATATGCGTTATCGAAATAGGTACACATGTAATATAAATATAAATATATGCCTGCGAGATATTTATAGTATAAAGTGAGCGGATTTTCAAATATACTATAAACACATGTTTCAAGTGTTTATGTACATACAAATATAATTATTCACAACTTACAATGTGTGCGATTAATCAAAAATTTTCAAATGCATAATTATAATAGAAGGCAAATACACATATCAGATGAAACTTTTCATTAATGTTTTGAGCGATTCGTCATCGAGAATACTTTGAGGGTGGCAATGCGCCCTCTATACGAATTTGCAACTCTCCCCCATGCTTGCTCATATCAGGGTGAAAACAGATCCAAGCCAGACGGGAGCAAAACACGATAAACAAATATTACGCATGGACGATTGCAAAGGGGTTCTTACCCTATTGAATTAGCCATTCGTTTGTCCATCGCGTTTGATTTCGCAATTTTCAATTATATTATTGCATAGTAAATTTACACCACTGTTGTTGAGCTTGCACTCATTTTATTATTTAGAGATTTTATTAGAGGTAAAAACTCTTTTTTTTTCTTAAAAACATGATCTTTATTGCTATTTCTCAAAAATGATAAATACAACTAGAACAGACGAATCTATTTTTAGCACAATAATGTGGAATCATTACGCGAGGAAATAATTATAGCAACAATCTCATTATATCACACATATCAAAAATCTGCAAAATATATAGAGACTCGTTTGATAAATCTCAATTTTTCATCTTTTAGACATCATGCTTGGCATGATGTTAATTGCTCGATCTGAAAGCTAATTTGGCACGAGAGCGCCACAGCACAGGAGAATAGCAACGGGTGGTTCCCCTATTGACGATGCAGCTATGCCCGGATTCTCTCGAAATTTGTTTTTGCGAGACCGTTGAATTTCTTGTCGGGCTTAGCGTCGAGCGTCGCATCAGATGACTTCGCTTCTTACGTGATCGCAAATCTCTCCGATCTCTCGTCGCGACGACATTTGTGCGTCTTGTAAAACCGAAATCGAACGGAATGAGACGGTGGGAAGAATGGTTCGCAAATATTATGATAGCATGCAAACGTGATGTAATTGTATTAAGGACATCTTTTGATCCGGCTCAACGATGCGCGTAGGTACGCGAACGTTTCGTTAAATAGCGAGCCTGCGAAATCTGCAGATGCCATATCAGGCATGTGCTTTTATATATCTTTCACCGCAAATCGGATTTCTTTCGAAAAGGGAAGAAGAGAGGCCTAGTATCCGATACTGCCAATATCGATATCGCGAATGAGAGATAGGGAAATAATATCGGCATCACTTCCACAGGATATGTGCGCGGAGTTTTTTACGAAGTCATAAGTTAGGATTCAAAGTATTTTGATAGTCATATTATTGAAATGTTCGTATAAATTTAGATAAATCTCGAATCATCATTATATAAAATTGTACAACTTGAATTATTAAACTATACTCCAGAAATGAAAAATATACTCCATCTTAAGAAATACACTCCATTTCATACCAATGTATTTAATTTATAGATGGCCTTAAATTCTGATCTCAATTGTGTAATTTGTCACAAGTAAACTTACAAAACCTATCAATGACATCCTGTATATCAACGACATGCCATTTTATCCGTAAGATTAATCGAGAATTGTGCTTCGAAAAGAAAAATTCCTGAGATCATTCTTGTATCGAAGACGATAAAAGGATTCTTAGAACCGCTTTATAACCGTTAAATGAAGCGTTATTATTACCCGATATCGCGCTGTGATTATAAATTGTATCCCTTTGAAGGTTTCACTCAGGCAAACTTAACTTGTAGGATGTGCCTACTTACCTTTTTCCAAGCTCGTGCTCCAATTCTGAAAAGACGATAATTCGCAATCATGGCCTATTGAATCTTTACTAGCGTAGCATGATCTATTTTTGCATTGCAAACTTTATGCTATCAAACTCCACTAAAGATATTTTATCCTATTTACGTAAAACGTGTTTGACGTAAAAGATATATAAGAAGAAATCAATGCTTGACAAGACAATTTATTATTTATGCAGAGTGTATAAATAATTAGAATCTCGAAACTCGATAAAACGGCTCCTTTTTCGTGGAACGTAGCCAGCCGGAAGAGCAGGACGACAATTTATAATCGCAGTCGGTTAAAGTTTGCGAAACTTGTACGCTCCTTCGGGTGTGTAAGTATAATCTACTTGCGCACGGCATGTCGCTGGTATCAGACTTGAACGTGTAAGACCACCCAGGCGATGTCTAATACTCTAGAGAGAGGAAGGTAAGGGAGCTAGAGGGAAGGATGTAGCATACAAGGTATTACAATAACAGTGGCTGTTGAGCTCGACATAGTAGACCCATATTACAATAGTATCGACCATGCTAAACGTCACAGAGTAAAGCGGAAATCCATGTTTTAGAAACAATTTCATTATGATACAATATCATATTATTAGATGAAAATCATCGTATTCAATAATATCAAGGAAGATGGAACATATTTTAATTCTGTAAACGTACACATTCACGAGCTCCTTTTATCTTCTTCTCTCAAATAATCGAAAAGATTTACAAATAATACAGTAGAGATTTTCTCTTTATCTCTTTCTTTTTTGTGATGATTTAATGCAAATTTTTTTGTATTCTTTAAAATATTTGTCTTGAAAATTGTTTTAATGGTGTAGAAATAAAAATATTAATGTTAAAATTCTCTTCTAATGTTCTGAGAGACCCTCGGTTCTACCGCGTTTATTAACAATCGGATAAGTGGAATGAACACTATTACTTTGTAGAATATGTGTTCTGCCACTGTAGATAGCACTTCTCTCGGTGGCAATAAACATTACAACGTTACTAACCTGAGAAACTTTCACGTCGACACCATTAGGTTGTCCGCATATAATACAAACCCTCGTTAAACAGTTGTTTACATGCCATTGTAATTCCAAGACAACTCTGTTTAGATAAAAATAAAATATAACTCTTTCTCTCTTTTTCTCTTTTACTCAAGCAGATGTATTTTTACATTCTTCTTACGACTCGCTTTCTTATTTATTCTTTTTTACGTACATGCACTATCTCGCTCCAGGGAATTACAATAAGCAACTGCAATTGCGATAATGATTTTTGTATCAATAAATATAAATAGTCAATCGAATTATCAAATGTAATTTTAATTTTAATTACATTTGATAGTTGTTACGTGTTCTACTTAACAACTTTATGAATATGAAAAATTATAATTTGTGTCTTATATCATTACAGTCGCTACCTTTTATTTATACAAAGAGATATTAGAGATATTATGCAAAATAGTTTTACTTTTAAAATAATTAAATTGTTTGAGTTTGGAACAAGTAAAAATTTTTAAATTAGCATTTTCACACAAATAGACAATTGACAATTTTTTAATAAATTATAAAGTTTGAAATATGTAATATAAATACATACATATATAGATTAGTAAAAGAATATTAAACATATAATAACTTTGTTAAACATATAATAACTGGTTAAAGCAATGACAAGATTTTATTAAAGATCAGATATTTCACTGATGAGAGTCTCAATGAAAATATTCACATTTTATTTCTCCATCTTATGTTTCTTTAATTATGACAGTAAGATTTTGTATAACTATTATTTGAATTCTTAAAATTATATACATATTATGTTTTTCTATTTTGTGATAAATCCATAAAAAATGAAGATTTTTGACCATTCAGATATTTCTCTAGCAAAATTGCTATAAATTTCTTTTATATACATAATATTATAATTAAGATTCATTTTAAAATATTACTGATTGAAACTATTATCACTGATACTAATACTCATTGACTCTTCTCAGTGAAATTTGTTTTCAATGTTCTGTGTTTATAACTGAAACCATTGCTTATCAATGATAATACATTATGATTTTATTTCAGAGAAAATTAGAAACATACGCTTTTAACTAAAAAAATCGATTTTTCTTAGTCAAAGAAAATTTGTCTGCAAGTCGTAACACATATAGGACGAAACTATATTTGCGAGCTTACTTTTTTGCAAGAAACTTTCTGGGAAATTTTGAAGCGCGGATTACTGACACTAAAAACTTACTCTATCCCGCAAAAAATATTTCTCATAATTCTTCGTTACTCTTACGAAAAGAAAGAATTCGAGCGCACTTTATTATTCACAGTTTTCAAGTCAAAAATAATGTAAACTAATTAATTGTTTTAGCTTTGTTAAATAGAATAAAGTTGTTAGTTTTATGCAACATACATAGAATTATCATGTCTCTCCATAATAGTAGCATAAATTTCAAAGATTGTTGTAGAATATTACATCTTTTTTATGCAAAAATATCCTTGGAGAAAAATATTTTTCTATTGAATGTATAACGAAACTTAAAAAAAAAATATTATTATATGAAAAAAGTTATATATATAAATCACAGAATATGTACATATATCGTATAATGAATTATATATCGATTATGCTATCTATCAATAATTGTACCACTTGTTTATTCAATATATCACTGCTTTTATCGATGTAATCTGACCGAATATTGATTACATCAAAGATATTGAATTAAACTTGGAAATTACATTGCTGCGTAATTTGCTGTGCAACATTTGTTATTGAATATAACAATGATATATGTATATTGCAAATATCAATTAAGGAATTTAGTGTAAAATTTAATTTTTGAAGAATTAGCAGAAATTAATTTTTAAAAAAGGCTGAAAAAATTTTATTTACCATAATTTTTAATAATAATGATATTGATTTATTATACATTTAATTTTTTTCTGATATCAATATTGATTTTTCAGAATTTTTAAAAATTGATAAATTGAATATCTTTATGATGTTAATAATTTTTAGAATTTTGATATAATTAATAAAGTTTTTAAAAATTCAGAAAGAAAGATAGAAAGAAAGAGAAGTGAAGAGAAGGACAAGAAAAAAAACGAAAATTTTTTTAATTTGCTATTGTTCGCGAGAATAAGAGCTATTGTTTACATCTTTTCACTATAAAAATTATAACGCGTTGATACGAGCATAATGTAATAGAAGTTTGGAGGATGCGCTTTCTCTGCCGTCACGCGAAATAAATTAACGAGCGGTGAGTGAACACGATAAATTATTTCGTGGTTATAAGACAGTTATTTCTGCACGAGCGACTTGAAGCCGCGATTAATCGTTACCGGTCGAAATATTTCATAACTCATATCTGAACTGCACCACTATTGTATTCGTACTATATTTGAAAGTAAGATATTTCACGCATTTATGCGATATAATTTTTTAGCGGAAAATATTAATACTTTAGTATTCTTGTGATAATTTTTATGCAATTTTTATGCAATTTTTAATTAAATTTATTTCTAAAAACTTTTAAAAATTTTTCTAACTTTTTATTATTTTTTAATGCCATTTATGTATCTTTTCGATTTTACAAAGAATTTTATAAAATTTTTGTTATTACCCGCGGTTTTTGAGATAAAATAATTAAATGCTAACAAGTAGTGTGAAATTGTGGCACGTGTTGACATGACGTACTTATTGTTCCGTTCACGTACCAAGAGATTGCCTGACTATTAACGGCTGCGCGCGCTAAATGCACCAAAGTGATGGACACTGATTTAATATGCGATTGACGGGGATCGAATGATTCAATGATAGTAAAGCGGAGCTCTGAAATTCCACGCAATGATGCTGTCTGCATCCGAATTCACCGTGAAAATTGGATTAAAATCTAACTCTGGTGTAAATTTGTACATGTAAATTACTATTTCTCTTTATAACTTATATTGGCGAGTATAGACTATGAAAATAATATCGAAATAAATTGCATTTATAAAAAAATTATTATTATAAAAAATAGCTTGTTTAATAGATTTTTCAATGAAAGATTATTCAATGAAATTGAATGAATTTGAATAATATAACCTTTTCTATATGTATATAACACACACATAAATTATCACATAAAAACTTATTCCGCATTCTATTTTGAAAATAGTTCATAGAATCATTCTTACTCCATTTTCTGACATTTTGATATACGGTCTTATAGTTGGTATTTTTCTGAACTGATAAGGTAGAGAGATTTACGTTCTTTTCGAAGAGATTATCTGGTCGTACAATACGAAACTCTACACGCTATCAATGAAAATATCGCACTTCAATCAGCCAAAATAGAAATTTCCTTTTTTTAATTTTTTATTTTATCGCGTTGCATTTTTAATAAAAAATTTAATTATAGATATAATATATTTTGCTTTATTAAAGAAATGTGAGATTTTTATTTAATGGAATGTCAGTAATGAATATGTAATATTGTTATAATGAGGATGTACATATCATGTCGAGTTAAATTATAAAATAAATGTAACAGTGCAGAGTTGAAATAAATGCAACAGTGCAAAGTTGATATGCTAAATATGATAGTGGGTATTCAAAATAAAATAATTTTGCATTCATTCGTTTTCAAACAGAAAGATGTGCATCAACAGTAATTAACTAGTAATTTATTATTGTTAATTGCAAAGTGTGTCGATTTAATATACGTTACATAAAGTAAATATATATATATATGTTTTTTACAGACAAGATTTTGCTTCTAGAAAATATATTTTTAACATAAAATTTAAAATTAACATAAAAATTCCATGTAATTCTTGTGATTCCAATTTTCTGTCTGAAAGCTCTCTCATCTATGAAATCAGAGGATATATTAACGAAATTTTTGTATCAAAATTCTCGGTACGATCCCGGATTCGAAATAAAATTCTGCTAGTATTCAACAAAATGCAGTGTACGTAGTACGAAAGATAGATGTATTTTTCGTCTTATTCGCGTAAGAAAAAGAAAGAAAGAAAGATATACAGAGAAAGAGAGAGAGAGAGAGAGAGAGAGTCATCCTCGCTCTCAATACTCTATACGCGTCGTGCTAAATCCTATCGAGCACTGAATGCAATTTGTGTGACCTGATATTTAGGGCTTTTAGTCATAAAATTTCTGTTGAGTAAAGAATAATACAAGCTTGCGGAAAAGCTTGTCTGATGCCCGTCATGGCTCTCACATAATATACACTCTTTCATCCCCCTCCTCCATCGTCGTCTCTTTTACAATATATCCATATATTTTCTCATCCGTTTTCTCCTATCCATCTCTCTGGCATTTGCTTTCTTGCAACTGTATTTCACCTTTACATTACACACATCTCATGTCGCATAAACGAATAGCTAGATATCATAATAGCTCACCGCGCTTTCCTTTCAAATATTTTATTTTATTGCTCCAACACTCCAATTTTAGAAATATGTTGAATAGCGTTGTCAAATATTTTAAATATACGTATATTTATGTAAGAAAAGAAAATATTATATAATTTATTATCTTAAATATGTTAAAAAAATGGAAAATGATAAAAGATTTTGATTAATTATTGTGAACAAGCTCAGAGATTTGACGAAATAGTATAAATTTCAAATGTTCGAAATTGTTACTATGAAGTAGGCGACAGAGGAATGTGTAAAGTTATGATAATGTATCATATAGTAGAAATACCTAAATTGATTTTTGCTTCTATAATCGTCTACAATATTTCCTATAAGTCCATATTTCATATAAAACGCATGCAAGTAAAGCATGTTTTATCAGATAAAACTAATTATATGAAAAGTAATCGCATTCGAAAATCTTCCCTTATTTCGATAAAAGTCATAAAAACTCGCGAGGAAATCACAAAATCAAAAACAAGATACACCAGCCTGTTCGAGCCAAGTTCTTTGAGACTCGAGGAGAGAATCCCGAAGGTACTTTCACTCTTATCTCCCAGTCTCCACAAGCTTGTATCGCGTCGCTGATAACGTGCACCAACGAGTTGATCTCGAGAGGTCAAAGTTACGAGGGGAGACCGAGCTAAGATAAATATCTTTCACTACTCTCTCGAGTAACTCATCGCACAGATTAATCTTTAATCATATTTGTCCATAGATATTTCTGTCAGTATCTAATATTTCCCAGAGAAAATTCGTTTCTTCAAATAGATAAACGAACGTGCACAATGAATAATCAATAGCTCTTTCAATGAAAGTTTCTATTAAATATGAGAGATCTTATATTTAAACTTAATATGTATTTCGAGATATTGATTCACTTTATCAATAAATGATTTTATTTAATAATTTGGGGGTTTTGGCTCAAATAATTGCAAATTAAATCAAAATTGGCACGTAAGAGCGCGGTAGTTGGATCTAGCACACTGCTTCCAACAATCTATCAAATATATTAGAATTTTGCTATGCAAAATAGATGTGCGCAGCAGATCTAACAAATCAAGTAAAAATATCGAGATATATTACACATGAAATCGTTTTTTTGTTTAAATTAATAGTTAGAAGCATGACTCACCAAATTCCGCGCTTTTATTAATTAATAAGAGTGTGCCATTGTGTATCTGCCATACCGGTTTGAGATTCGATGATGAAATCTATAAGCAGTCCTCGATCGTTAGGACATAAATAAACTCAACCGAGGACAAACTCAATTGATGATAACAATGATAACAAAGTCAACTGATCTGGATCTGGTAAGTCATGCTTCTAACTATTAATTTAAACAAAAAAGCGATTTCACGTGTAATATATCTCGATATTTATTTTTACTCGATTTGTTAGATCTGCTGCGACTTTGCATAGTAGAATTATAATATATTTGATGGACTGTTGAAAGCAACGCGCTTGCTAGATCTTCGCAGAATGCAATTTAACGTCACCTGCGCGTCGAGAAATAAAATTATATAATGTAATGCGTCTTAATTCATAATATATTGTTAATATCGCGCTAAGAGAAAGGATCAAAGGACGATCCGAAACGTTCGCTTTTTATTATAATTTTAATTTTGAAATAAACCAATAATAAAAAAAAAGAAAGTGTCGTTTCTTCCTTGCGCTCTAACGTGCCAATTTTGATTTAATCAATAAATGAATCAAATAAATGATTGATTGGTATAATCTGCATACTCTAATAAATATCAATTTAATCTAAATCGGTGTATTGTGCAATAATTTTACAGTTATAGTTTATATAATATCATTATCTATACATAATGCAATATTATTTGCTAAAATTCATTTGAGAATACATCAGATTGAAAATTGATGCTTCTCTATATATACCACAGCTGATTCAAATTTATAATGTATAAACCGCGCGGATGATTTATTATTTTGATCATTGTCATAATTTTGAGGGAAATTTCATTAAATTGTGGTATCAATATTGACTTATTGTTTCGATGCAATCAACATTAAATACCGATTCACCTCTTTCTGAATTATTTATAATTTATTATTTATAACTTTCTCATACATTTCAGCAATTTGTTCTATTAATGATATGGCGTGATTATTTTTTTTTTCACATGATATTGGTAAACGGTGAAATCAAAGATACCAGATCTGTCAAATTCGTTTCCGGATTTCTCATCCTATATCGCATTCCGTTCGTTGATCATTATGATAATACACAGGACAAATCTACTTCGCTACTAAACCGCGCCGTCATTATTAACTCGCCGCTTCTCCCTGAGCCAAAATCAACACGCCACACGACGCAAAATCGAGGATGCATGTTCGTCCGTCCGTTAACTGCCGCTCTAGGTATCTAGCTACGCTCGGAGACATCATACGACAAACGTTGGGACGTGGCGATTTGTCATGTTGTATGCCTGTACGTACCGTGATCAGTGGCCAGTTACAGCCATCATCAACGCGGCATCATTGCCAGAATAATTCAGGTATAATTGACCAGGTCGGCTAATAGCGACTGTTAATTAGTAGGATCTGCTCAGCGTGATCATTGTATGGGTGAGATATGAGTGATCGAGAATACGAGTGTGTAGAGAGGACACAAACGGTAACAAACGCTAGTCGTTGGTCATTCCTTTATCGCAGGAATCCTCAACTCTTTTCATTTTACTATTTTATACGCTTATGGTACTTTAATTTGATTGGCACTGAGTACTTAATCGTATTAAAAATACATTATTTGGAAGCGTTACCTACGCGTTATTTAATAATGACGTAATTAAAGCCGTGTATTATTAGATATAATTATATTGTCCGCATATATTAATGTATTTAAGATTAATGTATTATATCACTCTCTATATAAGTTTTTAACATTATTTTAAAGACCAAAGAATTTATCTTTTCAGAATATTCCGTATCTTTTTTAAAAGAAATCAATTATTTATTTTTAATTGTTAGCGATGCATTTTAATTTTTTTTACATAAATTTCAAATTTTAACTTTTAAAGAACTATGCAAGTCAATTTTAATTCAAGTTAATCACTTCCCTTTCAAATTTAAATAACTTTTGTCAAAACTGTTTTCATATATCAATTTAATGATGTTTCTGACATGTGGAGCAGAAATTGAGCACTTTAATTTAACGATGTAATAGCGTTTACGATTCATATAATCCGGATCGTTTCGAGTGCAGTTAAATACATGCAGTTAAATATTTTCAAGTCACATTTTAATCGAAACATATTTCGAGTTAAAATCCAAAAGTTTAAAAAGTTGAGCGCAAAATGCTTAACGAGTGTTTATACGCGATTGTATAAAAATTGGTTCTTACACTCGGATAAAAATGGAAAGATTATTATATTCGCTAACAATTACAAAATATTGATTATCTAAAAAATTTCTTAGTCGAGAGACTTGATGAAAAATCTAATTGTAAGAGATTGTCTTAATAAAACGAGCCATCACAATCACCAACACTTTGCTTAAATTGCAAATGTACTACTGTTTATTTTTAACATTCATTTAAATGTACTATCGCTTGACGTTATCTTAATCCGTTTACGATAATCGGACAAATTATAAGAGTTGAGAAATCCTGCTTTAGCACTTACGCTCATGACGATGTATGTATACGTCGGTCTTGTATACATATACACGAAGACAATAACGCCTGTATTAACGCACTGCAGATTGCGTACGTGCGGGCGTTCTATGGTAGCCCGAGGGAATGCTAGCTATCTATTCGCAAAATAGCCCTCTCGCCAGATAATCACCCCTCCTTTCGCTCGTTACGATGAGCATTAGAGAGAAAAATTACCGGATTAAAGTCGTGACCTTTTCTCAAGCGATGCATATCTCCCATTACTTTATTATTAGAGCATAAATTATTTTAATCGGCGATTTACAAAGTAAATAATGCGTAGCGATAATTTGTAGGATAACTTGTGCAGATGTAGTATAAAATGTTAAAGACAGATTTCTTACTTGAATCCGTGCGACACAGACCTTTACGTTCTGTATCTACAACGAGACTAACATTCATACACACATGAGAATATGACTATCTAATCCGCAGCATCGTTTAAGCAATACTAAGCCAATAATGGATATGATGGCATTTGGGAAAGCTTATGACACTTAAGAGATTCGCGATTCTGATATGTGCTGATTGTGATATTATCACAAATGTGGCTGGTTAATAGCTTTACGGAATAATTATTATGTCGAGTCATTAGCGAAATTAACAAGGTAATTGTGAATTATTTTTATATTGTAAGGCTTATTAAAGAATGTGATATATTCTTAATTTATTCAAAATAGTGAAAAAGATATCTATGAATTTTTATTCAATTTTCTTTTACCATAAGAGTTTATACTTTCTATAAAAACTTTTTTTTTCTTTTCATGTATATCGTAAAAGTATTTCCTCGTCTCCGCCACTCTTTCGGAAAGAACATTAATTAAACTTGTACTAGCGTTATAAAATAACTTGACACAGAAAGTGTGTGTCGTGATATACATTATAAATATTTTAATCCAATTTTGTGGCAGGTATATAAGAAGTAAATAATTTGTGTCACGTCAGCGCGATTGCCCTTAATTAATGCTAATTAAGAACAGACTTTACATAGTGCTGAATGTGACATAATTAGACGAGAACAGGCAGCATTAGCCGTAAGTGACATTAATACGTAGCCAAGAGGTGCAGCGAAGAACAGCTGGGTATAACACGAATTAATTAATATCTATTATAATATTCCAATTTAAATAAAATTGCATATTTCAACAGGTACTATGCATATCTTTTAATCTATCGCGTAAAAACCGGCTAACATTAAAGTATCGCATATAAATATCCTTCTTAACGCTGATATACTATTATTGTATTATTACCGAGGTGTTCGCCGTACCGCAATTCAACCGAGCGCGTCGTTATTAAAGCCAGTGTACTTATAGCGAGAAATCATAATTTTGCGGAAATCAATATCAACGCCAGTGAAAATTGCTATCCGCCGTGAGAAATATCGTCGAGTGAGCAAAGCGCTGTTCGGAATATAAAAAAAGCGACCGAAGTTGCGCGAAATCACGTCAGAATTCAACTAGCATCTCAAGTACGGTATAAATTAGCAATTAAGACGATTCGGACAATTCATACTTTTGCGTGGATCGAAGAGAACGGGCGACCAATTAAAAATTCATTACCGACCCTTTCCCACTGCCTCTTAAACCCCATTGAGCGTCGCGCGCCACAAAAGAATCCGACGAGGCTCGCTTCTCCAGAGACGGCGCGGGATACGCGAAAATTGTTCGCCAAGACGTCGGCGTGCTCTGGAACAATTCTTCCTGGTAACGATCATGCGTCAGTTGCAGGGAATTTATTCGTCGACGCTCGCACGAATATACAATTTAATTAAAAGCGGCGCGTTCAACGCGGCAACGATATTCCCTCGAATCGCATGCGAGCCACGAGGCCGTCCGCCACAAGTTTCGTAGAGATAAATCTTATCCTCGAACGCGGCGCATAAAATCCCTGCTCCGGTTCCGCCTTTCATCTCTCACTCTCTTTCTCTCTCTCTCCCTCCCCCCCTCTCTCTTCACAAACCTGTACATATAATAATCTCGCGCGACGAAAAATTTTCGCCGCTTCCATGAGCATTCTTATCATTTCCCGCGAAGTACCGCGCCTTCGTTTTCCACTGTTTTTACTCTATTTCCGCCTTTCTATTCTTTATATGTCGTTGAATTTTCAACAAAATTTTTAAACGAAATTGTTATTCTCTGTAACACGTAAAATCTCAATCTGTCTACGACGGTGTTATTATCATTAAAATTAGAGAGAATAAAATTAGAAAGAAAAATAATTTTGAAAAGAAAAAGAGTGGTGGATATATACATGGACAGATGTATGTATATTCATGGGAAGGTAGCTTCATATATATAGAGAAATACAGAGAGGAAAACATAAATGCGCCGTACCTTCATATAATTAATATCCGACATTAATTAGCTTTTGACCACTGTCTTGCGGTCGTTAAACATTTGGCGTGCTCTCAGTGTTCCGGAAAATTCGCAAAATCGCGTCTCGTCGACTTGGGAAATACGAATACGTCGACATCTCCGTTTACCAGTAGCGGGCTGGTCGTAAAAGTTAGCGAATCTGATAGCAGTCAGCTTCGTAAAGCGCCTCTCGATTCGATTCCCGTAGCTTTTACGACCAGACGATCTCTACTATATACCGTTCCAATTTCGAATCCTCTGACGATGACTCTCTAAAGATACGGACAAGGAAAAATTATCGAAAAATCTTATCATTCTCGTGTGAAATTTTATTGATATCGAAAAAAGTAACAATCTCGTAGACGCAAAATGAATATCCAAGTTTTATCAAAATTGGGTGTTCAATTTTATTGGAGTAATTTTTCAACCGTTTAAAATAATATTTGAAGAAAAAATTATATAATATTTTACAATTATCTTTTCTTTTCTCTTTCTTTTTCCACTATATATATATATATATATATATATATATATATATATAACTATTTCGTTAATTCCTTACGTAGTTTAACACTATTAATTATGAATTTTTATTTAAAAATTTTTTTATAAAAAATAATTATAAAACACTATTGGAGACACGCTTAGCTACGATGTCACAATTATCCTGTCTGTACAATATCTGTCGATAAATTTGGGGACTCTTTGGAACGTTATGATTGCCCTGATTCTTTCTCTATAAAGAATTCTCCGTGGATCCTTTTATCTCTTGTTCTTCATAGCCTTCTCCAGAGCAATTAATACATCCCAGCCGTCAAGTTTCGTCGGTGTCGTATCGACTTTCCTCGTTTATCTCCGTCATGAAACTATAAACTGCGCGGCTCCTACAAGCAAGAGTGAAAATTCTATTTCCCAGTAGTAAAGGTGGCGTTCTTGACTGACGCTGCAACGCCGTAATGCATCCATAGGCGAATCGTGCACTCTGAGCTTAGGTGCCTTTCATATTAAAATCGATGTTTATGTAATCCAATACTTTGAGCGGAAATCATTTCTTCCCAAGTTGCTCGGTAACCGTAAAAGTAGAGTATCGATAAATCACAAGACGTACGGATAAACGTAGCCAAAAGCTCTATATCAAGTATGCATCAAACCAAAGAATGCGTCAAATATCTATAATACGTAATCTCGGCAAATCTCGGGATACGCAACTTTTCTTCCTAAAGTTATCTCTCTAGCTAACTTATAAATAAACTTTAAATTTTCCAGCTTCTTATGAAGCGTTTTAAAATTGACGGAAAATAAACGCATAACGTTAGTCGTTGTAAAATTTGAAATGAATTTTTATCAATATGAGACTGGATCAACATCTAGTGACGTTTCGCGACATTTTATGTTAAAAAATAAATTACATTTTTTATGTGGAGCAATATTACGTATTTCTTTTCATATATCTTACATATTTTTTACATATATCTTAATCTACTCGATATATATTTATCCCAAAAGATATGCAAGTATTACAGATAGCGTTTTAAACAATTATCTTATTATTCGCAACTATATACATTTTAAACTAAGCAATTTATTATCATCCAGCAAAACTCAACACAAGTTTGTAAAAATTTAGACTGCATTAAAAATACTATGTGCGTACTAATAGAAATTTTAATATTAATTTAGTATTAATTAATATCGAGTGTATGTGTGTAATTTTCACACTATGTACTATTGTCTCGTTTTAATTTGCATTTTGCAGAATTAGATGATTGCGTTCGAAATTGCTTTACATTTTTTATTATTTACAATAAAAGGGCATACAAGGCAGAAATTGTAAATTAATCTACAAGCATACATTATGAGGAGCGTATAAAATTTTAAGTTATAAAGCGTCGCTATCGATTATCGATACATAGGTATTGCATTTACTGTTAAGTTAATAATGGAATTATTGTGTTATTTTTTGCGAAGCGTATGTGAATGAAAATTAAAATGTATTTATTCATCTTTTTTTGTATACAACAATATATGGGAATTCAGGTAGAAATGACAGGATAATAAAATCAGGAAACAGCAATGTTTTTTGGACAGTTAACGGTATCGAGCCATCCGAGCGATAAGCCATCTCGTTCTTCCATTAAATTCTACTCATGCGAGTCAAGAATTTATTTCTACCATTTCAAGTACTGTATATTCGGTCGATTTGTTTTTGTTTAACGGCAATACGAACGATTATCGATTTTTGCATGCGTCAACGCACTCAATATCCAATTATTTACGCTATCCTGATATATTTGTTATCTTTGCTGAGATTACAATTTTGTCGTACTCAAAGTAAGTTTCAATTGCACTAATTTTTTTTATTTGACACGTAGAAACAATTTATTTAATATACGTATAAAAACTTACAGATATATTTTTAAAAAATATTTTGAGTTCTTTTTTTCATTTTCTCCGATAATATTTTAATATTTATTTATTGCTTATTATTATTTTTAATTTTTTTATTTAATTAAAATATAAATACAAGTAATACATAATTTTATTTAATAAACTACGTAACTTTTTTTTCTTATATATAAAATGCACTTTTTTTATTTTTTACGTAAGTCTGTATCTATTGAACACTTCAATGAAATGATGATTTCGTTTTTGTGACAACAAGCGTAATTTCGTCGATCTTTGCGATCAAACTTAACGACCACCTAAGTGTTTCTCAATTTCTCTATTTCTTTCTAAAGTAGTATTTGTTGCTATGGCCTTAAATGTCTGTTCTCTGCGCTCGATATCGTTTATCGCTATTTTCCTCGATGGTCCGCATAGTCCCGTACAATGCGATTTTCAAACAAAACTAATATCAAACAAAATACGGATAAAAACTTATATATTAATTTTTAATAAAGAATTTTCTCATTTTATTTACCGATTCGTTTTACTTTAACGAAACAAAAATTCGATTGAATATTGACAAATAAAAAAAGAGAAATCGACTTTTTAAGATGGTTTAAAAATGTATCTACAAAATCTAGCAGTTTATTTTTTAGAATTACTTTTTATGTTTATAAAAATTGTTTTTATATTTTCAACGGAAGAGAAAAAGAGAGAGAGAGAATATACCGTATATCCATCTATATCCGGAATTGTTACATTCTCTACATTCATACGTATACTTATTCATTGACGGCAATATTGTATAGGGTATTGATTTTTCAGCAAAGAGATTAATTTTTCCGGATATCGTGGACGGTCGAGCTGTGTCATCAACACAAAACATTCAATACATAACGGAAATAAAAAATGTTTGGCTCGAATACGATACCGCTGCTAACATCAGAAAATCAATTTCCAGTTCAGCTATCGTCAATAATTCATGGAATCGTGATTCAGCAAAATCCAAACTGCCGTTCCACATATACCGCATATATGACCTTCGTACATCGAGCTAAATTTCTTGTAATACCTGAGTTATGAATTCCGTCAACGTGTAAAAGTTTGCGGCGTATAAGCAATGCGCTGTCGTTATAAATCATCGGTATGAATCGATCTAAAAACCGAAAAAAACCTGTCTATCTCATTCGAATTACGTATAAGTACGTAGTTTATCACCGTTGCACCGTTTCCTATTTTGCCAAGTAATACGAGCATAATATCTCACACAAGTGTAATATATTTTATCTAGCTACAATATATTTTCTCGTAGAATTTCAAACGATCCCGTCAGGTGGAGGCTGAAACTACTCGATGTCGGAGGCAAATGAGAGATGAGACCGTTGCGATGTGCGTATCATATTGAGAGATATGTCAGTTTTTAAATTTGCTTGCGTAAAAAGTAGCCAGAAAAATTTTTCAAGAATCTCGCATTGCTTAATAGTTTTGCATAATTTTGCGGGAATAAATCCATTGTGACAGCGATGTGTACAGTGTATACATTTTATTTAATTTTTGGATCGAAGCGCGCACATTTGCGCAAATTATTGAAATATGTATGTAACAAATGTCTGCCATGCTGTAAAACGTTATCGCCCGTGGCATATATTAACGCGAAAGTTAAATCGAGCGAAACATATGCGACATTGCCATTATTATCGTTATTTCTAGAAGTGTGTAAATATGTATGCAAGTGTTCTGGATAACGTAATAATTTTTGTAAACTCAGTATAACCCGGTTTGCATGTGCGTTGTAAATTAAACAATATAAACGCACTGCGTATTATTGCTGATTACGGTAATATATTTTCCCATATATCCATTTTTAAAGAAATGCGTTTTAAAGTCAATTTTTTTACAAAATTTTACTACAGTGATTTATTAATTTGTATATTTATTTTTGTTTATACTTGTACAATAAAATTTCGTTTGAATGTGATTGACGATATAAAAATACTGAGAGTAGATTTGCAACCATAACATATTGTCCGAAAGTTATTTTGCGGTAAGAATAAAAACTTGAACGATGGCAAATACAAGACAGATATTACAGCGGCGTTTTTCTTTAAAGTTTTCTAGTCGGATTAATGATAAAAGTTTTTCGGAAGTAATAATGGTATCATAGGTACTCTATTTAATTTTGATATCGAGCATCGATTGGAGACTCCATAGACCTTGAAATAAGAGAAATGCTATACATTATATCCGGATGTCCAGTTTTATTGAGTCTCTGAACGTTGGAAAACATTGGAGAGAAATAAGTAAATAATTGATAATAAAGAGAAAATCGAGATTACATCGAGATTTTTTCTATGCAGATTAATTGGAGCACGTGTGTATTAAGTGAAGTACTGCGAAAAGTATCACATGTTATTTTACACGAGAGCATATTTAATTTTGATTAATTAATCATTTATTAGCCGATAATTCCATATTCATCGGTTATTATGAATGATACATGGATATATATATATATATATATATATATATATATATATATATTGCCGGAGAGTAATATAATACCATAAATGTTACGCGAAAATAGATAATTAATATGTCGACGAAGTGTACTCTGAGCAAACATTTAACATTAAACTATATTAGAGTACAGAGTACCATCACCAATACTGTTTCGATACATGTAGTAATAGTGTTTTAGAAAAAAGTGACAAAGTAAGAGAGAATGCCTCTCTTTCTATCTAGAGATTTGCAATTTATTACATATTATAACGTTTGAATTGGATAATTCAATTTGCTGTGACCCATGTTTACATATTTATGTGATAGCATCTCTCTGATTTAGATTCATAGACAACTTATATTTAAAGCGCATTAATTTTACAAAAGTTTTTGTAACATTACGAATATATCTATAACGTTATAGGAAAGATATTAATGTCTTTTTTTGCGATGTTTTCCGATTCGCTAATGTTGAATATTTTCTGCGTTCGCTACCCTTGAACGAGCGATCCGGATGAGAGGGTCGTTAACTCACGTTGGCACGGAAGAGACTAGACAGGATTCTTATCTACGGATGTTGGGCACCGATCCAGTCGTTCTAGACAGGGGGAGTCGCGCCCTAATATATAGTTCGATAAAGTTTTCTTTACTTTCACGAACTTATTCAATATTTGTCAGCAAATTCTTCTTTCATTAAAAAATACTGTACTTATTCTACGAAAATTTATTTTTTACATAATGTCAACATTGCTGACAATGAATGCTAAGGCGCGTTCAGAATATTTTAAAAATTTGAATAATATAGGATAAAAAATTTTTCATAAAAATGTACACAAAGAATTCTGTAGATTTGGGAGAGAAACGTACAGCCTGAAACAGAAACGCCAATCCAGTTTCCATGCCGTTGGCTTTTGAATAATTGAAAACGATTTATACAAAAGAGCATGGACTAGAAATAGACGTGATGTTGTGCATATAGTGTAAGCATATTATTATTTGACATCGCTGTGTTAGATATTTCTTTATACCTATGAAATATTTTTATAATATAACGCTGTCTTTTTCTCTCTCTCTCTCTCTTTCTTTCTTCTTTTCATGATGCTATTATTTGACTTGCTTTCTTATTTTAATCAAATAAGTGTACAACTTAATCAGTATATATAAATATTCAACTCTCTAAATTTTTCATGTATAATTTTTATTATCTTTCTGCCATATTTGATAACATACATTTTACATTTGATAAATGTTAAATGGAGTGTACATTTTATAGTGAGATCAACATTAATTGCACATAATTAAATGCAATTTGTGCGTATAGGGAACAACAGGTGTCGCGCTTATACGACAAATCAATTGAGGGTAATGAATTACTTTGTTGGATATGCGGATTCTGTGCATGTCGAACATAAACACTGAAACATTATCAAAATTTAAAATTCAAAATCAATATAGTAACTAATAATTTATTGCTATGATAAATGTTGAATTTGGAAGAGATTAACTTAAATGGTTAAAATAAATGGTTCTCTTTTGTATTCCTTTATATATATATATATATATATATATATATATATATATATAAAAAGAGCCATTTCGTGAATAGTCTTTCCCCAAAAGCTCCTTCGCAAACTCTAGCTCCTCCCTACATACGCAGATACCACCACAAGAGAAGATTCAGATTTTGCAGTGGCAAAACTTTGGTCTATCTTCGCGACAAGCCATCTTTGTTCATTGTCCTATCGGCACTTTGATAGGGCAAAAAGGGGAACGGAAAGTAGAGGTAGTTCGGAATTAAACTTTTGCATAGAGACAATAGAGAGACCTTGGTATACAAGGTGAAAGAGACTGCTAGGGACGATTCTCTCCGACAACATCTACAACAAGAGACATAAGGATGAAAAGGTGTGAAAGAGAATGAACAAGTTATATTTCTATTCCTCTTGACTCTTTTTCCCCATTTCTTATTCTTATAAAGAATACATTATTCCTTGTTCAAAATTAAAATAATTGTTTTCTTGTTAGACCTCATTTCGCTGTTCCAAAGCTTCGAAATTAAATGTATAATTAGATTATTTTCTTGTTTTTTTTTTAAAGAAAAATTTTATGCAACCAATTAAAATTCTATTAAAGTAACTTCAATGCCAAATTAACTAAAAGATACAGATTTATCATCTATTTTCTCCATAGCAGCTTAGTCAACCATAAGCTCTTTATCTTCATTCACTAATTATTCTAAAAAGATTTATGAATAACTCGACATTTCCATTGAAAGTAATCATTTATAAAATCGCTAAAGAAAAGACAGCGCAAAAGAGTTAATCTCTTCCAAATTCAACATTTATCATAGCAATAAGATAATGCAAAAGTAGGGCGCATGTATAGTAGATAAGAAAATTATACATGTTGGAAAAGTCAGATATATAAAAAGGTAAAAACAATTTACGTCCATATTTTTATGGCGTTCGGAAGAAAATGAGAAACGTTATAAAGGACGTTTGCACGTAGAAAATGTGTCCCTCACCTAATAACGGATTCAATTACGCGGCTCTGTGTAGCACTCGAGGTTACCATGATATACAGCGCAATGTAAAATTTAAAAGTGACGCGTACCCCAAGACTACTAACCGCCTCATGACTTGTGGTTTCCGTTTCGGCGTTATGGTGGCCATACTAACCGGTTTCGGTCGGAAACGGGACACTTCGTTCTCTCCGGGGAAATGTCTAAAAACGACCTGACGTCGCTCTCGCCTTCGCTCGCCTTTTCACTTCTCTCTCCCTCTTTCTCTCTCTTTCTACATATATACATATATATATATATATATATATATGTATATATGTATATGTATGTATGTATGTATGTATGTATGTATGTATATCCAGCGTCCAAATGTTTTCCTACGAAGTTTGCCTTCCGTTTCATGTTAAAAATGCATCTCTCTACCTGTATTCGTATAATCTTGACTCATTTAACATAATTCATGAAAGAAAAGTGTTCTCTTCCATATTACTTACATACTTTACTTTTTTTTTAATGTTTTATCCTGCAGCACTTATATATGAAATATTGTATCAAAGATAGAAGACGACTCATAATTATAAATAGTTTTTTTATTTCTTATTAATTTGATCTTATTTATATATAACATAAATGAAAAAGCAGTACTAAATAAATATCAAATATATGTGATATTATGCGTCAGGTCTGTGATCAGTGCCAAGCGGATGTATAACATGCAATTCGCTTAAAAATTGTATGAGAATAAAAGTAAAATAAATGGAATACAACAGACCACCGTAAGAACGACGTGCGATAGCTCCCGTGATACTCAAATAAATTATGGTAGCCACTAGTGAATACAAGAGGAAAGCCAGGCAACCGGGTGCCATATCGCTAATCCTGATCTTCGTCTGTTGTTCAGGATCGACAGCGCTGGCAATGCCGTAAGTCAGCCCTAGTCCCAGCAGAGTGTTAAACATCGGCCCGCCAAAACAAGCTGCATATCCCATGCGAGGAAATCCCCGTCTGGCAATAGCGACATTCGATATCAGATCTGGGCAAAATTTAAAATTAGCTTGCATACGGTTTTATATAAATATACAGAATTATTATGGACAAATACAAATTAAATTAGACTTTAACTCTTACTGAACAAAAGCTACTATTAAAGAATTATAATTTCATAATGATTCTCTCTGGAAAATGTGTAACATCACAATTAATCAGTTTAATATTGTAGAGTCTTTTGTCACGTTTAAAAATTTAATCTCAGAATACTTTTTTTATTAAATTGTGTAGTTTTGGTTTATTTTATTTTATTTTCACAAATACTTTGGCAAGAAGAAGCATTTTTCAACGCGACTCACCCCCGACACTGTTCCCCCATGCAAGAAAAGTGATACCCAGCATGGCGTCAGATATGCTACATGCGTATCCTATGCATTGAAGTACCGCCATGACTTCCCGAGCTATCAAATAAACCGTCAACATGGCAGCGAAAAATCCCAAAAATGCAAAGGTCTGAAATTATGTTACATTCTTTATCATCAAAATTAATAAAATTGCTAATCTCTTTCGCATTTTTCGATGTCGTGAACACTTATTAAAGCTTCGATCATTTTCTTGCGCAGAAAAGAAAGAGAAAATACTTACATTATGGAATTTTGGTACACGGTCCACGTGAGTCGTTAGAAACACAATTACACCAATTACAGTGCCGACAACGAGGAATATCGGCACTATCGGCACATTGCCAAAAGTCGTTTGCCAAACTGCAATAAAACAGTTAAAATGAAATTGAAGTTGAGTGGTACAGATTGTGTTATATGCATTGATTGTCGATACGACGATTATGCGTTATTGACTATCCATCTGGATTTTGCATCTACCATATTGGAATAAAACACATTCTAAAGAACGGTTCTATAATATTGTTGGGAATTTTATTCAAGAAAGAAATAGGCCAGAAATCAATAAACAGTATTTTTAATATCTTTGCCTTTATATAATTGTTATAATATTATAAAGATTAGACGTACCATTTAATAGAAATAGCGCTATCGTAGGTGTTGTACACAACTGAAAGCAATTCAATAACTTTGACCAGCCTCTTTTTTCAGCAGTAGGATTCACAACTGGTATAAAGAGTTGCAATAGCAACATAACAGGCGAACGTATAATCAGAATGATTTTAAATAATCTATTCGAGTTCTTCCAATCTTCTCTACTGATCGGATTGACATCGTATAAAAATTCTTTGAAAAGACCTATTGGTCTATCGGAAACGTAGTCGATAATTTCCGGTTTCAACTGAACGAGACCACCTCGTATTTTTGATCTCTCTATTTCCGTTGCGACAGCAATATCTGATTTAAACAAACATATATAAAAACATAGAACACTCAAATTAATCATACATGGCGATTTTAAAGCAAGAATTAACTATTTAAAAAATATTCTATATTCTATATTTATTTTTCTTACACGTTTTTCGAACACATACATTCATATTTTAAAAAATTATGCGTTCAAGCAAATTGCTAGATAAATATGTAAATATTTATAATGGAAATATACAATGAGCATAATTGTGCTAAAAGACACATTTCACGATTCTTACTTTCAAAGAAATAATAATTTTTGAAAATATAGAGGGAATAGAAATCGATACATTTATTTAATACAAGAAAGAATGCATGTGTGATTCTGAAAGCAAAAATTTGAACTATTGAAAAATTCAAAAGAACTAAAGACATGGATATGTGCGATGAGTCATAAAAACGACGCTCGATACCTAGTTTGGCACGTAAGCCAAAAGGTCGGCTTCTAGCGGGAATCTTGGGAATGGTGCTTGTGTCTCTGTTCGCCAAGTAAGTATGCAGGACGTCTGGATCGAGTACACTTGGGATCCTGGCTGAAAGTACATAAGAATGTTCTCGGGAAAAGGGATCGATACTTAGTATGGAGAAAATTTTCTATAGGCGATAAAGAAGAAGAGAAAGAAAGAGAAAATAGAAGATAGTCGTGTCTTTTATAGATCTTTACAACGAATTCAGAAGTTGTAAGGAAATTTCCCATTGTGGAGTAGAAATATAATTTTCGAAAGCGCATTATAAAATTTCCGGGGATACAGAGGTATCTTAAGAATATATTTCTCTAAAATATAAATTAGAAACTTTTACAGAGAAGAGTACAATTTTATTTGTATTTTTTGAAAGTTATAAATTCTAATTTTTGTCATCCGAGATTCCTAAATAAAATACTAAAAATTCGCGAATGATTCGATATAAGTCGAGGGATCTTTGTAATATACTATACTTTTTAGATTTTCTTCTTTGGTCTCATACGTCTGCATTATTACGATCACTGCGATAAATAGTACATAGACCAGAATAAGACCTGCAATTAAAATTTATTAAATATTAAAAAACATTAATGTCTCTCGATTTATAAAGTTATTTTCATATCTTATATTCTTATCTTATATACTTACTGTTTGCAATGGGATAAATGGCTTACATAGATGATATCAAAAAAAACTTCGATGACACCGTGTTCTTTTTAATTGAAGAAAAAAGATCTTAATTACTTCTTTCTTTTAAAATCTGAATAAAAAAGATGTTCTTTCTAGGATTCTAAGATTCTTTTAAGAGCTTTTAATGAAGCAGGTAATAAGTGAATGCGCATATTAAACACAAGTTGTCTGTTCCTTGAAACTTACTTATTTATATACATACAACTATATTAAAATCATTGCTGAGGAGAATTACGAAGCATCTAGAGTAAAATTGAGTTTCTGTCTATTTATAATACTATCGCGTTTCGCGATATGAAGAAGATGAATCAAGATATTCGACGGCTTTATACGTGGCGTAACAATAACCTGCGCCAATGGCGCTTTGTACGGGCGCAAAATTATTTCCCTGGACTTTATCCGTTGCAACAATAATCCCTGCTTTCCCAGTGAAACGGATTCCTTGCCGCGGAATCCCGCAAAAATTCATCGACAGTCAGATTGCAAGCCCAGCCGGCAAGTGGTGGAGAGAGAGACTGCGGCGTAGCTTAATTAAATTCGCCGAAGAATTATCGTTATTCCAGAATGAAATCACTTATGGCTTCCCGCAGTTAAACTTCCTCTTTCATTATGATGCGTCTGATTTGCCGTGCGAAATATCGATAAAATTTGCCAAACACTATCCTAATTATTCATATATATACTATATATGATAAAATTAATATCACGTTTTAATCATTTCGCTTGGCAATTACGCATTTGAATGTTTCATTGGAATAATAGATAAAATTATGCTGCTATAGTATATATAAACGTAATTACATATTTATGACGCATTATAACATGTATATAATATTATATTTCACTCATTTATTACCAATTTGAAAAGATTAATTGAAAGGCAAGATTGGCGAAAATTATTATCTATTTTAATCAATCATTCACTTGTAACACAGAATAGAATAATGGAAATCATATATTTACTTATGTATTCAAGCCTAAAGCATCAATATTAGCATTGGAATAATAATTAATCGGTTCCTATATAAATTCTCACATATGACAATCAATAATATTATAAAGTATATGACATGTGAAGTATAAGATATATAATTTATATGAAAAATATATAATGAAAAAATATAATGTACTTTTTTAAGTATAATTCTTTTTTACGATTGTACTTGTATTATTATAATCTTATATTCGTTACAAGTCAATGATTGTAAAAATAAGAAGTAAAAAACAGAAGAGAAAGAAATTACATTTTTTTAATTACGAACGCGAAATAATCAATTCATGTTTACAAAGAATATAAAACGATGGATCCGCAAAAGTCAATTGATATTACTTTATCAAATTTGAATAAAAATAATAGACGTACTTACGGCTTCCCAAAAGTAAACCATTTCGTCCCACACTACGTAGTTTATCCAGCATATGGAAGCGATATAAAAACAGGCATCTCTCATGAGAGATTTGAGTGAAACTTTAAAGGGTTTAATTATCGCCACGGAACCGGCAATCATCGAGGTCACGAAGACACCCGCTCCGATTAATTCAGTGAACATTATTATCTCTCCGTTGCCTCTCGACACGAGGGACGTGAAGATGTCAGGCGCGCCGTTTCCAAATGCCAATATCGTCACTCCAGCTATGTTATCCGATAGACGCATTACACTGGCTATTACCGCCAGTGCTGGACAAAAACTGAAATAAAAATATTGTAGTGATTAATTCATAACATATATATATATATCTCGATTTCGATATTTATGACATAACTAATTTGTAGAAAAGTTTTTTAATTGTAATATAAATATAAGTAATGATATTGAAGATTATAATATAAATATAAGTAATGAGAATTAATTGGAGGAGTAATTGAGAATTTTTTCTCGAATTTAATTTATGTAGCAAATTACTAATTTAAATTAAATTTCTTTTATTTTTAATTATAATATATTCTTCTTATAATTTGTATATTTTATCATGAAAAGCAAAATTACAAAATTTTATTTTGGTAACATACAACTTTATTTAGGATTTAACGAAATGTCCATACTTACATTGGTATAACGATTTTATTAATGAAGCATAAAATATATAAAACATTCGGCTTGAAAAAGAAATAACTTTTGGACAAGCTTTCATTTAAGCACATTATATTTAATTAATATCTCATATCTTTCACTAAAATTTACAGAAAATATATAATATTATGTCACATAATATTATTTATATAAGAAAATAAATTTAATGTCCGAATGTTTTTATATTAATTATTATATTAAATATAGATCAAAGCAGAATTTCACTAAACTTTACGATATAGCGCGGTTGCATTTCTTTATCATTAAGCGCAGAAAAATAAATATTACGAACTCTTTAGCGATTTTTAAAAGTATCAGAAATTTAGATGATGATTGCATAAAAACAAGAATATAATTTTGAATATAAATACTGCGAATAAAAATTTAATAAATCTCGTTAAATTTATATGTTGTTTATATATTATAAAACGCGTGCTGATTTATTCAGTAGCTGGTGCACAATACATTATTACAATAAAAAATTAATAATTAAAAATTTTTATTTATTTATTTATTTTAATTTTTATTTATTATATATTTTATAGAAAAGTGTATGTAAACTTTTAAAAAATATCAGAATCAAACAATGATATTTTTGCGTCAACGGTAGTAATTATTAAAAACGGAAAAAATGCATTGAAAAATCTCGATTTGTGGGATTTCGAGACCTATGATTGAATACATGGCAATCTGCCATCTTTTTCTAATATTTGTATAACCTGAACGAACCTAAGGAAACCCTTTGTTTATCATTTTGAGAGAAACCACTGCGTATATATATATATATAGAATGTAGACTGTTGAAATATGAGGAAACATGAATCTTTAAATTATTGGTTTGGTTACTTGCCAAAAGTCAAAATTTGCTTGTAGTTACATAATCATCTACATACATATATTCTGTGTACGGTAACATATGGTTTTCATCGGAATTAAACTTGGCCAAAGTTTCCAAGGTCGGTACTAAGATAAGATGCAATTTTATTATCTGTACTTACCCATTGTGTTCTCATAATCTATATTTATATAAAATAAATCATTTTGTATTTATTTATTTTCATATTTATTTATTCACTTATTTATTCACTTGCGCTTGATTAAGTAAATTTACATGTTAAAATATATAACGATTTATTCAGAAATTTAATAAAATTTATAAATAAAAATTGTCTACCGATAATTATCCGTTCAATTAGAAATTGAAAATGATATATAATGATTTCCGGTTATATAAATATCAGAATGAATCAACTTACAAGTTATCTGCCGTGGTTCCCAAGATCAAGAATAAATAGAGCAGCCATAAGAGCACGAGCACCAAACCGCTAACAAACAAGTATACGTTTTCGGATCTGAAGAAGCAAAACAACAGTACCGTGTACTGAATCACTGAGTCTGAGTAGCAATCTTCAGTGCTCCTCACCCATTCGCAACGTTCCACGGCGGAAACTTGCCAAACGTACGAGCAATCATCCTGAAAAAAAGATTTGACGAAGAACTCGACGAGACGCAAACTGGAAGAGACGTCGATAACAATTTACCTCCCTTATAGGCAGATGCCCGTGTCTTAAAAAGGAGCTCAATATTTGCGACCTCATGTTCGAAAAAGCATAAAAGGGCAACGAAGCGATATGTAACCTATATTTTGTGTATTTGCCTTTCACGGATCCGCTCGATCGTTGCCTATTCAAGCAGAATCGAGCAAAACTTCAAGCGATACAGACAGAATGCTGTCACATACGTAGCGTAGTACCATACGCGTAGTTTGAAACATAAATTCAATACGATGCATACGTAAAGGGCCTTCTTGACAATGACATACACGTTGAAAGTGGGACATTCTATATATATATATATTGATCAATACTCTGAATATTATGCAGTTTACAAAAGTATTAATGTTCTATTTATCACGAAGAATGATATGTTAAATTCAAAAGAAAATGTTATATAAATATAATTTATACAAATTAAATTTATATATAATCTTTAGTTACATTCTCTCTTGGATAAAAAATGTTGACGATGCAACACATTTCTTTTCGGGAAAAAAAAAAGATATGTCCGTTGACTTCTCTTGACTACGGAAGTGCGCCCTCGAGAGAATGTCACTGCTTGACGATACTTATCCGCACTAGTCGGATGTCAACTAGAGGCTCATTAGACGCGGAGCAGTTCTTCTCCCATTTCGCCCCATTTCTGTCTATGACGAGGTGATGAAAAAAAAAACCGTCAGGTAACAAGCACACGGAAGGAAACTTCTCGCAGCAAACGGTTACGCTGTCATCCAGCGTGCGATATTATATCGACACTTATTCGATATTATTGTCAGCTTACGATAATGAAAATTCAATGATGTGTCGCAAGTCGACGACGCCAATTCGTTAAATCCATTATTACCAACCTAGAACTTTCACAGTTATCAGTTTTATGAAAGAATATTTCGCAGAGATAGAGAACGTTTGCAGAACAATGCGAAAACTATTTCTCTCGAAAACGCTCACTAGAAGCTAATTGAATTGATAAAAAACCAACAATGTTGTTGTTATTATATAACACACACATTGTGCTTTTCTCGATATTTAATATCAAATGGAATGTTCGCACAATAGGTACAGCTCTCATTTAAAATAAATTAAATTAGAAATATGTGTCAGTATTTTTGGGTTTTCCAATATTTTCGAATATTTATAGAAAGTCAACTTTTACCTCTGTAAAATTTACGTTAAACGACTTATACATATGTATTAAAACAATTATATTTTTTTGTATTGTAATATTATTAGTTTTAAAAATAAATTGCAAAGTTAAATAAGATTCAAATCGCTGTTTATGTTAAAAATAGTGTTGAAAATCAAATCTTTACTAAATGATTAGTGTGTTTTAGCATTAACGAAAAACTTTAACTTTATAATAAATCTTGTTTCAGATATATGCAACGTTCGCAGAAACGATAAATCAGCTTCGGCAAAATTCGAATAGTGTGATAAGATTCATAATAAATTAAATTTACAAGAGATTTATTATTTTAGCATAAAATGCAAAGAAGGCACTTGAACCTGAATTATTCTGAAAAAAAATCATGATGAAATCTGCGCTCTGACGCCTATTAGTCTATCTTCTATTGTTGCATACTTTTTAACAATGTTCCATTAAGACCACCTTTCAACAGCAGCGTACTTCACCGTAATTGCCAACTTCAGCAAATTGTCATTTATCGCCAGACTTCTTTTGTGCTGCTTTTCACTCTAAACACTTTATTGAATTGCATTCACAGGAGCACAAAGGAGCCAATGGCTTTACCCCAATTTATACTGCGCTTTTATTCTCCCTACGAAAGCCAAGCGAGCACGCTTGGCTTTTCCGGTTTCCTGTTTTGGTTCTCTCTACACACATTTATAATAAAGCGCGTGAGTGATATAAGGCTGAAATATGCAAAAGCTTCTTTCCGTAGTATAAGACGACTCTTACAATTAATGTAACAACGCGTCGGCATTGTGTTGTTGAAACTGAGTATGTACAGGTGTACACACTCGGTTATGCTCGAGCCCCTTTTGCCGTGTGTTTTGAAGAATAATTCATATCAAAGTTAAAGCAAAAGCTCGTTATAAATGTTAAAATAACGACGCAATTTATTTTAATTGAACTGACAGCTTCAAAAAAACGACGGAATTTTTCTATGAATCTATATGAGTGCAATTTCTCGTGAGAGTTTATTTTTGTATGAAAAAATGAGTTTTACCATGAAAATGGATTTAATTTTTATACTAAGTTAAGCATATATCTATTTAAAATATAATAGCATGGTTTGTTTAATAATATTCGTGAGATAAAAAATAAATAAATCAAATTCTAATATTTTTGTCAATTGTATTATTTCGCTTCATTCAAGTATTATATATGTATATGGGAGAGAAACTGAAATTGAAACATATATACATACATGCATAGAAAAACAATATCGATAATTCTGGCGAGAATGTGTATTATTTTCTAATAACATAAATTATTTACTTTGGTATATTAAGATATTCTAGTAAAAGTATTGAATTTAGATTAAAATACATAATTCATTTACAATGAAAATTTGCTTTAAAGAGACATCTTTTTTCCATTTTAAAAATGCATGAAAAACCGTGCCTCTCAACTGTATTTATCAGCTATGTTAAATTGTATTAGGATTTTCGAATATTGAGAGAAAAAAATTCAATTAATTTGAAATTACGATCGTTTATTCGGCAATTATCGGCAGGCTTCGAATAACTTGTTGAGCAGTACAATACTTGAGCAGTTTTACCTACTTATTGAAACAGATGCTTCTGACAGATGCTTACGGAATCGGTAACTTTTTTCTTTTACCGATTAATTAAAATCTTTAACACTTTAAACGTATCAGTTGATATATACGAAAAATATCGAGTAATATAAAGAAGTATAAAAAATAATAATAATTTATAGAAAGTTTTAAATACGAAAAATTAATATTTTGTATATAAAAATTTTAGTTTTTTAAATCTTTGTTTAATATTTCGTTTAAACTGCTCGATAATGTTCTGTATGAGAACCGTTGGGAAAATCGAACTGCAGTATCAATCCCTTTTCCACACGAAGTAGGCCATGCTCAAAACTGATCGTCGAGAAGGGACATTTCTAAGATCAGCACCCCACAGTAAATCGCTTCTTGCGTCCAGAGCAGCCCTCCGTGAATGATGAAGAGTCGCGCATTCGGGTCCAGATATTTTATATGATAAGAGGGTACTTATTATCTTTGTTCACAGTATACATTTACATTATATTACAAAGAAGTCACAAACAGAAATTGGATTAAACTGTTAAATTTTGAATGAGAATCAGTTACAAATTTTTAATTTTTGCATCTTTCTTTATTTTAAATTCTTTATATATTATTTGGATTAATTTGATTTTGAATTTGATATATAAAATTTTATTTTTTAAAGTGCTACTTTATAATTAATTAAAAATTTAAATAATTGAAATGTCTTCTCAATCTTTTATTTCAAAATAAAAAAAAAACATTGCAACTTTGACTTTTGAATAGTGGATTTAAAATTTACGCATAAAAATGAAATCGTAAGAGCGGATAAAACGAGGTAATAACGATAACGAGTTTGATTGCATAATATAACGAAAATGGAATTTTATGAAAAGCGTTGGTCACGCGACGGTGGTTTAGAGGAAAAACAGGCGAATACCTGAAAATAATTTGTTCTCTTCAGGTGTACATACATATATGCGAACGGTACTCTCATAAAAAAACAGCACGAATCACATTCATTTGCGCGTGAACATAGATGGTATTTTATACACTAAGCATCATTAATACTTTCCATTTTTAGGATAACTATTTTCGAGTCGGATGCATTCTGTCTAGATAGTTGCACATCACGACTCCGAATTATATTTGATAGTTTGACATTTTTCTAAGTATATAATAAATGTGTTAAGTAAAGTAAAGAGATGACATTAGATTCTTTAACTAATAATTATGATAAATGAATACAAATTTAAAGGTATTTTATTTGAAAATATAAAATATTAATAATATCTAATGTAGAAAAATGAGCAGAATTGTTCCAAGTGAATACATTTGATTCAAATTCACACATACAAAATTCAATTTTACAAGAAAAAAAAAAAAAAATATATATATATATATATATTATATATTAATATATGTATAGATATTTTTATTATATACATTTATAAATATCTTTACTAACATTTGTGTCAAACAATTTAAAACCAATATTTCCTTCATCTTATCTTGAATTTGCTTGATATATTTTTGCCTTGATATTTTGATAAATGTCAAACTATTTTAATAACAAACGGTAAATTTGTAACAAACATTAAAAGCCGTTCAATATTCGTGCAAATTTACTTGCGGATTATTTAACGATAATGCAAACTTCAAATGAGTTTTATATGATCGCTGGATAATAATATCGCAATAAACATATTATTCGCTTGACAGTACGGCAATATGTATTATTCTCTCTATATGCAGGCAGTCTTGTATAGATTCACTATCCCAAATATAACAACAGCGTAATCGATAAGGAATTAGAAAGAATTAAAATGATTGAAAATTACTAAATATATCATAAGAATAGAAGAATCCTGTGTAAATTAAAACGTTTACCAAGAATTATTAAAGAATTATTCTCAAAAACATTTCTAAGTCATCATTATTTTAATTTAATAAATTTAATAAATTATTTTTCATAATGATTGAAACATATAGCGATATTTTTGAATGCTTTTTAATCAATCAGCTTTTTAGTCAATTATTAAAACTATATTTACTTATAATAAATGACGTTATGGCTATAAAAAATTTTTTCTCATTTTTATAATAAATATGAACAAGAAAAAGATAGTTAAATATTTTTTAAAATATCTATACACAGATATTTTTTAAGATATGTACATATAAGATATGTCAGATTTATAAATGTATTAAATTGTATTGAAGATTAATATTTTAATTACTAATTTTTTTATTTTTTACATTAATCACTAATTTTTGTTATACTTTAATCACTAATTGTTAATTATTAATTTTTTTTACTTTTTACACAGTTTTTATATGATACACATGCGATAAAGAAGAAGAAATCAAAGCGCTTGAAAACTTTTTTAATCGTTTCTAGCATGTTCAATCGACATCCACTCCATTATCAAGAACTTCTCTTGCTCGGTATACCTGCTACGGAAAAGTGTTCTTTCCGTGACCTTCGCGCGGATAAGCTTCTTTCGACATTTAATCCCGCCCAGAAACAAAAAAGTAGTACGTACACAATACAGAGAGCTGCGGCGCCCATTCGATGCACTTAACGTTTCCTAGCAGTGGGGTCATTCTCTCTCCCTTTAGCGCATTTCCACAGTATTTGCTGCGGTACTTGCTCGAATGCCCGGTAAAGGGCGGCAAACACCTGGCTCGGTATAGTGGACGGGTCTATTTGCGATCCCAGACTAAAGTAAATAACGCCGTTCCCGTCGTGAGAGTCCAGATAATCCTGAAGATCCACGAGACGGTGGCTTTGGGCCCGATATCGGAATATGAATATCTCCGATTTCCTTAAATTCTTACGCCAGAAGTTGTGCGATGCTCACGATCATTCCTCAAGATCATCTGAACTGATATTCCGAACCGGAGGATATCGAAGTCAGACAAATCATGCATAAAATATTTTCTTGACCTCGTGATTTCGTATAACTCATCAGAGAACAACATTCTATGTATAAATTTGCGATTAATTTTTCAATTGATATCTATTTTGAATATAATTGATTGTAACATAAATTAATGTTATTTATTTAACGCAATCGAAATTTATTTAACGCATACTTTTGTAGCAATAATAATTAGGACTATCATTTATTTTATTATATTTAGAAAAAAGGCAATTTATATCAGAAATGAAAATTAAATTTGCTGCATTTGCTGCTATATATAAGAGAGAACTAAAAATTCTGTGTAAAACCATTTCAATAATTCCTTTATCTGCGATGTAATTATTAATTTTATTATCAACACTAAATGAAATTTCAAGCATTTATGCGGCGCATACCAAACTCATACAAACTAAAAATAGCATCATCGATAGGCGGAATTTCTAACAGCAATTTTGGGATAAATTCCGCGCATCTGCTTCCCTAGCTATAAGCCGGTTTGGTGATCGGTAGAACTATCGTCGTATTAATCGATCTTTCAAGAAAACTCATTCGCCTGGTATAAGGCTGAACCAGTTAGGGATGTAGCTCGAATTCTCAGAATTCCTAAGGACCTCGTTCGACTACGGTGGCACGATCACGGCGACTGCTGATAACGCCAACCTAGATATATTTAAAGCGCGGATGTGATATTCGGAAAGAACTCGGCGGCAAAAATCTCGTTCATGAGTCGAAACGCTTTCTCGTGTCGATGATCCTCTTCACTTTCGGATGATCCAGCACGGGATGGCAAATTTTCACGCCGATATTCTAGGTCAGGTATCTAATATTTCGCCTCGAAATCGTGAAATCCTAGAAACTAAGCGAGCGATCGAGTGCTGACCAAAGTGGACGAAATGTCCACGTCGGCCAGACGAGTCCTTGCGAGGGAAGTGCGTCACCGCGATGGTATCGTGATCTCTCGCGGAGAGCCTCTTCAGAAACAGCTCGTACACGTTGTAGTGGCTCTTTGCTTGGAAGGGAAATATCAGTGGTATCCTAGACTTTATCGATCGCACCAAGCAAACAAGCGATCACGACTAACAACGTTGCCGTAATCTTCAGTATCAAGAACGATCAACTTTTAAATCATTGCTCTTTCTATTTTTGTGAATCAAAAATATCCGTATCAGCATCAAATTAAATCAGTGGAAAAAAAACGAGGCAACCTTTTAACAAATGAGTTGAAAATATCAATCATTTTTTCCATATTATTAAATTCAAAAATACACTAACATAATATTTAGATTGCATTCTGTCTAAATTCTAATCATTTTAACATATTCCTAATTAAAATATTGAATAAACAGTTAGACTTTTCAAATATTTCACGTGAGAAATATATAAAAATAAACCGATTAAAAGAGATTTTTTTGCATTTTGTGTTAAAGATAATGATAATATACTTAAATCTCATGATCTGTACTTAAACTTATATAAAAATTAAATTAGACAATCAAAAATTATGTACAGAAATGTACTCAATAAATATTCGACGGAAACTCGTATATACTTGAAAATAAATTCCCGCGTACTACTTTGCGGATCGAATTATTTCTCGGCGCAATACTGATTAATTGTCTTGTTCTACCGACGAAATTGGGAACGCGAGTTACAACCCTGGGGTACTTTCTAGCGCGAGATTAAAGTGATTCATTTATTAAGAAATGCATCAGGGAACGAGACTGGTATACTGAGAAGAGTTTGGGAGGAGGGAAATGAAAGGTGAATCGAGAAAGAAAAGGTTCCAGCGCTTACATTCGTTCGTTTGCCTCGAGTCCCAAGCGTACTCTCGCTCTTAATCTGTTTGGAAAATGTGCCGATTCATGATTGTATGTATGTATATATGATTGTATATATTGTATCCATCTATCTATTTACTGGTGCTGCAACTTCTCCATTTACCAAATTACCCAGAATATTTTTCGAAATGACAAACAACGAATACATATACACGCGTCTCCAAGTATATGCATACATCTCAAACCATACAAGATTGAAAGCACAGTGTCGAGAATGAAATAATGGAATTAAGGGTGTCTATGTTTGTTTGTGCATACAAAGCGAATATTTTTGCTAATTTCATGAAATTTTACTTCTAGTAAACCTCAATAAAAGTATTTTACATTTTAAATTAGATAATGTTTTCAAGGTAATTTCATTTTGAAATTCTTTATATTAATCTAAAATTAATCTAAAAAATATGTTTCATGAAGAAAATGAAGACAATTTCTTACTACTTTTTATGTATTTCCATAATACTTTCTTTTTTTTTAAATGAAAATCATACGAAACGTTTTAACATCATATAGTTTTACTTGTAATTTTTACAAGTAAATTTTACAAGTTTACTACTAATATAACAGAACAATATTTTTAAAAATTTAATATCTTATAGATAAGAGAAGTTTTCTCTAATATGGCTGTGCTTATAATCCTACTATAATTTATTAACATTTTCAGAGTTTTCTCGCGAAATACTCGCTGATTTAAAATCATGGATATATCACTGACGTTATTTCATTCTCGGAATCTTCTTCAGCGTGTGGATTGTGTATGGGGATTTTCTAAAGCTGCTAAAAGAATGTAGAGATATTGCAGAAAAAGAAATTCAAAAAATTTTCGTTGAAGATTTAAAAATCGCTTTATATTATATAAAATTACAAACTAATCTGGAGGAGATGGAAAATATATTTACTTCCTTGATGTGGAAATCGGTTTCATTTTTTTACAGAAATAATAAACTTACAAAATATTTAATTGAAAGGTTAAATTGAATTTGAAAATCAACAGTAAATATCATTAGATAAATGTTCTTTTATTTTTTGCTTTTCAGTTTAATTTAACCCGTTTACTCCAGAGTACCTTATATAATGTACATGTGTATACAAAATATATACATTTTGTGATTTATAAACGAGTTAGTTCCGAATAGAGAGTAATCGCGATTACGCGCAAAAAGTGGAATGGTATTTTACTGAATTTAATTTACACGCAATTTTTCGCATTGTAATGGTACTCTCTATTATTTCCGTGCATCACGATGTGGAATATTAAAAAATATCAGAAATACCAAGAAATCCATCAATGCATAATTTTATCAATTGCACGAAGTGCGGAAAAAGCGATAAAAACAATCTCAGCGAAAATTTCCTTCCGATTGGAGTTTTGCGACAAAATAAAATAATGCAAAGGCACATTTAAAAAATATATATATATATATATATATATATATATGTAACATAAAATATATATAACGTTTAAAATAATGTATAAAAATCTTTTTTATTTTATTTGCAATGATCAATATGCATCAGTTTATAAATTTTAATAATTATTTTTTTAACTACTAAATAATAACTAAACATAGTTAATTTAAAAATCAAAAATTAAGATATTATTTAATTAGTTATATTAAAAAATATAATCCAATAATTTTTCATCTCATAAATCTATAAATATTTTATTTTATGAACAAATGAGATTCAATACAATCACACAATCTCTTATAGAAATTATATATATTTTCTTAATTTTTCTCGACAATGAGTCAAAAGACAAGAACGATTTGAATGAAATAGGTATATAGGATTAATTATTCGATCGAATCGCAAGATAGATAATCATACTTATGCATATAACAGATGTGCTTTAAACTCCTTATTGCAACCAGAGAGCAGCTTAAATAAAGCTGCGCTAGCGCGTTCAATTTTGCAAAATGATATAACTTGCGCTTCTTGTAGAATCAGTATAGATGTAGTCTTTATGCTCCTCTTTATTTGCTTCTAGCATGTTCATACATATATTCTCTCTCTTTTCATCTCTATCTGTCTCTTTCTACATACTACCAAAACCTACTAACCACAGGTTTACGTTCCGTGTTCGAAAATCCTACATGTTCATCCGAGTTTCTACGCGGAAGGTTACTAAGCCGCTCGTTTCGGATTTTCCAAAGATTCGAACTCGAGCAACAGAAATGAAAGTACAATCTCATCGAAATACGAAGGATTTTCAAAATGACGGCTTGTGGAAGAGCATTCCTAATTTAAAAAACAAATTTATGGTTATTCTTTTAAACATTGTTATCTGTTATTTAAAATTCATTCCCGTTTTTTAGAAATAAAAATATCAAATTTTGTATGAACAAATATACTGTCGAGGAATTGATTGAAATTCGCGAATAATCTTATGTCTCAATTATAGAAATGCCACAAATTTACATGAAAAAAATTATAAAAGATAAAAATTGGAAAAAAGTAAACTTTGGTTTTGAAATTAGTATTACTCGATTATATATATATGTAAAGAAAATGGATATGCTATACAAGGTATATTACAGCATTATACTTGTTTCTCATGCTAATTAATTCATCAGCTTAATTCTACTAAAGCTCAGTTGCACTTTAACAATATATGGAACTAAACATGAATCCGGCGATGCAGCAATGACTAAAACGCGAAGCATCATTAGCAGTATTATCGTCAAAGCGAAGCTCTTTCATAAATCCGTTCTAAGTGATGTCAATAGTAAATTACATTATACAGCAACAACATTTATAAGTAGGAAAGCATTTGTGCGCGGCAATCGTGCGGAAATACCGACGAGAAAGCTGAGAAACGCAGAACGTGACTTCTCTTCAAGAGAACGAGATAAAAAAGCAATGCGATGTCGCATACACGATCGTATGCTAATGTCCTATTCCGCGACCCACTTCTACTTTAAGCGAGCTTCGAAATTATTCTACCTCCCAAATTAAATGGGGCCAACTCGGTAATTGCTCCCTTTTACATCGCGCATTAATTAGCTCACGACGATATCGTGAAAGTTTCCTACAACTGGCTTACCACCACCAGGAGACGTACTTCTTACATTCTGTAGTCTGCTAGAAATTGAGATAAGAGACTATACAGCCGTGCCAACGTACGATGTGAATAGTTGAGGTCTTAGGAAAATGCATCGTCAATTAAATAATCGCGAATTATTAGCGAAAATAAAATGAATACTAAATTAAAAATTACTAAAAATAATAATATCGATTGCGATTATTCGATGATTTGATTATTCAGTAGATATTCTCAAAGAAATCAAATATATAATGGGTATAATGTTTATATTTATTTCAACAATATATTATAAAATATAATATTATGCAATATTATATTTAAATGTGTAGATATATGATTAAGATATTATATTAAACGATTTAAACAATTTGATGTATGCATCTATTAAAAAATTTCAATACTTTTCAATACATTTTCATCATGATTATGTCATCATATTTTTATTTTATATATGACATATATCTTCCAAAGATAACAGCGTGCTTAAGTTGGTGCATTAATTAATCTCGATGGCGTCACAAAAGTTTTACAGGCTGTACCACAAATCTCTGAGAAGACGCGAATGTTCCTCTCACGATGTGGTACTTGAAATTCAGATAAGAAAGCCTTCACTCTCGTCTTTTCCCTACTCAGATCCCCGACTACTTCTACTTCTTCTTCTTCTTGTTCTTCTTCTTCTTCTTCTTCTTCTTCTTCTATGGCTTTGTCTTCGCTTGCAAGAACGAGCATCGCGTGACTCTCCATCGGTTGAACTTCGTCCCGACTTTACCGAGAGCATCGTTGACTTTCTGCTAAACACTGATGAAACACTGCCCGACAAATAACACCCGACGTGCACTCGTTTAAAGTCAATAAATTATTTATGCGCCAAGTCTCAACTTCCCAGAAACATCCGTCACAAGGTATAATATGCGATACCAAAATGTCATATGTAACCTGGAAGTTATATAAGATCGTTGATTATTTAAAAGTTACATGATATTCTGAATCTGATTTAATCCATAATATATGCATTATGCAATATAAAAAAAAATCAAATCAATTTATAACTAAAACTGTTTAAAAAAAATTAAATCTTTTTACGGAAAAAAAGAAAAGAAATTTAAATCAACTTTTTTAATATTCTTTTTTTAGAAAAAATTTGATGTAAATGCATCTCATAACGTGCAGATTTCTCTCTACCACATTGAAAATTTAAATTTACACGCGAAATTACGCAGTCACAACGCAATGCGTTTTGCAAAAAATTTTTCAGTCAAAAGATAACTTGTGCATGTTTTGAGTATCTTGCATAGCAAATGAAGGAACGCGTGGTCGACCTTCCATGGCAAATTAGCCCGCAAACGGGAACCGGCTCCGAGACCGGAGAATATCCACGACTGTTTGCGATGAAACGGTAGTCATGCGCAAGCCTCGTTAGAGTTTCGTCCGTCGCTCGTTACACGTCGTCACCGGTGGATAGTAGAAGGGAATCCGAGAGAAAGGCGAGCTCGTTTTTCTCTCCCACATATATGGCGACAACGGGCGTCCAGAAGTGTCCAATCTGTCCATTTCCGCGAGCAACCAACCCAGCTAGCATGGTTTCGTCCCACCCCGAGTATCACGCGCCGCTCATTACCAGCGACGGACAAAAGGCGACCCCACTTTTACTCTACGACGAGAACTCTCCTAGGGGACGTCTAAAAATACGAGTACTTTACTCGTCACCTTTGTGCGAAACTGATGTTGTGTACGTATGTACGCGCGAAAGTTACCGTAGTTTTCAGCGTAAGGTATTCGCGTAAAGGTAAACGCCGGACACCAGGAGTGATTAAATGTGTCTCAAAGAAAAGAATGCACACCCGTGATTTCGCTCTTACACGCAACAACAAATAAATAAATGTAACGAAATTTTATAGGAGAAGGAGATTAGCCCGTGACGAATCGATCGATCATTTTCTCATCTATTAGCTATTCCATTAGTCTATTTTATAAAAATGAAAAGTATAAATTTGCATATCACACACACACACACACACACACACACAGAGTTTGAATCATGAAAATGATAATAAAATATTCAGAACATGACTATCGAAAAAGAGCGACACACAAACTTTTTGAAAGCTGGCTTCGTTTCAAATAACAAAATAGCCCGAAATATTGGAAATAGCGATTGATGTTATGCTGCATGATCTATTTTCCAATCCGCAATATCTTTGGCAGTATATTACTTCTATAATTAACGCAGTAATTAGTCACTGTGCAATGTTATAATTAACAGAATAATGGTGATATGCAGAATTTAACTAGTTACTTCCATCTGTATTGCATGCTTTCGTTAATAATATTCAGTAATGAAGCATTGCATCATGTTGAAATATTTGTAACAAATTATTAATTTTCGCTCATTTAAATTATAAACACATCGTGATAACCAATTAACAAAGTATTCTGTTAATTTGGTTTGCTAATAAAAAATTTTGTTACTTTTATGCGAAGTAATATAAACAAGAAGAATCGTTTTAATTCAATCGTTATAATGACACAATTAAATTGATATTGATATCTTATGATTCATTTATTCACGTGCATGCAGCCAGCATATAATTGACATAATTAAAAATTTTATTTGATTTAACAAAATCGAAAAAAATAACGGAGCGATTTAAACAATCTTAAACTTTCTCTCTGCATGCGACGAATTTTTATTACGGTAGCGGCAGTATATTTCACGAAGGGACTCAAATAGGAGTCCTTAGTTTGCTGTTTAATTCCTTGAAAGAAAACGTCGCGCGAAAAGTAGCTCATTACTTCCCAACCATCGCGGTCGTCTAATTGAAAAGGATCGCGAGCAGGCCACATCTCTCGCTAGTACCAGAAACTACGGAGAACGCATGGTCGGATTTATTCCTGACTTTTCCCCTTGTACGCTTTTGCGTGCTTATAGCGCATCGAGATGCAGCGAACGAAAGTCTAAAATTACGCGCCGCGAAGCTAGAATGATTAAAGTTAACGAGCCCCAAGAAATAATTAAAAAAGTTTCAAAAATCATATCCTCGTTGTGTCGATGTATGGCTTTCGCATCATTTACTTTTAATTAACGCAGCGATTTAATACAACGCTAGTCTGCATTTCATGGAAATCGTAAGAATCGAAATCGAAATACTGAGAAATAATTAATAGAGTAAATTGATGAAATAATGTGTCGCCCGTATTTTTTTCTCTTAACTTTTTCATTATTATGTTCTTCATTCTATGCATATTCTCACAATTACGCGCTACTTAATTAATTTTTGTGAAACTATATTTCTAAAATTTAAGCTATAATTAATCATGGCAATCTTATTTTGATTCGTCCAAGTTTGCAGTCAATTTCGAAATATAGAAGATACGAAACGGATGAGAATTGCACAATTAAATACAGCACCTGCTCCTTGGAAGGGAATCATGGGGTTACGAAAAGAGTCATATAATTATTTTTCCTATTGCATCGAATTAGAAAAAAAATCGCGATTGAATCTAAATAAAAGTATTCCAATGACGGTTTATTCAGCTTATTTTTTTTATAATTTACTTGTATTTTTTCTTTAAATAACGAATAATCTTCTTTAAAACTTAAAATACAAAACATTCTTATTATGACAAAAAAGTTTTTTCTGATCATAATTTGAAAAATCAATTTGCTTTTAGTAATAAATATTCTTATAATTTTATTATATATTTTTTTTAACATTAAATATTTTAGTAAATATCTATCTTGTAAAAAAGCTACCATAATTTTAATTTCTCTTGTAAAAGAAAATTCATTTGAAATTAAACCAAGATTAAAATTTTGTTCGTACATGTACTTATGTTACTTTTAATACTTAATATTTTAACTTTTTTACTTGATACTTTTTCTTTCAAAGTTCAAGTCATGAAAAACTTTATTCATTCTCTCATAAAATTTTAAGGTCTCTTCATAACCTCTTTTGTATATTAAAAATTATTTGTCGGTTTTTTCTGAAGGAAAATCACCTACAAATTATTGCAATAGAATTCAATACTTGTCGCATAGAAAATCGAATAAAAACACATTGCAAATCGCAGCCTGCAATTTGTTAGGCATTAATGGTAAATTCAAAGGTGTCTATCCAGTGACAAGCATTGCACGTGTAATGAAATTGACCATGATATACTGTGCAACGAGAGACGTTCCTTTGATTTGAGAGAAGGCAACGAGTGAATTGCCGAGCGAAGGCCTCGTGGTAACGTGGTAAACGAGGGTGAATCTGCGCACGAGAAGGGTAGCGATGGATGTTCCCTTAATTATACGGCTAGCACGTAACGTTGGCATATAAATTTCGGACTGGACTTTTGAAAAATAGATTATACGATGCTACATAAAGAAACAGCTATGTATTTTATATATATTAATAAAGAACATATTAACTAGAATATTAAATAAATGAATTAATTAAATTATTCACTAAAAGTTAAAAAATAATAAAATATCTTTCTTTTTTTTATATTATTTTGAAAGGAACCATTTTATAGAATGATATAAAAATATAAATTTCTTTTCAAAAAAATATCCATAGCTGTAGCTGCTATAAGCAAATTTAACTTGTGACACTCTGATATATCAGAAAAAGATTTGATACAGTGGAACCTCTAACGCGCGATTTCAAACTCTAAAATAACGCAATAACGAGATTGCTTTCATTTCATTTCTAAACTGTGAAATTCAGAGCCATAGAAGATATCATTTTCACACATTATTCCATCGAAAAATACGCGAAAGATACACGTTATTGCATGGTTGAACTGTTACCTAATCATTCACACTATTCATATATTCGTACGGAAGGAATTTTGTGCTATTTTAAGATACTTAGAGGTTCCACTATTTCTTTTTATAATATTATTTTATATCAAAAGAAAAAAATTTGATGAAATTTATCGAACCAACGTGCTCAGTATCCAACGTTGAATCAATTGATACTTCGAGCAATCTCGATAGTCTACCATTCGAAAACTCGAAGATGTATAAAATAGATATAAACTATTATCACAGACCTCGGGAGTTCACAATTATCAGTGAAGATCACTCTCTCATTCTTCGGCCGCTCGAATACCCCGCGGATTCAACCATTTTTTTTTCGGACATAGGTGTCCTGTCGTCGGCAGGATGTACATAATGAAATTGGCCGGACGAGCGTCCGAGTCGGGTAGGGGCGTCCCTTTGATTCGCTGGACGAGGCAAAAGGCCGGGATAAAGGGTACCTCGAGATAACTCGCCGAACGAGGGTGGAAGTCCGTGCCGCTGAAAAGAAGAAGGGGGTGAGTTGTTAGCGTGGAATCGAAAAGAGAGAAACCGGGGCCGGCCGAACGAGGGTGAATTTTCGGTCGACGCCGTTTCCCCGTAATTCCACGTGCACTCATTCCAGATAACCCTGGCTAAGCAACCCTTGCTAAAACCTTAATGATGCAGTCCCAACCGTGCGATTCTATCGGAATATCGATGATTACACACGGAACACGTTGCTCGGTAAGCTTACTTGTTTAAACGAGTCGTCGTACGTTCAAAATAATATAATTTCCTATATCGCATAAAATATTGCATAGAAATATTCTTTTATGTGTGATTTCGTATGTCTATATATGTTAATTTTATTCGCTTCTTTTATAAATTATACAGATATGTGCTTTTCGGAAAAAGTTTTTGTAATCGGATTCTGTTTCGAGTTTTTGTTAATAATACGCAAAATACCGTTATTAAATAAGAGTTAATCACACTTCAGTCTGGCATCGACCAAAAACTTGCTAGCTGATGAAGATATTTCGCTGAACTAAGTGAGAATTAATTGCTGAATTCGGGTTCCTTCCAGAACAGCACCCGTTCTCCTTACAGGCGACGGTAAAAGCAATCTCTCTTTAATAACTTGCCGGAAAGAGGGTTTGCCTTGTATATGCTCTATACGTGTATTGTAAATATATGTGAAATATACACATAATATGCTTCCTGCTTTTCTCAAGATCTTTTGTACGATATTAACGTATAACCTGGAAATGAACGAAATGAGAACTTTTATTCGTTTATAAAATTCTGCAATAATCATAATAGACAAAATAATTCCCTTACGAATAATTTTATTTATATAATAATAATTAATATATGTAATAGGTATTTTTGGTTTACTTTTATTCAAGTATAATTTAAATTTGCAATTAAATAATATAAATTAATTCCGAGAAAATCAATTTTATATATAAGTATAAATAACTGTCTTTCTTCTAAATTATTCTTCTTAATTATTTGATAGAATCAATTCCAGTTTTATATTAGCAGTACACCAAAAAAATTTTTTCTTGAATATTAAATTATAATTTTATTTCGGAACAAATGCTTTTGCTTTTATCTTATCAAGAGTCCTGCTTTATTTTTATTCATTTAATTCTCAAATATTTATATAGTGAATTATTTTAAAACTAGAGAGAAATTTAAGAATCTTAAAAAAATGTAACTGTTGAATAATACTGTTTTCTTTTTTTTAATTTGGGAATAGAAACACAGATTTCACGCGTACAAAATTATGGACTAAACATTTATATTCCACTCACGTGTGTGAGCTTGAGATAACTTTTAACGACATCAGTAGCTATTGGCTCGAAACCAGCGGCAAAATATCGATATCCGCATCTGCCAACGACTCCCTAACCGACAAAAATATTTCACTGGACTAAACGAGAATTAATAGCCGATCTCAAGTCCCAAAGGGACGTGAACCTTCTTACGATCTGGAAGGAGCGAAAAAAAGCATGCTTTCCGAAAAGAGAGGGGTCGCCCGCCTTCAAGTTTGAAATACGATCGAAGTAGAAAGACGCTCGCAAAGGAAAACCTATCAAAGACCTTACAGCTTTTACAAGATTATCCTAACGGAAGGTTTCTATGCGAAGAAATTTGCAGTAAAGGCGATCAATAAAATCGTGGAATGTAGAATACAAAGTTGAGAATTTACATGGATAAACAATCAAAGCGCTACAAGAGAATTACATAGAGTTTTATTAAAACTTGAGGACATTAATACAAATATATGCAATTCTTACAGCAAAATACAAACTTTTTTAGTATCATTGCTTTTTCAGTATCATTGTTGAATCGCACGATGGTCTGATTGTTCCCGTTGTCGTCGAAATGAAAATTCGTGAATTTATTACAATGGTGGAATGAAATTTTTGGACTGCGTCAGCAGGAAACGCAACGTCTGCGGTTTTAATATTGCGCAAGTAGATAGCAAGATCTTTAAGTAATTGTTTAAAGCCTACTATGTTTAGAATTTATGCTTACAATTAGAGCAAAATTTATATATTAATATATCAGAAGATAATCTGAATATAAAATATTATATCTACACCTTTCTCTTTCTCTTTTTTTTAATGTAATATTTAAACGCATATTATATTGCGTTATTCATATTCCATGTGATACTTTGTCTCAAAATAATAGTGCGACAAATTTTGTCAAGTTTATCTCTACGAATTTTGCTTTACTTAAGTTGACAACGATTAAAAATTTTTCACACATGACCAATGGTTTAATTCACAAAGATTATAAAGATAATTTAATTTTAAAAAAATATATTATTCTAATTTTAATCAACAAAACACTTTTTATGCTCTTATATACTTTGTTTCTATTATGCTCTAATACTAAAACTCTAGAGAAAGTAGAAAAATTTAATTAATTCTCACATATACATATACAAATATACCTAGAAAACGCATTATAATTTATATATTAGCTTTGAGGCAAATCTAGATGCTGCTGTTTGTGAATTATAATTAGAAATCTCACGTACATTCTCGTTGATTCTCGAAGTTATGTCGGCTCTGTATATACGTGTCTTAAGAAGGAGAAATTTCAGCTCATAGCAATAGCAGCCCCGACAGCTTTTCGTCCATTATAATCTCGGTTGACTTTCCACAAGTCACTCTCCTCCAGAGGGAATGGTTGCCTTCACGATGTTCACCATTTAGAAATACGTTTCACATCCCCTTCAACCGTTCCACAATTGAATTCAATTAGTATTGTTTCGAAGAAAGAGGGTGCCTCTCTACGAAAACTTTCTTTCTTCCTGGAGTTTATTTGGCCTTTTTGTTTCCGTTTGTATCCCTCTCGCGCCGACAAACCTGCAGTCTGCCATCCTTAAAATTAGTTCGCATTGGTGTGATGCACGATAGTAAATTGCTAGACGCGAACAGTCTTTTCGGCTGACAGTAAGATTTAATCGATCCTTCTTACGATCTTGAAGAAGAAATAGAAAAAAATGCTTTTAATTTTCTTTTAATTATATCAATTAATTTTCGTCGATCTACGCATACAACTATGTGTACTTATTAAATGTTTAGATCGACAAAGTTAATTACTAATTTGTATTTAAAAGATATAAATATTTATATCTCTTTATAATAAATAAATAAATAAATAAAATAAATAAATAAATAAAAGATATAAAAATTTATATCTCTTTATAATAAATAAATAGACACAAAGTGGGTGTGTATGTGCGAATAAAAATTAAAAAGCAGTCAACACAAGAAAGAGTCAAAAATAATTTTTTTTTTCAATTTATCTGATAAAATACTACTGAATTTCTTACTTGATTCTCAATTTTATATGTATTGCCTATTAATTACGATTCAACGTTGATTGTGCAATTGACATTTTGAACAATTAGAAATTATCCGTTCTTTCGAAAAACATCCAATAACGAAAGCATTTATGGTTGGAGATCTCACAGGGCATCATGCTCATCCCGATAAAACAATCGAGCTAAACGGGCGATCGCAGAACAATACGCGATACCGCGCGTTTCCTGTGCCCAACTGCTTTTATCAGCCATTCGACATGTTGGTACGGAGATTTATCTCATTGTACAGAGCGACGCAATTTAGTTTCTACCAGTAAATTGTCGTTATTGCCGCACTCGATTTGATGCTGTGACGCTTAGCACAAACGAGAGAAAAAACATGTGCAATGCTGCATCACAAAAAATGCAAAATTTAAATTTAACATGTTATTTTGCACATTTTACGTAATGAAGAAACCGCATATATCATTTTAATGGCTGGCCGAGACAAGATTTGTTAAAAATTGTATGAAAATCTTGATGCTTGCATTAGTATTAAATTAATAGTCTTTGATTTAATATGCAAATATAAAATGCAATTAAAATTATGATAAAGAATAGAGAAAAAATTGAAATCCTTTCGCATTCTCTTTGTATTCTAGCTTTTTACAAAATATTCTTATCTTTGTTCATGAATTTACTGAAAGTAAAGAGATCCTGAGATTTTCTTATCCAATAGGTTTAAAACTTTATCTCCTTTTTGTCTCCTCTCTCTCTCTCTCTCTCTCTCTCTCTATATATATATATATATATATATATATATATATATACTTATTTTACGTAAAGACACTCTCGCAATCTCATAAAAAAGAATTTTTCTCTCGATTTTTATGAAGATTATAGAAGTCTACAAGTTTTTCTACGTAGCAACGTGCAGTTTTTACCCTATTAAGTTATATTATTACCCGTATAAAACGATCGTAAGTCACGAGAGATTATATAACACCTAAATTATTCGATGGTTCAATATATAAAAAGATGCTAATAATTTCGAAAGTATCTCTATGTTGGCTATATATAAGAAATGCGTTATTATTTTTCTTTTTTTAAAAGATATCTTACAATTAGATTAAACAGCTTTTCATAACGCTCAGCTATATTGTTGCGATTTCTTTCCTTAGCAAATAAAGTTTTCGTTTGCGAAAGAGTTGATTGTTTGGGAACGTTAGATGCACGAAACGAACATAGGAAAGTAAAGGGAAGCCGGTCAACATTTACTTTAATCTACAAGACGTACGCTTTGGGGATTGTTAGGACTTTCCATACATAGCATATTGTACAAACTTTAATATCGTAATCATTAATTAAAATAATCATTTATTCAAAGCATATTTTTTGGAAAAGGAGAAATTAAATGTGAAAATAATTTTTTCTTGGCGTTATTATTAACATTCTTCTAAAGTCACATAATCATCAATGCACAAAAATTAAAAGTAAGACGTGATATTTTTTATATAAAAAGTTTTCTTATGTAAGTAATATTTTAATTAACTTGTACACAATTAACAGATTATTTCGATCAAAACTAGATATAAAACGAAAAGCAAAATTAATAAGATTACATCGCGTATCTTTTTCTGCTCAACTCTGACAATTAGTTTGTCGGTGTCTTCTAATAATCATCGCCTTAATTTCACAGTTAAATTCATCGAGCAAAAATCACGGCAAGCGCTCATCGTTTTGTCAACGATCTCCATTTGCGCCAGCCGCGCTTTTTATTAATGAACCTGTAGACGCCGAGAACTTTTCCGGCAATCTGCACGATCTTTGCGAGTGAAGTTTCCACTTGCGACCTCGTTAGGTGCGCTGGAGAAAACGTTAGACACGTGAAATGGCGACAGATAGCTAAGGGGGAGCTAGTCGACATTTGGTTTAATCAATGGGACGTGCAGACAGTTTAGGGATTGTCACAGAGAAAGTTGCGTTCCCCCACAGAAGAGATTGCGCGGAACACAAGCGGAGACATCGCAAGTCGAGAAGAGAAGAGAGAAGTTTAGGGGGAGACAGACCGCGCGGGCTGTAGGGGGATGTTATCGTCGTTCGGACTAATTAGTTAGGATTTACTGCATATCCGTCCCCGCCATGCTCTGTGTCGGGATCAATAACTCGGATTGTTTGCCATGTTTCTTTCAATTTCACAAATCTTTTCATCTCGAATTACAAGTCGATTTTTCGTAAGAGAAAAGAATTATTTTATTATATTATTACGCATCGATTTAGGACTTGAAAAAATTATTAGCCCTTTAATTTATCAATTACCTTCGTTTCTGCATATTTTAATTAATATTAAAACAAATTTAATATTAAAACAGCTGATAAAGAATTCACATGTAAACGTACAAAATGTTCTTATTCGTCATGACAAGAGCGACGACAGGAAGTTATTAAAAAAAGCGCGTCATGTGTGTGCAAATTTTGCTATATATTCGACTGTGAGAACAGTATCCGTCAACACACAGCAATTTCACGCGCTTGCATCCAACGAGAAATCGATCGGCCGCTGCGACATCATACGCCGCTGCACAATGGGAAACAAATTACGAAATTACCATACTAAGCGACTTCCGGTTCCCAGCACAATAGCGCAACCAAACCGTAGAACAGATTGAACGGCGAAAGCGCGATCAGTGCGCGCGTGCGCTCATAGCGAGATCGGAGAACAGTGGGATATATCATTTGCATCATTGCATCAAAAAGCGCATTACGACTCCAATTCAGCACCGCGGCATTTCCGCGATGCCCATGCTTTAATAAACACCGGCCGCTTTCAGCCGAATGAAAAAGATTGCTATACGTCCGGATTCATTTCGGCACGTCCGATGAATCGCGCCGGTGATTATATGAAGATAGCTTTAAATCAAATATGGAATAAGTTAATTTAAAATGTGCTTTAAAATGATGTCGCGTTTAATGGATGTCATAAATTATGCACGCGACATATATTAACTCTGAACTTGAGATATTCTCAATTGATAAAGTTGAATGTTCTTGCTGAACATTTTCTCTTATATATTATATGATTTCTCGATTCTCGATTGCAATTGCAAGGAAGTATAATATGCATGTGCATGTTGTGTATTTGCAAATTTCAGTATGGATACACACACAATTTTACGCATGATTGCTCGTTAGACTTTCATTAGACGGTTAATGAAAGTATAACAGAACGCTATCATAGATTCTTGTACCGATAGTTGAAGTAATAATTAGGCTCGAGTTTGCTTACAATCTAAATTTTACACGTGGGACTTAGAGCTCAAGTAAGATCAACATAGTATACGGATCGTGTTTACGTTACAGGAGTGCCAGGTTTAACCGCTGCTTCGGCATCGATGATGATAGCACGGAATAGCCGCGAGAACGGTCTTAAAAAAAAAATAAATACGGACAATAAAATTATCTAATGTCTTTTATTCAAAAATGTGCAAATATATTTGCATAGTTATGTGTGTGTTATATAAATAATTTAAATAAATAAAATCAAATACACAGGAAATTTCTGTACGACAGATTATTTGAATATTTAAATTGTTTATTGGAAATTAAATTTTATATATATATATATATATATATATATATATATATATAAATTGTATTGTTTGTTGGTTTTCTCTCGATATGAAATATACGCTTTATATTCAGTATCGCTTTAAGGTATATTTTACAAATGAAATATTTTTCCATAGTTTTGAAATAAAATATAATTCTCTAATATAATAACTAATAGATATTATATCACGTTGTCATTGCTATTCATTATTGTCTATGAAAAAAAGTTATTTAAAAAATTATCTAAACATTATTACACACGTATGAACACGTACACACAAACGTAAAAATGAATATATCAGACACGTGCTATACGCAAACTAACGCAACGAATTCGAGGAGCGTATCTTGATTCGGTTTCAGGAGTTCGCGCAATTAGGGTCGGTATGTGTGCCCATTATTAGAACGACATTAGCGGTCGTCGATGTGTGCCTTGTGATCGAAAGGGATAATGACAAGAGCGTACAAATTAGAGCATCGCGCTTCCATCAATCGCGGATTTAATTAAAGGAGGATGCAAAATTAGGCGTCGCATATTTCTGCTGGTCGCGCGCCACATGTAGCCGCATCCGTTGTAGGATTTGCATGAATAATCTGTGACGAGTCGCCGAAGTAAGCCTAATAGACGACCGTGGATTGTATGCACGCCACGGGATGTCGGAAGCGTAATGCAATTAAACGGATATGGCGGTGGTGTCGCGGCTGCGTAATGACTCCTGTAACTTTTGGAACTTTCGTTACTATGGGTACATTACGGAAAATGTTCGTAATATTTCGGACTAAAAGAGATGTCTTTGTTAAAATACGTATTTTGTAAAAAAAAATAGATTTATACAATATAAAACAAATCCAAAATTATAGCAATGTATGGAATATTTTTGTTTTGTGTATTTTAATTTTATCACAATTTTTCGTGTCACGATATCTTGAAAAAATGGATATAATATTATATAAAATATTCGATAAATTAGAAACTTTTTTAAATATTGAAAGAGAGTTATTGTATTACAAGATCTTTTCCAATCTGATAGTTCCATATTAATTTGATTATGGAGCAGATTTTCTTTTGCGCATTGAATTTTCTACATAAAACGTTTCAGTCGTTACTTATTCTCGTTGTTCCATTGTTTGAGACACCACTACATATGCGTCTACCAGTTTGCGGTAACCGCAGTTGCCTCGTCAGCTAGTGGATTTGCATGAGCAGTCTGCTAGGAATCGCTGAAGTTGGACGAATATACGGCTTACGTTATACATATATCGTAAAACGTCAGTTGGTGCAACTATGCTGATTCGTTTGTTACCAACGAGATAAATCTTATTCGAATTTCTCTTATAAAATCTTATTCGAATTTCTCCTTTGCCTGTAATCCTACAATTTAGAAAGAAAAGTGTCATAATTTAGAAAGATCAATTTTAACAAAGCAATATGATAAAGTTGAATTGAATATATAAAATCGTAATTAATAGAAAATTTTATAATATATCATAATTTTATTTATCAAAATGATAATTTAATAAAAATTTATAATTTTATATTTAATTTTCTTATTAATTACCATATATATAGTACAGTTCTTAAATTATAATATTTTCTGATAATGAAATATTTTACTATATTAAATTGCTTGTATAGAGCAATTTCTCTACATATAAAGGTGAATAATAAATTTCAATACAAAGTAAAACTTTGTAGTTAGCAATTAGAGAGGTGTCAGTCGTAAATTGCAGTAAAAGCCAAAATAAAATTTAGATTGACGTGAATAATACAAACAGAAAGCCAATATTACCTTCTCCCTTTATATAGAAAAATAAACTGTTTATGGAAAATTAATTGCGGTTAATTTTGCTATTACATTAAATACAATACCGTTTATCGAACAATAAATATAAACATATTAAATTATTAACTAAATATATTGACTGAGAAGTAATAAAATCTTTTAAATGTTTCTTTTGTTTTACAAGACATAACTTATAATGTTTAAAATTATTCCCTCAATATGAGGTAACATTATTTTGAATTTTGTTTCCAGCACTTACTCTGGCATTTGATAGAATCTAGTTCAAGTTTCTAACATAGAATTTAGGACTATATGAGATGGCTCTCCACTCCGCAAATTATTCCCAGTGGTGACAATTATATAACATTTGCGGCTGTCGCGAATGTTACATACATATTAATAGCACTTTATTTTAATTAAATATGCAATAATTTATCTAAAATATTTAAAGTAAGCATACATAAGACGAATTTATGTTTAACCTATAACATTCTTAATATAATAAATAAAAAATAAATTCATGTGTTGCGAGAAAGAAAGAAAAAAAGTATAGATAAGTTTATAGATATAAAATGATACAGATATAATACGATACAGATATAAAACACTGAAAATGTTCATAAAATAATTAAAAAAGACTAAATATTATATATAAAGAAATGAAATAATAAAATAATTATTATATTTTCTTAAAACTTTCAATTATATAAGAATCGGAAAACTCATTAGTAATATTGCTGCGTATAAGAGTTATTCTTAAATTGTATTATCTTCATGCTAAAGGAGCGCCATAATTAATGTAGCAGCGAAATAAAAAAGACTTTAACGAGATTCAAAGTATAATTATATTGATTCAGCATAGATTAACTTCGCTCTATTACACTAATTAACCAACGTAATATAAACGGCTTTTGTACAACATCAATAATAAAAGAACCACAAGACTTAACTATAACGGGAAAAAGTTGCGATGGCAAACTTGGGCTGGATTAATTTTTATTACTAGTAACATACCAATATTTCCATTCAATAACTAGTTGTAAGCGGATATAATAATATAATACATCATATTATTAGTAATATTGTTAAAATACATTAGTACTATAATTTAATAATAAAATTATATAATAATAATAAAATTATAAAATTATAGAAAATAATATATAATAAATAATAAATATTCTATTATTTTTTAAAATATTATATAATGTATGTTATAATTTTAGATTATTCAAATTTTGATTTATAATAATATTGTAAGAACAATTATAATCAAATTGCAATATATAGTATCAAACTCATAAATAAATAATACTCATATAAATACTCAAACCTCACTTATGCATTCGGAGAAGAAGGTTTTACTAAGAAGATTTTACTTATTCCTTCGTCTATTATAAATATTTAACGAATTAATGGAACGAATGCATTCCGATTCATCTTTTCGTTTGGTATATATAAATATTTAATTCACTATTCGACTGATTGCGTTCCGACTCGCTTTTTTATTCGATATATATAAATATTACACTTAAGTGTGAGTCCAAGAAACAGATTTCGGATATTCACTGTAAGTCAGCCGCTCCTCGGGCGATCGGGACGAGATTTAAACGGTAGTGCCGCGAAATGGTGTAGAATTTTATGCAAAAAGAACGAAATCGCTATCGCGTCCGGAAGTCGAGATATAAATTGGCCGTTTTTCTGCGCGCGGACGGTCGAAATCGTGCACGACGCCGCGCATGTTGCCTGCCTCTCTCGCGCGATATTCACTGTAACGCGGCGAGTAAAATGGAATGTAATCGTTCGATTAATTGATTAAATACTTATATATACCGAACGAAAAGATGAATCGGAATGCATTCGTTCGATTAATTCGTTAAATATTTATATATATAAATCAGAGCTCGGCAAGAACTGCACATTTCGGCCGATTTTGCTGGCTCCGCCTAGCGCTCTCCCCTTACCTCGCCGTCCCGCGCAAAGCCTACGAGCCGCTCTACGAGCTCTGGTCTATATAACATATTCCTCCCATATTACTATTTCACTACAGTATGAGGGTGCGCGTTCAAGTTTCTCTATAAATATTAATTTATCTAGTTTACAAGAGTGTTGAAATATATAGCATGGTCGTAGATTTGCGATTATCTAATTATAAGATATATACAAACACGCGCAATAAAGTACATGGGCACAAGTAAAACCGGCATAAAATAAAAAAAAACTATCATATATAGTCATCAACTTCTAATCTAAATACTATTATATATTACTGTTATATATTACTATTATATTATTTCTAAATATATTTTTAAATTAATAATATTTACAATAATAATATTTTCACAGATATGAAAAGGATGTGACGTGAAAAAGTTGCTATAATTAAAAAATTTGTAATAATTACATTATAAAATATATTATATAATTCATTAGAATTTAAATCAACCTCCTTCCTTATTCACATCTTTAAATTGAAGCAAGTTGTATATCTGTGCTTCATTTTCTATAAATTTTAAAAAATTACATTTTTATCTCTTGCAATTTCTCTAATTTAAATTAAATTATTCGCTGTTAAAGAAAAAACCGAAATCAACACAAATTAAGCTGTAATATCGACGTTTATAGGTCGATCAATCTCATTAGTGCCATTGCGGTTGTACATAAACTGGTCTATTCACCCTTAGAACGTGACTTGAGTTAACGATTACAATTAACGTAATATATATGTAGAATCGCCTCTCGTCGTCACAAGTCAAGCGTTCTAGAGTATCACGTAATGTCACGTTAAAAAATCGATATTTTCTTTTTTTTCGAACAGAAGTTTGAATATATTCTGATTGAATATATTAACCGAATAAAGTAAAAAGTAGCGTAATTTAAAACTAAAAATCGTAATTATATTATTGCTGACAATTGATGCATTATTTTATTCATTCACTTTATACGATCATTATAATAATGTATTCATCTATACGCATATTAAAACAAGATAATTAGCGATAAAGGCGATTAATTTTGAGCATGGGCGAGCTAATTCAAAATCGTGCGTGCTGCTAACCGCGATAACGAGAAATTATATCTGATTATTTAACGCTAGAAATAAGAATCGGCTTAAATTTTCGAATGCTTTCAAATAAAAATTCTCTTTGTGTATAAAACATAGAAAGAGATTTCTGAGAATTCTCGAATAGATGATTGCATAAATCGCGGCATATAATGATATATGAAAGAGATATAATAACGTGTTATGAATATGTCGCTATCATTAAGAGTTACGTAATTCGACCGTTATTCAAATTTATACGAGAACATTTTAATTAAACTCATTAACTTTATGTAACAATGCACTTTACATATACATTGAATATTTTGCGCGTTATATATAGCAATATAACTATAAAAACAAGGTATTACGCTTGAAAAAATAAAGCCACCGCAAAAGGAAGATGTTATATGTTTAGGAATAATAGTAGGTATAACTCGGTATCGACACTCCATTTAATTGCTATTATTAACATCAATTAAACTGATTGAAAAAACGAAGAGATATTTTATCAATATATTTTTTATCAATGTATTTTTTACGCTTGCGAAAACATTCGTAATCGCTAAAAAATCTCTGCTAAAATACGACACTCTGTAAATTAAGTGCGTTTATTTAAATGATATTTTCAGGAGAACTCGATAATTGATTAGCATTTTTTTTCGTTTCAGGATGAAATATTCCAAACATTTCTGATTACATTATAGTTACTTTGCCGTTTTATCACGTCTTATCATTCGTATTATTTTCTTCTTCCGGTATTACTACGTGCTCTTCCGTCTTATTGACAACATCGATTCTTCTTATTCCAATAAAGACTTGTCTGTCGGTACACTCGTCGTTATTATCTCCGTAACGTAAAAAGGAGCCGTTCTTTAATTAACGGACCCTTTAAGAGACGAATTGGCCGCTGCGCAACGATCAATCACGCGATTGGCCGATCGCAACACTCCTATATATACACAGAGAAGAGAGGACGCCAAAGAGGAAGGGTGCTCGCGTTGGATCGCGATGTTTTTCATTAATTGCCCAGTTCTGCCGGTTGTTTGCCGATCAAAAGACAAAGTTAAACAAGGGTGTAACCGGCCGCGCAGTAAGGTATCGACTTGTTATCGGATCCGGAGACTGTACGTACGAGAGAGGGAGAGAAAACTCGGCGGTATCTCACCGTCTGCGAAATTAGTTCCACGCCCGTTTAGTAATCACCCAACCGTTTCCCTTGATTAGCCAAACTTGTACTCTCCCTAGGATCTCTTCGCCGCTACCGGCGAAGCCGTGACACTTGGGGCTCTCCGCGCTTTAATGGACGATTTACTTCCTCGCCTCCGTAGTGTCGTGGGACTACGAAGGCGCTCGCCCGAAAGGATTCGATGCGCGCGTTACAGTGAACTCTAATCGCCCCACGTGACTTTCGACCAGAGGGTTTGGATCTCTTGGGGCTTCGATATCACGTCGCCGTATTTAGATTTGCGCGATTACTTGCTGTTGATTTTATTAAGAGAAAGAGACGCGATAAAATTGCTTAACAATCGATTGAACATATCGTTTGTCATCTATATGTAATCTTTATGATCTAATTGTGAGCCCTTGTCCAAGGGATTGCCAAGTTTTCCTACGTTTGAACAAATAAAATGTAAGAGAATGTATCCGGATATTTTAAAGCATTAAAAAATGTATGATATCCCCAAAAGATTGATATCATCTCGTCATAAAATGTCCATAAATAATTTAAAATTGTATCTCGTTACGTTTCATTATATTGAAAAAATTTACAATATTAATCTGTACGTTGTAAAGGCAGTTATGATTTTCAGGTACGCTTTCTAGTAAGAAACTCGATATATTTTAATTTAATAACGCAATACGTTTAATTAAAAGAACATATGATCTCAGTTTCTCGAATAACCAATTATTCTTCTTCCTCGTTTCCATTTGCGAGGACTCGAGTATCGCGAAAACGGAACGCAGAATATTCTTATTTCCTTATGATTTTCTATAGTCTAATAGACAAAAGAGCTCCGAGAGATGGCAACCGGATACCCGACTTCCGCGATTTAACGAACAATTTACATGCACCTGTCAGCTTTGATCGAGAGTAAAAAAAACGAATCGTCGAAGAAAAGCTCCACGCTTTTTACGAATAAATCTTACTCTACCTTTAATCTTGCCGTCGGTGTAAAATAAAAAGAGCACTTTACCGGAGCGTACGCTTTCTTTGCCTTTGCAGCGCTATTATGTGCCTAGTTGCGTCCGTTCCATTCTCTGTGCAATCACACTCGGCCACTGTTTCTTGACACCCTTCGTGTTCCGTTAACCACCTACCCTGTCCAGAAGCTCTTTACTCTCTAGACGCACCGCAGGACGTAACCTCCTTTAATATCGGTTCTTTTTTATTGCAAATGACTTTTAAGTGGTCTTAAATACTCCATTACGTTTAAAAACGGGTTATGAATGAACTGCTACAATGTGTTACTATCTCTAGGAATCGCTTCATGAATTTCTCAGTAGATCGTATCAACTGAATTTACCGAGCACATTTGGTAACAGTATTCAATATTAATATACATTTATAGCGGTAATTTTTATTGATAACTATCGATAACATTTATTTACAAAGATGGCATGTTTACGCTGATAAAAATTAAAAGCAAAAAGATTTTGTGGGAATTTTCAAGAATACAAATAAACATAACAAAATCTTATCGCTAAGCTAATTTTAAGTAAATTTTGATAGGTCTAATTTAAATAATCATAATAGATAAATTAAATTTAATATAATTATATTTTAATAATCTATTTTAAATTATCAATTGGAAAAGAATATATAATAAATGTAATATATGCACAAATATTGGAAAAATAGAAATAACTTCAGAGAGAGAGAGAGGGCTTTCAATAAGAAAGATCGTTAAATAAAAAGCGTTTGTTATCGAGTAATTCATGTATAACCAAATAATAATTTCAGAAATATAAAAGCATAACAATCTTTGTAACGATGCCATTATACACTTTTGCAGTATTGCATTCGTTTACAATATTGCGTTCATACAAATGTCAGTCAAAATATGACAAGAATGATTATATACAAACTATATCACAATTCACAATTTCTTTCTATTGCATAAAATGACATGTCACCTGGATATATATGGCTTAGCGATACTATATTTGCACATTGCGACGTGTAACAACGAGTCGCCTCCAATTTTACTTGTTGTCCACAGGTTCTCTGCAGTTGATGATACTGTGCTGTATTGCTCTAAAGTTATAAATCAAAGCTGAGCGACTTCCGAATCTCTCTTTCTCATTGACAGCCATCAATTTTCATAAACTATTGCTCGTTTTATCGTTTATTGATTGATTGACCGATTTGATTGATATCCTCAAATGATAGAATTGATAATCGTCACTCTTGATGATAATTTCTATTAAATTATTTTCTATTAAAGTATTTTTTCACATACACAGTTTATAACAATTATTGTATTTATAAAAAAATATCAAATATTCTAGCTTTTAATTCCTTCCATAAAATAGAATTTTATTTTCTTTTATTCTGTCAACTGCTACTTTGATAATTTTTTTCAAACATGTCATTTACTCTCATGCTATGAGAAATTAAAGTTAATTATTGTTATTTCTTATTTCAAAATACTTGGTAACTTAAATCTTAAAACTCTCCGTATATGTCTAACTTTTAACACATCATACTACCGCGAAATTCGTGACTCTGCGAATCTGCTTCGGTTTATGACGTGGCTTATTTAATTGTAATCTCACTTCATTGTATAGAACGTTTTTGCGAGGTACCTGGTTTTACATCGTTAAATAGTCGGCCGGGCTTCATCCCTCGTTGCTGCAATTAATATTGGCCTTCATCGATCACTCTGGCATTGAGCCAAGACGCGAATAAAATCTTTGTTGACTTTCTTTTGCTGGTCGTTTTTACGAGAACAAAAATTGCCTCTTGTTAACGTGGCTTCTTAATGAGAATACTAATTCATTTAGTTGCTAATACACTCGGAAGCGGTAAAGAGATCCCGAGGTAGAGAACACCCTTTGCACGTGTAATTTAAAATTAAACGCTTTTCTCATCCCGCTTCCCTTCTGCGTAGTTTACAAATTTTCTAAAAAAAGTTACAAATGAAAAATTCAAAAGAATGATAAAATAAAAGAGCTCTACGCTCTTTTGCATTTTTACATAAAGCTATTTTTACCTTACCCGTATATATTTCTCAATAATGCGCATATATAGCCTCCCTTTCAACCGGTCAAGAAGCTCTGTCACTTATCTGCCAACCCTACTTGATAGCCTGAACATATAGGACAAGAATGAAATCGAGTATCTCATGTTTGCATGACAAGACGGATGTCTCGGTGACATGAGTGAGATTGCAGGGGTCAGGATTCATGCATTAGAGCAGTATACTTTTGATGACATATCTTGCTCTGGGATAGCTCCATTGTGGAGATACTAGCACGGAACGAAATGACGGACGAGGTGGTTCCACGTAAATCAATAAAGTATGAGATTCCTGAATAGTCCAGTCGTAACTCCGAAAATAAAATATTCGGTTCTATGTTACTTTTCGAATCCAGTCTTCGTAGATTAGTCGAGGATTTATCTTTCTCGTGATTTTTACGAAATTCCGATATCATCGCCGTCGCAATATCAGTTTTTATTAGTGACGATGTCTTTAAGTTTTTAGAAAGTACGATGCCTTATTAAAATTGCACAGCTCATTCAAGTTTCGACATCTCATCGCTAACATTATCGTGCGTTTTTGTAAGTACGCTGCGCAACAGCTTCCGGATTACTCGTATATTTCTTACAGTAGTCGATACTCTAACGCTATGAAGCAATAAATCAGTTTTCCCATCCCAGACGACGTGCACGACGGTGGCTGTGATGCTTCTTCCACTGATGCGTTATCATCAACCCGTATACTCGAGGGAGAAGACCGAGTGAAATAGCAAAAACCGAAATGAAGAGAACACAAAAAGGACTTATGAGCTATAAGAACCTTAAATGTTTTTTGCTTCTTATCATGGCATGGCTATCGCGGTTTAGTTTAAAGATAAAGCGTACTCCTGCACGATATCTCCTTATCTCGAATTATTGTAATAGAATAGGGGTGGAAAATGTAGCAAGAGTAAGAAATTAATATTAAAAATTAATATTAGAAATTAATATTAGAAATTAATATTAGATAGCATTGACTCTTGTTTTAGATCATTCAAAAATCTTCATTGGTTTTTCTTATAATTTTTTGTAAAAGAGGCAAAGAGAACATCTGTAACAATAAGCGAATCGCTGTCTGGCTTGTTCTATTCATTTGCAAATGAAGCATTACGAGAGCTCGCGTATATGTTTAATGGGAGAAGGATAAGACGAAAATCGAGTCATCATGACGCGGAATACGACGCTGATGAATAGTGCAACGCTGCGCTTCGTGCCACTGAATCTAGATAAAAGTCGGATCGACCGTATAGATGGATACACAGATTCGACCGATGTGGCGCGAGGGCACAGCAGTCACACGGCAATCTCAATAAAGTGAAATCTGCTTTGCGTGTGTCTCTCGAATGGCGGGCATTGAACAGTGTGAGCGTCGACTGGTTTTCTCTCAGGACCCGAAGAAGCGAGGAGAGAGATTCAGAAATATATATAAATACAAATGTCGTTTCAGCATGTATATACCCTTCTCTTTCTCTCGTCTCTTGTCTCTTTTTGGCCGTATGCATACATAGCCATACAGTTACGTACATTTCTTTGTCAGACAGATGCGTCGTGTCAGTCGGCAACATCCTACACACTTGTATATTGGGCTTCTTTTTCTCATTATTCGATGACGTAAATCTTGAAGAAAAATCCGAGAAAGAATTATTAAATATATTATATATTAAATACTATTAAATGATAATAAACGAGAAACGAGAAAACTGATTTATCAGTTTAATTAATGAAAAATGTTACAATGTCACGTTTTTACACATTTTATTATATAATAATCTTACGTTAGCAATTTACGAGGAAGAATGTTAGAAATTAAATGTGTCACTACTAATTCAATGTTGAGCGATAAGAAAATGTAATAAATCTCTTTCTTAAATCTCTCCTCTAAAAGTTTTATAATTTAAAGCAATATATGTTTTATTATATTTAATACATATATAATATATATATATATATATATATATATATATATATATGTCTTTTTAACACGCATTTTCATTGTATGCATGTCTCAACGTCCTTTCATTTCGCGATAATATTGAGGAACTGATAATTGCTACTACAATAGCATTCATGCAGAGATGACAAATGACGTATTTTGGAACAATAGTCGCAATTACTGTAACAGTTACGTCACGCTCCTATAGTATTTCATAGCATTGTCATTGTCATATGGCAGTAATCGAAGGCATTATATACCTAATGTTCAAATCTATTTGAGCAGAGTCGACAGAAGTGTGTCACAACTCGCTTCCTCATCCTTTTAATGTCAAAACATTAATCATAATTTTCAAATATCATCATAATCTAGTCGAAGTGTGTAATTGACGTTTATAATGTCAAAAGCACTATAACATGGAAAAATATTTTTCAATCAATTTTACTGTACAAAATAAACTTTGATAGTGTGTTATACAAAAGATATCTATGGATAAAACATTGGAAATTTATAAATGTTACTTGTACACGTTTTTATAATATAATACATCTTAAATATGTGTATATATTTTAATGAACATGCCCTGCACTTGCCAGTATTTTCGGATTAAATGACTCAATTGTAGAACAAGGAGATGAGCGCGACAGAATGACCGATGCGTTTACACAAGTGGTCTCAATGTCTGAACGGCACGAACGATTGCGGCCACGTGGGCAGGCAAATTCGTCCTGATAATATGGCGGACGAGAATTCATTCCGTTTGCATGCACCTGCTACCGGTAAATCAATAGCAGATACCCGCTGTCGCGTAATTTGCGCGTGTGGTAGTGCATGTACGATGCGCTACATCCTGTAACCCCTGAGGGGACCGGAAGCCCCTGCGGCACGGTAAGATAAATTCTCTTTGACAATAATAGCCGTTAAATATTGGTCATACACACTCAATGGCTCGTGGGAGAGATCGTGGATGTAACGGAGAATCGCATAATTCAGTAATCATATTGAGATGATCCACTTTATAATGACAGATTGAACGAAGCGTACTGTGCAAACGAGCTCAATGGCTTGTATAAAAAAGTAGAGCGACAGTTTTAATTTATTCGAAGAATATTTTTCGAAAAATAAATAAAGATATTAAAGCATTTAATGTCAAGTTTAAAATATCGCATATCTCTGAAACTTGAAAGATGCAATAAGACAAAATTGTTTCTCCATAAGTAAATGAATGAGTTGTTGTAGACTATATATTCTTTTAATTAATGATTAATTATAATTATAATATACGCAAACAATTGAGAAATAAAAATTTGTTTATTATTAAATTATATTTTTGCTATAAATTATATAACACACAAATTATGTGTAAAATATTTTTCAAAAATTGAATCTTTTAGCGAGGAGAACCAATCAATAATTAATCAGACAAATTCGCTGATAATAATGCTACTGGCGATTTTCATAATAAAAAAATATAAAATTTAAATATACATGTAAATAATAATTATAAATAATAATAATGATAAAAATTTTATAATTAAAAGTACAAAATAACGGAGAAATTATAAGCTAAATCAATCAGTGCGCAATAATTTTTATAATTAATTTTTATAAAATTATTAGTAAATCAATGGTTAATGGAGAGCCAGTTAGAATAGCTCTTTCAATTTTAATTTGCAATTCAACTCATCCGTTGCAACTCATCCGTTGCATATTGTAAGAGCAGTGTATATATCTATAAAATTTGCATGTAACTGTATTGTAAAATGTATAAATAGCATTAAATCATTTATAGAATAAATTGATATAAAAAAATAAAGAATACAATCGATTTCCGATAAAATTCAATAATGCGATTTCTATGTCATTGTGTCAAGATTGTGTTCTATTACTACGTTAAAATTCATTCACTGCAAAATTAATTTGCACTCTAACGACGCGCGAACGTCGATATCGATTCCTTTGAAGACTCCGCGATTGTGAGTTTGCATTTCGCAGGTTTGAATTTTCTAAATTAGAAGAGCGCACAAGGCGATTCGATCCCTTGTTCCTCTCGGCGTATTCAAACTATAGAAGATAGCGGTAACTGGAAGGATTCCTGTAGTTTGAGGGCCAAAGTTCCGAACGCTGCGTTTGCACTTAACATCGAGGAGCATTCGCGTATATAGCATCCGTATATCTTCGTGACTGCAGCCTCCGTATCTTCAAATCGACTGAAATCAAAGTACTTCGTCTTTGCGGGCTTCTGTTCGCGAGAAATCCGAACTTTTGAGAAAATTGCAAGCATTACAAACTTGATATATCACTGATTGTAAGTAAGAAAACCGCTGCAAAGAACTTGGAATACACACAATGAAACGTTCCTTATATAAACTTTTTACTTATTCCGTTGTATGGTAAATAATTGATACATAATATTTATTTATGAAGATTTTATTAGGTGGATTAATTATTGATTTAATTTAATTTATTTTGAGCTTTATATTTAATTAAACATTTTCTTATTTTATTTTATTTTAATTTTCTTATTTTTTAATAACGTTACAAAAAAAATATTAGATTATATTTGTTTTCAAACTTTTTTTATATGCTTTTATATAGACATAAAAAATATATTTTAACGTGATAGTTATATATGCCACAGATTTATATATTACCACTGTTTTTTATTTTTTAGTATTTTTATAACATTACAAAATATTAATATTTATAGCATTCATTTTTTTCAATTATTAAAGTTTTCAATATGATTTATATAACAGAAAACGATATGTTTTCAGAGATTTCATATATATTACATTCTATGCATGCCGGAAATATAACGGCGTAAGTCAAAGCCGTTTTGCAAAGCCACGCTCTTTGAAAAACATCATCATCACCATCGTGATTTTCGCGCTCACATATGTGGAATTTTACGGATTATTCCCGACAGCCAGTCATCGCGTAGTATTGGAATTTATTCAGAGCGGTGGAGCATTTGCGAAATTGAAACAAATAATTCTTTGCCAATTGCACGGAACATCTGTCTGTTTGATATGAATGGCATCACGTATAATGAACGTCTAAATTACAATTAATATTGAAATTATAACACGTGATGCCTAATTATATAGAATGAAAAAGAAACAAAGTTTTTTTAGCGACACACATTTAATGAAAAAAAATATATAAGTAATAGAAATTTTTTTTTGGAATCGCATGCATTTAAAGCGTTCCACTCATTTAAAATACCATCTCTGCATATATTAGGCGAAACAAATTCCAAATTCAGAAAGGACTGTTACTTCAGATGAATCAAGGACTCTCAAAAGATAGACATTTTGAATATATTCGCAGCATATCCTCGATTTGTACGCGCTCACGGGCGGAAATTTTCGTATTAAGCGCACCGGACGATTCAACTTCCGTCTACCATTGAACTCGTGCGGGTCGTAAAGGAAGGAAGAGAGAAGAAAAGCAAAGGGGAATTGACTCTCGCGCAATTCGAAGGCCAAACTTCCGAATGCTGCGTTCGCATTTAACATCGACGAAACGGCAATCGCGCGCATTGCCGGATTAAGCAATTTTAGAACCCACCGCGCGAAATTTCCGGGTGTCCTATACTCATCCCGACGAAATACTTCCGACTTAATTCGATTACCAAGCTCCGAAGTCCTTTTCCGATCCGATTGTGTTCAAATTTAACGTAATTTAAATTTATTGCGTGTGATTGTAGCTACGTTAATATAGAAGTCGAATATCTTATGAATATCTAAATGGTATAAGATTAAGTGTTACAATCGACGTTCAAATTCCAAGTATAATAGAAAATCAAATTTCTAGAGAAAATCGAAAATTTTTAATTTATTTCTACAAAATCTATTTCATCTTCTTTTCATTTATATTGATATCGAGGTTATATACTTTAATTCTGGATTCTCCAAATCCTTAGGAAAATGATTAAGTTAAGAACGATTTAAGATGGTTAAGTTAATTGGTTGACTTTTCGTCATTTTATTGAAAGCATTATAAGGAAATCAAAATGTTAAAAAATAAATTAAAAGATACATCAAAGATATAAATTAAAGATATAAAGGATAAAAAAAGAAGACGAATTGAAGTCGAAGAAAATTAAAATGACAATCGCCATCGTTTGAACATTAGTAAAGAAAATAAAATAAAAATGTCAACATATCACTTTGTAGCTTTACTCTGACGAAAGTCACTCCTCCGCTCACGAGAAATTTACTACACGCGACAGCGTCCTCATTGAATCAGCACTCCGGGTACAAACCGTCCGAAAGCATCTTGAAGACGTTGCCTCGGCCATTTTGAAAGCCTCGTCTCTCGTTGCTTCTTCTCGGAGCATCATCTTTTCCGCTCTCTCAGTCGCTCGCGTTGATTCTCGGTCGACGAGGCTACCTTCTCACCGGAAAGGCTCTGGCTGGCCTCGTTACCACTCTAGACGCATAAATTGGGAAAGGTGCGAGCAAAAGAAACCCACCCCCATAGCGATGTGCAATACCGTCGCCTCTCTCCAACATTCATTAGATACCTTGTACTAGCGCCGCGGCCGCAGTGTACGCCCTGCCGAGATACGCCCAACCCCAACTCCCGTTTATGAAGTAATTTGCTTCCCTGAAAGAGCAAAGTTCTGCAGGTAGTAATAAGCTTAGAGTCGCGTCGTTGCCGCGCAACGAAAATCGACACGACGAATCGGCGCCCTTACACCCCAACGACGCGAGCAAGCCGCCGAGACAAAAACGAAGACGAAGGGCTGCGCGTTAAGATTTCCAGAATAAATCGCGACTTTGAGCAAGGGGTTGCATCGCGTCGAAAGTTCGCGCGAAATAGGAAAGTATCGGATGCGAAATGTTTGTTGATGATATACGATGAGATTTGAATAAATTATTTTACGTATATCTCGTAAGGAATTTTTTACTACTCGGTGTAATAATATTATTCGCGCTGAAAAAATATGAATTAAAATTTTTCAAGTGTACTGATCATTCGCGAAATAATTGGAATTACTCGCGAATTATTCCACAGACGTTTGTGAGACATGAATTTACCTAGAGGCAAGATACATAGGTCGTTTCTTTTATCTTGTCGAGTGAACACGCTCGCGACATTGCATCGAATCACATAGGTTCCCGAATTGCCAAAGGGAAAAACGGGATGTTGCTTCTTTCACTGTGGACAATTAAACAGACACTGACTGCAAATTGGTGTCGGACCACTTCCGCGTGACTTTATCAGATCACTGGTCCCCTCGGGAACGACAAACTGCGTTTGGAAACGACGGACCATACCGGACAGCTCCGAAGGGGCTTCACGTTCGCGCAACTAACACACGTGAACACCTGCAGTTATATATACGTATAGGGGGTGGTCTGAAACGTCGCCTCGTCAATACAACGCCTGTCCCGAAACGTAATATTGATCACGTTAACGTCGTTTCACGGTTATCACGTATTCATGCTACCGGTACATTTCACCTCGCGATTCCGGCTTATTAAGCATAGCGCGAACAAAAAAGGCGTATGATTTACATTGATCATTGTTTCATTAACTGTACGCGTTATAATGGAATTGCAAAACCGTTTAAACGTAAATACATATTTATGAACTCGTGTGTTGGTTTGACACAGAATATCGTTGTATCTAATTAGCGAACTTTGTAACTTGTATGTAAATCGATATAAGTTGATACTCACCGGTAGAGTAAAACTTGTGAGAAATATAATTTTATTTGCAATATATTAAGTTTCTCGATTTCTTTTGATCATTAAATAAAGTTATATCATAAAATATATAATATATAAAAATATATATATATATAATTAAAAATAAAATTACCGAGATTAATTATGCAAATCGATTTTTCGAATATGAACACGACGAACAATCGCATAGCGAGTATGCAAATATGTTCGTACTTGTCAAATTGTTCCTATCGTAATGCGATATTTTCCCCGAACAGTGTACGACGCGACACGCAATTAATGCTTTTAAATCGCGCGTTCATTGAAGCGGAAGTACACTTTAATCTAATATGATCTGATTATCCACTGATTACCCATCAAATACAGTATGCATATACGCTATGCGATTCGCTAGAATAGAATCAACAAATAATACGAAAGCATAACTGCACAATGCGTATCGCGAACATGACATGTGAATTACTTTTATCCCGTATCGACTATAATATTCGTTTCCATGCACAACTAGTAATAAATCGTTTGATATTAGCGAATAGATAATTCAATAATATAATTTTAGTGAGCATGTTTCATAGTAGAACGTTAATTATAAAGCAAATGAAACATAAATTATGTTGTGCAAATTGCACAACGATCTAATAATGTGAAACTAATAATGAGTACTGCCTTGTATTGCCTTAATTCTTTAATTCCAGATAACAAATCTCAAAAAATAAGCAAAATCTACTTTATTGTATATTTTTCAATATCTAGCTAATCTTAAATATCGAGTGGAAAATAATGCGATGTTGGAATAGCTTTGATGATAAATTATTTCCGAAATGCTATTGATAAAAAAAGTAAATAAAATAATCAATACTCTAATATCATAAAATTCTTAAGAAAGAACTAGCTATTAATTTTCCTAATTAACTTTACTAAAATGTTTTAAATTATTATGAAATGAATAGATTTCTCATTCTTCTTTCGCACAAGGAATACTTTATGTGATATTTTTTCCGCTCTCTCTTTGTTCACAATTTAATAATTTATTTTCAGGCATTAAAATAGGATATCTCAACTTTCTCGCTGAAACTAAAGCTCTGTTATTGATTTTCTCTTCGTGAATATTTTACTTAGTCATATTGTTTTTAATAAACAACAATTATAACAGGATGTATGTATCAAACATTTATTTCAATATAGAAATAATGAGATTTTTTCCTATAACTCGAATATTAAAATAGCACTTTATCTGTTTTTACAATTCTATCATATAGATACATCCATAGAAACGAGCCAGTGAATCGATACTTCTCAATGGTATACTTTGTGAATTACTCTCGTCGATTTCGCGCACGGAAATGGACACTTTATGCGATCGCTTATATCAAATGATGTGTCTAATGATGTGTCAAGTCACATGTGTAACAGATATTAATCTAACAATAAGTCTAACATTAATTTTTAAACGATAAGATCAATGTTTTCTCACAATCTCCAGACAAATTTCAATTAACTAACAATTTTTACTTGCTTCTTTGATTGATATAAAAATATATTTTATTATCCATCAACGCGCAAATATTTTACTGACAAATCCAAATCGAGTCGCATAAGCTTATTTCTTATATTTTAATACTGACAGATACTAGGTAAGAAAATTTTTTTCATTTAAGATTTATGAAATATAAAAATGTTTTTAAAATAAATAAAATTATTGAAAGAAGGCTCCCATTATATCTCGCCGAGTCATTTGGTATGCGCGCAATAAAGGATAGAATACAGCCGTTAATCGTATTGTATGATTTCACGCCCTCGGCATGATATGTCTGTACAGTCGAGTGCCGGTTCCGGATAGGGTATTATTACGAATCTCGCGATCCTGACACGCCGCTGGTGCGTACCACCATGCACGATCCGCTCATTACGTTTCATTTGTCCGATGCCATGAGCGCCATTTACGCATGGCAGGCATCATTAACCCTTTTAGCGCCGGATGAGTGAACTATCGATTGTACGTACCATACGTTATGGGGGGTATACAGGAACGGCCTTAGCAAGGCACAATTTAGGCCCTTAATGAGGCCCCGAAACAAGGACTATAACATGTAACCAGCTTAGCCTATGATCATGTATCTGCAAAGAGATTAAAATCGATAAAGTTTCATCAAACTCCCGCTTTCTCATTTCAAAGTTATCGATGAGGGAAAATAATTCTCATGTTTATTCATAAATTTATAATAATGCAATAATCAATGTGTTCTTTTACATTGCATTTATACGTATATAGCGAAAAACTCATTGAAAATATATCAGCTTTTATTCTTGTAAAATTGATCAAATTAGCATAAGAGCAGTTTCTGGTACAGCTACTGGTTCATGCATGTAGACGTATTCGTACACGCTCGGGTACGTTCTCGAGAGAGAAATAAGCAACGGAGAACGCGTCTCGTTCGTTTCGCATGTTTCAGAAACGGCTCCTACATCGCGATGCTACGCCTGCGAGGCAACGCAATCGTTTCAGTGCCGATCCATACAGCCATCAGGTTCACGCAGACAATCTCAGCTCGAGGCGCGTTTTTCTTTTCTATACACGAGAGCGAGCGATTTATTCTTATATCCTTGACGCCATGCGAAAAAACTAAAAGAAAGCTGCCGATACTATGACGCGTGAAAACAATAACCTGATGTGAGAGAAATTTCACAGAAGGCTGATCGTAAATTCTCGAAATACTATTCGATTGAAAATCAATATGCGTACGTATTATTTGGCAATTGAAGTTATTTTTCTCGAATAACGATGTATGTGAGGCGATTTTTTTTCTGGCACTCGCAATTGTCTTGAGTATTGATTTGACATTAATTCAATGTATGCGTTCTTTTAATAAATTGCAAATTTATTTCATAATTATTTTTTTTAAATTCTTTTTATACAGTTTAAAATAATAAAATTGAAAAACTTATCTCCATTTTCTATTCCGTTTAACTATTATTAAATTTACTTCTTTCATCAAAAATAAATACTTTTTTGCGTAAGATTTGCTGAAACTGAATTGTATGTACGCGTGTCTAGCTCTAAAACTAGCCCTAAAATTAAATCAATAAATATATGTAAAATTATAAATGCGGAAATTCAATTATATATATAATGAAGGAAATGTCACATTTATAAATATCATAATATTTTTTATTTTCATGCACATCTGTAAGAATTTCACATATAAAATGTTATTATTTTTAATCAATATTAGAGTTTCTAAATTTCTATGGATTCATCGTTCTAGCAAGGATGGACCTGACATCTATCTTTGTCACTAAAATAGATACTGTGTCCGCAACTTTTTTACCATCCCTTTCTGATTTAATTTTTGTTAAATACTGACAACACATTTTAAATACTGATAATATAGTTTAAAACATGCAAATACATAACACATCTAAATACAAGATTGTTTTTACCACAAAAATAACACGAAATTTAATATAAATCGAAATCAACCCTCAACAAGTTTAACCACCCCTCAATAGATGGTGCTGTTCTCCTGTTTAAATATGAATAAAATTATTAATTATTTCAATTATAATGTTATTTATTAACTAACTTCATAAATGCCTTAACAGTATATCAAAAAACAAACAAATGAATGCGAACAATTAAACATAAAGGAATCAATAATATTTAGTATACTACTATCTTGACTATCGGTATCAAATTTATAGATTATCATACACAAAGATAAAATTAATTAACTCCACTGAAAGCAATGTTCGAATAAATATTTTTTAGCATTCCTAATTCAAGATTCTATAAAAAATATAATAGAAACATTAATATAAAATAAATATTATGTTTTGTAAATTGAATAAAAAAAATGGTTAAGATTTACTAGATTATGTAATAGAAAAAATTTCATCAAATTAGTAGTATTGAAAGCTTTTATCAAAAGATGTGATGCGAATAAAGCTTGCAAAATATATTATAATGTAAAGAATTCATTTATTAAAAAAGAGTCTCAGTAGAGTATAAGCTTATTTATTAATAAATTATCAACGAAATAGACTACACAGGATTCAACTTCACATGTTAATGATTTATTAACTTAGTTTCACATACAATAGTATTATGCGTGAACGATCAAACATTGTATAAACAAAATTTACAAAATAAAGTATAAGTCTTTACATCTAAAAGCTACTAGTGTAGTAGTGGATCACATAGCTTCATACTTTTTCTCGGGTCCGGCAAATATTGCTCTTTCCGAGACTATCTTCTTCTTTATTTTATTTCCTATCTCTCATATATGTATATATATATTTATATATATTTGTATTTATATTTATATATTTATATATATTCATATTTATATATTTATATTTATATATAAATATTATGCCAAATATTAAATAAGATAGCTTTTGCTAATTTGTCCTAGCACGGAATTCGGGTGTGGGGAGGAATCGGGGGAATCGTGTACATATGTATATTATACTCATTTAGAGAGATTTAATGATCTCTCTATCTTGTAAATATAAAATTATCATCTCTTATTGTAATACCACTGACAATTGATATAATATATACGTATATATACATACACACATATATATATATATATATATATATATATATATATATATATATAGCTATGTTATTTGCAATAATATTTATAATGTACATCGAAAGTGCATTCGTCGCGTTTCTCCTAAATTTGTTAACCGGTAATTTCAATCACGATAAGTCGTTTGTCATTACTAATAAGACCGTTTCGCTTCTTCCTTTCTTTCTTTTTTGGTGCCACTTGCAATTCGTTCGCTAAAAGAATTCCGTTTCCTTCCTTATCTCGATTTTTTCGCACATGCACACTGTTTCGTCATCTACATTTTTTGCGCGCACACGCACACTGTACATTCCGTTACAGAGGACAAAAATGGCCTGCGTACTCTCTCGTTTCTTCATTATATCTCTCTCAAAACACAACAAGCGAACGAAACCGCTCCGTAAATACTCTACTTTTGATATAAATAATAATAGCAATAAATATATCTGCCGAAAAATCTCGTGACTTTTATTTCACGCTCTAATAACTATCGGTATATAATTCTCCAAAAGATTCGCCGCGCGCACGCCTAATTGTCGTCCGTCCGATTAAACTGTCAACTATCTTCTTACGCTACTATGTCATAATCCTTCGTTCAGTCGATGCGACGCAACAATTTTCGACGATGTAGGCCCTTCGTTAAAACTTGCAATGTCCGAGCTGACTGAGCCATCGAGGAAGAAGTTTGCCCGTCAAAGATCTATTTTTGATCCAAATAATCTTACATTGAGTGAAAAATTAAATAATAAACATACGTTGAAGACAGATTTGTTTTAATTGTATGCGTACAAGAGCTACTTCTTCCCTTTTACTTTCATACGGCGTTGTATAAAAATGTGGCATATATTAAACGTACTCTACTTACATCATGTAATGACCCGTAAAGAATGTTCTTATAAAATAGCCCTATAATATATTTTTTTTCTTTCCCAGTCATCTTTCGCGACATTTTAAATAATTAGAAGCCACAATGTTCGCTGTTGATAGAGATGCATTATTAACGCCTAAAATCGTTCGCTCGACAGCTCGTGTAATAATTAATACCTTCATTCGCCAACATTTGCATTTAGCATTAAACAATCATACTCGTCGACTGTTCATCTCGCACGGCGTGATTATTAATAAGGCGCGTAAATGTATATATGTATATGTATATCTATTTACAATATCATGGAAAATATACAAAGAGCATCGGCACTACAGTATATATTCTCGATTCTTTTTAAGACGTTTGATTCTTGCGTATATGTCACTGAGGTAAGTTTTCACTGGTTTCTTTTTTAAACTACGGTCACTCTCTCGCATTGCATGCTCGAGAGAGAAGGGACAAGTACTCTCGGCAAACATCTTAATTTACATCGATCCCAGAGAAAGAAATTAGCAAAATCTCACGCACCAAATTGAGGACCGTTTTTTGCAGAAAAATTGGCATGTATAAAAACTAAAAACTTTTATAAAAAGTTTGTCAATTATCTCCGTAAATATCTTTATTGAAAGATGAGTATAGATAACTTTATTAACGAAATCTATTATAATACTTTCTAAATATGTTGCTAAAATATGGAAAATTGTATAATATGAATAATTAAATTGCTATAAAAATTATAAAACAACTATAATTAGTAAAATTTAATGTTTAAAAAATAGGAAATTCTGTAATTTTGTTGAATTATATAAAAGCGGCCCTCAACTATTCAACTACGAATCATTTGAAACGCTAGTTTGGGCGAGAGAAATTGAATAAAAAATTAGAAATGTCTTAACTTTTAACGGTCCCGTTGTGTGTGTATAGTATGTGTATGTATAGTATATGTATGTATGTGTGTATGTGTATGTACAGTAATGCCAGCCATTTACGTATTATATTCTTTCTATCATCTTTTTTTTATTTTCACACAGTATGTTTTACTGAAAACGTGCAGATTTGAAAGAATTGTCGTTCGCGGCCGTGATATGTTTTTCACCATTCATCAAATGAAACGTTGCATTGCAACGCGTTTGGTCAAGATGAAACGTTACGAATCGTATCGCAGGAAACGAGAATACGATTCTCCGCTGTCAATTTCTTTGCGAAACTTAGTAATATGTGATATCGCGAACTTTTGATTTATTTTGATATAATGTCCTTAAGTAGAGATGCGCACCGGGAAAACTGCTCGCAAAATTTTTACGAGCTTTACATGGTATATGATATTTGTGATTATGCCTAAAAGTGGCCCAAGTCGCAAATATAAGAAAATTAAATCATCAATTCCTTGTTTTATTCATATTTTATAAATTATACACGGGCTCATTTTAAATTTTAAAGTTACGAAAAACAAATATTATAAAAAATTAACATTTTATATCTTAGCATGATAAAACTATTTAAAAATATTTTTTAATACATAAAAATTTTATTATCTCAGAGTAAAAAAATATGACTCGGGCAACTTTCTGCTTTAAGAGAAGACAGAAAACGTACAGTTGTAGACAAGACTTTGTTTGAACCGAGAAACCATCTTCATAAAAGATTTATAATTCCTCGTGGATATATAAGGTGACATCAAGCGATTATCTTTTGATATAGAGTAGCTCCGATTTAATCTCAGAGGCAAATGTAAGCTTACAGACTCGTCGCATATGCGTTTTCACTAACGTTAATTTATTTGTAAACTCGTTACACTGTTGGCCTTTCTTATATATATCTCTCTGCATTATTTGTTAATAAGATGTTTATCGTCATAGTTGACATATTTACAGATGTAATATAACGCTAAATCTGTACGGACCCGTTTTATAGCTAATTGTAAGTGTTATGCAGCCAGTGCAGTTATAGCAAAGTTTCTCAAGTTCCAGCGTGATTTACGTATGCGCGTGCGTTTCTCGAAGAAATCAAAGTTACAAATCATAGAAAACGCAAATTAGGAATCGCGCGATATTTTTTGATACTTGCATCTTCTTTATTGTCTATTGTACATTTCTGAACGCGTCGAAATTATTTCAATAAAAATAAACTTGTGATTTTTATCGCAACTTCAAATATTCAGTTTATAGCATTTATAGCGTTTCCTTGAAAGAAAAATTGAATTATATTTTTATTCTAAATATTGACGGTATATATATTTTAAGTCTTATGTCAAAATTTTGTTTTGTTTTATTTTATTATTAGCTACATGTAATTTCTTTTTATTTTTAATAATCTAAATATCTAAAAATTTGTTATATTTGCTCTGAAAAATCTGAATATTTAAAACGACGTTAAAAGTCAATTACTCGTGTGTGTGCATTTGTTAAAAAATACCTGGAAACCACATCTTGCAGCGGATTGCTTCGCTACTACGTACTATACAAAATCGACCCGTAAATTATTTAATTGCAGCGTGTGCCAGGTTTATATCGTTTGAGGAACATTTTGTTAAAAAGATGATCGCGCGGATCAAAAACGTCTTTGCAGACGCATATAGATTAAAAATAGTTCAACGAGCCTGCAGCCGATGTTGTCACGGTTTAAAACAATTATTCACACTCTGTATATAGCCTTCTAAAAAAATGCATTACTCTCTATGGATAGTGTAATGAAGGTTTGTTCGCAAAAATATCTTTTTAAACCTATACACGTTTGCTTACACGATTGCCCACATATATGGGCAAATACATATTTTCAGGAAACATCCATGCCTTCAAATGGCACGTGTAAATTGTAAAAACCACGCGTAGTAATCGGGAGAGATTGTATAATATATATTAATTATAGAAAGTTTGTGTGTTTAAAACACCGTCTTTTCTATTATTTTATTAATGGAATCTATAGACGAGTGTTCGAATAAAATAATTGTGTGACAAATTATTCGCTTATGATATAAATGTAATCTCCTTCTATCAATCGAAAAACATCTGTGAAAAACTATCGCTTCCAATATTTTGCTTTCTGTACGTAGTTACATAGATATTTAGTATTAGAGTAAATAATCTAAGAGAATGCATGCTGTAGGCCTATTTTGTATGAATTGGCCGTAGTATTTCTTGCATATGTATGTATATATATATATATATATATATATATATATATGTATAATATATTTCACTATTAATTATGCAATTTTACATGCCTGACCATTTCTTTATTAAACAGATGCTATTCGTCATAAAACAGAATGCACAAAAAATATTACAGCAGATATTACTTAGGCTTTGTCAATTAATTTTATAGAAAAAAGAGAAAAATGCTTGTTACTGTTATATGAGATTGTTGTAATACAGTTCTATGTTTAGCGTTGCATTCTCATGGCCATCGTTTCTGGTATCCATCAAAAGCATTTCTTTCAATTTAATCATGGACAAAATTTTTGATTATGTTATCGGAGACGCTTTTCACATAATCATACGATGCTGTGTGAGCGTCCTAAAGCGTAATATTTATATATAGGAATGGGAAAAAGTTTTAGAGAGAGATAAGATTGTACAATCTCTTCTTTTTGCTCAGAGATGAAATTCTTATAATGATTTTACAAAGAATTCCGATTGTTCGAATGTAGCAAATCACAGTGAACGATCACCGAAACATATATGACTGTATATTCATATACTTTCAAAGTGATTCATTTAAATAATATTTTTGCATCATTTATCACGTATCAACGTTAACATCACGTACTTTTGCACCATCTTACTTAATTTGTCACGTTAGAATCGTTATGTGTGTAATAAAATTTACCGTGATTAAATTAAATCGCACTGAATTGTACCTGCTTCAAAATCGCTTATTTCGCAATTACTTCTATCTAATTAATCAATCATTAATTATGAAGCAAACGGAAGTATATTGGTAATTTATAGGACGTGTACAATTTGTGTGAGAATTTATTAATAATTTATTAAACGGAAAGCTGACTAAAAATTACATTTCCGCACAAAGATCTTCGATACTTTGCGATTTACGACAAATGTAGTGTCGATCGCACGGATGTTTGCACTGACACCCATGATTAAACAACCATGATCAACACGGATCACCGGCATTGTTTCTGTTCGGCTTTGGCATGGTCCATGATTGCCCTTTTCGATGATCTCTTGGCCTCCGATTTGCCAGCGCCATTGATACCCTTTGAACTGGTTGCTGGCAATGATGTCACTTTGGGCGACTTTTTCAAGTCTTTGTGGTCGCTAGACGCCTCCGTCATCTTGTCCAGTTCCGCCATCGCCTCTTGTATCGCATTTTCCAATTGCATATTCAATTTACGACTTCTAGAAAAATAGGGGAGGAACGAGAAAATTGTACAGTTAGACAAATGATTACCAGCGATTACACGTGCGGATTAGACCGATCAGAATAATTGAGCTCATAATATAAAAGCTAAACACACAATCGCGACTAATAGACTTTGCCAAGCATAAGTGATAATAGTTGGCTACATTATAATTAACGCGTACAATTTTTTGTCAAAGAGAAAAACCACGTCAACGAGTCATAGAAAAATATTTTTTTTTTCTTAGAAATAATTTGATTGTGTTCATATAGATTTCTCAAAAATTTTTCTATACAATCGTCTATCACATCGCGCGTGTGTTATGGAAATTAGAATTATATGTATATTTAATAATACAGAATAAAAAAAGAAAGGGGAATAAGAAGAAAGATGGCTGAGAGATTGAAGTAGAACCACTTAACATATTAATGTCCAGCACATATAAGTATCAATATCCTTTGGCTAAGTTAACAAGAATATTGAACCGCAGCTACGCAGTAAGCTATGCGGGATAGATTTAATTGGCTGTTGGCTTGCTAATAAATACTGTATGATTACAATCACTATAAGAGTTCTTCAGAAAGAAAAAAGAAAAAATTTATTATTATTAGATATAAATTTGTTACGAGATAGATTTTCATGTCTTATTTTTATCGCAATATGTTCTAATAATGCGATAAAAATGTAGTAAATTTGTTACAAGATAGATTTTCATGTCTTATTTTTATCGCAATATGTTCTAATAATGCGATAAAAATGGATCAAGTCTGTAGATATCTATCTCGTGTAGCACGCGTATCTTTCTTCGTTTATTCTTTCTCTTCTAAAAATGTACAATTATAATTAATTAAACGTAATACAATTTATATAACATGACGTGCATATTTTATGCAATCTTAAAAAGGCGACATAATGCAATTCTACTATTTGACATTTATAATGCTCCGAATAAAAGCATAAATTATATATATATATATATATATATATATATATATATATATATATAATTCATAATTCTCTAGAATCGAGAATGCCGGACGTGGAGAAAAAAAAATTTTTAAATACTCAAGCATCTCTCCTATTTTTTGTTTTCCCCTGAATATTTACATTAATGCGATGTATATTAAGCGACAAGATAATTCTAAGAGACTCTCATCTTTCGATAGTTCATCCCTGTCGGGGCTGACTCACTTCCTAAACTTTTTACGGGCGCGATGATGCGCCTCGAGGCCTTCGGAGAGGGACTTGAGGGCCTTGACATCGACTTGGGTGCGACCACCCCCGCCCCCGTACCACCGGACCCAAACCGTCTTAGTACCCGGAGGGCCCAAAGATTCGACTTTTCCCGGCCAGGCCGGGCTTCCTCTTGCTGCACCCCACACTAGGTCACCGACCATCAGTTTCCATTGTTCATGGTTTCCGTCGTCTAAGTCCTTTGTCTCGGCTACTGGGGGTTCCAAAGAAGGCACGGTATCTTTCAGAGTTTTATAATCTCGATTGTTTTCGCGTGATTATTAAAAAATTACAAAAAAGCCCATCTCCGAGAAAAGACTTTTGTACAGACATATTGGATAGAAAACTGTGACGGAGTCGTATAAAGATAATTGAGATAATTTTTTAAAATATGATTAATTTTATATTGAATATTATATATTAATAATATTAAATTGCTGCCACTTCTTCTTTTTATCAAGAATTTATAGTGATATTTATAGTGATTTTTCTCCTATTATATCACGATTTTATTTACTTTACAAAATATCAATAATTGTTTTTATCTAACTTATATGAATTGTTTGAAGAATATATTAATATTTTCAAAGGATATATTTTGTATTAACATTTGCCACGATTAGCTACAAATTTACCATTATTAAAACGATCAATAGAATTACAAATAATTAGTTTTCATGTATATAAACGTGTACGTACATATCGTGATACGATACCGCATAATTTCCATCTGATACATCTGTATTGATCTCGATTGCGAGATGTGCAACGCATAACAGCGAAACGTTATGCTTATAGTGCGTGTCGCAGAGGAATATTTGAAACTGATGGTTTAACTACTCGTCCAATAGTATCGTAACAATGTGCTTCTTGCTCGCGTATGTGCTCGTTAAAAATGATTAGTAGCTTCATTCAATGGTGATAGGCGAGTTCCAAGGCAGAATGAAATATCAGATGATTCGAATACATGCAATGATTTTCTTGATATGAATGTTATTTATTCTATATTGTTCTTTTTGCATTATTCATTTATGAGAAATCTCTTCATACATATATCGCTCAAGCGAATAAACTTATAATAGAAGCTTATAATACTCGAAAAAGATCAGGTTTTCAAATTTTAACAAATTTTAAGAAACTTTTTCATTCCTTCTTTTATTATTTTTAACTTTTTCAATGCGAGTTTCTTTGTAAAAAAAATTATGATTGATTGATTTTGCGAATAATTATAGTTAAATATAACAATTTTATTTTCCGATTCATCCTAAATTTATTAATCCAACTTTATAATTCAACATCCAATTTTATTTCACATTTATATCCACCTAAATCATTGTCCAGTAAATGTTCCGCAGTCGTAAAATAATTCGAAAAAAAGACCTCCTCGGGAATATGCACATGCTGTACGCAAAACATGAGGGTGTATATGTACAAGGTACGTTGAAATAACACACGATAGTGAGCCACACCCCTTCCGAAATGAACATATGATTCAAGACCCTTGGCCACTCGGATGACAATGTAATTGCATGGGTGATGATATTAACAAACCTGACAGCCAATTAGTAAACGCAAAAAAAGGGGATCTTCAAGGGCATTATTTACAAATGTCAAAAGTTATTTTCTTCACTTCCCCAAGCGACGTCGAAGACTCGTACGTGATGAATGAAGGATATTTAGTACTGACACCACTTACCTGTCTCTCTTCGACTTCTCGTTTAATATGATTAATAATGCGACATTATAAATCAGTCGCTATCATAGACTAATTCTAAGAACTCAGTTCTGATTCGCGCAAAATATTTTTCTGGCATAAAGCTTCGAAGAGGGAATGATCCCTTTCGATCTAGCATCCAATTCTTGCATACGCAGAATCTCGAATATTGTGAAAAAAAGCTGCTACCAAAGCAATTGCAATGCGGCAAGCGTACATTTTATCATGCAACGATCAAGCACACAAATTAAATAAATAAATAAATACATAAATACTATTAACACACAGGCAAAATTATGGCATACGTGGCACTCGGTTGAAACAGCAAATAGAGTTAGACAATGCCAATGAAAATTAGACAGTGTACGCGAGCATGTGAATTGCAAATAATTCGATTAAAATCATAATTTGAAATACTCTTAATAATAACATTCATACGATAATTATTTGGTGATAAAGAGCAACGAGAAGCGCATTGTTTTTCTCTTGTCTAAACGAAATCATAAATGAATTGGTAAAACAATGATCGATGCTTTACGTTCCTCATTTTCACAAAGAACTAACGAAAAACATCCTGAAGAAGAAACTTTTTTACGATTATCGAAATAAAGTATTAATCTGTGTATATGATCAATATAACTTTAATATACTTGTCATTAAATTATAAAATAATTTATATGCAAGTAGTCTAAGTATTCTCGTATAAAATATAACTAAATATTTTTTTTATTCCGATATATATTATTCTATTAAAAATTGGAAATTTTTGTACATGTTAATTATAAATCTATACTACATTTCTTTCTCGTTTACAATGACAATTATATAATTTCCAAGTCTAAAGTTCTAAGTTTAAAGTTTCTTTGTAGAATGCTTTTACCGTTACTAATTGTAAGCGGAAGTATATTTTGACTACTCATATACTATTAACATCTAAGAGTACCATACAATACTGACCATCTTGGTCTTCATGCAGAGTAGAATGCATGGAATGGATGGAGTCCAGCTTTCGCTTGATTCCGCGGCCGAGGGCATGTTCCCTGCCCTCGCACCTCACCGTGCTCACCACACCTTCGGCTTGCTTCAACGTCTCTGACGTATAGATCTGTCAAATACAACTCGATCAACTCAGGCACAAGCCTACCAATCGCATGCTAATATCATTTCAGTATATCATTCAGTGCCGATGTATTATTTTTTATTACTTAAGAATTTCGATTCGTAGTTTATAAGAATTTTTTTATTTTTCTCGATCGAGCATAGGAGACAAAAGCGCAAAATTCCAATTAAAATATACAAGAATCGGACAATACAAAAGAAAAAAAAAACAACAAATAGAATTGAAGGAAAAAATTATTAGAAAGATTAAAATTTTGTGACCGATATCTCCAATGCTTTTAATGCAGAAATCACGCGATTCATCGGTGCATGCAAACGATAATACTAAAAGAGACAAACTCAAACTCTGTTTACACATGCTTACATTGCAAGGTATATATATGTTTAGAGAGAGAATCATATATATAATTTTTATCAGAGAGAGAAAAGGATAATTTTCAGTAAAAATTTATTTTTTCGTTATTATATATAAAAAGGAGTGATTTTTTTGCTAATTAATCCGATCAACACACGGTTAGTAATACAATTACATTATTGCAATATACGATTTAAATAATAACGCTACGAATAAACGAGCGCTCTTCACCATAGTGAAGATGTAAAAATTATTAACGTTAAATACAAACTAATTACAAACTTAATATTATCGAATGTAAACCGATCGCAACTTAATAATGCCATTGATATATATCTATCTCATTCCAATTTACAAAATTAATTAATTTTGTCCCGCGCGAAAAGAAAGCTGCGATTACTCGTCTGATGATGAATCACTCTCCTCAGCATCGTCGCCCTCTTGCGCATATACGAATTGATTATAAACGTATGGATTAATGTAGGCTTGCTTACTAGGTGTGTAGTTAACAACAGCAATGCCATTAGGGTCAGACCTATAATTATATAAATGTGGATACATGTTGGACGGCGCGATGCCAACGTTAACAAATTTTTGCGAATACCCGACATTTTGTGGAGGACAATAAGACATCCCGGTGTTATGTCGTTCCAATAATTTCTCTGTAGAATTTTGTTCGATCTCTTCTTGCTCCATGACATGTTGTTCGATTTGAGAGACGCGATTATTATCTACGCACGATTTATCGTTGAACTTGTTATTAATTTGAGGCGACATAGTATAATGAGCGTGATCTGGCACTAAGGCTTGCTGTCGATAAACGTTCGCATTAGGGACATAATGCTGGCCATGATAAAGGATTGGTTGATAATGACCGTGACCTATGATTTGCAATGGATTGATCTCAATCTCCGAATGGGAAATATCCGTCATTTCTTTACTGACGCTTAGTTGATCTTCCACGGTAGAGTGGTCCATTGTGTCTGAATTAATGGAATGATTTGGTGATGAAGTGTCCATATACTCCTGTGAGTCAGCGTATGTGTTTTCTGCGTGTGTCGTATCGGCTGGCTGGTGCATGTCTATTATAGTTAGATGACGGTTGACCTGCTCTACGTGGGTACCAACCTGGATCCCAGTGGTCACTGTCGACTCCACGTAAGTCTTTCCGTGCAAGCTCGGTTGATTCAACGTGATTTCCTTGGTGGCGATACTTTGCATTCTCCAATCTTCCGATGCTACCTGTACATCGCCCGAATCCGGTTCGCTGCTCGAAACGCAATGAACCATAGGCTGAAAATAAATTGCGCATCACGTGATAATTAATAAATGCGGATATTCTTTAAAAGAAGGAAAAAAAATTCTACACGTCTTTTAAGCTATAATAATCAAAATTTAAACAAAAATTAAATCATATCTTCTTCTATAACATTAAGAAATTAAAATTTGTTTTAAAATAAAAAATTAGAAACGATTCCATTTATTATAAATTATTTTTTACCGTAGACGACGAGTGATGTCTAGCAGTGATTGGAGGCGCTGGCGAAGCTGCACCGTGTGTAGTAGTGTCCACGGCCGGACTATTGGATCTCTGACTATTTCCAGGACTATGAGTAGTCGTATCCGGTGGCGATCCTTGCCGCATCATCGCCGATTGTACCACATTGGTTTGATTTCCGGCAGTTTGCGTAGATACTGAATGCCTTGCCATAAGCGGACTATGTTGTTCATTTTGTTGAGCCGTTTTTTCCACAACGGTCGTGCTACTACTAGCGAGTACATATTGCTGCTGCTCGATATTCTGATCAGACGATGGCGAATTTATTCCGCTCTTAGGGGAAGATGATGCCGCTTTTCCCTGAATCATACCGGAGCTCAGGATATACGATTGATTCTGATCGAGATTTAAAGAAGGTTCGACCGCTTGTCCACCGTTAGAAGTTGCGCTTTGAAAATTTGGTATCTGATTATTAGACACCATAGTCGTTTGTTGCTGTACGATCGTCGTATTCTGCTGGACGAATGTTGTATTCTGTTGATTCGATGCCGAGGAAACGGCAATGTTTTGCGCGGTAGCACAAGGTACCATAAGAGTTTGCCCATTCATTTGTATGAATTCCTGTTGACCCTGCATGTTCGGTGGTCTCACTTGTGAGGTATTGAATGTTACTTGCTGATTCGGACTGACATTTGCTACTATTGGACTTAGTTGATTTCCGAAAGATGTTGTTCCATTTACCAAAAACTGGCCACTGTTTGGTGAAAGAAATTGTGCTCCCGGACTGTGCTGCTGAATTATTTTTCCACTAGTCGCTTGCGGTGCTCGTATTACCATACCAGCTGGACCGGCAGCCAATATACTTTGACTGGGATTGAATATACTACCATGACTCTGCACCGGTGTCAACACATTCTGTCCATTGACATTCTGTATCTGAAGCTGCATCCCAATGTTGCCCGTATCCTGCAGCAATGTGGCCGTTCCATCAGCAGACATAACCATGCTACCTAAACCAGGCACGATAAACTGCTGAATAGTGGGGAAATTTTGAACCATCCCAGTCGCTCCGTTCAACAAATTCACTGGTTGAAGAAGATTTATTTGCTGAGTCGGTTGAGGATTCGTAATTATTTGCTGAGCATTAAATTGTGCAGATGCCGCACCAGTCTGACCATTCATGACTAATTGTGCCGGTGCTCCGCCTTTGCCAGGTACAATAGTTAACGCCTGAAGCATAGGCCCGCCTATACTCTGAGCCTGAAAGTTCTGTTGCGCAAAGTTCGACTGAGATTGCATTAGCATACCAGCGTTTTGCTGGGACGAAGCGATGTGCAGCATCGATGCTACGGTCTGCGGATTCGCTTTTCGCTTCTTATATCCTTTCTTCTTGGTCATCGCTGATTCCGGCGATAATAATGCCGGTTGTCGATTTATCGTCATACCTTGATTGGCATTGACAGTTCTAGATACATCCTGATTTGTGTCGAGGATTGACTGAGTGTTTTGTATAACGTTGCCGGTAGCAACCGTTAAATGCGGTATCTGCACATTCTGACCTATACCGTCCATCGTCATCACGCTAGGCTGAATTAGCACTGGCGTCTGAATAGTATTCACGAGAACCGTCGGTTGTCCTATCACTTGTTGGGCTACCGCAGGAATCACTTGGCTGACGGCTCCAGTCACGCTAGTAACCATCGGTGATACCGACAACGGTGGCATAGAACTGGCATTGGAAATGATTTTCGGTGGAGGAGGTGCCATTACGCCATTGATAGCCGACCCAGTACTCGCCATGATGAGTTGACCGCCGCTGGATACCAGTATATGGCCAGGCGGTAGCGTCGATCCGGCAGAATGTTTTAATATACCACCAGAAGTGAGGACGTTGTGAACTTGAACGTTGGCTTGGGGATGCTGCTGTTGTGGCTGCTGCTGCTGCTGCTGCTGCTGCTGCTGCTGCTGTTGTTGTTGTTGGTGGTGGTGGTGGTGCTGTTGCTGCTGCTGTTGAGTTTGCGGCTGCAATGACGAATTCGTACTTGTCTGAGGTACTTGTATGCTACTGACAACACTTTGGACCATTTCGAGCGGAGACTTAGACACCATTGTCGAAGATTGATTGTGCGAAACAGTGGAATGAGTGGTAACTGAAGCACTTGGCACATTCGTTAATGTCGTAGATTGTGCTTGATGCTGCGGCTTATTCGGCAAAAGATTAGGTATAGCGGGATTCGGTATCGCAGATGGTGTGTTTATGGAAACGGTAGCGGTATTCGCTCTTCCAGCTAACACAGACGTAATTGTATTACTGCTAACTGTATGACCACTGGCCATAGTTGTTATCACGGATGATGTTCCACCGAAAGTGTTCATAGATATCCTAGAAACTGCGTTTACAGCGTGCGGATGCGGTTGATAACCGTCCAAGGAATTTTGTCTACTCGTTATTTGTCGTTTCACTTGAGGTGTTAAATTGTCCGATGCGGAGGAAGACGTCTGAGATGGCGATGTGCTAGGTGGAATACAGCTGGAACTCATTGTACCGGAACTAGGAGTCTCAGATCTTTGTTCTTGAATGTTACTACTAATCAAGGATTGCGACGGCTGTTGTTGCGCTTGTGGAGTTATTGTTTGGGAGGGCATTTGGCCTGACAAGTGTGAATGAGGTGTTGGTGGTTGCGAATAACTATGTGGTGTCGCTGGTTGCGATGAGATAAGGCTCTGCGGAGTTGCTGGTTGCGAAATCCCAGGTGTCGAAGCCGTTGGTGTATCCGAATTAGCTGGACTATTCGTACCGATAGGAGATCCATGACTGGTGCTCACAGTACCGCCTTGTATTGGTCTAGAGTCAATTTGTTGTTGATTGCTCGTTTGATATCGTTCGCTGAATGTTGACGACGTGACAGGATCTTCGCGCTGATCCGTATTCATCAGGTACTGTCGTTGCATCTGTTGCTTATATTGATCTTGAATATAAGACTGTGTATCAGCACTGGTGACGCAACCTTGACACGGACTGCTCTCGGAATCTGTGCCATTGTTGCTCGATGTAGGCGTCATACTGCTGTGTACGACAACCGGCGAAGTCGCGTGATTCTTTACAGAAGCAAATGACGACGAGGTACTTGTAGGACTGGCGATAGAGGAAGGCTTTGGTTGAGAATTATAAGTGTTCGAGACATGCATGCCATGATTGGCTTGAGGCGACGCTTTCGGATTGTTGTTCAACATGCCCACTTGAGAGCTACTGACACCGGTTTGTCTCGATATTGTGCTATTGAGCAGCGCCGTCTGCTGGGCGAGGTACCCGCTGGGATCCTCTAGGAACGAAGGACCGCTGCTATTGAACGTTGAACCTATCTGATTATTATTTTGCTGATTCTTTTCGCTGAACTCATCTACTGGACTTGATACCGAATGTTCTAATCCGTTATTTGTTCTTGATTCTACGGCACTGTGTTGTCGCTGTTTCTTTACTATTATTTTATTCGATTTCGCTTTCTTTCGCGCAGCCTCATCCGTCCAGTTGGAAGGCTGTGGAATGTGATGATGAAGTGGTGGCACGCGATCAAACGAGTTGCAGGTGATATTCTGCACAGTGACGAGGGACGGTTGATGGGATACGGTCGCAGCACGATTCTGCTGCCATGGTGGTGTTCTATTGTTAAAATGCAAGTTGCCGGGCTGCCCATTTGGTCCCATACCAGACTGCTGCGCCTCAACGGCGTGAGTCGTATTCGGGCTTCTTCCCGTGTGATTGGATAAAACGAACTGCTGTTGATGTCCCATCTTTGCATCTGTGTTTGTCCCTTTCGAAGGATCAAAGTTCCTCATCGGATATTGTACTTGGTTTTGCGCGTACATTCTCTGAACGTTCTCGTGAGAATTATTTGGCAAACCATTTTGAACTACATGATGTCGTTGCAATGAATGATTATGTAACAGAAGTTGTTGCTGTTGTTGTTGCTGCTGTTGTAACTGTTTCGCATTTAAATCCTCATCATTAATTGATGACGCTCGATTGTGCCTATTTTGAATGTCAGTAGCATTGATGTTAGTCATAATGGCAGAGCCAGTTTGCTGCTGCATAACGTCCACAGAGTGATGATTTATTTGCTGATTTGGATATTGCGGCTGAATGCAAACTTGCGATAACTGCTGCTGATGTTGTTGTTGTTGTTGCAACTGCTGTTGAATCTGCATCTGAAAATGATCCGATGATTGTGGCTGCATAGCATGCTGACTTTGTTGAGGCTGTTGCGGCTGCATCTGATGCTGGTGAACTTGATGCAATTGCGGATGAAGGGCAGCTTGATTCGACACTTGCGATGATTGCATATGATGTATGTAACTTTCAGCAGGATGCTGAGAGTAATTTGTCGACTGCGGCTGATCTATTTCCTGAGTCAAGTGCTGCTGTTGTTGTTGCATATTATGCTTTTGAATCTGTTGCAAATGCAATTGTTGCTGCTGTTGTTGTTGCGAATTCAAGTGCTGCTGCTGTTGTTGCATTACATGCATCGACTGTTGATTCAGCTGATTGATATAATGGGGAGCTTGCTGCTGCGCTAATTGATTTACCATTGTATTCTGATGCTGTTGTTGTTCCTGTTGCTGCTGTAAGATCTGCATATGTTGCAGCTGCTGCTGATGTGGTAACAACTGCTGCGATTGTTGTTGCTGCGATATATGCTGCTGAATTAGTTGCTGTTGTTGATGCTGTTGCTGCTGCTGTAGGATAAGTTGTTGTTGTTGTAAAAGCTGCTGTTGTTGTTGAGTCATATTATTGTAATTTGTACTCTGCTGATTCATTATCAGCGGATTGTTCATCAGCATGCCCGACATATTGTGTTGGTTTAACCTCTGCTGAGGATTTCTTGCACAATTGTTTACATCATGATTCTGGGAAGGCGAATTTAAAGACTGATGACAGATTTGTTGGCCGTTTTGTTGGACTTGCAGATTCGGGATCGTGATTGGCCATACCTAAAAATTAAATAATTATAAAATAAATATTTCGACAAATATCTAGTGAAACGTAATGAAAAAATGCATGTATAAAATATATGTCGTATACATATATAATTGGTTGAATAATTCTTTGTAAAAATTTGATTATGTAATTTATCTACAAAATAATAAGAATACTGCGAGATGCTTAATATTATACAAAACTATGATTTTTGGCTCAGAAAAGAATTCGATAATTTGCAAAATTCTATGATAATTACATTCAATTCACAATTACCTGCGATCCATTAGGCACCGGTGAACCTTGAACTCCAGAAGCCGCGACCGCGGCAATAGCTCTTTCCCGTTGTACCAGAAGTTGCGAAACCGAGACGCCGGAATAAATGCCGCCTATGCCTCCCAGTTTCCTCTTCTTCTTCTTGCTGTGACCATCTGCGCACGTCAATAAAGTATCTCTTAATAAACCAGAACCGGAATTCAATTATATCTTCAATTCGCCGGCATCTACTTGAAGTTGAATCGATAAAAGCATTTCCCGAGAGTGCAATTGTGAAAGACAATAAGTCTCTGGCGCTAGAGAAATTAAAATACGACTTATTCACCCTAATCCCGTGCCGTCGGCGTTTTCGCTTATTATTCAGGCGATGTTCCAAGCTCCTTAATGAAACAAATGTTCCATTTGAAATCCCGCCGCAAGGTTAAATTGTATTTAGCCCGACATTTCCGTGCTTTAACTCTCTATCTCTTTTAAAACATCGGCCTTTCTTTCAATTTGCATTCTCATTCCGAAAAATATCGCAATTAAAAGATAGAAGAAAAAGAAATGAAAATTTTGAAGGCTTATACCAATCTTGGAATATGTGATAACAAAATAGAGTTACATCATATCTGTAGATGTAGAATACCGATAACAACAACTAAAAGTCATTACAAGTACGCGAATATGTTAATTGATGCAATATTTATAAATTAATCTTACATTAAATTAGTATCATGATTGAAATCATTTTGTCTTCTAGTATAATGTAAATTTTATATATTTTCTAACAATAGATATTTGAAAAGTTACACAGAAATTATAAAAATATATACAGAATATATACAAAAAATTCCAAAACTGCAATTCAACAAATAATAAATACAAAAAATAATGGTATATACACTATGTAATATGAACATTAGAGTATTTTAAACGGTATATAAATATACTCAGAAAGAGATGAGAGGATTAAATTAATTATATTTTGAAAACATTATCATTTGCATGTCTTAGAACAGTTGCAAGGATCATCGATTCTTCCGAATTAGCATGATTTACGTGTTAGAAAGGAGAAGGATTTTCAACGCAGGGTGATAGGTAAGGGGATCTTTTATCTGTAAGCCTGCAGAAGATAATTATTCTTTGTGCGAGTCGATTGACGCGGGGAGAGAACCAGATTATTCTTGGCGAAGAGGGGAAAAGCATGAAAACGACGAGAAGAGAAAGCGAAAAGGGAGGACGATCATAGTAATGAATCTAAGGCAACTTGTCTGTCCTGACGGCAGTTTAACCCGATTTTCCAAGGGAGAATTTGCGAAAGATTTGCGTAAAATCTTTGGATCCATTTTGTGGCTTCCGGGGTTTTCACGCCAACGCGTAAAGTCTCCCCACACCCATTTGGAATGCCTGCAGTCAATGGTTCGAGCAATAAACGTTCTCGTCGTTAAACTCGATGAAAGAGGGCGACGTAGTAATTGGAAGATGTACTTCGTCGTTTGCGGCTGTTTTTAACCGTCTCAGGTACTCAGTTAAAGCACTCGGATATTCGTTAGTAACTTGCTCGTAATAAATGATTCGTTTTACGGAACGCATGCTTGTTAAATATTAAGAATTGAATTATTGAATTAATTTAAATATTTATTAAACATTTTTCATTCACGGAGATTGTTGTCCCATTGATTTGGCTAAAAATACATCTTTCTATCAAATTTTGAAAATGGATATGTCAAATTATATGGTGCGGTTTATTATCATGTAGATAAGATTTAAAGATAATGTAAATTAATTTCAGAACTGCAATTACTAAAAACGCTTGAAAGTATCAAAATACATAAAGTTGTAATAAAAGAATTTTCAATTTTTCCAGAATATTATATTAAGAATTTAAATAAAAATTTGAACAATTTCTGATAACAAATTAACTCCAGCGACAAGGGCATCAATTCGCTTGAAAAGCTATGGATACAAACGCACTTGTAAAGATGATATTCGTAATCTCGCGAGATAAATCCACTCTTCATCGGTCTCACTGACGCAGTAAGGGCGAACGTTGGTGGCATCGTCGGCGCTTTAACTACACCTACAACGAGAGCCAGACACAAGCGTCGCGAATTTACTTTCAAGCTCCAGCAATCTCGACAGCAAATAACTCTCTTTAGTACGAGCATGAAAATCCGCCAGGATCGCGTCGTTACGCCGTTACGCCGAAGGCGTTGATGCGGACTGAGCGGAGTGAGATCGAAATGCGCTTGCGCGACCAACCGATGGGAGCGGACATGAGGGTGGCTTGGGAGAGAAACAGAGAGAGGAGTAAGGACCCTCCGCCGAGGGAACAAACGTCACTCTCTCGGGGCAGGCGCAAGAATCACAACCGGACACAATCGTTGGACCACAACACTGCTCTCCCTCTCTCTTTCTTTCTCTCTGCTTCTCCCTATTCCCTTCTCCCTATTCCTTATGCGCACGATCGTGGCTCGCTTCTCGTACGAAATTAACCCTTATCAACTCTGTGTTCCACCACCACCTTTCTCCATAACCCCCACCGCGGAAATTACAGCCTGGCTTCTTTCACCCCTTCTTCTTGTATCCACCACCCTCGCCATCGGTCGCGATACGCCGTCTTCGTCGTTGTCATCGTTGTCGTTGGCAGCGAAGGGAAAACGGATTCTTTTCTCCTCCCGGGACTTTATTGATCGACGCCGCGATAAGAAGGCCGCGAGCCGGCCGATTGGTCTAAGGATATGGCCGCTACGCCGCGATCTCGTCACGACGTGGTAGATAGAAAATGCTTCTTCGCAATCTATTCTTTCTTACTGCAACCGGATTAATTCAAATTAATTAATTTTATCTACCAATTACATCAACGATAAACACGATAAATATTTTACAAAGATTAATATTTTTATTTGAGTACGCAATATATTAAATATCTCATTAACTAAAATCTTCCTGCTCACCCTATGCGGATCAAATCCATGTGTTTATACTTCGTTTCAGCCCCCTATACTTCTTAAGAAGATTATTTTCGTCAACAACATCCTATGTAAATACACCTTTCGAAAAGAATGCGAGACCTTAATAGAGTCATCTCGTGTAAGCGGTAGAGTTAATCTGTCTACAAACGCAACGAAAACAAACACACTCGCATACAAGTCAAATCCACCAACGATTTTTTTATGGTTTGCCACTGCAGTTAGAAATCCAGTAGCTTGTGCGAGGATGAATCGTCGAGGTTCATCGCCTATAAAATCTCTCGTTGCTCTCGAGATGTAGCCGTAACTGCCACAAGGACAAAAGTGATCGATCGAGCGCCAGGGAAAAATTGTTTACAGAGGAAAATTGCTTGGAATGGTAAGAGATCACGCAAATCACATTTTGAATGTAAACATTATTACTCATTCGATAATTGCGTGATATGTCATGAGTCTCATTAAATGTGTTTCTTAATTTCTTCCGATAATGAGATTGGACTAATTATCCTAATTAAAATAACTGGGTCTAAATAGCAGAGACCTTTTATTTACGTTTCTGTTATATTATATATCTGAATATATAAAGCGGAAATTATTTTATTCGCGTTTCATTTATCATTTAAATATATACAGAGATAATTTTAAATTCTCTCTCTATAGAAAAAATTTTTACTAAATTAAATTACCCAAATAGCTTATTAAATATGTCTGCAAATAAAAAAAATGAAGCAGTTTGCATATCCGAAGAAAGTTAATGCGGCAATTACTAAACACATTACTAAAGCTGCTGTTTACAGCAGCGGATCGTCTCAGATAATTGTGATTTCCATTTTGCTCTCGTGACCGACAAAACTGAAACAGGCGTTCAATCATTCCTACTCCCAGAGCGGTATATAATCCATCGTACGTAAGCAAAGACCCTTCCCTTTTGAGCTCTTTAGCAAAGTCAAACTGAAAATCAGAAAAAGGGGGAATTAAATCGGGCTCCCAGCGGGGGTGAGCGCGTTATGAAAACTCAGAGCTCGACGTTCCACGGTAAAGATTCATTCTCCACTTATTCCCTTTGCCGTTCTTCCCTCTGTCATAGGATACGTACGTGTGCGTGTATGCGTGTGTTTGCGCAGAGACCGATGGCGCGGTAAAGAGAAGAAAATCGAGGGAAAAAGCTACCGACCCTACCATATCCAGCGTGTCGTTTTATATCACCGGAGAATTGGAATCGAAGCGACGCGAGTGCGCATCGATGTTAAAACGACCCTATAAAGTCCCATAAAAACATTGCCAACGACATGTATGTATATCCGCATGTACATACACGCACCGACCGTAAACTCGAGTTAAACTTTAGTCCCAGATTTCCAGACGCAAGCGCGAAACTATTCACCCTCTCTACTCGATGCCACGCACGAGTGCACCTATGCACCGGAATGAATCGCGCTAATTTATTTACGAGCGAACACAACGAATCGATCCGTCTTTGTTGTTGATAATTGCACAACAGATTCTTTACAAGGAATATCGCATACGAAGAGAGAGAAGAGTAGATTATATATATACGTAAGAGAGAGGATAGATTTATATTTATGAGATATAGATATAGATATATATCTTATAAATATAAATCTATCCTCTCTCTTTACAAGACCACAAATAAAACCGTATTTTAATCTTTTAACTTTGCAATGTATAAAAAAATTGTGATATTTTCTAAAATATACAATATTTACGTTATGTAAATACATCCTTTTCACGATATTCGAATAATTCGATGTTCGAGAAACGAGAGACGTCCTTCCAACCCCCTCTGCGAATAATATTAAAATGTGCGAGAAGCCCAGGGTGAAAGTTTAATAACCGTTGGTCGCCGACACGGTCGCGTCCGGCATTCAATCTACACAAGCGGATTATAATTTCTAGCCAACGCAATTTGGAGTACAGGTAGAGGTACGCTGGGAAACGCGTTTGTCGTGCGTCCTACAACAGCCGCTTAATTAACGGCGCGGAAGTAAGGAAAAAAGAAAAACGGAGGGAGGAGGAGGGAGAGGGAAAGGAGCAACGCGGCGGGATGGGTCGGTTATGGGATTTGGTAATGAAATTCGTTGAAGAGTTTGGCGGCTATGGTGATACATCATTCCACCCGGTCTCCGTTTCGCCCTCCACCGCGTTTCTCTCGAGTTTTAATGCGCCAACGCGGCGGACGAAGAAAAGACGATCCTGAAACGGGGGAAAAAGAGGGAGAAGGGGGTGCGATGGGCGAACCGACTAATGCCGCAATTTCGTCGTCCTTCTTCCACCGACTCGACTTTTTTCCCTAATGATCACGGCTCACTTGACGGGGTGGAAAAACTTTTGGTCTTCCTCCAATAAAAGTTGGCACGTGTTCCCGCGCGACGGTGAATAAACGTCTCGGTGATTATGGCGCCGATTCCACGTCCGACTTGACAGAAAACTTTGTTAATACACCGGATCGATAGAGAAAGTTTCGCGGGCACGTATGCGAGTTTGACTGTCGAAGTCGTCGAGATTGCGAAAACGGAGCGAAGTCTTGATTTTGATCGATTGCGGGAATTGCCTAACGCAAAATAAATTTGAAAAGTTTATTGCAATAACGGTATAAATATTTAAATGAGATATATAAATAAAAAAATACTACGTAAATATAAAAGTACTATATATATGTAACTGCTATATATAATAAATATTATACTATGTTTGCTCATATTTAAATTTCATTCAAAATTTATATTCTGAAAATTTTTAACTTACACACATTTGAAAATGTATTTTTTTTAAATTATTAATTAAATTATTTAATTAATTATTAATGTAATTATTAAATTAATTATTAATTTAATTATAAAATTATTAATTTAAATATTATTTAATAAATTATTAATTTAATTATTAAATTATTAATTTAAATATAAAATTTAATATAAAATTATTAATTAATTTCGATTTTGAATTATTGCACTTTTTCGACGGTGATTTTTATATTCAAATAATACCTTCACACAATTGTAAATGACACATTCTTACCTTTTCTAGCTTTATCCGGCGATGTGGGCGAATCGGCGTTCGCGTGAATCGAGGTCGTTGTCGGGCCAGAAGATAAAGTCGACGATGAGACCGCCGGTGTACAGGACGCAACAGGACTGGCGGCCGCGGACGGCAGCAAAAGTTTCCTCTTATGATTGCAGAGCTTGGTCATCTCGCGCGTCTTGCCCTGATCCGGGCTCCAAGGTCGTGTCGCAACCTGAAACAAGAACGTGCACGCCATTCGTTATTCGTCTGATCGTATCGCGTAGCCGTGTAGGCGTGTGATCGACTAACGAGTTAAATTTGAATCTCCTCGAATGCACGATGAGAGATCCCAGAATATCGTTTGAGGCTTTTTTGAAAGCTTTAACAAAGTTAATTAAATCTTAGAGAATTATATTAATATTGTCGACGAAGTACTTTCATCGATCTCTAGGGTTGATCGATATGTAAAATGTGATTTATATATTTAACAACCAATCTGCTATATAAAATGATAATCTTCTTTACCTCCACCTGTTTTTATCAAGAGGATTGCCATAATCGGTAAATATCCACGCTCGAGAAACAAAAGCGAGCGAAACTGGTAAAAAAAGGAGAGACTAAGGGGGTCGAGGGACCCAGCTGACGAGGCTCATGAATCTCATGATCGATGCGCGATGTTGCGAGCGAAGTTAAAATGCCTCCGAGTTGAAAGGCCGATGCCCATAATGGCCGTGCACCGGACTTCGCCGTGTTACGTGTCAGCTCGGGAGACTTTCCGCAGCAATTTACGGCCGCAAACACGGTGCCATTACAACGTATCGCAAGTAAGATAATGCCACGCTTGATATATAAGAGCTATCCGTAAAGTACCTAGCGCGCGAAATGTTAATCATCGTTTCCTGATGGTCTTTGATGATAGTCAGGATACGATAAGCGATATCATTAATCGTTACTCACGGAAACAATAAATTAAGGATTATACCGCCACATATTTATTGATTAAAATATCTGCAAAATATATTTCGCGATAAAAAAGAATGTAGCAAATTCGCGGATAATATTCTCGTCATGTTTAAAGACGCGAAGCGGGTTTTACGGAGCTAATGGAAAATGTGAGATTCCGCACAACAGATTCGCCACGCTCCATCTGAGCTGGTACCTAGTAGCTTAATTAAGAACGACCTGAATACGGCGCCGAGATTAAGCGTACTCTCGGCGCCGGTCGGCCTTGGCATCGAGAGCCAACGAGTGTAATAATGTATACAGACAGTTAACTCAATCAGTCCTTTTCTCTGACTGGCCTATCATTCATTCCGCTTCTGGCAAGGTGCTCATCAGCACTGATCGCATTACCGATTAATCGAGCCCACCGTGATACCAAAGAGAAAACGACGAAGTTTGCGTGCGATTCATTTTGAAAATATTGCGGATCGATCGCAGATCTTGTCGGAATAAATAAGATAAAGTATTTATATTTATGAATTAATTACTATCAATCTTTCAATTAAGAAAGCGATATTAATTTTCTGTACTGGAAGACGTTTCTAAAAAAAATTGCATCTTTAAAAGGACAAAAAGAAAAAATAAATAAATAAAAATATAAAATATAAAATAAATAAAAATAAAAAATAAATAAAATATAAATATATTATTAGTATTAAAATATATATACCAAGTAATATATGATGTGCTACAAATGTATGTTGTATATAAAAAAAACTAAAAAAATAACTGTTTTCAATTTAAAAAAGGCATGTATATTCTTTGCGGAGAACAAAACATTGTGGGCAAAATATCGCATGTGTTGCGAATAGTCAATTTTTTTTTTCATTCATGTTCGCTAGGCGAATCGCGCCCAAGCGTGCAATTGCGGTTACGTCGTACAGTCGTACATTAGCAAAGCGTGGTGTTTGCATCACTACCTAAATAATCCTCGCCACTCTGAGAGTATATACGCGGGTTACACCGTCGCCGCTTTCCACGGCATTATTTCCCGTCACACGCCGCCCATTGCACGCGAGGTAATCACACGGCGACCAGCGGCGGAAACCGCGATTTAATCCTTTTTCTCGGACGTAAAATGAGACGCCGTACTGCGACAGAAACGACTTTAATATGATAGCTTTTACCCGTTCTCCTTATCCCGTGCCCAGATACGAACGTGGCCGAGTATCTCCCTCTCTTGATTAGATGATCCCGAAAGGGAAAATAAACTGCACTACGCACGCACCGTTTGTAATTATCACGAATCAAACGAGCCAACCAGCACACGTTAAGGATTTTACATGAAACTGCTTTAGGTTTCTATATCGCATGTATAATTACAATAAATTATTAGAGAGAAATGAAATTAATATCTCATAAATTTTTGTAAAGTCTATAATTAAATAATTCAATAAAAATTAAATATCTGCAGCAAAAATTTTAGAGGGTGCTAGATAAGAGAAGATGAAATATAAAAACGCGTTATTAAATTTAAAAACACTTTTTCATCTCAGCAATCATACGAATAGCTATCCCTCGCTATTTAATTATAAAAAAATTGTACAATAAAATTTAACGATAATGGAAAGGAGAAGCTCCTTAGAAAGCTCGTAATAAGATTATCGCGTAATTTACTTGAGAATAAAATATTTATTAAACTGTTATTCATTAATACTAATCAACCAGATATTCGTAAATAATATATAAAGTGAGAACCGTCATCTATGCAATGCGCGTCGATATCTAAATTGATATAATTAATATTGATGCGCGAGCATAAAATCTTTATCGAGATTTATGAGTATGTTTTTATCTCTTTCTCTCAATTGTAGATATTTTCATCGCAAAATTTCTGCATCGCGCCGCAAATGACGAATACGCGAGTTTTATTTCGAGGAAGGTAAATCATCGTGCCGCCACGTTCTCCGCTAACTCCGGATCCAATCAACTTGGCATACACAGGGTCCGTATTCCTCGCAACGCAACGCGACGCGCTGACCTCGACGTCGTTAAATTAAATTTATGTCATTCCCGCGGCGTCCTCCTCCGCTGCGCACATATACCATATGCGTTTATCGTTACCGCGCGACATTACGTTGAATTAACGTAACAAGGCTATTAGTCTGCGATTTTACGACTTTAATCGTGACAGCGGGACCAGACTGCTCCCTTTCTCTCTCTCTCTCTCTCTCGGTCCCAAGCTTCACAAATTGGCTCTCGAGACAATCACGCGGGAGCACGTCGTACGTATCTGTCAACTGTGGATAATTAAATGTGCGCGTGTACGTATGTGAGCGTACGATTGTTCGCAGGTAACATTCCCAGAGAAATGTCGGCTCGCTGATTGCGCGGGAAACTGTGCGTCTCTTTCTTGTAACGGACGGTAGCTCATTTGTTACGGCAAGTACAAGCAATAACGTTCGCTAAATACTGCACCAAATATAATTGAGTGAAATGGCGAACGTTATTGCGTGAAACGAGGTTAAATCCAGGATCTTTCACAATTTTATCACGAGTCGCTACAAATTTTCTACATACATACATAAATAACAATAATTTAATTATATCGAGTGTACAGAATATTATTTATACTTGTCGCGGTAAGCTTGTAATGCATTGTAACAATCAACATGATTATCATATCATGAGCTAACGCGATTAAATTTTAACAATGTAATTTAAAAGCGCCTTGAATAATTTTTATTTTCATCCCATGGTTTATACAACGTGATGCGTGCGTTTTTCATCCTGTGCGCATTTATTCACACGATGATAATATAAAATTTTATAGTCTCGCGTTATTAAACTTGGCCACTATTAAGCGTCTCGCGTCAAAGCCAGGAATATGGATCGACAATGAATGTTCGTCGACGTCAATGCGAATATCTAATTTACGATCGACGTTGCTGTTCCCGCATTAATATCGCCATTATTAAACTCGAGCAACTATCGGACGCATGATGAAAGGTATCTCCGTGTATAGCCGTCTACAAAGAACTTTCGGTGCTTGTTGTTGAAGTGCGCTATTGAAATGAGATGCAGCGAAGACGTGCAATTAATTTAACCGAATATCTAAATTACGCATTAATGATGACACGAAATGAGAGAGAGCGTTAAATATCAAAGCGTTGCCTACCAAATATTATCAAATGAAAAAGGAATCTTATATTAGTCCGTCACTTGAATATTTTAATATAGGAAAACTAATTGATGCGAGCATTTTTCACGATATCGAAAAATTTGCAATTGTGATGCGAAGAATCTAGGACGCATGTTTACGTAATTGTTCGATAATTAATTAATCCATATTAATTGGGAACTTTTGATCGATAATTGCGCGCTCGCCCTCATTTCTCATCACAAAAGCTTCTTGTCTGGATTACGACACGTGCAGCAGCTTTCATTTCCGAGAAATTAGTTTTATTCGTTTAATGAACGAAAATTACAATTTCTGTCGCGTCAATTGACATATGTCAAACAGGTCTTTTGTTATAGGTTGCAGAGATAACGGATGATAAAATTAAAGGTATTATCGTATATCATTGTAAGCTTAATAGCTATGAAATTTCAAAAGTCAATCATCGATGCGTGGGCGTTGCCGCGATATCGTATCGAGGATCATGACGATACAAGAATAGAAGGGATGAGAAGGAAAAAAAAGCACGGTTTACGGTCTAGTATTCAATCGATAAATAATAATTATATCTGGTTGGCCAACTGATACTAATTCACGCGATAAGTCACTCTCGTAGGAAGGGACGCTTTATGTTAACGATGCTCGTAGCAGAAATGAAAGGGGGCGCGTGCTCCGTGATGCTCGTTTAATTACCACTCGTTTATGAACGAGTGATCTAAATGTTCACGCTTCTGCTACAGCTTTACTTACTTGCACGAGATACCGATAAAAATAAAGTTGACGATGTAATAAAATAATCGGCGAGAGATTGGCGAATAAAATTAATTTGAATAGAAATGAATAAAGAATAATAGACATCGATTGTCCTCCGTCGTAATTTCCGCGAGTAATTAAATTATGAAGTTAATCGATCGCTTAATTACCGAATAATCGTGGACAATTGCTCGCTCTCTCATTTTGTTTTCGATAATACTTTTTCCTTGAACATCCCGTGCTTGTAATAGCAGCGCAGTTATTTCCCCGAGATCTCTCTTAATAGTTTAATCAATTAATAATTATTATCGTTCGCGATAAGAGCATTCGCGTTTAATTGCCGTTCGTTTAACCCGCTTTACAGGAACGCAATAAAAACAAGAACATTACGAGTCGAGTCAAATTGAATTGAAACTTTAACGTGGCAAATTCAACAAATAGATATATAATTGTTTAATACTAATTTAGCGGAGGAAGAGAGAAAGAGAGAGAGAGAGAGAGAGAGATACAAATACCGGAATATAGTATTTCGAACAGTGGAAGTAATCCTCATAAATCACTGAGTAGATATCCGATAATTAACATCCTCCGTTTTCCATGGAAGCGAGAGGATGCTGCGCGTTCATTTTCACGGAGGGAACAAAGGGTCGAGGATACGTCGTCGTCATCATCGTCGTCGTTATGAAAAGCGCAAACGAGGGACGATAATTCAGAAGTCGATGGTCAACGCGTCGGTCATTGTAATTTTATCTCGAGGGGCGACGAGAGAGAGAGAGAAAGAGAGAGAGGAGCCGCGTATAAGGGAGTATAAAGTGAAAGAGAAACGGGCCGCGGGAACCGAGAAACAGAAGGAGGAAAAAAAAACGGAGGTAGTGGATGTGCCATAATGTTTTACGATTCTCATTTATAATGTCGGGTAATGTTTCGCTCAGTATGCAGTGCGTATTCGCGGCGAACTGCATCGCCGTCGTCGTGCACAACGGAGTATCATTCCGTGCGGCATTAATTTTCGTATCTGGAATTTATCGCGTCCTTCTCCTTCCCCTTTCTGCCCCTCTCGTCGACCGCGGATATTTCGCGAGTTGGAGATTTAACCGGCGGTTTTGCGAACGATGCAATGCGCTGTGTTTTTTTTCCTTTCCTTCTTTTTTTTTACAACGGTTTTCCTATTCGACGAGAGAGAGACAAAGAGAGAAAAAAGAAAGACGGGGCAAAACTGAGCGTGCTGAATTATTTTCGTTCCCAGCGGTTTGTTCATCTTGCTTTCTGTCGGAGCGATATGTATTTGTAGAACGTAATTTGAAGTTTAAAACCCGCCCGCAAGGCGAAAAAATAATTTCCAGATCTTACGTATTTAATTATTAAAATTTTTAAATTCAATAATCAACGGTATACAATCGTGGAATATATTCCAGGTTTTGAATAGGTTCGTAGGAAGGATCGTCTGCAAAATTGACAAGAGAAGTTTGATCAAAGTTGAACGACTTTATATTCGAATTGCCGTGAAATGTGTGACTAGCTTGAATATTTTTTATCCTGTATAATAAATATTTCTAGGGAAATATATAACTCTGGGGAAAGCAACGTTTTCAGTGCATCAGGAAAAATTACTAACGTGACTCCGCCCGGTGGAAATACGAGGTCTCCGACCTTTCCGCGATATTACGGTAATCTATCGTAAGTGCCAGGCGCGCGCGGACCGTTATAAAAGTTAAAGCGTATAAAAAACGGGAAATAAATTATAATTGCATCCATCACGGTCGCCGTAACTCGATTAAAAAGAACGCAAGTCCGTATAATTCAGCGTAATACGCCCCAGATAAGCGTATAGCACTTAGCTGAAATTAACATTAATAAAATTTGCCCGTTCCCGCGAAATTCCCAGAAGACTGCGCCGGAACCTTCATAATGGCCGCGTTTTACGAACTTCGCGGCTCCGGGGCTCATTTATAAAGCCTGAATGAGGAAGACGAGCGGCGGTTCCGCGAATTCAATAAAAGATGCTCGAGTGGGCGGGAGAACTCACTTTTTCACGATGTTATCGAACGAAAGACCTTCCCTCTCATCATAAAAAAGAAGGACAAGTTTTAAGAATAATATGAATCGCGAATCATAAATGCATGAGCATGGAAATGCGTCGTTTATAAATCATTAAAATACCACGAAATTGATTATTTTGTGCTCATCGAATTATTGATACAATAAAAGAGCGAGACTGGTGCGGGTCATTTTTATAAATCTAATGCAGGTGCATGTCTTTTGTGCGCAAACAATTTTATGCCGATGCCAATTATCTCGAGATATAAACGACGCGAAAGACCTCGCTAATAATTAATTACATTTGAGTTATTATTATGAAAGGAAGGAGAGCGATCGAACGATCGGACTTTAATTAAGAAGTGACTGTCAGAGACATACGTACGTCAATATCTTGCGACTTGAAACTCCAAGCAATTTATTCCTTCAAGGTTTTTATTTATTGACCATCGACAAACAATGGAAGAAAAATACGATATCTACCTTATTTTAAGCAAAACTTTAATTAATATTTGAAACGATATTTAATTCAAACAATATTAAATTTAATTCAAATATATTATTGGCGTTATAAAATTTTAAGTTTTCTAGCAATAATACAAATGTCAACAAAACATGACGATGCAACTTTATAAATTTAAAACTAATAAATGTTGTTTAAACTTAATATAACATCCATACAGCATGTATATACAATATATATATACGCGTATAAAAACGTGTACTATTTTTCTAAGGTTTTTTATGAGTAAATAACAACCGGTGTAACTCATACGCATTAATAAACATATAATTATTCATTAAACGCGCCAATTATATATCGGCGTGAATACTTGAGATGCAATCTGTGATTATTTTATTAATATTGTTACATCTCTGTCATTATGAAAACAGTTATGAAACTGCAATTTAGACTACCAATCGTGTGAGTTACGTATATTCTAGTTTACGAGCATCGTAAAAAGACGTTCGATCGTTTTTTAGTCATCGACGACGCATATGTATGGCCGCGACGCTCAATATAATAGGCGAACGCCGGCAAATTGCAATTTCTACGAGCGAGCGCTGCTGAGCAGGCGTATTAATATCCGCAAATGACAGGTAAAACACACGTCTCGATCGACACGTAATGCCACGTTGTTGGAAAGATAATCGCGTCGACGAGGGGCCCCAGCGAACAACGACCACGACCACGACGACAACCACGACGATGACGATGGCTACGCTCGATTCTCTCGTTTTATCACCCGCATTACGATGTCAGAATGTAGCACGCACGTTGTCCGTCGCGCCTTGAAACACCGACGGGTAATCGCCGTGTATCGATTTTCTGCGTGTATCGACTTCTGCGGACCGGTGTGCTAAAGCCGCTTTTTATCGCCCCGGGGCTGTATTACCTATTAGGTCTTTATACTTTCGCAGGGGAGTAGTTTCCTCCTTCCCATTTGTCCGCGAACTCGATCTGAATGAAAAATACCCGTTCGACTATCTCGACATCTTGTTAATGTCAATAAAATAATAATTTTAAAATAATAATTTTATAAATAATAATTTTATATATAATTCAATTCGAAAATTGCCAATTAAAATCGCCAATTTGTTAATTTTGATATTTACAGTTTAATTGACGTTTCTCTTAAAGTGAGTCGAAAAAATGATTCATTTACATTGTCGAGGAGTAAAATTTGATTCGCGTAATAATCGGCTCGCGAATTCAACCTCGGCGCGAAAAGGGTAGACCGACTTAGTCTCAAGTAGATATTTGTCGTTTAATAATCGTAGCAACATTAAAATACGTAAAACGTGTCAACAGCACAAATGTAAAGGACACAATTTTATAGTTTACGTGTCTAAACGTTCTTGCGATGTAATAATGTTTATAAATAAACGGAATTCGCTTCGATGGTGCGCGTTAAGCTACAACAAGAGCAGAATTCGCTGAAAGCCTGGCGCCACAACGGTCGTTTAATTAAATTAAAACGTAAAATCAATTATCGCACCCCCGTAGCTCCCGCGAGCGACGAGTAGCGTAGCAAGGTGCGCACTTACATTAGACGAGTTGCCCGTAAAGAGAGAACCTTGGCAAAAAGATAAATCCTTCACGGATCGACGTGCGTAAGTCTATACGTTAATCGCAGGATGCTAGTAATTATATAACTCCGCATCGATGCTTGACGATTAAATCTTACTACACGAACGTCAGTTAATTTTGCCGTGTTAATTTTGCACCTGAAAAAGTGTACTTGATACATGTAAAAGTGATTAAAGATTGATTGTAATTGGTAATATATAATATAAAATAAAATAAAATAAAAATTGTATATAATAATATTCAACTTTAATTTTACTCGACATAAGTGTATTACGTCTCTCTTTAATTATTTTTCTAGTTCATATATGTAAAAAAGATATGACAATAATAGAAAAAAAATTTTTTAAATCATACGTGCTTTACATTAAATTTTTAAATTATTTTTATAGAAATTTTGTAACATATTTTATTATATATATTTTTAAACAGTCTGTCGCATCCTCGTTATTGATTACATATAATGTATACGAATCCGGAGCCAAGAGATAATCCGCGGAACAACGCAAGTCAAACATTCGCGGTTTCGAGTCGGAGTATAACTGAAAACCGGGAGAGTTTCGCCTCCCTTGGCGACCGAGACGTAATGTGAAGAATAAACCGCCGTCGGCATGGTTTATTTATCTGCGCTTTTAATCGATTCCGAATAAAAGGCCCACCCTTGCCGGGACACGCTGATTGGCAAGAAATCGCGAGCCACCCTGCTCGCCACCCGGTATCGAAAAACCGGTATGAGTTACGGCGCCGAGATAAAATCGTCTTTCGCTCCGCCATCCGTTGCCTCCCCCTCCCCATCCCCATCCCCTTCATCGACGATATTACGCCGATGCTCCGAGAGACGACAGCTTTTTCTCGCGGCTTATAGCGAACACGGGGCGAATACGTGCGCGCTTGGAGAAATCCTGCGGACCGATACGATCGAGTTGTCATACTGCAAAATCGCTTTTTCAGCTGTCGCAGCTCGCCGCGTCTGAAAGAGAAAGAGAACGCGTGCGTCCAGCATCGGTTGATATTAATCTCGGACGAAAGTTAATTTACGATTGATTTACAGGTACACGGATACCGATCGATACATTGTACGTAGCTCGCATCGCAGATTATCTTATTAATCAAATAAATTACGCGAAATATTCCCAACAAAATTTACCCATGTCTACCCGACTCGCTCTTCTTTCATGAAAATTTCATCAATATCATATTTTTTCATAATTTTTTCGAGTTTAATATTTAATTTGAAGTGTAATATTAATTTGGATACTTTTGCAAAAGAATGAAATAAGAAAATAATTGAAAGAGATTACATTAAATATATATCTATATCATATTTTTTCATAATTTTTTCGAGTTTAATATTTAATTTGAAGTGTAATATTAATTTGGATACTTTTGCAAAAGAATGAAATAAGAAAATAATTGAAAGAGATTACATTAAATATATATCTATAACAAAAGAAGAATGTAAGACATCGTAAACGAATTTACGACAGGCAAATTGAAATAGAAACATGAAATGTCAAAGCGGGAATTATTTGCGTCGTATGTCTCGTCGCATACTATGGCTTACAAATTTCGCAACTAGAGTAACTAATTGTATGTACATACGACATTTAAATGTCGAAAGGATAAGCACGAATGTATATCGCTACTAAATATAATGAGCCGTGAATTACGGTCGCGACTAAACTTTGTACCGTAAAATACATAAAACCGACGTGTGCGGAAAAATGCTTCGTCTACCGCGAATTATATAACCGTCCTGGAATATCGATCGATCGGTATCGAATAATAAATTGTACCCACAACTGCGGTTACGAACTTCATTTTTACATAAATATTATCGGATCACCTGCTGTAAATGTCTAACTGAGAAGCCTTCTCTAATTGAATTTAATCTCAATTCTCCAGTTGCTCGCCGATTTTTACGTCATCGATCGATAATTGCGATCCGAGACATTCTGCGAAACTGGACAAGGCAATTTACTTCGCGTGCTCGCAATAATTGCATTCCAAGTGACGAGGTCGTGAAAGAAATCGTCGAGCGCGATCGACTCGTTTCGTGTTTCTCCTCTTTCGATGACCTGCTATCTTGATCAGCCAGTTATAGATACTCGAAGGAATACGTGACGCGTATGATCTAACGACCACAAGAGTTTATATAAAGCACTATTAGCGTTAACGTTACGATAACTAAAGTGGAAAAAATCTTGGTTTCGTGGCCATCTATGTAATAAGGGTTTGAACGTGACTTTAGTAATTGTTCTGCCAAGTGTGAAAAATCTTTACAATTTTATTTGCCGCCAACAGAGCGTGAGACGAAACGAGGCAGACCTCGTAAAAGCGAAATGTCAAATCGTTATTTTTGTGGTGATGACTCGTCAGTTTTTGGCGCGACACTTATCAATAACGAGGCAAACTCGAGCGTGTGATCTTTTGATATATCTTTTGATAAATCATTTTCATTTTATAAAAAAAAAATTATAAAAGAAATTATTAAATTTCATAAATAACATCGAGAGCACCTGCTTCATTTTGCACAAATAAATCAATGATAACTCAAACAAAAGTCTTTGATGTTTGGCGCGCATAATAATTACGTTTGGCCTTGAATGTTGATTCTCGTCCAAGACACATATTTCCAAGGTTGCAATAATAATAAGACTGTACGCAAATGTATAATGCAATAATTTCGCCGGTGGAAAAAAGTCGCTCGCGTATCGAAATAATTATTGGAAGAAAGCCGACTTGACATACGTCTCTTGTGTATAAGTAATGACTATAGGGACGTAATTTCAGACCCACACGCCCTTATGGAGCCTGAAAAAAACGATAAAC